>NC_074721.1:27998175-28713175 GCF_947242115.1 Biomphalaria glabrata | reverse complement strand
GTTCATTGTATCTCTCTCAAACGCTGAATTTCAAAAGGAGTTTACCCTTATAATATCCTTATAATACCCTTATAATATCCTTATAATATCCTTATAATACCCTTAACATAAAGCACCCAAGCCCAGAGATATTTCGCTGCCACTCTGCATAGAGATAATCGAATTTAAAAAAAAAGAAATAATATATATTTTTTTTAACATCTAGTCAAGTATTGAATTTCTTGGAGGCTCAGTCAAGAGAATAACATGAGAAACATTTTCTTTTCTTTTTTTTTCACCTTGTCAACTTCTTTCTTACTATTGACAAGTATGTGTTAAGACTTGCTTATTGCACCGAAAAAAACTTCTTAGACTGCAAAACTGAAAAGTGTTGAAAACATGGCTTTTAACCATGGCCTGACAGCAGTACACATGATCTCTCTGGTTTGTAAATACACATATTAGGCTTTACGTTACATCAGGTCTTGAAGAACACTTGAGAGAGAGAGAGAGAGAGAGCCAGATAGAGAGAAAAAAATATATATATATAAATATATATATATATATATATATATATATATATATATATATATATATATATATATATATATATAGAGAGAGAGAGAGAGAGAGAGACTGATATATTACATAATCTAAAAAAACATAATATATTTATTAACTTAAGTAATAAGACGTTTATAAACCCTATGGAGGGGGTTTAAATTCAAAATCCTTCAGAGGGGTAAACTAATAACCCACTTGGCTACGCTTATAGATTTTGGTGACTGTTAATTTGCTCTAGTGTTATATTGAATAGTTTTTTTATTTAACCACAAAACCCTCTGGAGGGGGTTTAACTTCAACAAGTTTAGGATGGGGGGGGGGACGCAGAGACCCTTGGTACGCTCTTAGAATTTTGTAACTGTCTCTTTATTTTTTTATTGAAGATGTGGTTTTGATTTTAAATTCAAAACCCACTGGAGGGAAGATTTTAAACTGAAAACCTATGGATAGCCGATTTTAAACTCACCCCACCCCATGTGCGACTGTCACAGAATTCATTGACTGTAGTTTGCTTAATTTTTTTTTGTATTAACTTCCAACCTCCCTTGACAACGATGGGGCAAGTAATTGTTTAAACATACATTTTCCGTCTGTTAACATTAAAAATTAAGAAAAAAGAAACAGTCACGAAATTCAAACATCCCACAGGTGCGGGAGAGATTTCATTTCGGAAGGGGGGCCACGTCCATGATCAATGGCCATTTCGCGAACAGGCTGGACAATGTGAAGCGGTTATGGCCAGTTTGCGGAATGGCCGGAGAGATCACGAACTGCGTGGCTTCGGTTGGTAAAAAATAATCAAGCTGTAACGTCAAATTTAACAACGTATAGAACTGTTTAGAAGAGGCCAAGGTGTTAATCTAACATAGTCATCAAGTTCCCACGAAAGAAAATTTAATTGTTTGTCACTTCATCACAGCTAGTCTGACACCCATTCACCCATTCAATATTAACATGGTCACATGACCTTCCTAGTGCCCGCCCACTTTACTTCAACTTCAATGTCACTAACTATGTCACTAAGTATGTTAGATCAAACATCGACAAAACATTAAAGGTCCAGACTTGTCGTTCTCAAGTTTTGTCTTCGGCATATTAGTTTAAAGTGGCTAGAAAACACAATGTTGCAGTTTGTGTCATAGCTTATCAGCATTGGAGGCTCAGAATTGTTGGTAAACACTCTTTTAGTAGTAAAATGTATACACATATTTTGTCTACTTTGTTATGTTTTATTTTTTATAGTAACATAGTTCAACCAAATATGTAAATGCATCGTTAAAAGGGGCATAATTACTTAACATCTGAAAGCCGGTACTTAATTATAACAGCTACAGAGAAATGATAATTATTCTTATGCAAAACCATGCTAGCCTGCTTTTAGAATGTACTCGGAATTATCTCCTATTAATCTTGACATTATTTTGACTGATTATAAGCATGTTGTAAGATTCACTACAATTGTATTCTACCTAAACTCTTAATTAGTGTTATTAGTATTGTAGAACATTAAATCATTAATACACATCTTTAGACTCAGATTAAGTATGAATTCTCATTTGAATTTATTAAAGAATTATAACTATTTAATGCAATCTACTACACAGATTTTTTTTTTCAAATTACCACGACTCTAAAAAATCCGTAAAAGAGATTGATTTCTAGTGCGACAAATGTTGCGAAAGCTTCGAAACTTTCCTTACAAGTAATAGGGATACACTCTAAACACGCAAAGATATCCCGCAAAATGAACTTATTTGAATAGATTTTGGTGTATGTTCTCATTACTATTAGCACGAGATTGTTTTTAAGAACGTTCAAGACTAATTCTGAAATTTGACATAACCTGATTTTGGAATTGAGCACTGAGTGGTCATTTTTTTGTTGTTAGCACTTAAACAAACATTTTAAAAACGTCGACAAAGTGGCATTATATTTTCATTTGAAGTATCTGTTGTTGTTTTTTTTAAAGATACAATACAAAACAGATAAATCACAAAAATAATGGATCTTTGAACGCCAACAACAAATCGCTATTAGGCTATTCGAATCGAATAATAAATTTTCTAGTTCTTTCCTTTTATCTTGTTTTATAATTTCTAAAATATTTGTTTACCATACAGATAGATATATTACATAATTGTAAAATAATTAAAATGTTAATTTTCTACGCATCCCTTTTGCAAGTGTATAATTTGTAATGCTTTTCTTTTTAATAAATAATAACTGCCAACAGAGTTCTATAGGAAATGATTGTTTTAATGAAGAAACCTTTTATTTTCCTCTGCAAGTGTATAGTACAAAGAATTACAGATGACAGCTTTATGACAAGAGTGCGCACGTGCAAATCAAAACTGGCTCACAGGTAAAGACGGAGACATAGTATTCATCTGACCTTGATGAGTGTGTACAGGTTGTAACTTTTATGCTAATGAATATTTTTTTTAAGTGAATGTTGCGCCATTTGATGTGAGACCTTATGAACCAACCTTGAGATCACACTGAGTCGATCTTTCACCGTGGTCTGCTCTCTATGAAGTGTTATAGATATCCATTCGTCCAGAATAATGTTCTTATATTCATTGAAAAACACATCACGTTTGCGGTAGAATATTTAACTTTTTTTTTTCAGTTTCAATAATAAAAAAAAGTATTTGGATAAAGTCCCTAGACAAGAATTCAAACGTCTTACAGCACAGACTTGACCAGAGACTGAAGCAAATATTCTCGTCTTTTATTTCCAAATCCCGTCACTGCTACTCGTTAAATGGACAATAAAGTTAGACCAGGTCAAGAAAATGTAAGTTTGATTTTACAGTTTTTGCTAATTTGCTTTAAAGTATTTTTATTTAACTAATCTAAAACAAAATAATGTTTTTTTCTGATAAAAGACACAAAACAAATAATAATGTAACACAAATGTATAGCAAATTATAAATAGATCCACTAAGAATTCAAAGGGTGTTACTCTATAAGAGAGTTTACTTAATAAAATCTAGATTTGGAAATAAAATGTAAAAAAAAAAAACAAACAATAACTATTCCTTCTTCTAAATGAAAGTAATAATGTTTCGAATGTGTCAATGTTTTACAAACACATTAAAAGTAAAAGTAGGTCAGAGAACGAAAAAACAACGGCAACAGGGACTAGCAGGTGTGTCAAACGTAGCTTAGAGTTGCCTTAGAACGGGATCTACAAAACTGTATCCTGCTATCGATATGGCATTGAGAACCTAGACATTACTGAACGTATTGTTATAGACCTGGTGGTGGCACAAATGGGGGTAGTGGTGTGTGTGTAGTCAGCCGACGCAAATCGCCCCAGGCCAGTGCTAGACGAGCGGTCAACCGTGACGATCTACGACTGTCAGCCGAGTCGAGTATCAACAGGACGGTTCGGGAAGGATCGCAGCGTCACGAGAGTTGTAGTCATCTGACCACCTAGAAACGTCGAGCGGCGTTCTGTCCGGTTCGAGAAGGCCAGTAGGGACCCTATATAAAGAGCGGAGGTGTCGTAGTCAGGTCGGTCGAGAAAAGGGGCTCAATACAGCACGGTTCACGGCAGGCGTTCAGACCCCGGTTCACTACAGTCCGGTCGACTACAGCACAGTTCAGCGGTGTGGTTCTGTACGGAGCATTACGACGGTTCAGTGCGGAGTACTGTCAAGTACAGTTGAGACGGCTGGCGTCTTGATCTTGGTCTGCGATCGAGTCCGACACAACGAGCCTAGTGTGTGAAGTCAGTCCTGAACTGTTGAACCCAGTGCAAGCCCGGAACGAGACGGAGAGGCCTGTGCAAGAGTTGATACGGCGGAACGGTGTTATCGGAGAGATATTTGTACAGTGTACGTGTTGCCAATTGTACAGTATTGGCTGTTATTTATTCAACTATTAAAGTGTTACGTTACTTTGGAGCCCTGAGTTGTCAAGTTCTTTAAGTTGGTGGTGTAAGGTGCAGTTTGCAGAGAGCCTGGATAGTGAGATTCGTAACAGTATATATTCAACACCATCATGTGATGGGCCTTGATCTTGTAGTTGTGTTGATGGCATTCTGATTTCAACAGATTACTCTGAACGTGTTTCTTGTACGGGTGTATTCGATGCGTTTCAACAACTACGTAACAAGACCTACACATTAAGAAGGTTAAAGGACAAAGTCCAGACCGTTAGATACTTGAATAAAGTTGAATGCAGAAAGGTCACAGTCGAGCCTCTGTCCGTAATGCGATGTTGCTACCTTCAAATTGAAACACCAACTGACGAACACTAACATATATACATTAGAACACAATAAGTCGTCACGTCACTAAATGTCGCGTTCAAAGTCCGTCAACTATGGTGCGTCTCAATACTAAGAGTCTAACATTTAATAAGAGTGTTCTCAAAATATATTGTATTTATTCCTAGCATGTCTAAAAGCAGATTACTAAATTGACGTTTGTAATAATGTATTGTTATAGATTTTTTGTTGAATATCTACAATTTTATTTAGTCTTAAAAGTTTTCACAAGTTGCAGTTTCGTCTCTATCGTATTGTACATAGGGAACATATACACATTTTTATGACTTTTAATTTTAAAAGTTCTAGTCCTGTCTTATTTCTATCTGTGGCTCAGTCTGAAGCATAAGTCAACAATAAGCTTCCTCCCGGCTTCTCATTAAAAAAAAAAAAGAGTTAATACATTTCAATCCAATTTAGTTTATTTTAGTGACTTTGTTGCATGTTAATGAAGTTTATAACTATTCTTTCTTTAGTCATTGTTTTTTAAATTTGTTATGCATTCATTGATGTTTTTTTTTACTAATAGAGAATCAATATTTTTTTAGAAACCAAATGGGAGGCAAGAAACTAAATCAATGAAAGAGATCCTACGTAAAATACCAACATTAAAGAATGAAATTACTAATAGTAAAAAGGAGCAGCCTATGAATAAATCTAATAGTAACACTGTTGGTGATACCTCAATTCCCAGTGCATCATCATCTGACTTAAGCCTTGAAAGTGCATCTATTCAACAACTTCTGACTGAAACAGATGATTCAGTTAAAGCCATACACGAGAAAAATGCAGAGGTCATTCAAACAGCAAGCAGAGAAGGCAATCAAACAGCCAGCAAAAAGGACACTCAAACAGCCTTCAGAGAAGACAATCAAACAGCTATTATTGAGGCCAAGCAAACAGCCAGTAGTGAGCCCAATCAAACAGCTAGAAGTGATATGAGAGAAACAGTCAGGAGTGAGCCCAAGCAAACAGCTAGAAGTGATATGAATGAAACAGCCAGGAGTGAGCCCAAGCAAACAGCTAGAAGTGATATGAATGAAACAGTCAGGAGTGAGCCCAATCAAACAGCTAGAAGTGATATGAATGAAACAGTCAGGAGTGAGCCCAATCAAACAGCTAGAAGTGATATGAATGAAACAGCCAGGAGTGAGCACAAGCAAACAGCTAGAAGTAATATGAATGAAAACGTCACGAGTGAGCCCACTCAAACTGCCGGAAGTGAGAACAAAAAAACAGCTCGTACTGAAATTAATCAACCAACCAATAGTAAGACCAAGCGAACAGCCAGCATAGAGACCCGGCAAACATCCAGCAGTGCTGCATCTGAGACTACAGGCACAAAAGATGAAAAAACTCAGATACTTCAGAGTAAAACTAAAAAGAGTGGTTCTACTCCGAGTCAAGAAACTATGAATGATGGAGAGACACAAAAGAATAAAAGGCCCAAAACAGTTCTACCGAATACTAAAACGAAATGTAACAAAGGACAGCTTGAACAAATTTTGATCAAGGTTATAACAGACGCAAAGTTCAAAACGGAAAACCAAGAGAAAGTAACGAAAAAAAAGATAAACTAATCTTGTCATTGTATTTTGAAACTAAGTTGTTTCTTAATGAAAACTGACTTCTCAACAGTGTTTCACTTAGTTTAGATCAGGCATGTAATGACATTTTTAATAGATCTAGAGCAGTGGTCTTGAACGGGGGCGCTATCGCCACCTTGGGGGCGTTGTCGACATTTTGGGGGGGCGCCGGTAGCCAAAGGGGCTGTAGGGGCGTGGGGGGGGCGCTGGGCACAATAGGGGGCGGTAAGGGGGCGCTGGACATAAAGGGAGAAAGAAGAAACGTAAGGTGCACTAAACAAAAGAAATTTTTAAAAATTCTTCAAAATTAAAGCTGGCAAACTATATAGAGACAAATTCTAGTTAGCTTGCTTCAAATTTAAGAACAGAAACAGCGTTAGAATGGAGTTCGGAAATCCCATTTTCTATTTTTAAATACTTACTCTTTTGCTGTAATTGTAGGGCATCTATTGTCCTTAGATCTTGAGCAGCTTAAAACGTTTAAGATTCGATAAACAAACTAGGTGATAAGCCTTTTAGATTATAGTTATTTTTATCTACATATGTTAATATATTGATATGTAAATGTTAATTGAAAAAAAAAGTTAAAGCTAACATTCAAATAGAATAATTTTACCTTTTTTTAAACAAAAAAAAAACAAAAAACCTTGACAAAGTGTTGTTACGACAACTCGCTGGTATGGAATGTCATATTGTTAAGAATTTTAGTGAATTGACACTAGATAAAAAGTATTCCAATGTTCTAATATGAATGACGGCATTTTCAGATGAGGTTAAATGAAACCAAGTCGGCTTCAAGAACATAGCATTATCCCAATATAATTTAAGAATATTCATGAACCATTATACAAATGTACAATTAAAACAATATATAAAAAAAAACGGCAAAGCAGATTATGTTTTAGTGGTTTCTTAGAAAAATGCATTGATTTTTTAAAATTCTTATTATATTGTTTGAAAAGTGATTAAAACTAAAACTATTTTTTTAAACATATGTTACAAAAAGACTTTTTTCTGTTAGGATGAAATTTTATTTCAAAATTGTCTAGTTATGTAGCTTATAAAGACATATAGGGAACCATCAGTGGTTGGACAATGGCTTCATAAGTAATATAGAATAAAGAACAGATCTATTCACTACTGATCTTGTGAGTTATGATACACAGGCAACATGTTAAGAAAGGTTTAGCCCGCAATTTCATTTCAATTTGAATCTAATTATAAAAATTGTAAATAAAATAGAAACCCATGCCGAAAATGCCCGAAAATAATCTTATCTTTCAACATCTTTGTGAAACAAATAATGAAAAAGATGTTAGACTCTTGTTGTAAACGGAAGTTCGCAGGATTTCGAAAGGGTTTTGTTATTGCTCGTTTTGTTCAACGGTTGGCGGTGACTTCAAGCTGGCTAAAAAATGGTTCTCCGTGGTAGGCATCTAACGCAAATGAATGAAACTAACCTCCGACTGCAAGGAAAGAAATATACTGTCATTGATTATATCATTATTTCTTTTATCGAGATACTACATCTATTTTAAAGAGTTTTACAATCTCACATAACTTGTTTATTGACAAATGATTTACTGCCCAAGGACACCGATATCTATGCAATTGTAAATGTAAATAAATAAAAAAAAATTAAATTAAATATAAATGACAATTTATATTAAACATCTGTTACCGATGTTTATATATAGTTGCAAGAAAAAATAGATTTACAAAATTATGTCTTCAGTAAAAAAGAATGTTGCAATTGGAGACACAACAGAGATGTGGCTGCATTTAAATGTTTCAGTAAAATTCCAAAACTGTGGTCGAAAATGAGATTTTTTTTTTAGCTTTTCCTTGAACATACATGGAATACCTAGAGTTAGTGCTAACACACAAAGAAGCAACATAAATAAGCAAAGAAATAGAATGGATGTAGCCACTAGAGGTGACCTTAGCCTTGCTTTGGCTAATTTAAAGCTTGAAATTTCTAATATTGTCAGACTGCAGGAGGCACAAGGTTCCCATTAGCTTAATTTCATTTTGTAGTGAATTCAGCAATAATAATGTTTATATTAAAAATAAATTTACAATTAAATCTAAAAACAGTAGGCCCTAATATTCCAAAACTTAAAAGGGGACTATTCTTAGGATTTGAAAGAAAGTCATGACAATCACATTAATTTTTTTGTGTAATGACAGCAAATTAATTGACAATTTTTGTATAATGATAATATAGGTAATGCCTTCGATACCGATACAGCAATTTCCCCTCTCTTTTTTATGATGATGTGTCTAATGTAAATATATATGTTGATATCTAGTTACTTAATCGTATATGTATGAATGTACTATATGTATAAATGTATGTGTATATGTATGTATGTATTGTTACAAATGAACAGTGATAGGTAGAGGTCAACGTATGACCCCGGCGAGATGACACAGCAGCGAGTGTCCTCTGGAATCTACATGTACAAACAAAGACAGGATGTGACGTGCCCTCACGTGTTGTTCCAGGGGACGAACAGATCTAAGTAGGGGGACAGTTACTAATGAATAGTGACAGATAGAGGTCACTACGTGTGACCCCAACTTGATGACACTGCAGCCGATGTTTTCTGGAATCTACATGTATAAACAAAGACAGGATGTGACGTTTCCTCACGTGTTATTTCAGAGGATACTAGCCGTGTTTGTGCAACTTTGGACAAGCGATTAGGGACTCTATATAAGCCAGAGAGTTAATGTTAAAGTCAGTCGTATGGAGTCGTGAGTGAGCCGTTACAGTCGATACAGACGATGTAAGACGTGTGCGGCTCTGTGGAAGAGAAATGTGTACGACTCGATGCAAGTTAACTAGGGTAGAGTTAACTGGAGTGGACTACTGTCGTTAAAGTCTATACAGCGAACTACAGTGGACTTGAGCTGTTACAGTCGATACAGTCGATGTAAGACGTGTGCGGCTCTGATTCGGTAGACTTGAGTACGACTTGGTTCAGCTTTGGGAGACCTGGAGCGACACTGGGAAGTGTGTCGTTGGTCTGTTCTGTGGAATACGGCTCGAGGAAAGTTGAGAAGAGAGGAATTGCAACGAAGTGAAGAGATGAATTGCAACGAAGTATAGCTAACTGTAAACTGACAGATATTGTACAGTCTTCTACGCTACATGTTACAGTAACGAATTGTTAGAGTTAATAGTCATTAAAGTTATATGATACTGAAAGTTTAGTCGTCAAGTTCTTTGCTGTGTTTTTATTTGTGTGCCAACTAATACATCTAGCCAGAAGATTCAGAAATACGTAACAATTGGTGTCAGAAGTGGGATCTTTCTGGCTAGAATGTGCTCCATCAAACTTCTTAATGAACTTGACATGAAAGAACTTAGACAAGAGCTTCGAGAAAGAGGTCTACAGCTTAACGGAAATAAGGAAACGCTAACAGCACGTCTCAGACAAGCCCTGTTGGAGGAAGATGAGAATCCAGACACTTGCCAATTTGAAATCAAACCTAATACGATGGAGCTCCTGAGAACTTTGCAATACAAAATGAACTCGGTGAAAGAGAGCATTAAGGAGATAAAATCAGAAATAAACACTAGATTTTCTTCATTTAACCAGTTGATTAAAGTCATGAATGAGAATGAACAAATAGCTACCACGCCCAACAAGACTGAAGAACAAACAGATACGATAAAAGATCAAACGAGAATCATGATGAACGAGCTACTGAACACTCAGCAGTATCAGATTGAGTCGACAGATGAAAGAACTACACCATTGATGAACAGCGAACAATTGTCCAACCAAGAATGTGGCGATACAGACAATTACGATAGGGATGCTGGTGATGGCTGTGCTGTCTGTGACTGTGATAGTAAACCAAACGAATGTGGCTCACAAGAAATGAATAGAGACGGTAGCTGTTACTATTTCAACGAAAAGCAGAATGAGACCGCTGAAGAAACAATAGAAGAGACCTATAGTTTGACCGAAGCTTTAGCTACAGATATACCTGATATGAGTACCTCAACCAGCCAAACAGATCAAGACAACGTTGGGTCTGCGTCCAAGCCTGTTGCTGTGGGCCTTAAAGACTTCTGTCTATCTGTCATGGTCTACGAGAGGAACTCGAAGCTGGATTATTGCACCCATGCGTTTGACAAGAACTGTACGTACGTAGCTATGCAAGAAGACTGTGAATGCTTAGAAATACACCAACAAGCTCTAGACTTAACAGAAGCTTGTACAGCTATCAAGGTAGGCGCGAGAAGCCCTGGTGATAGTCAAGGAATTACAATAGAAACTGATGCTGAAGTTGATGGACCTTTGCACGTTGAATGTTATCAACCTGCCCCACAGTCGAGTCCTCCAGACTCGGATGAAGGTGATGACGTGTTTGACAACTTGCCTTCAAGTGGACTTGCAGCTCATTCGCAAAGCACCCATCGAAGAATAATGCTGAAGCAACTTGTTCGATCAACAGTCTTGATGACTACAGCCATGAAATGCAATACCTTCCTATGTGCTAAGTGGCTGCCATCAGCATTGATCGACAAGAAAGTGAGACGACAACGACATCAAAGCAACCAAAACAATATCAAATGTAGGAGGCGGAGAAAGCGACACATGCAGAGTGCAACGTGGATGGCTCCAACAAGATCAAGATACAAGAACACCCCTTCTCCCACTGATAGACCCCCACCTGCACTGATGAAACTCAACAGCCCATGTTGTTAGAAAACAAGCCCACCACTTCTCCCACCGATAGACCCCACCTGCACTAATGAAACCCCACAGCCCATGTTTTTAGAAAGATTCTGTCCGGGACCATAAACCAACGAAGAAAGCCTTACGAATCAGTTGAAAGTGTGAAGCCACTAAAGAATAATCTAAGAACATTCCTCATGAGAATAGGTTAATGAAGTATAACAGAGGTTTTAGAAGAACAATAATCAAGTCAGAAGCAAGAAGGACAGAACTAGTGTAAGATGTCAGAACTGTAGTGAGTAACCATCTGTGACAGAACTGTACAAGAAGATCAACCCAACAGGCATCGTACAAACCCAAAGTCAGTTGCTGTTGTTTAAAAGAAGAGCATGTGAATATTGCTGTACTGTGATGAACCTAGTTATCTCTGAAGAAGCTCTGTAAAAAGATGCTTGAAAATGTAAAACTCAGCCAGTGAAGCACGAACTCGTTAGAATGCTGATGAATTTTCTCGACAAGAGTGCCCAATGTCGTCATCTGAAGGTCGATGCTTCCATACCAAGATTGATGAAAACATTTGTGAGGAACTGCTGAAAAATGAGGATTTGGCTCCCATTCTTCTATGGAAAGAAGATGGACAACTGCCAGATTGAAAGAACATCTCTGAGAAGGGGGCAACCACCAAAGCTTCCTTCTTGATCGTCGATCGATTTCATCAGTATCGTGGTGAAGTAGAATCTGTTCGGGACGAACAGATCTAAGAAGGGGGCAGTGTTACAAATGAACAGTGATAGGTAGAGGTCAACGTATGACCCCGGCGAGATGACACAGCAGCGAGTGTCCTCTGGAATCTACATGTACAAACAAAGACAGGATGTGACGTGCCCTCACGTGTTGTTCCAGGGGACGAACAGATCTAAGTAGGGGGACAGTTACTAATGAATAGTGACAGATAGAGGTCACTACGTGTGACCCCAACTTGATGACACTGCAGCCGATGTTTTCTGGAATCTACATGTATAAACAAAGACAGGATGTGACGTTTCCTCACGTGTTATTTCAGAGGATACTAGCCGTGTTTGTGCAACTTTGGACAAGCGATTAGGGACTCTATATAAGCCAGAGAGTTAATGTTAAAGTCAGTCGTATGGAGTCGTGAGTGAGCCGTTACAGTCGATACAGACGATGTAAGACGTGTGCGGCTCTGTGGAAGAGAAATGTGTACGACTCGATGCAAGTTAACTAGGGTAGAGTTAACTGGAGTGGACTACTGTCGTTAAAGTCTATACAGCGAACTACAGTGGACTTGAGCTGTTACAGTCGATACAGTCGATGTAAGACGTGTGCGGCTCTGATTCGGTAGACTTGAGTACGACTTGGTTCAGCTTTGGGAGACCTGGAGCGACACTGGGAAGTGTGTCGTTGGTCTGTTCTGTGGAATACGGCTCGAGGAAAGTTGAGAAGAGAGGAATTGCAACGAAGTGAAGAGATGAATTGCAACGAAGTATAGCTAACTGTAAACTGACAGATATTGTACAGTCTTCTACGCTACATGTTACAGTAACGAATTGTTAGAGTTAATAGTCATTAAAGTTATATGATACTGAAAGTTTAGTCGTCAAGTTCTTTGCTGTGTTTTTATTTGTGTGCCAACTAATACATCTAGCCAGAAGATTCAGAAATACGTAACAATTGGTGTCAGAAGTGGGATCTTTCTGGCTAGAATGTGCTCCATCAAACTTCTTAATGAACTTGACATGAAAGAACTTAGACAAGAGCTTCGAGAAAGAGGTCTACAGCTTAACGGAAATAAGGAAACGCTAACAGCACGTCTCAGACAAGCCCTGTTGGAGGAAGATGAGAATCCAGACACTTGCCAATTTATAATCAAACCTAATACGATGGAGCTCCTGAGAACTTTGCAATACAAAATGAACTCGGTGAAAGAGAGCATTAAGGAGATAGAATCAGAAATAAACACTAGATTTTCTTCATTTAACCAGTTGATTAAAGTCATGAATGAGAATGAACAAATAGCTACCACGCCCAACAAGACTGAAGAACAAACAGATACGATAAAAGATCAAACGAGAATCATGATGAACGAGCTACTGAACACTCAGCAGTATCAGATTGAGTCGACAGATGAAAGAACTACACCATTGATGAACAGCGAACAATTGTCCAACCAAGAATGTGGCGATACAGACAATTACGATAGGGATGCTGGTGATGGCTGTGCTGTCTGTGACTGTGATAGTAAACCAAACGAATGTGGCTCACAAGAAATGAATAGAGACGGTAGCTGTTACTATTTCAACGAAAAGCAGAATGAGACCGCTGAAGAAACAATAGAAGAGACCTATAGTTTGACCGAAGCTTTAGCTACAGATATACCTGATATGAGTACCTCAACCAGCCAAACAGATCAAGACAACGTTGGGTCTGCGTCCAAGCCTGTTGCTGTGGGCCTTAAAGACTTCTGTCTATCTGTCATGGTCTACGAGAGGAACTCGAAGCTGGATTATTGCACCCATGCGTTTGACAAGAACTGTACGTACGTAGCTATGCAAGAAGACTGTGAATGCTTAGAAATACACCAACAAGCTCTAGACTTAACAGAAGCTTGTACAGCTATCAAGGTAGGCGCGAGAAGCCCTGGTGATAGTCAAGGAATTACAATAGAAACTGATGCTGAAGTTGATGGACCTTTGCACGTTGAATGTTATCAACCTGCCCCACAGTCGAGTCCTCCAGACTCGGATGAAGGTGATGACGTGTTTGACAACTTGCCTTCAAGTGGACTTGCAGCTCATTCGCAAAGCACCCATCGAAGAATAATGCTGAAGCAACTTGTTCGATCAACAGTCTTGATGACTACAGCCATGAAATGCAATACCTTCCTATGTGCTAAGTGGCTGCCATCAGCATTGATCGACAAGAAAGTGAGACGACAACGACATCAAAGCAACCAAAACAATATCAAATGTAGGAGGCGGAGAAAGCGACACATGCAGAGTGCAACGTGGATGGCTCCAACAAGATCAAGATACAAGAACACCCCTTCTCCCACTGATAGACCCCCACCTGCACTGATGAAACTCAACAGCCCATGTTGTTAGAAAACAAGCCCACCACTTCTCCCACCGATAGACCCCACCTGCACTAATGAAACCCCACAGCCCATGTTTTTAGAAAGATTCTGTCCGGGACCATAAACCAACGAAGAAAGCCTTACGAATCAGTTGAAAGTGTGAAGCCACTAAAGAATAATCTAAGAACATTCCTCATGAGAATAGGTTAATGAAGTATAACAGAGGTTTTAGAAGAACAATAATCAAGTCAGAAGCAAGAAGGACAGAACTAGTGTAAGATGTCAGAACTGTAGTGAGTAACCATCTGTGACAGAACTGTACAAGAAGATCAACCCAACAGGCATCGTACAAACCCAAAGTCAGTTGCTGTTGTTTAAAAGAAGAGCATGTGAATATTGCTGTACTGTGATGAACCTAGTTATCTCTGAAGAAGCTCTGTAAAAAGATGCTTGAAAATGTAAAACTCAGCCAGTGAAGCACGAACTCGTTAGAATGCTGATGAATTTTCTCGACAAGAGTGCCCAATGTCGTCATCTGAAGGTCGATGCTTCCATACCAAGATTGATGAAAACATTTGTGAGGAACTGCTGAAAAATGAGGATTTGGCTCCCATTCTTCTATGGAAAGAAGATGGACAACTGCCAGATTGAAAGAACATCTCTGAGAAGGGGGCAACCACCAAAGCTTCCTTCTTGATCGTCGATCGATTTCATCAGTATCGTGGTGAAGTAGAATCTGTTCGGGACGAACAGATCTAAGAAGGGGGCAGTGTTACAAATGAACAGTGATAGGTAGAGGTCAACGTATGACCCCGGCGAGATGACACAGCAGCGAGTGTCCTCTGGAATCTACATGTACAAACAAAGACAGGATGTGACGTGCCCTCACGTGTTGTTCCAGGGGACGAACAGATCTAAGTAGGGGGACAGTTACTAATGAATAGTGACAGATAGAGGTCACTACGTGTGACCCCAACTTGATGACACTGCAGCCGATGTTTTCTGGAATCTACATGTATAAACAAAGACAGGATGTGACGTTTCCTCACGTGTTATTTCAGAGGATACTAGCCGTGTTTGTGCAACTTTGGACAAGCGATTAGGGACTCTATATAAGCCAGAGAGTTAATGTTAAAGTCAGTCGTATGGAGTCGTGAGTGAGCCGTTACAGTCGATACAGACGATGTAAGACGTGTGCGGCTCTGTGGAAGAGAAATGTGTACGACTCGATGCAAGTTAACTAGGGTAGAGTTAACTGGAGTGGACTACTGTCGTTAAAGTCTATACAGCGAACTACAGTGGACTTGAGCTGTTACAGTCGATACAGTCGATGTAAGACGTGTGCGGCTCTGATTCGGTAGACTTGAGTACGACTTGGTTCAGCTTTGGGAGACCTGGAGCGACACTGGGAAGTGTGTCGTTGGTCTGTTCTGTGGAATACGGCTCGAGGAAAGTTGAGAAGAGAGGAATTGCAACGAAGTGAAGAGATGAATTGCAACGAAGTATAGCTAACTGTAAACTGACAGATATTGTACAGTCTTCTACGCTACATGTTACAGTAACGAATTGTTAGAGTTAATAGTCATTAAAGTTATATGATACTGAAAGTTTAGTCGTCAAGTTCTTTGCTGTGTTTTTATTTGTGTGCCAACTAATACATCTAGCCAGAAGATTCAGAAATACGTAACAGTATGTATGTGTGAATGTATGAATATATTTATGTATGTATGTATGTTGGTATATATATATATATATATATATATATATATATCATGGGCGTAGCCAGGATTTTTTTCGGGGGGGGGGTTTGGGGAGGGGGGTTTCCCCCCCGACCCCCCCCCCCCCGCAAATTTTTTTTTAATATGTATTTATGTGTGTGTGTGTGTACATAATCTTTATTGCATTCTGACCCTTCATTCTTTCGGAAGACGTTTATTGTGCCCTAGAATAGGTTCTTCCATGAGTTAGTGGAAAACTTGTAGATTCCCCGCCAATACTAGCAAGGGGGTCTGGGGGAGCGCTAGGAGCCCCAGCGCGGGGCGAAGCCCCTCCGTCAAGCACTATTTCTAATATTGAAAGCCAACAAAATGCATATTCCGAGGTATCTACAGTGCATTTTCCTGCTATTAAAATGTTTTATTTCAAAAACCTAATGTGCTATTCTTACTGACTTAGACCCTACCGCGCCGTTCGGAGCATTTGACGTCAAGCTGTTTCCATAAAAATCTGTCACTGGTAATGTCTGAACCCTCTTCCCACTTGCCTTGATGACCTCAATGAATGAGTGGCGTCAAGTTGTACTAGGATATCATTGCAACTCTTCTTATGCGTAATTCATTTTGTCGGAGAACATGTCCCGCAAACCTCATGCGTCGCTCTCTCACAAGCTTACTAAGGGGTTGACTCCCAGTTCTGCATAGGATTTTCTTGATTTAAACCCGATCTCTATAACTGACTCCTAAAATCTGTCTTAGCCATCTTTGTTGAGCCACATTTAGTGTTTTTCAATTTCGGCAGATGACTATTCACTGCAGTTTATTAAAGGAGCCCTGCCACTGGTAAAAATGTGTAACCACTCTTGAATACGCTCTTGGAATTAAGTGACTGTAGTTTGCTTTAGATTTTATATCGAAAATAGAAGTTTTATCGTCAAAATCATCTGTTGGGGGTTTTCCACCTTAAAATGCTCTGTAGCGATCTTAAACTCAAAACCATCTGGAGGGGTTTTAAACTTTAAACAAACGCCATCTGTAGAAGAGGGGTTTAAACTCAAAACCCCTGATTGGATTGGCTACGCTCAAATAATTTTAGTGTGTCATTTGCTTTTTTTTTATATTGAAGAGGTATTTTTAGCATTAAACCCTTCTGAATGGGGGTTTAAAATCAAAACCCCTTTTGGCAACGCTCATAGCATTTTTATTGCGTAATTTGATTTTTTTTCTTACACTGAAGTTGTATTTTTTAGCCTCAAACCCCCCTGGCGGGGGTTTAAACTCAAAACCCCTTTGGGTGCGTTCATAGATTTTAGTGTGAGTAATTTGCTTTTATTTATATTGAAGAAGTACTTTTTAGCTTCAAACTCCACTGGAGGGGAGTTTAAACTCAAAACCCCTTTGACTACACTCAAAACATTTTGAGTGTATAATTAGCTTTATTTTTATTATTAAAGCGGTATTTTTTACCTTCAAACCCCGCTGAAGTGGGGTTTAAACTAAAAACTAAGTCAAAACCCATTTAGCTACGCTCATAACATTTTGAGTGCGTAATTAACTTTTTTTTATATTGAAGAGGGGGTTTATCGTAAATTTTGGAGGGGGTTTTAAAATCAAAATCTGTGCTCTTGGAATTAGGGGATTTTCGTTTGCATTTTTGTTTTGTTTTGTTTTATAGAAGAGGGGGGGTTAACTGCAAAACCCCCAAGTAGGGGGGTTTAAAACTCAAAACCCCTAGTAGGGGGTTTTAAACTCAAAACCCCTGGTAGGGGTTTTTAAACTCGAACCCATCTGGTAGGGGGTTTTAAACTCAAAACCCCCTGGTAAGGGGTTTTAAACTCAAAACCCCATTGGTTGTGCTGGGGCAATTGATGGTTTAGTATTAAAATCTCACCTAAAATAAACAAATCAATGCAAAAAATCATTCACTAAATTCCGATCCCCCCAGGGGGGGGGATTTCATTTCGGGGGGGGTGTTTGAACCCCAAACCCCCCCCCTGGCTACGCCCATGATATATATATATATATATATATATATATATATATATATATATATATATATATATATATATATATATATATATATATGTAAGTATATTACATTACTTTTTTTTTACATTTCATTTATAGAAGAAATGGAAGCAAGTCTTTAAAAACTCAAGGTTGTGGGACGCTGAAGAAAAAGAAGCGTATTGTCCGGTATGTTGATTGACAAAAGAAATTGCCAATCTGAAATTCCTGACTCACTATAAATGCACTTACAAACTCATCATCAATTCTATACATAATGTTTATCACATTATTTCGTTAAATTACAAACTACATACCTACAAGTGGTGTCTGCTTGAAGGTTGATAAATTTGTGAACAGGAAGTTTTTTTAAGTTTCTGCATAGAAAAGTAAAAAAAATGAAATAGAAATAAAACTTTTTTTTCCCACTACTAAATTTGAAAAACTAAATTTATTTAACAATCGTCCACTGTTATGCGTGTTTACAAACTAAGCTCTAAGTACCATAGAGAGTATACTTCTGTGACTCAATTATGGTATTTAAATTATTTTAAGTGTTCAAGATATATAAAGTGTGTTGATATTTGTATGATTTCTATTAAAATATTTTAATATTTAATTCATAAAGAAGAATTCTCTTATCTCTCTACTTAAACGTTGTATCTTCGTCCTACATTGGACTTGATTTTATTGACCACTCACTCAGATTGGGACACAATGACTACAATGTGTGAAGCTATGCTTCAGAAAGGTTTAGCCGCAGACATTCGGTGATTTTACCTAACTTTTTATGTCTTTAGAAATGAACGATTGAATAAAAAAATGTAGATACAAACCTACAGCTTTTAATTTCTTAGATTATAAAAATCCAAACTACTAAAATATTTTGAATTTTTATTCTAGATCATAATAAAGCTTATTGGATCCATTCCTCTTAGGAGCAAGGAATTCTTCTATGTTCAAGAATTTTTCGAAGATTTAAAGCAATTTCTGAAAGAGACAGGCAAGATCAATATAGTTAATAGAGTTAATGAAACGTTGTCTTGTTTCTGATATATTTATAGCTACCTTTATGTTTTTGGAAGGTTTTATTTTCTGTTTTAAGTATAAGATGTGGTTTATGTTCCATAAAAAGTTTACTGGTGGCTCTGTTCAATAGATATTGAAAAAAAGATGAAATAAATAAAATATATTTATTTAGTGTTTATTTTTAATATTTATTCGATATTTAAAATGAAGTTTAAATATGGAAAGTAACTTAACCATATCATTTTTTAATAGTAGACAAATGTTAGGAAAAAAAGTCAAAAGTATAGGGCTTAATGTGTAACAGGCTGTGTTTATTATGGACATCTTCTAAGCATATTGAAATATTTCGTGTTTTAATTATAATTTCAAGATTTTAAGACTCAAACTAATATCAAATATTTTATAGACACTCAAAATGATTACAGTGCGATGCGAATCAAATACGCTGAGTTACCCGTGGCCCGCGTGTCTTAATTTGCATATCACTGATATAGTCGGTGTGTTTTGGAAATAAACAAAATAATAATGTTATAAGTAAAGCGAATGTAAATGTAAAAATTGTTTGAATGGAGATTATTAAAATAGCTAAACGACCTTAAATCCATCTTTAAGAAAAACACTTGCTGGTAGGACTACATATATTTAGAACTAGATCTAAAGTCTAGATAATACTAAAATAGATGAAGATCTACTATTATAAGAGGGAATTTAAGGGCTCAGTAAGTTTATTAATTGTTGTTTGTTAGTATATTAAATATCCCCCATATAGAGCCTCATTTAGCCATTCCAATCATAGTGTGCTAACACAAGGCATGTTAGGTGCGCGCAAAACATGAATGGAACTAATACAATTTATGTCAACACGACTAAAGTCACATTTTGCAGCTAGATCTAGAGCGAACGAATTTATGTAAACATATTTTTGAAACACTAATTTGAAGGTTCATTGTATTAAATAATGATATGAATAGACTATATTTTGTATGTTCATTTGTTAAAGTAGAAAAACTATCTTTACGAAAAATAGCTGTAACCTTCACGAGAGGCTATGTAATGAGCATGCGTGACATTTTGGTAGCGTCTAATGTAAGAATCGCGACACACCATGAATTGCTATTAAATGTACGTCAAGACGGATAAAGTCACAGCATTTGCGAACGAATTTATGTAAAATGCTTTTTAAACACTAATTTGAAAGTTAATGTGATTAACTGATTAAATGAATTAGCTGTGTTGTGTATGTGTTAAAGTAAAAAACTATCTTTTTTTGCGTAGAGTAGATCTAGCCTTTGCGAGATTTCCAGCTATGCGCATACTTGACCTTTTGGTTCTGTCTCAAGTAAACATGGCTATATGACCTATATCCATGAAATTGTAATACTTTCATAGATCGAGAAAATGATGGGAAAATAATATAGATAGATGGATAGATGGATAGATAGATAGATAGATAGACAGATAGATAGATAGATAGATAGATAGATAGATAGATAGATAGATAGATAGATAGATAGATAGATAGATAGATAGATAGATAGATAGATAGATAATAGTAAGCACTGAACTGGCCGAATATTCGACCATTTTTCTCTATTCGGCCATATTGGATATAAAAGTACACCTTGTACCCATTTATTATGTATAATGTGGACCTCGTTCCATTAATGTCTGTTGTAGAATGTATTTATACTTAAAACATAATAATGTACTTAAGAATGTTGCCTATATGAATATGCACCAAACACCTTTTTAATATAAAGACAAGGCGTGTTAATATAAAAAATTAAAACTTTACAGTATATATGCGCATTACATACATAGCAGCTATGTCTGGTATATTTTTTCACTTTGTTTGTCTTGACCTTTAAGTGGGTTGGTTAACATGTTAAGATGTTATATTCCTTGACTACGTCACGCTCTTTAGACTTCTGTCTAGCTGTGCACATCTTACAAAGGAACTGAGTTTGTTTACTTGGTTGTCAATCATTAAGCCACACCTCTACACACACACACACGCACGCACACATACACACACACACACATATATATGTAATTTTTTATTTTAATTTTTTTATTTAACTCTCTAGCGGTCACACCTTACAAGGGAACTGAGTCTGTCTACTTAGTTATAAATCTTAATTAGGTGGCTGAACTTCAAGCCACGCCTCTACACACACAAATATATATACATTTTTATTTTTTTCCCCATAAACAGGTTGTCTTCTTGACTACAGCGATCTCAAAGATCAAAAAGGCAAAGATGACAGATATGTAAATCACTTTATGTCAAGTAATCAAGCGATAATCAAAGAAGTAAGTTGACATAAAGCATTTCAATTAGAATAAACTGCATACGTTTTAAAAAGAAGTAAAAGTTTACAAAATTAATTTTTAAAAAGGCGTACATCTACATACTATTTCTAAGGGCTCTGACGTATCGACCTCAGTTATCAATCTTAACCACCCTTGAGCAACGTGCTTCCCTATCTATTATATACAATTTACGACCTAATTCAAACCAACCATGGATATCACATGACCTTATCTTTCTTTATGGCCATCACGTGTTAGTTCTTTAGGTGAATTAGGTTCATTATTCCACTTTCCCTGGACGAAAAAAAGCGAAAATTTAAGCAAATTATTATTTCCCGTGTGCCAAGGACAACTAAGTAATTTTTAAAATTGCAGTGCTGCCGAATATTTGTTTGTTTACTTGGGGAAGAATTTGTATTAGGGGGGCGGAACTACAAGCCATATCTCTATAAGGTTAATCTGGTATGAGTTTGTTTATTATGTCAATCAAGGGTCTGGACCACAAGCCACACCTATCATACTATTGGCCGGCTAATAAGTTTGTTTACTTTGAATTGAAATCAGCAGTTAATAATTCTGCCTGTGCCAGTAAGTCTACGAGCTCCAGTGATTCGTCAAGCCTCACACACAAGCAGCAACCAGGGATTAAAGAAGTCTTAGACAAAGCTAAATTGTGGGATATTAATAGTGATAATGCTAAACGCATTCACTTGGCCATAGCAAAGATGATTGCAACTGACATGGAACCTTACCAAGTAGTTGAGAAGCCTGGATTTATTGGACTTTTACAAGTACTGGAGAAAAGATACACTGTGCCTAGTCGCAAATATTTTACAGAACGTGTTATTCCAGATATCTACGACAATATTTCCTCAAAGCTTCGTGAAATGCTATCTGATGCTAAAAGCATCGCTTTCTCAACGGTCACTTGGACAGCTGATAATACCACCGAATCATATTTTGGTTTAACTGCCCATTGGTTGAATGAGTCATTTGACCGAAGCAGCTATGTTTTGCATTATTATATTATTATATTAAATTAGCATTATATATTATTTTGTAAATAAATATTACTGTTGAATTACTTTTTCTAACGTGTTAACTTTAAATCTTACTCTTGTGTTCTGTGTGTCTTGGTTGAGTCACAACATTCTTAATAATAATTTAAGAGTGTCAAGTAACTCCTCGTTATTACTGGTATTACTTAAGCTATATACTTGGCCACTATCTGTATTAGGCACAAACCAGAAGCTGTTTGTGGCCTTTAAAACATGAGGCTAATGACAAGTTGATGGTGTCAAATACATAAATACAAACATCTACCCACTCTACAACTTACATTGTACTTAAGACCTTTTTGTGGAGCTTTGTTTTTCCTTTCATAATGGCAGTTGTCTGTTATATGATAAAACCGAAGGGCCTGATGATTTTTTTCTTAGTCGAGGAAATGACGCTTTTGATAAATGCTAGCAGACGTGAACAATTACTGTGAGTGGGACATGTAGTCCGTATGGGTGAAAATTGATTTTCCAAACGACTTCTTTACGGGTAGCTGTGAGTAGGAAGGACTAACGAAGACGTCTTTAAACACTCCCCCAGAGATCGTGATACTGACTTTCCCGTCTGAGTAATGCTATCTGTCGTTGGTTCGGATTGTTTGCAATCCAATGACATAAATATATTGCTTTTATATTTTTCTTTTATTTTCAGGTAAAAATGAAATTACCTGGTATGTTAATGGTATCTATCTATCTATCTATCTATCTATCTATCTATCTATCTATCTATCTATCTATCTATCTATCTATCTATCTATCTATCTATCTATCTATCTATATTATTTTTCCATCTAGGTATCATTTTCTCGATCTATCTATCCATTTTTTATTTATCCATCTATAAGAATAACTCAAATTAAATTAAAGGGAGTTCTTACAATAATATATTAAATTAAAGTATTTTAACGTTCAGATAACAAAATTAATAAGATTACAAAAAGAGATTTAAATTTTAGACAAATTCAAAGGCGTTTCCCAAAGTTTTCATGCCTAGGTAAAAAGAAAGGTTTTACTATTTCCATCAGAAATATCAGAAGCGTTGTCGTCATCTTACTGTGACATATAGACATACGAACGGACAGACAGACTAAACAAAACTAAAATCAATGTTTTCCCCTTCATTGAGCCTCTGAAACCATTGTTATAAACTTCTTAAATAGACAAAAGTCAATAAAACTCAGTATTTGGCATAGGACGCCATTAAATGATTGAAGAATGTTTGACCCTAGAAGAGATATCATCCAAACAAAGACCCATTACAAGAGCAGGTCGTTGGAAGTCAATATTTTCTTGCAATTTATAATAAGTCTTTTATTCTTCCTTTTTGTGTGTTAAATCAGATAAGAATATAGCCACATGCATTTTTTTATGCAACGCCGATGCAAGTGACCAAATATTTGAACAAGATCGCAAAGAAGCTGTTGTTTTGTTGAAGGTATTTGTGCTGCTATCTATCTATCTATCGATCGATCTATATTATCAATCTATATTATCGATCTTATCTATCTTATCTATCAATCTATCTATCTATCTATCTATCTATCCATTCATCTATCTATCTATCTATCTATCTATCTATCTATCTATCTATCTATCTATCTATCTATCTATGTCATCTTATCTATCTATCTATCTATCTATCTATCTATCTATCTATCTATCTATCTATCTATCTATCTATCTATCTATCTATCTATCTATCTATCTATCTCTATCTATCTATCTATCTATCTATCTATCTATCTATCTATCTATCTATCTATCTATCTATCTATCCGTCATCTATATGTATTTACATATCTTTAATAAAAAGATATAATTGTACATCTGTCATAGATTTTCAATTCGTGTGCATTTTTATTTTCAAGGGTTCTGGGGAATACATTACTAACCTCTCTGAAGTAACCAAGAAAAGAGAGCGAGTAAGGTAATTGTCACTATTTAGAAGTGTGTGCTTACTGTAGGTTTCAAATATACACATCCCATTTCTAGGAAAATCACTAGAGACGTTGCAAAATTCGTGTGCGAGGTTTCAAGTGCTGCCCATGTTTTATAAGTCATGCATGCATTTTAATAGGCTTTAGTTTACATTAAGTTTTACGGAATACGGGAGAGACAGAGAGAGTAAATAATTATATTCCTTATAAATAAAACATCTATAATATAGATATTAACCTTTTTTCTGTACATATTTAAAAGAATACAAAAAAACACTGTACACACGCACAAACTTGTTTTTTTTCCAAATCCCAACTGAAAAAAAAAATTAGTTCTTCAATTTCACCAAATATGTTCATTTAGGGGAAAGTTCTCTTATGTAAAAAAAAAATATGTTGAAATATGATTAGTTTCCAAATTTTCTTAAAATGTCTTCTATTCAAGGACAAAAAAGTCTACAAGACATTTCACGTTTTTAGTATTCTATTTTCAAACGTTTACCTTGGTATGCATATATTTGTTGAAGCAATATTGAAAGGCTTAGGAGACGCGGTGACTGATTGCCTCTAAAAGATCCTATGTGCTAACTACTTCATTAAGTTGATAATTATAGATTATATGTTTTATAAAGTTTTCGCTCTTCGAGATTCAAAGGATAAAAACGTGAGATAGTCCTTCTCTACGCCATGCTAGAAATTAAGCCACAGAGTGCAACTCTCAATAGGAATAGAGTGGTAGAGGTCGGCTTCTTAACCAGTGGTTTCGGGTTCTATTCCTGGTGAAGAATAGCATTTTTAATTTCGTGATCTTCAGGCTGCCTCTGAGTTCACCCAGCTCTAATGGGTACCTGACATTAGTTGGGGAAAATGTAAAGGCGGTTGGTCGTTGTGATGGCTACATGACAACCTTGTTAACCGTGGGCCACAGAAACAGATGACCTTAACATCATCTGCCCCATTAGGTCGCAATGTCTGAAAGAGAAAATTACTTTTACTTACTTATTGATACGCTTTGAGTTTTCCTAGTGAATCATCTACTTCGTTTTTTTTTTTTGCTCCAATGCAGCAATTTGCAGACACTAAACATTAGCAAACGAATGAAAAGTGAAAAGATCGCAGAAGTCATACTGAAGTCCTTAAAACGTAAGTGATTTTTTTTTAAGTTAAGCTTTAATGAGAGTATCTAAAAGAGCTTTGTCGAAAGCCATTCTGAGCAATGACGAGAGAATATTAATTAGAATAAGAGATATTCAGAACCTCCCTTAGGAGGATTCTAGTTATCCAATGGCCAGACAACATCTCCATGGCAAAGAACACTGCAGCTTCCCATTGAAGTAAATACCTCACCTCACCTTGAAGACCAAAGGAATGAGGGAGAGTGAATGGAATAGATGACCACGAGATTTGTAAGCAGATGCCAAGGGGATGAGCAAGACGTGGCGATGTAAAGAGAGACTCGCCCAGGAGAAATCCTTGAACTTTTCTACAGAGTTGACCACAGGCATGAAGAGAGAAGAGATAAAGAGAGAAATAGAATATATTCATTGACTGATTGCCCCTAAAAGATCCTATGTACTAACTTCTTCATTAAGTTGATAATTATAGATTATACGTTTTATAAAGTTTTCACTGTTTGAGATTCAAAGGATAAAAAAATGAGATAGTCCTTCTCTACGCCATGCTAGAAATGAAGCCACAGAGTACAACTCTCAATAGGAATAGAATGGCTGATGAGACTAGAGTCGTCTAGTCTTGCTTACATCCTCACGAGCAGTGCACACAATAATTTAGAAACTCTCTATAAGGGGCGCTTCTTTTCCTGTTCTAGCCTATATTTCTGTATATTTTTTGTTAGTCTATTCAATTTTGGATTAACATTTTGTATGTATGTCTGTCTGTCTATCAGTGTATGTATGTATGTATGCATAGATAGATAGATAGATAGATAGATAGATAGATAGATAGATAGATAGATAGATAGATAGATAGATAGATAGATAGATAGATAGATAGATAGATAGATAGATAGATCTATCTATCGCTCTATCTATCAATTCATTCACTCTTCTATATAATTTTATATATCAATATAATGTTGCCAACTCTTAAAATCTATATAGATACCAATAGATTTCAAGCAGACGACCAAATGTTTCTTCAACTGTGTGTTTCCCTCAACAAATTAAATGTCGCCTTACAGCTAGGGCAACTCTCACGACTTGTCATTCATCAGGTTTTTACAATTGTCTATTTGTGTCATTTGTATCTGTAAACTAAATGCAATTCGTCTTTTCAAGCCCCAATATAGCTCATTAATTGTATTTATAAAGTACTTTGATTACTAATTATTTATTTACTTTTCAAAGTCCTAAACATCTTTGCAGAAAATGACAGATTATGATTTAAAGTGCAATGAAAAAGAATCAAAGCAATCAATACAAGAGAAACGCGCCACAAGTTCGGTAATTTATGAAACCACTACACTAATAGATTATTTTAAGGAAAGATAACTTTTTTATCCATATACGATACAAACAAATTAGATTATCTATACTGTATTGGCAGGGGCGGAGACAAGCTGAGAAAGATTGCAAAGGAATTTTGCTAAGTGTTCTTCGACTAAAGCGTTTTGACTTTTTGCGTTACATGCTTCGTGAAGGCATCAATGAGAAACTTCTGAATGAAGTCTTAGGCGAATTTCTCTTGGTAAGTAGATTAGCAGAAGTAACGGTTTGGCGTCCATAGTTTGGTTTTAAATTTCTCCTTTACAAATATAATTATGATCTCTAACGTGTCATTCTATTATTTATTGAACTGCATTTTTATTATAAGAAATCCTACCAGTGAGCTCTATAGAATAACATGTTTCTATTTACCATTAAGTTAATGAGTTCTATAGAATAACATGTTTCTATTTACCATGAAGATAATGAGTTCTATAGAATAACATGTTTCTATTTACCATGAAGATAATGAGCTCTATAGAATAACATGTTTCTTTTTACCATTAAGATAATGAGTTCTATAGAATAACATGTTTCTATTTACCATTAAGATAATGAGTTCTACGTCAAATAAAATTATCCTCTAAAGGACAGATGATGCTATCTGTTTCTGTGGCCTACGGTTAACAAGGGTGTCACGTGGCCCTGCGCAATGACCAATCGCCTTAACTTTTCTCCAACTAATGTCATTATATCTGGGTTGACTCAGGGGCGCCCAAAGATTATGAAATTAAAAATCCCATTCTTAAACAGGTACAAACCCCAACCTCCGGTTCGGAAGCCAAGCGCTTTACCGCTCAGCCACCGCGCCTCCATTTCCACATAATACGTTGTGCCAAATGTTCAGATACAAAATATAAAGAAAAAACATTGCAGTCGATAGCGGGACTACCCGCAAGCTGTAATCCAAATGTAATCCAAATGTAATCCAAATGTAATCCAAATGTAATCCAAATGTAATCCAAATTAATTTTAAGATTATTTTATTGTATAAAATTATAACGATGAAACGAAAGTGTTCAATGCATGTCCAAGAATTTTCTTTTCATACAGATAAATATTAACTGTCCAATTTGTAGTAAATTCTTAAATCCGATTTCGACACTCCCATCCAGTCTTTGGATTTCACACATCTTTGGCCATGATTAGACTTAAGCTAATTGGAGGAATTGTTAAAAGCTTAACTTGGCTACAAAAAATGAAAAGTTGCACAAGAGAACGCTTTGTTCAGTGACCTTTAAGTCAAAGAATGGAAATGTAAATTGATAATTCACATTTATCGAATCCGAACACATTAAGCTTTTATATTGGACAGTCTTTGTCCACTTGTTTTCTAAAAGTATCTCTTTCATAATGGATGTTAATATAATTCACATTTGTGCTAGAAGGAAGGAATTCCACCGAGAGACGTGACACAGAAACAATGTGCATTTCTAGTCTAAGTATAGTGATAATTACATAGCATATTCAATTTTTTTTAAAAAAAGAAGTCTGTTCTTTAAGTTTATTTGAATGTTATTTCACAAAAAAAAAATGTGTACGCCTACATTGTTTAGTTGTATTAGCTGTTTGGAGCTATAAACTAACGACCGAGCATCAATCAACAGTTGTACATTTTTATTGCATTTGTTACAAATTGCTTTCATATGCTAAGTTCTTTTTTTTTTTTTAAACGACGTGTTAATAAGTTTTTATTTTCACACAAATAAAACACAGGAAATCAAAAGGGAAGCATTTCAAGTGGATGAACAAACAGGCCAAGAAAAGAGAAATATAGTTTTTTCTGTAATTAGTTTTTTTTTTATATTTCTGAATATTTAGTTTTTTCCTTATATTAAATAGATGACAACATATATAACAAAATAATATTCATAATTTATTTCTTATGAATATCTTCGTTTGGCAACAACTATTTAACACAACAAGCTTTGTTTGATTTAAATAGGAGTGGGGCATGTTGTGATACTCTTACATACGAATTTGTATTTCAAGTTATGGTATTAATATCTGGATCTAACAAAAACTGTTTCCAAGTGTAATACATGCTCATTTAATTAGAGCTCCTTGAAACAACGTTTTTGTTTGTAGATCTAGTCTTGATCAAGTTTGTATGTATTGTTTTCAACTTTACCTTGGCAAACAATAAACGTATGTAGTACTGACACTTTTATCTAGCAATCAATAGTTTACTTATTCAAAATCCAAACACGACTTTGTGTGATAGTTCTGTGTATTATGCTTTCTTATTTCCTAATCATATCTGACAAAACAACTGCTACGCAAATTATTCAATTAAGTAAAGTTTATGTTGTGTCCCTATAGAGTAGACAGATTAAAGAGAAAGACAAACTTAATTTCTAAAAATACATTTCAGGAAAGAGTAAAGAGAATTTAAATTGCAGTCTAATATGTTCATTAATTAAAAGACTAAATATGTTAAAAACAATGTTTTCTTATGATGATGACCATTTTTTTATTAAATATTGTCAAGTTTTTAATATTAGCAACTACCAAAGTCCATCTTTTGTTTATAGTTATTAAATAAAACATGATATCTCAAAGTCACGTGATTCCGTTTGGATTAGTTCAAGTAGCTGTAATCCAGATTATTCTTTGTTGTTGATTAATCAGTTTTATTAGCTTTAGAATTTCTTTTTGTGTAAGGTACTCGCCAAAACCCTCATGACATTTGCTCTAAAATCAAAAGTAAAGCCATCGAAGGAAGAAGATTCAGAATCATCAGCAAAGGTAATTATGTGCAAATCTAGGAATACAATTCATCAACGATTCCCTGCCTTGCTTCTTAGAGGTCATGGAAAGGTTTCCGTAATATATCCACTCTTTTCTTGGCTATTATATACATAATACTTACATACAATTGTATAAGATGATTTTGAAATTAGTTGTTAAGAAATTGTTAATTACTAATTTAATTGTCACAACTATAAGAACATATTTCTTAAGAAATATTATTACAGTTAAATAATTACTAAGATATAGATCGTCCCGCGGCGTTAGGCGCATTGGGCGAAAAATGTATCCACAAAGATCTCTCATGGCAATATCTGAAGTCTCTTCCCACTTGGTGTCTACTGCACTGAGGTCCCCCATGAAATTGTGACGCCAAGTTATTCGAAGATGTCCCTGTTTGCGTTTCTCTTGTAATTGCCTCCGTGTCATCTGAACTGTTGGTATGCGTTATTCATTTTCTCAGAGGACATGCGTCACATTTACTTATTTTTTTCAATTTTGAAAGATGACTTACATGTTTTACATGCATAGTGTCAGGGTTCATATCTATGCTTGGCTCCTTAGGATCGTTAGGGGGTTGCTTGATTATTTAATTACAATTATTTATTATTGATAAATTTCAACTCCATGAATAACTATAATACTTTCCATGAAATAACAATGATATTTTAATACTTTAATAAGAGCACAAATAATGACATCAACTTCAATAAATATTTAATACACGATACACCAGACCATCAGCTTCATGAAATGTACATATTTCAACAGCAGTCTAGGAAGCAACTATCCAACCTTCCTGGACCGGGAACAAGACCTCACTAACTAACACACTCTCTCGCACATTCAACGAAGACTAAATCATTCAGTTCATAACTAGTGAGACACTATTCACATTTGTAAACTAGGAGTACTAAAACAAAGGGATATAACTATCATTCCAAAATATCAAAGTAACATATTCATTCTCGCCATACCTCCCCCTGACACATAGTTGTTGGGATAACGATTGTGTTAGGTAGGTGTATTTTTGTCTCACATACAATAGCTTGGTTTGACAAAAAAAAAAGCCCAAGGCATTGCAAATTCGGAACGCTACATCATTGTAGGCATTCCAATCGTTTGTTATGATGCTGCCAAAGTATGTGAACTTTTCTAACTCTTTAAGCTCTGACTCACCAAGTCTGATGGGTGCAACCTTTGCCTTATATTCCACTCGCACAATTTTAGTCTTATCCAAGTTTATTGGGAGACCAACTTTGGTTGCCTCTCTTTCTAGGCTCTCCGTAATTTCTTGTCGACTTGGGTAGTGAAACGTCGCCAGTGAAGTCCAAGTCGTCATTCGATTTTGTTCACGTCATGGAATACCAAAGGCAGTCTGGTTCATTGCTCTCCTTATTATGTAGTCGATGGCTAGGAGCAAGAGGAAGGGAGATAAGATAAGATATTTTTATTGATCCAATCAAATGGAAATTCAGTTTGACTACAATTGACAACATCAGCGTAACTACTGTACAATAACAGTATAGATGAAAAATTCGAACAACTTTCACACACGAAAAACATACACATTCACAACCAGCGCTTTGTGAATTTGACTTCTGTGTACTTCTCGATGACGACAGATGTGTCAATGTGTCAATCTGACCGAAAGTGGGATAAAAGAGTTTTTAAAACTTTCTTTTTTAGTCCTAATTGAAAGGAGACAAACACTTCGTTCAGATCTAATGTAACAGTGGTTTAATGGGTGCAGGTTGTCCTTAAGAATTGAGAGTGTTTTCATGAAAAAGCTCTATTTGAGGGATATGCGATGCTTTTTTTAATTAGTCTATTTGTCTAAGTCTTTGTGCCAGTGAAGTGCACCTCTGTCTCACACCTGTCTCAATGCTAAAAAAAAACTCGCTTGTTCCTTCTTTTGTTTTGATGCAGCAACTAGATTGACTATATAGGTGTCGTAGAATCTGGAGGAATTTTTCAGGGATGTCATATTCTCTATTTCACATAGAGATTCTCGATGGACACCAACAATAATAACAAAACAATAAAATTATAAACTATTTTCGCCCCAAGGTTGAAATTTCTAATTATTCTACTGTATCAAATCAATGAATAAAATAAGGACATTAAACGCGTTGATGTATATAGCTCATTTAATATTAAGCTAAAGCATATATAAATTCATTCACTTTTTTTTTCTCAATCTCTTATATTTTGTCATTACGAATTTTAAAGGTAACGTTGATCAATGTGTCAAGTCAAGAAGACAATGAATTACTTGACATTATATGTCGAGTCACTAACCTGAACACTAGTGAGAAAGTGAGGATCTATTTAAGAGAGCTCTGTAAGTTTTGCTCCGTTTCTACAATTGAAAACATTCTAAAATACATTGTGTGCATGCAGGACAAAGACTATACTCGCATTAAGATCATTTCAATATAATTTTAAGGTAAAACTGAGAAAGAGGAGAAGTCACAAGAAATAAACTTAAAGCCAATGACAAAAGAGAATGAATTCAAGAGATCTACAGAAGAACTAGACAAAGAGGGCTCTAGGGAGGCAGACAAATATAAAATAGAAGAAAGTTTTGAGGACAAACAATTAGCCCTGCACTTTATAGTGTCGCTGATGTTTCACCACTTGGAGTTGTCCACCATCATATGGAGCAAAGTGAAAGTAAAAAAACAATTTTTCTTTTTATTCAAAGATTTATTACTGTGACAGGTTGGGGAAAGTGACGTGTGTTTGGCGCGTTTAATGTCTAAGGGATGATTATTTTTGAAGCTATCACACACCAACCCGTCAGCATATAAATCGGAAGCAGGCACGCAACGAGACAAGCAATGAAAGATAGATACAAAGTTAAAATGAAGATGTTTATTTACATAAATATTTACATAAAAGAATAAAAAGGGGGAGGGTTTGCATCTATCTCTAGTGAATAATCACTGTTGCACTTAATAAGAGAGTATGTCACATTGTCCTCTGACTTAGCTGGTTGTCCTGTTGATGTCGCAGCTGGATGTGATCCTGGCTTGAGGTTCTGCAGCTGAAGGTGGCGCTCTAGCGGATAGAGGGACGCTGGTGATTCAGTTCTTGTGGAGTTTCAATCCAAAGTTCTGATATCTGTAGTGGGCACAGTAGGGCGGGTGGCCGGCTACCGTGGGCACAAGTGTACTGCGGGCAGAGCGGATCTGAGTTGGGCAGCGTAGTTGACAGGATAAGTCCAGTGAGTTGCAGAGGTTTTGGCGTAGCTATGACGTCTCGCACAGATCTAAGTCTATAGGCGGCCAAGCCGATAGCGCCAAGTAGTATAGTTGAGTAGATCCACGTAGGCAGTAGAGGATACTCAATAGCAAGTGGCAAGTGATCCGATGAATAGGCAAGTGCAGCGCTGAATAGCACTAAGCACAAAGGCAGGTAAGTAGTTTAGTGGTGTCGAGTAGACACTGAACAGCAAATAAGCAGACACCTGAGGTCGATAAATCCAATAGATAAATAGGCAATAGGCAGACACCTGAGGGAGGCTGCGGATAAATAAAGACAAGTTAGGACATGTCTCTTATGCATTTTATCGATGCCCTCGACGTCGCACCTAATAAGTTGACAGGTGGGCTGTCGAATAGGCGGGCAAGGCCGATAGCGCCAAGTAGTAGAGTTGAGTAGCGTCGAGTAGACACTAAACAGCAATTAGGCAGTAAGGTCGATAAATCCAATAGATAAATAGGCAATAGGCAGACACCTGAGGGAGGCTGCGGATAAATAAAGACAAGTTAGGACATGTCTCTTATGCATCTTATCGATGCCCTCGACTGAGGTGCATTCGTCAGATTGGTAAAATTGCTTTAGAGCACAAAGGGGAGATGATGACAATGGGATATGGGAAAATAGATGGCTGATAGTAGCAATATAGAAATGTACATAAAAGGGAAAGTAATAATATAAAATGTACATAGAAGGGGAAATAATAATCTCAAATAAACAACACAGGTGGATAGAGAAAGAAGGGGGGGGGAAGTGAAATGGGCGGTGGTCAGTGACCAAGATGGTTTGTTTACATACGACCGTCGATCGAGAACAATGGAGCGCGCTTGAATGGAGAGGGTGTGCATTCAAGGGGCGCAACTCTCGTTAGAGTAAAATGAGTAAATGGGAGATAATTCATATGTCTTTTCTACGCGCAGTATTTGTGCGCTAGTAAAATTATCAAGGCGATCAGCCGAGATAAAGGAAATAAAATAAGATGTACAGATAAATACATGGTTGCATCAACGATCAATTGAGCATTAATAGATTAATGCAATACATAATACATACATAAGACATGTTTATGTTTTCTACTTACGACAGTGAGAAATACACAATGCACTAATTAATGTAAATAAAATAATAGAATACACATGGTAACCTCCAGTGAGAAATATGCACAAAGTAATTAAGTGGAACTTGTGATTAAGTTCGGCTTACCACCAGGTATTCCTCTAGGAGTAAAAATAAATGATATAGTCCAGACTCGATTGCTCAACGACAATGGGAAATAAGAGGGTCTGATTTGATTTGGATCTACTTTATATAGGCCTGGAAAATGCGGGCGGGAATAGGAAATGTTCTATGCTTAGAATTATTTTACACGTGGGTGAATTAAACTTGAGATGGGAGTCGCACCTTGGAAAGGTCAATTGGCGTGTGGGTCCGCGTGGTCTCCTAGATCAAAGAGAGGCGTGGTAGAAGGGGGGGGGAGTGTGACTTGCATTCCACACAAGGTGGTGTCAACTGCGCCCGTCAGACATCCGGCCGGTACGATCAAAGAGAATGTGTGTTTACCTTTCCCCGATCAAGGGCAGATAAATGAAAGTCTTGGTCTAGTTGTACCAAGGTTGTGGACTAAGTCTAGCCTGAGTGGAAAGGGTGGGTCGGGTGGAGAAATTGGGGATAGGACGGGGAAAAAATTAAAATAAAATAAATAAATAATGAATAATAATAATTAATGCTGTGATAAATTTGAGCGACTCTGACTGCGAGCTTTTGAATTGTCAAAATTACAAAGCTTATATTAATTCGCTTTGTCTGTCTTGTCAAAAATTTGTAAACGTTATTTCTACCAGACCCAATCTCGGATCAAATTTAAATTGTGCAAAGTTTTTCTTGTATATGCCAAAACAATTATCAATTAAAAAAACAACAATTAGTTAATTAAATATGTGGGGATATAAGTTGAATTAGTCCTCATAAGGAATCTTGAGCACTGAGTAAACACGTTATTTTTTGCATTTTTAAAGCGATCACGGTGACGTTCACTAATACCCTATTCTCTTGCCACTCCCATTTCCAAACTGTTCCTGACAAGTGATAAGATCAAAGCGCATTGAGAATGCGAAAATTATGAATGTGCGCTAAACCTTTTTTCAACCCAAAACAAATGGGTACAAGAAATTAAGTCAAGAAGAGCAAGTGCGGTTTAATGACCACATTTAATTTTACTAGTTTACCTGGGTTAAAAAAACGGAAGACCATAGATCGCAAGCTCTGAAAAGGTGTTCTGTAAATTTTACTTTATGTACAAGTCTAAGACAAGCAGATTTCAAATATTCTAGGCTATGCATAGTGTGAAATAAATAACTATGAACAAATGTTCACCTTAATCTAGTCTTAATAATGTACCATCTTTGATTAAAGTCATCCACAGGTGCAGCTCTATTTGCGTTTGGTCTTTTAAAAGCAATAAGAAAAGAGTCCACAAGTGAAGAGCATAGAGAGACGTTGCTCAAGTACATGAAGTAAGTCATAAATCACTGCACATCGAGACATGGAGGCAGACCCATTCAAAACAAACTTTTATGTATATCCTTTGCACAGAAAACAGAAGTATTGATTAGTGAATTTTTATTATAATAAGCACATTTTTTAATTTTTTTTTTTAAACAAATTTAAGTTGGTAACAATAATCTTTTAATATGGCGTCCTCCATAATGTCTAGTTTCTTTCTCCAAATCTCAATTTTATTATTATTTTTTTAAAGGTTCTCATTAGGTTCCATTGTATCCCCACAATATTTCTTAATATTTATTTCTCTTTCTCTTCTACTAAAGAAAAATAAACGGGATATTTACAAATGTAAAATCAGAGCGAATTACTGTCATTCACATTTTAGTTCAAAAATCACTAAAAACATTTTTTTTTAAAGAGAGTTAAGTGATTGTAATTAAGGGACATATTCGTGAATGATAATGGGGCTGCAGGCTAACGATCAAAATCAATCTGGCTGGATGAGGTAGGATGAGGTAAGAATTAGTGAAAAACATTAGATGATTGTAAATTATCTAAATTGTTTTCGATTTTAATCTACATTCTTTTATTGTGTCGCCAAAATAATATTCCATAATTAGTAAATTATAAATAATAGTTGACTTTAAACCAGTTAAGACTAATTTGGTGACAAGGCTTGTATAATTTCGTAGGTTATAAAAGTCTTTATACTTTGACATTAGTAATCGGTCTGTGAAAATAAATCCAAGAAAGTCTTTGTTTTTGAAACCAGATTTTTGCAAATAGACTTACCTTTAGAACAAATCAAATGTTAAAACGAGTAAAACCCTTAATGGAGTGAGGGGAGTGGGAAACATTAATACTATAATTCATAGGACAAATATAAGTCAGGGGGCATTAAAAAGTATCATGTTACGATACTACGTAACGAATAGTAAAATTCCCTTGCCAAAAATATAGTAGATAAGCCTCTTATACGACAACATTTAACAGGTCCCTAAGGGCTACCGTCTTGCAAGGGCCAGTTATGCTTTTGGACGCCTCCAGTTGAGAGTTTAGCTGAATAAATTGCTACCATAGCCTTCAAAAAATAAAATTTAACAAGCGGTGGCTCTGTCTATTCTTCTATTAAGAATGTGAGACATGAATATTGTTAAGATACTCTCTCTCCTAAACAGGCTTTCTGTAAATACTGCAAAACACACAACACATGAAGAATTTGACAACAAGAGCACTGGTTAATCTGGTACTTTAGTAATGAGTGAAAAAGTAGATAACAGCCAATACTAAACTAATGACAACATATCAACATTTAAAATGTTACATTTGTACATCACCGTACAAAACTCTATATCTCTTCCTGTACTAGTACATAACACTTGAGGACTCAACCATGACCGACTTCATGGCCGACTAACAGTCTCGGTCTCCTTGCTGTCCGGTCTTGAACTGCCTCTTTCTTACACACTCTCTGTCTCTGTTACACGCTGGCTTTCGATCACATGACCATAACACGGGTCATATTTGTGTGCATGTAGTACTGTCCATCGACAGCCATAGACCTGAGTGATTTGCCTGATTTCACGTGTGTCAACTGAACCTACAGTTAATCCTCTCGCGACGCCAATAGGGTTCTAACAATATTATACAGAAAGAAACTAAAAAAAACTTGAGCACTTTTACCAGTCGTGCTTTCGCTCCATCATGGAAATACGGTGGCAAGGCCGCACTACAAACAGCGATGTCCTTGAGAACGCCGTTATAAACAGTATGGAGGGACTTCTTATGGTCCGACAGTTGCACTCGGCTGGGCACGTAACCCGTATTGGGGACGAGCGTATGCCAAAAGAAGTAGTTTTTTGGTGAGCTGAATGGGGGGTCGACGTAACAGGGGTGCCCCACGGAAACACTTTAAAGACCAGCTTAGGCGTCAACTTGTTTTAAATGACTTAAAAGAGATCACCTGGTTGCAGGCGGCTTCAGAACGTGACAGTTAGAGTCACTCGCATCGGGCATGTGTGACAAAAAATCCACTGCCAATGACAGACGTAGACGGTGAAAAGAAAATCCAAACCAAACACATGCTGACAATGGCTTTGCATGCGCTAGATTTGGAAAAATATGTAGGTTGCAGCTGTGGCTTTGTAGCTACGGGAAATACTGCACTCCTTATTATTCTTCGGACGCAAAGACAGCCCTATTTCACTGTACAATCTAAGGGTTTAAATACTAAGTACTATCAGTTTGTATGTAAACAAAATAAAATATATATATATATATATTTCTTAACTTGTAAGTCTCTTGTATTTCTAGTATATATAAAGAGTACTCTATTGGTACACTGGACAGAACTTACAAGCAAGATCCTGACAACACTATTTACTTACTAGGCTGTGAAATGAAGCTCTGGGGATACATTAACTGTATCCAGCTAGCTCTAAAACATGGCAACATAACATTTTTATCTCATCCAGCTTGTAAAATACTGAACGAAAGAACTTGGTACACAGGAACACACAAGAACGAAGAAGAGGTATCCGAGTGTTATACTTTAAGATTAAAGGGAAAAATATCATTGTTTGTCTATATGGCTTTAGATGATTTTTTTTAGTGGCCCCCGAAAGGAGAATAGCCGCTTAAAGTTTTGTGTGGTCTGTCTGTCCTTCCATCCGTCCCGTTTAGATCTCAATAACTAGAAGAGAGAGAGAAAATGGGACACCATGATATTTAAGACCTTTTACAGTTTGATGCAACTGCAACTTTTGTTCTTTTCCAAAAGTTAACCATTTAATTTTTAAATTAACAATTCTTGCAGATTTTGTATAAAAGTACACCACTTTTACATAAAAATAAACTTAAGAGAAAGTACGTTTTTACAGGCTTCATTTATAAATCAATCTTCATTCATAGATTCGCATATTAGTTCTTATAAGAGTCTTATAATTGCAGTCACAAGTGCTCACTAAAACCGTTTTTAAAAAAAATGTACAATAATTCTATGAGTTTAGAAAGAGGAAGTGACATGTAATTCAGCCTACTCTAAGAGTGCATTGAGGGACATGGATAGACAAGGGCGTTCGATCTAAAACATTACACCGTCATAGTAAAATGGTAGTAAGGCGCTTTAGTCCAGCTTTGTCATGCATTTGAACTAGATGGTCACCGTGCAAATGTTTGGACTCAGTAGACGTGACTACATGGGATATAGATTAGGCACGCAAAATTCCTTTTTAATGCGAAGGTTACACGGTAAGAACACTGAGGAATTTTTGCCTCACGATGTAAACCTTGTTAAATGTATGTATTCTTATAGTATTACGCATTCTAATGTATTTTTACTAAGAGTTCAAAACCAGATTATACATTGTCTTGTAAGTAACAGATTGTGGGTCCTCTTAATTTTTTATTTGATTATCTATCCCAAGATTTTTGGATATTTCGTTAAAGTCAGTTCAACTTGCTTCATTAGTTGTAGCCATTTAAGGTGTGTTGTTATTATACGATTGTGACAGTATTTTAGCGTTCTTGTTTGAAAAAAGTCTAGATTTTAAAGCTATTGTCCGTTTTTGATGTATGCTATTGTTTTAATAACATCAAAGTATTGAGTCTGACAATTCCAATTTATTATGATATAAATTTATTTACTATAAATTCTAGCAACTTATCAGAGTTTGCAAATAGGGAAAAAGACAATACAATATCCGTACTACATTCTACTCGGTTTTATGGAGTCGTATCCCGCTTTACTAAGCAGTGTGGACTTGTTGCTCATTCTCTTTCTTGTGTTTTAAGGTTTTCAAGAAGCTTCTAGAATTTAGCATAAACATACATCGTCTGTTGATTTTCTTATTTCGGAAGACCACGTGACTATATCTCGAAAGAATAACTTTCGTTTACTTTCTTTACACACGCTGACGTTTTCATACCAGCCGCCGGGGTCATGCATGGTGACCTCTATCTGTTACTTTGTACAGCTTTGTTAGTAACAGTATTATTAAATGTAATAAATAATAAATGTAACTTTTTCTTCCAGAATAAAATAAAAAAGATGGGGGGAATTGAGGAAACTAAACAGTTTACCAACAGAGCGACGGAAACAAATAAGCCATTAGCAAATGGGTCGATCCAAGCAAGTAAACAATTAGTCAAAGGAGCTACTGAAGCAGATAAACTATTAGCCAATGGAGCAACTGAAGCAGATAAACTATTAACCAATGGAGCGATTCAGACAAGTCAACTATTAACCAATGGAGCGATACAATCAAATAAAACTTTCAACAATGGATCAAACTTAACAAACAAACCTGTATCCAATGTAAGAAAAGAATCAAGTAAATCATTAAACAATGGAGCTACCCTAACAGGTACAACTTCCAATCATTAAACAATGGAGCTACCCTAACAGGTAAAACTTCCAATCATTAAACAATGGAGCTACCCTAACAGGTAAAACTTCCAATCATTAAACAATGGAGCTACCCTAACAGGTACAACTTCCAATCATTAAACAATGGAGCTACCCTAACAGGTACAACTTCCAATCATTAAACAATGGAGCTACCCTAACAGGTACAACTTCCAATCATTAAACAATGGAGCTACCCTAACAGGTACAACTTCCAATCATTAAACAATGGAGCTACCCTAACAGGTACAACTTCCAATCATTAAACAATGGAGCTACCCTAACAGGTACAACTTCCAATCATTAAACAATGGAGCTACCCTAACAGGTACAACTTCCAATCATTAAACAATGGAGCTACCCTAACAGGTACAACTTCCAATCATTAAACAATGGAGCTACCCTAACAGGTACAACTTCCAATCATTAAACAATGGAGCTACCCTAACAGGTACAACTTCCAATCATTAAACAATGGAGCTACCCTAACAGGTACAACTTCCAATCATTAAACAATGGAGCTACCCTAACAGGTACAACTTCCAATCATTAAACAATGGAGCTACCCTAACAGGTACAACTTCCAATCATTAAACAATGGAGCTACCCTAACAGGTACAACTTCCAATCATTAAACAATGGAGCTACCCTAACAGGTACAACTTCCAATCATTAATCAATGGAGCTACCCTAACAGGTACAACTTCCAATCATTAAACAATGGAGCTACCCTAACAGGTACAACTTCCAAGTAACCTAATATTCAGTAGTTAATTTTTTAAACAAGTCAATAACCAGCGAGGATACTAAAGTCTTGACTATAACCAAGGGAGATGAAGATAATAAAACATAAAGCCTATGACCACGCTAACAAAAATAAACGAAAATCCATCAAAAATATTTCCCACACACTATTTATGTTATTCTGATGACTTTATATTATTATTTATTTGGACTCACAAACTCACATTTCAACACGTGCATTTAGCTAAGAATGAGCAATTAAAAAAAGTCATGTTTTTACAAATAATTCGTCAATAAATAATACAAATCAAATCTTTAGATTAAACTTTACATAGTAAGCACAGTCACATTTATGCAATGTCTACTTTAACTTGTATCACATTAACACTAAATCTCTTCATATAAGAATAATTTTCACCTTAAGGTCTAATTATACAATATTTTATGTCCATGTCATTATATATCTTAAATATATGTATTAACTATACAATATGTTACAATAATAATCCAGAGGAAGGAAAAGAAACCAATAAAATGAATGAAATACAGAAGCCAAAAGATATTGACGAAACGACCATACCAAGTGTCAGTGTAGAAACTAAAGCAAGTGAAAACTTAATCAAAGTAGAAAATAAAGAGAATAACTTCAAGGCCAATACAGAAACAAAAGCGAACACGCGAGATACATCAAGTAAAGAGAACGAAGCCAGGTGAATTATGTTTAATGCAACTATTAAATGTCCAATTAATACCATATGATTATCAAAGCTACTTCAACACAGCAGTTAAAACATTTTGCAAATGTAAACAAAACAAAAACTAAAATGTTTTCATCTAAATGTAGGTAGTCCCCTTTGCAGCAATGATTCTTCCCATGCACTATTACAATGAACACTTCCACTCTAATGATTCACTCTTTGGATCGTGTCATACACACTTTGTATTGATTTATTCTCCTTTCAGTCAATTTGGGCAATAAACTTTATTTCTGAAGGAACGCACAAAACTAGTAAACACAAGACAACAAAGTCATCTGCCACCACGACACTATTACATTTTTCATTAATTTATTTCTAGTCTATAAATATTATATTAATATTGAAAGAGTCAGTACATTTTATTATAGATACACTCAAAATAAAGTATACAAACTATTACTTGAAATGCTTTGGAGACTGCTTTACAAATTCATTGTCCTTCCATCAGCTACGATTTTTCAATACAGCTTATTTATTTTACTTTTTTTTTTCTTCCAAAATTAATCAACAGAAAAGACAAGCTCAGAGAGTGGCTCTCTCCTTCAGTCATTTTTATGTTTCGATATGTAAGTGATATAGTTGTTGTTTTTTTCAAGCCAGACACTGGTTCCATGTATTGACTGAGAGCTCTCTCTCTCTCTCTCTCTCTCTCTCTCTCTATATATATATATATATATATATATATATATATATATATATTAGATTAAAACTAACTAATAAGCTAACTAACCAATAATATTGTGCATGTTTCAAATAATACATTTTATAATATGTTATTAGCCTTTTTGAAAGATTATTTTTCACTTTATCCCTTTTTTTAAGTAGAATGTAATTATATAAGCATAGCTAAAATAAAATAATTTGTTCTGCTTATGATATTTTCTTTTTGGCTTCGTTTCAGACAAGCTTTTTTGTTTTCCTATTTATATATGCCATCTTCCTTATCTGTGTGTTGGAGGTAGAGCGATTCCATTGGTCGGAATGGTTACTTCTGCTTTGGGTTGCCAGTATGGCCGCAGAACAAATAAATCAGGTACATGTTCTAATCCAAATATCTTTGTATTATCAAATATAGTTAATCTGAACAATTACATTAAAAATATAAAGCACTTTAAATTAAAAACCACTGCTAGTTGAACACATACGCTCTGAACAGTAATACCTTCTCTTGTAAAGTACGGTCTGAAATTCATAAGAAGATAAGATTAAATCTTTATTTTAAGCATTTGCTGAAGTTTCTTAGTCTCTTCTCCGCGTACATTGACTGCCTCGTGAAACTGTAAGAGCGACAGTTGGCAATGAACGCTCGACATAGTTCTGTTGGTTTTTGTATTGGCGTTTTTGTCCTCTTCTAGTCGACATTTTTTTCTGAACGTCCGTGTTGAAGTAATACATTGATGTTGGAACTATCAAACTTTGAGATCTCCTTGTAGACTTTGGCAGATAGACAAAGGTCTGCAAAATTAACTTTATCACGCTTAGACATAGATCTTAAGTTGTGATCTATCTGGTCAGAGCGGTGTTATGTTTAACAAGTGGCTTTTCGTTCAGCTTTCATTATGACCTATCACTAATATTATGATAATTATCATGTCATTAATTTGTAGGATGATTGTCATTAACTAAAACTTTCGATCTCTCCTATGACTTTACTTCCGGTCAAACCATATTAGCTATTTACATTTTCACGCTGTGTAGTCATAAAACTCACTACATGACATTGAGGTACCATAGGTGAACTATTTTGACTATGAAACGTTTAATATTATCTTCTGTTCAAAAAGAGTTCATTTCCAGTCGTCCATCTAAAAGCTCATCTTGCAGCTACCAGCTCGTGGAGCGGGGTATGAACCTTTAACTTTCTCTCATCTTGCAGCTACCAGCTCATGGAGCGGGGCATGAACCTTTAACTTCCACTCATCTTGCAGCTACCAGCTCATGGAGCGGGGCATGAACCTTTAACTTTCTCTCATCTTGCAGCTACCAGCTCGTGGAGCGGGGCATGAACCTTTAACTTCCTCTCATCTTGCAGCTACCAGCTCATGGAGCGGGGCATGAACCTTTAACTTCCTCTCATCTTGCAGCTACCAGCTCATGGAGCGGGGCATGAACCTTTAACTTCCTCTCATCTTGCAGCTACCAGCTCATGGAGCGGGGCATGAACCTTTAACTTTCTCTCATCTTGCAGCTACCAGCTCATGGAGCGGGGCATGAACCTTTAACTTCCTCTCATCTTGCAGCTACCAGCTCATGGAGCGGGGCATGAACCTTTAACTTCCTCTCATCTTGCAGCTACCAGCTCATGGAGCGGGGCATGAACCTTTAACTTTCTCTCATCTTGCAGCTACCAGCTCATGGAGCGGGGCATGAACCTTTAACTTCCACTCATCTTGCAGCTACCAGCTCGTGGAGCGGGGCATGAACCTTTAACTTCCTCTCATCTTGCAGCTACCAGCTCATGGAGCGGGGCATGAACCTTTAACTTCCTCTCATCTTGCAGCTACCAGCTCATGGAGCGGGGCATGAACCTTTAACTTCCTCTCATCTTGCAGCTACCAGCTCATGGAGCGGGGCATGAACCTTTAACTTCCTCTCATCTTGCAGCTACCAGCTCGTGGAGCGGGGCATGAACCTTTAACTTCCTCTCATCTTGCAGCTACCAGCTCATGGAGCGGGGCATGAACCTTTAACTTCCTCTCATCTTGCAGCTACCAGCTCATGGAGCGGGGCATGAACCTTTAACTTCCTCTCATCTTGCAGCTACCAGCTCATGGAGCGGGGCATGAACCTTTAACTTCCTCTCATCTTGCAGCTACCAGCTCGTGGAGCGGGGCATGAACCTTTAACTTCCTCTCATCTTGCAGCTACCAGCTCATGGAGCGGGGCATGAACCTTTAACTTCCTCTCATCTTGCAGCTACCAGCTCATGGAGCGGGGCATGAACCTTTAACTTCCACTCATGTTTTCTTCAGTCAGTGTGTGTTCTTAGGTCTATCAAAACAGACTGTCTGCCCCTCAACACTAAAGCGTTTCCATGTTCTTGTGTTAACTCTTTCTCTCCTAACTTACAACACCAACCAAATTTGGTTTTATAAACTTTAATTTTTGTTTTATATAAACAGAGCATGCATTATTCTATAATTATATACCTAATATAACATTTATTGAAGGTATTGAAGGTTTAATTATAACATGGTAGTGAAGCACACATAACTAATTCCACCGGAACCAAAAAAATAATAATTACGGAGAGAAACAGTTAAAGGTCCTAGCGATTAACGTCACTAAGTATCTGAATTATGGCAATTCTTTCTTTCTTCTTGAGCTGACCATATCAGCTGACCATATCACCTATTCGAAAACCAGTAGTAAATCTAAGACATTAAATGGCGAAAATCAAATAAAGCCAGATGAAACCGTTTCATTAGATAATTAAGATGAATTAAAGTATAACAATGATGGCAATGTTTTCTATTCCGAAGACGAAGAACGAGGGCAGTGTTTGACGTGACTAACCAAACTCAGGTGCAGCATTCACAGCAGACACAGATGGACATGAAAGTTCATTTTAAGAAGGAACTCTTGTTTTCTCCAAAAGATTGTAATTTTAACTAGTCTAATATTGTGGACAAGAAAGTACACAACTGGATTATCTGATGGGGCCGGGTTATAACTATTAAATTATCAGCAGAACAAGAAATCATAGATAAATAATAGTTGAGGTTGGTTTTTTTTTGTGTGCAACCATTGCAGTCCCATAATAAAGCAATAATAAACCAAGAATAAACCAAGAATAAATCAAGAATAAACCAATAATAAATCAAGAATAAATTAAGAATATACCAAGAATTAACCAAGAATAAACCAAGAAAAAATCAAGAATATATCTGAAGATGAGAAACAATTTCGAGTTATTAGAAACAAAACTAATGCGATGAAATGTTTGAAAAGGGCGTAAAAGATAGTTTAAAACATATTTTCTTATAGCAAAAAAATTTGTTTCGCAAAAATACATTTCTAAATTGTCCGTGTTTTCATCAAAGTACAAAAGATGAAACTATTAGTTGCAGGTGTAACACAACACAATTAATTGAAATACAACAAAAACAAAAACTAAAAAGCAGAATCATGGATTAAAAAAAATACTTATTATGTACTAAAAATATATTTGTTTATTTCTAGATATTGAGGAATGAAATCAATTTGATTCGAGGACCTGTAGATTTGAACGTATTCGCTTGGCTGGAGGCTTTTGCTATACTACTCTTCTTGCTTGCTTGGTTACTTCGACTCTTTGCTTATCTCAACCCTTCCAGCAGCAACATGATGAACTGGGCAAGAGCCGCGTTTAGTGTGGACTTTATGGCATTTACTGTCTCAGCCTTAGAACTCTGTTACACCATCAAGTTCTTGGGGCCGCTGTTGCTCATGATCATACGAATGGTTTGTAATGCACTTAGTAACGCAGTAACTAATACAAATGTAAATTAGACAATAATTTGGACATATTATCGTCCCCGATATATTACAATAGGAAAACATACAAATGTACATCTATCACATTGAAACAGGAGGCGTGGTGTAACATCTCTTGGGTTTATGAACGAGTAATTCATCTCTAAGTGTTTCTTTACTAAAGTGGTTCTCAACCTGTGGGTCGCGAACCCCTTAGGGGTCGATTGACGATTTGCCAGGGCTCGCCATATACTATCGAAGAAATGGATTGTTTAGTTTATGTCTCTATTGTTGTGTGTGTGTGCGTGGTGGGGGTCGCAGCAGAGTGGGGGATTGTAAAAAGGGGTCGCCGAGCTTAAAAGGTTGAAAACCCCCGCACTTTACTTAGTCAACGCGAATGCCGTGTAGAGCTTGAAACTTGTGTAGCACAACAGATATTAGAAAACTTTTAGTAACTCACTTGTCACTAGACAATAGATTTATTGAATAAATAACTTGGCTGAACCAGACGCAAATGCACAATGTACACTCAAATAATAATAATATCACAACTATAGTTACAACTTCAAGTTCAGAATAAACTCATAGTTCTTTACAACATACATATTCATGTTGAAAATATCCTTGTCCTTACTCTACAAGGACCCAAGTAACAACCACCGTTTTCACTTCATGGTCAGTTTCAGACCAATAGCTTTCCCGTGAAAAGAGCACGAGATGGATGATTAAGTGATTACAAAATCACTTGATTTCACAGTAATCTCAAACGAGGCTGTGACACGTGGTGGTTGAGCGGTAAAACACATAACTACTAAACCGGGGTCCGGGGTTCGAATCCTGCTGGTATAGCGCTGCTGGTGACCTTAGGGCGCCTCTAAGTCCACCCAGCCCTAATGGGTACCTGACGTTAGTTCGGTAAAGTAAATGCGGTTCGTCTTTGTGCTGGCCACATGACACTCTCGTGAAGCGTCCTTGTTACTTCCCAAACTCTAAAGCTAAAATTTTGCAAACATTTATTTTGCACAATACAGGAATCAATAAACAAATATAATAAAAAATTTCAACTGTCATATGCTTAAAACATTTTATAATTATTTCTTAGATTATTTTAATAATTGATTTAATAATTAGAATTGACTGAAAAGTATCTAAAAAAATAAACATAATAATTGTGTATTTATTTGTTTTCTTTAGTTGAAAACTTTGCTCCAATTCATTATCATCGTGATGGTCATTTGTTTTGCCTACTCCGTCGCCTCAGAGTCAGTGTTGTATCCCCAATCAAGATTATCTCCACATTTAATCTTCTTTGTTATGAGAAAAGCTTTTTGGGCGATGTTTGGAGAGTTTAATTTAAACGAACTTGAAGATCAAGGTAAACATTGAATTACTATCTCTGACTTTACAATACTTAGGGTAAACATTGAATTACTATCTCTGACTTTACAATACTTAGGGTTAACATTGAATTACTAGCTATGACTTCACAATACTTAGGGTAAACATTGAATTACTAGCTATGACTTCACAATACTTAGGGTTAACATTGAATTACTAGCTATGACTTCACAATACTTAGGGTTAACATTGAATTACTAGCTATGACTTCACAATACTTAGGGTAAACATTGAATAACAAGCAATTAATTTACAACACTTAGGGCAAAAATTGAATTACTAGCTATGACTTCACAATGCTTCACGCTACAACAGTGGGGGGCCAAAAGTTTTCTAAGAATCTATTGAAAATTAAAAGATATGCTCTAGACATAAAAATAACACAATTATAAAGTTTCTGATACAAATTTATTTTAACCGAAGTTTCATTTTGTAGTATACTACATTCTAGAAATCGCTGAAGCTTGGTGTAGGTGTCAGTTACTACTCTTTGCTTGTCCTTCTTTTAATTCCACAGGAACTATTATTTGGCTTCGAAACATTTTTTTGTGATTGTACGTACCTAATAAAATGTTAGTGATTATTTTATTTAAAATAATTATTGAAATAACCGAAACGTTTCTTCTTCAATGTGGAAACAAAGTATCCACTAAATTAAACAGATTACCGACGCCTTAATCAGTTCAAAAGGTCTTGTGTCTCTAGTTTTTTTTTTTTGTTCATATATATTATTTTAATTTAATCTTTGTTTAGGTACATCCTGCACCAATGATCCAGACGTCTACAATAACTTTGTTCTAGACAGATGCCCAACAAAAGCTGGTCGATATTATGTCCCTCCCCTGCTGGGCATTTATTACATCATCGTCAACATACTGCTCTTTAATCTTCTTATTGCTATTTTAAAGTAAGAATAGACATTTTAAGTGTTTAGACATTTTTTAGTACACAATGATGTCTGTAGATATAGCTAGCTTCTATTTTACATATCTCTAGAACTGAAACCTTATTATATCTTATCTTATATAATGCAGACGTTACTTCGAAAAAGAAGATGATTACGTCCTTCGCATCATGCATATTGTTACAAATGAACAGTGACAGGTAGAGGTCACTATGTGTGACCCCGGCGAGATGACACAGCACCGAGTGTTATCTGGAATCTATGCGTGTAAACAAAGACAGGATGTGACGTGCCTCACGTGTTGTTCCAGAGGACGAACAGATACCAAATCAAGAAGCTATCACAGTGGCCGAAACACTCGTGGATAACTGGATCAGTCGCTTTGGTGTACCTAATGAGTTGCACTCTGACCAGGGCAGGAACTTCGAGTCCAAAGTTTTCCAGGAGATGTGCAAGACACTTGGCATCGAAAAGACTCACACGACAGCTCTCCATCCGCAATCTGATGGGATGGTGAAGCGATTCAGCAGAACCCTAGAACAACATCTGTCTAAGGTTACTGATGACCGACAAGACGACTGGGACACCCATATCCCCATGTTCCTCATGTCATACAGAGGATCCGTTTATAGCACCACAGGATATACCCCAGCGAAGATGTTATTTGGTCGTGAGCTTCGTCTACCATGTGACCTGTTATTTGGGATTCCGAGAGATACGCAAGTGTCTTCAACTGAATATGTCACCAATCTCCGAAGACGATTGGAGAATGCTCATGTATTGGCCAGCAGAAACATCAAGACCAACAGTGACCTGATGAAAACGAGGTATGACTAACGGGCCAATACGTCGGGGTTCCATGAGAATGATCTAGTGTGGCTCTATAACCCACAGAGACGAAAAGGCAGATCCCCGAAACTCCAAAGAGACTGGGAAGGTCCATACCGTGTCGTAAAAACAATAAACGACGTGGTCTACCGGATACTGAAAAGTCCACGGTCCAAGCTGAAGGTTGTCCACGTTGACCGACTCCATCAGTACCGTGGTGAAATAGAATCTGTTCGGGACGAACAGATCTAAGAAGGGGGCAGTGTTACGAATGAACAGTGACAGGTAGAGGTCACTATGTGTGACCCCGGCGAGATGACACAGCACCGAGTGTTATCTGGAATCTATGCGTGTAAACAAAGACAGGATGTGACGTGCCTCACGTGTTGTTCCAGAGGACGAACAGATTTACGAAGGGGGGGCATTGTGACAAATGAACAGTAACAGTTAGAGGTCACTACGTGTGACCTCGGCGAGATGACACTGCAGCAGGTATCCTCTGGAATCGACATGTATAAACAACAACAGGATGTGATGTTTCCTCCCATGTTGTTCCAGAGGGTACTAGCAGTGTTTTTTGCAACAATAGACAAGCGATTAGGGACTCTTTATAAACCAGAGATGTTCATGTGAAAAGAGTAAGTACAGTCGTCGATACTGTTCTCTACTGTGCGAGACAGTAGAAGAGAGTGGACTTGAGCCGTTACAGTCGATACAGTTGATGTAAGACGTATACGCTACATGTTACAGTGACGAATTGTTATAGTTATAATTCAATAAAGTTATATAAAGCTGAAAGTTGAGTCGTCAAGTTCTTTGCAGTGTTTCTTTTATTTGTGTGCCTAGTACATTTAGCCAGAAAATCAGAAATACGTAACAATATTAACAAATGACTTAAATTCTGCCAAGTCACTGTTTTCCTGGCTGGCTCAGGCACCTATTCCATTTTTTTCTGCATCCCTTGGTTAAGAAAGGTATTATGTGGCCATCTCAAGAACCTACCGCCTTTAATTTCTCCTGATAATTGTTAGGTGCCATCTTGAGTTGGGAGGACTCAGAGCGCCCTAAAACGTACACCAAAATTGAGTTTTCTGATCTCATAAATTTCAACTCATTATGCGCTGTCTGTTCTACTTATGTGTATGTTTCTGTTGTGTTGTCTTTACATGACAAGTGTGTCCCTGTAATCACAACAAATTTCCCTGAGGCTCAATAAAGCAATCGCAGTCTTTAGTCTTTGTCAAGTCATTGAATAATAATTTTGAGTAAGAGAAGGAAATTAAAGTGAGCTACATTATTGTAATGGTTCATCTCAGACTTCATTTCATACATTTTACAGAATATTATATATATATATATATATATATATATATATATATATATATATATATATATATATATATATATATATATATATATATATATATATATTGTTACAAATGAACAGTGACAAGTAGAGGTCAACGTGTGACCCCAGCGAAATGACACAGCTGCCAGTGTTCTCTGGAATCTACCCGTATAAACAAAGACAGGATGTGACGTGTCCTCACGTGTTATTCCAGAAGATACTAGCAGTGTTTGCAACTTTGAAGGAGCGATTAGGGACTCTATATAAGCCAGAGAGTTAATGTGAAAATCAATCGTGAGTGAGCCGTTACAGTCGATACAGACGATGTAAGACTAGTGGAAGAGAAATGTGTACGACTCGATGCAAGTTAACTAGGGTAGAGTTAACTGGAGTGGACTACTGTCGTTAAAGTCTATACAGCGAACTGCAGTGGAATTGAGCCGTTACAGTCGATACAGTCGATGTAAGACGTGTGCGGCTCTGTTTCGGTAGACTTGAGTACGACTTGGTTCAGCTTTGGGAGACCTGGAGCGACACTGGGAATGTTTGTCGTTGGTCTGTTCTGTGGAATACGTGTCGATGCAAGTTGAGAAGAGATGAATTGCAACAAAGTGAAGAGATGAATTGCAACGAAGTATAGGTAACTGTAAACTGACAGATATTGTACAGTCTTCTACGCTACATGTTACAGTGACGAATTGTTATAGTTAATATTCAATAAAGTTATATAAAGCTGAAAGTTGAGAGGTCAAGTTCTTTGCAGTGTTTTTTTTAATTTGTGTGCCTACTAATAGATTTAGCCAGAAGATTCAGAAATACGTAACAATATATATATATTATAATATATATATATTTGTACACAACATGTACTGGGCCGGATTAAACCTTTCGGCGGGCTGGAGTTGGCCAGCGGGTCGTTGTTTGCCCATCCCTGATCTAGATAGCCATGTTTGTATCACTTATAAACAGAGTTAGTTTCAAATTCAAAATTGTTGCAAAGATCAACACTCCAAACTGTTCTCCAATTCTGTTTGTAGCTACAAGATTGAGCCAGTCGCTTTAAAAAGTAAAGAAATTTGGCAACATCAGACTGTTCAGCTAACAATTAAATACAGCAGAGTTATCTTTCTTCCACCGCCATTCACCCTGCTAGCGCCTTTGCTTTGGTGGTGTCGAACTCAAGAAAGTTATGCTCCATTTCGTAAGTTAGACCATGTCATAACAAATCTAAAACATAGAGTGTCATAGATGTAATTTTTTTTAGATAATCATTAGTAGTATATTATGTTACATATTAACATTTCAGCTCAAATTCCTGACAAGACTAAACGAGAAGAACTCCAAAGACTTGAAGTAGAGAAACAGTTTGCTTATCTGCAGAGTCAAAATGTGCACAAGTAAATGGTTTGCACAATTCTAGAATTGTTTGAAACTTAACTAAGTGACTTTGACATGTTCTATATGTGTTAGATGTTACTTCATAATTGAATATCATTATTCCCTAATTTAAACTTTTCTTAGGGCTGTTTGGTATTGTGTCAGGTAGGTTTGAACCTAGGATCCTAGAGACAACAGTCCAAAGCGCATACCATTAAACCTGGCAACGGTCTGGAGAGATGAGAGCATCGCTAGTAGAAATGCAAATGTTTAAGAAAAATGATATGTCGAAACATTTGAATTGATCTAAAAAAAAAGGAAATTACATGTTTCATCGTCCAATCAAACAGATCTCGTATATATTATAAACATCTTGATGAAATAAGCTTTATTCGGGTTAGTTTATTGCGGAGCACAATATTTGAATCTGAAAGCGGAGATCCAATTGAGACTTAATTATGTTGTCTCAAATGTTGCCAGATAGGATTGATATAGGGTTTCATGTGACAAAGATGATACAATCTCACTCTATCTGTCTGGGAACACGTTATTTTTCCCACTTCCCATTCTCGGACCAAGTTGAAACTTTGCAAATATTTTTGTTTCTTATAAAACAGAAAAAAAAATATTTGTTAATGAAATAGTAGTAATAAACTAATTTGTTTGCTAGTGGAAAATGAAATTAAATCTTATAGTATTCAGAGACATAATTCTAAATGTCAAATTCTTGCTCTTAGATAACGCTTTTTATTTTAGTAAGTATTTTTAATTATTCATTTGGCTTATGTTATGTACAAATGATATGTGCTAAGATCGATGAAAGAGATATTGTCATCAAATTAAGTTAAATATGTGAATATATGTTGAAAGATAAAAATCTCCCTAAAGAAATGCGTATGAAGAGGGAGGGGCGATTGTGTTCTTCTTTGGTATTTATATGTTGTTGAAAGGATGACAGTCGACATGCACTCATAAACTACACACATAAAAGTTCACCACTTTCAGCTTTGTTAAAGACTTTCCCGTCTATTCTGTCCTTAACATTATTTTACTTTATTTATGACACTTTGTGTGGTTTATAAAATCAGAAAGAGAGAAAGAGAGAGTCGGGGAGAGAATGGGAGATTTAAAAAAGCGAGAGCCAGAAAGGTTTAGAGAGATCGAGAAAGAGATATAGAGAGAGACGAATATAAAAATAGATGCAAAATGAGAGAGATAGTAAAGAAAGATAAGTAGAGTAACAGAACAAGAGAGAAATACTGATAAAGAAAGTCAGAGGAAAAGAGAGAAATACTGATAGAGAAAGTCAGAGGAAAAGAGAGAAATACTGATAGAGAAAGTCAGAGAAAACAGAGAAATACTGATAGAGAAAGTCAGAGGAAAAGAGAGAAATACTGATAGAGAAAGTCAGAGGAAAAGAGAGAAATACTGATAGAGAAAGTCAGAGAAAAGAGAGAAATACTAATAGAGAAAGTCAGAGGAAAAGAGAGAAATACTGATAGAGAAATTCAGTGGAAAAGAGAGAAATACTGATAGAGAAAGTCAGAGAAAAGAGAGAAATACTGGTTAAAAGTCAGAAAAAAAGAGAAATACGTCTAGAAAGTCAGAGAAAATGAGACAAAGCTAACAACTAAAGTAACAAGTAATGTTATATTTAACTTTACCAGCACACCTTTAACAGTCAAGTGCAATGGGTATATCTATTGTCCGCATAAAGGTAAGATCTATACCTAACATAAGGTTCATAATTTTAAAGTTTTGTTGTGTTTTTAGAGGTTCCCCGAAAGGGGAAAAGGCGTTAATAGTTTTGTGTGGAAAGTCTGTCCGTCCGTCCCGTTTAGATCTCGTAAAATTGAAAAAATAGTGAAAATCCGACATCATAATATTTTAGACCATTCAAAGGTCTCATGCAACGGTACTTTTTTTCTTTCTGAAATCGAAAACATTAACGTTTTAAATCCCTATTACAAGCAGTTTTTTCAGAGTAAATACACCACTTTTACAGCTATTCACTATTAATAGTACCAAACACGGCAGACTATTTAGTAGGTGTCATACAAAGAACTCTAAACTCATTTATATCAATGGTATTAGATTTTTTGTCAACTTTTTAAAAAAAGTTTTATTGCAAAGTTAAGTAAGTTCTGTCATACTAACTACTACATATAATATACAAAGAATCTGGACATAATTTAAAACAACAACTGCAGTAACCAGTAACTCCCAACAAAACACTTAACTAAAGGATTTTTTTACGGATACGTATTTTTTTTTTATTGAGAAATGTAGATTGACCCTTTACAAAATATTTTCATCAATAAGATTTTCATTATGAGACATTAGTTAGGCCTGGTTCACATCTAATGTCACATTTACTTTCACCTATCATTTGGTCTGCTAAACTGCTGAGGCACCACACAAGATCTGTCAAATGTCTTCCTCTATCCTCCATTCTTGTCTATCATTTGTCTTTGACAGAATTTCATTTTGATATTCTTTCTGAAAATATTGAAACTTGTCATATTACCTGCCTGTGTCAAAACTCTACAGGGGCCGATTTTTTTTTTTAGAACCAACACAATTTAGTTTTAGTTTTAGCCTTGAACACAGCATTCCATATTGCTCTACCCAAAGTGCTTAAAAAATTATCTCTCAGTCATTCTTGTCAAGTTCTTCGCCAATGCGAATACTTCAGAACAGTTTAGTTTCCCCAAACTCTCTAAGAGAGACACTGAGTAATGAGACAAACTTCTTTTGCCTTCACTTAATATCCACATGTCTCTCCTCTGTTTCAGAGAAATCAACATGGCTTCCCATTCATGGCTCTGTAACAACATCAGAAGTCTCTCCAAAAGCAGTTAAGATTATCTACGCTTATCTACGCTTTACAATACATTACCATTTTATTTGAACAAAATCAATAGAAAATTATACCTTAGATTAGACCAAATAACTATTTAAAAATATTCAAATGGTTCAAAATTAAAAATTGCAGTAGAAGAAATAAACAATGACTATACCCTATACTTTTCTTTTTTATACAATTCTTCCCTATTGGTCTTACGTTAAAGTCTGTGTTTAACGTTTTGAACTAAACTAGTTGTTTTATTTGATAGAGATGGTAAGGTACGCTTGAAATAAAACCTGATGCAAGATTTAAAAAAAAAATAACTTGAAATAAACCAAGTATTTTAATGAAACTCCCACGTAGAATAAAGCTGTTGTTGCATTATGTTTAGTTTTAGATTTCTGCAAGCGTCATGGTTATTCACTGGCTAGTTCTTGAAACATCTTCACATCTAGCACTCAAATATAAATCATTGTTATAGAAATGGTAGAATTATGTTTAAATGAAAAGCTTGTTATAGATTAGCTTCCCTTCTTTTATAGATGGTATATTGAATAGAAATCGAAGGCCACAGTCGTCAAAACGTTACTTTGCTACGTAAGTTTCATCTTTATTTTCTTCGACTTTTTGTTTACCCTTTATATTTTCTCCAATATTAGACAGTAACAAGAATAGTTGGGGTTAGGGTTTAAATAACGGAAATATAACAGAGCTATAATAGAAATACTTATTTACTACTGCTAGCTTTCTACATATAAAAGTGCCAATTTTAACGTAGTATTGTTTACCTCAATTCTTTTAATAGTAAATTCTTATTATTATAGGCGAGTGAATTACAGACATGGTATACAGTGGAGGGTAGTTGGTATCAAGAAATCCAACAGAGGTATAGCAACAATTTGTGTCCTCTGTTTATATCTCATCAATCAAATTGAATCAGATATTCTTTCTCTCTCTCTCTCTCCTTCTCTATCTCCTTCACTCTCTCCGTTTCTATCTCCTTCTCTCTCTCTGCTTCTCTATCTCTTCTCTCTCTCTCCTTCTCTCTCTCTCTCCTTCTCTCTCTCTCTCCTTTTTTCTCCCTCTTCTCTCTCTCCTTCTCTCTCTCTCCTTTTCTCTTCTCTCTCTCTTCTTTTCTCTTCTCTCTCTCTCCTTTTCTCTCTCCTTCTCTCTCTCCTTCTTTTTCTCCTTCTCTCTCTCCTTCTCTCTCCTTCTCTCTCTCCTTCTCTCTCTCCTTCTCTTTCTCCTTCTCTCTCTCCTTCTCTCTCTCCTTCTCTCTCTCCTTCTCTTTCTCCTTCTCTCTCTCCTTTTCTCTCTCCTTTTCTCTCCTTCTCTCTCTCTTCTTTCTCTCTCTCCTTCTCTCTCTCTCCTTCTCTCTCTTTTCTCTTCTCTCTCTTCTCTCTCTCCTCTCTCTCTACTTCTATCTCTCCTTCTCTCTTACCTTCACTATCCTTTTCTCTCTTCTCTCTCCTTCTCTATCTCCTTCCCTCACTCTTTTCTCTCTCGCTCTCCCCTCTCTCGCTCTCTCCTTCTTGTTTTCTCTCCATCTTTCTCTCCTTTTTTCTCTCCTTCTCTCTCTCTGACTCACTCTCTCTCACTCTCTCTTTCTCTATCTCTTTCCTCTCTCTCTAAAATAAAATAAGCTATATAAATTAAATTCCTATCATATAATTACCAACTTTAATCTATAGCTTACTTCAAGACTCTAATAGCAGTACAATAAGAAATATAATCTATAATATTGGTGTTCCTAGACCATGAGATACACAGTGCTTCAAGTTACTCCGTCAACTCACTAGATGAACAAACACAAGCTATTATATCGGTTAGTAGAAGACCGAAGTCAACTGTCATATCGGTTAGCAGTAGACTGAAGTCAACTGTCATATCGGTTAGCAGTAGACTGAAGTAAACTGTCATATCGGTTAGCAGTAGACTAAAGTAAACTGTCATATCGGTTAGCAGTAGACTGAAGTCAACTGTCATATCGGTTAGCAGTAGACTGAAGTAGATATTTCATCAGTTACTTTTATTTATTTATTTTTTACCTTATACATTTAGTTATTAGCTAACATATAAATAAATATATTGCAGACAAAGGCTTTGATATCTCACATAGAGTAAAAAGTATTTGATTAACTGTGTTTCTAGGTTATACACTTATTTTCGCTTCAAAATTTATTCGCATGTATTACCAAGGCTTAGAGTTAATTAAGCAATGAACTATCATTCTTGCTACCTGGAAACTGGATTGTAGACATGCATCGACAATACGAGGTGGTAGATTTGATGGTTTGGATACAATTTAGCACAAAGAACTGATGGAACAAAGGACCTTACTTAGTTTGTATTGAAGGGTTCAAATCACTGTCTTTTGTTTGTCATTACAAGATCTAATAAATATTGCGCGCGCACCCTGTACTGGTTTAGGATCTGTCTCAAAACAAGCTCATTGACCAGGCTCAAAGTGTTTAGTTATTGAAAGCATTATTTTTTTAGTTTATTTTTTTTTAGTTTCTTTCTTGTTAGTTGAAATTGTTGATGATCTTTGCCGAAATTTTTTAAGGGTTCTCATATCTTGTCTTGTAACTGTTATGCCGAGGATTATATAGATAAATATATCTTGATCTACATGCTATTTTAGAGATTTTATAAATAAAGATCCTTTTAATTCAAATACAGAACTTTAATTCAAAACTTGGAAGCACAAGAATATAAATAAATAAATAAAGAAAGAAATATATAAATATATATTACCAGTACACACCGCCTACGTTGACTATTTGGTATGCACTGCAGCGCGGCACTATAACTGTGGAACACTTAAATAAAGGAAGTTTTTTTTAGAAACTTTGAATAAGAGATTGACTCTTCACAGAAAATCTTTCTATGACATGAATTAGGACGGGGTAACATCGAACTTCACCTTCATTTTTAGCTATCTTTTGGTCTGCTGGACCGTTTGGGCATCAACCTTCTTTCTCCATTCTTCTCTGTCATTAGTCTTTGACAGAATTTCATTCGGATATTATTTTTGAAAAAAATTGAAACCTTTTTTTAACTTCAAGGGTGAACCACTTCGGGGTATGATTTAGAGTTTATATCTATACACAAACATACTTTGTAACTTTGTTTACTTTAATCTTAGTTATATTATTCACCTCTATTATTTTTCTAAAATAACTTTATGAAAATGTTTTTCTTTTACAGGATCAAATGACATTTGTGAATAAACAAAATAATAGTTGAAGTTCACTTAACAGATCATCCACATATTATCACTTAAATATTAATGCTAATAAATATGTATTTAATGTGCTATATGAGAACGAATAATAAAAATAAGAATGTAATATACATACACACATACACACACACATATATATATATATATTTTAATTATCTAAGACTCAAAGCCCTTGAGGATGTCAATGTTAACAACTGTTTAGAATTAGCGATTTCTAAAGAGCAAGTTTGTAACATTTTCAAAAACGTCAACCCAATGAAATCTGGTGGGCCTGATGGAATAAAACGGCGAATCTTAAAAGAATGTGCTGAACAGCTAGCTGAACCTTTCCAAGATATTTTTTCTACTTCATTACTAAACCATGAGATACCACCTGTGTGGAAGTCATCTATAATTGTACCTGTGCCAAAGGTTTCCAAACCGAAGGAAATGAATGACTATAGACCTGTTTCACTTACTTCCATTGTGTCTAGATTTTTAGAAAAATTGGTTAAAATGTTTCTTCTGAATGATCTTTGTAATAAGTTAGACCCTTTACAATTTGCTTACCAAAAGGGTAAAGGTGTAGACGATGCCATCCTAAATATTTTAAACTGTGTCTACAAACATCTGGACTTACCGAACACTTATGTAAGATTGTTCTTTATTGATTTCTCATCAGCTTTTAACACTATACAACTTCATTTACTCATTGATGAAAGCGTTGCAGATTAGTGCATACATAATACTATGGGCTAATAAATTTTTGACCCAGAGAGCTCAGAGGGTTAGGGTAAACAATGTTATATCTAATGAACGCATAGTTAACACAGGGGCGCCCCAGGGGGCTGTGACATCGCCATTGTGGTTTATTTTGTACACCAATGATTTTTAATCCGATAGTTCTTGTTGCTCCTTCACAATATTCGCTGATGATTTAAGAAAAATTTCCTTACGGATAATAAAGATTATTATTATGTTAGAAATGAACGAGTAGTCATTCTCTGGCGCTGCCAGGGTCGAGTTTCGCTAAAGAGAAACAAAATTCATCGTAGTCCCTTTAACAGTTTCCACTGAGGAATTTTCTGGTGATGTGGCAGGTCTGCAGCAGTACCGCCTTCTGACAGGCAACGAAGATGTTCCTAGGAATGTTAAGGGCCTTGAAGGTGTCTGTGAGGTCAGTTGTTATTATCCCCTCGGTTGATATAACAATGGGGTATATTGTTATTTTGGACAATTTCCATAGACGCTTAATCTCCAAGCCTAGGTTCCCATATTTTCTTTGTTTTTCTGTCTCAGTTTTTCTTAAATTATGAGACAGTGGTACGGCGATATCGATAATGGTAGCGGTTTTTTCTTTTTTATCGATGAACAGCAGATCCGGGCGATTGAAATCTACCGTTTTGTCGGTCAGAATAGGCCTATCCCAGTACAGCAGATGTTCAGTAGACTCGAGAACCTCTTGCGGAGAGTATTTATAATAAGGGGGAGTGTCCTTACCGATCAATTTGTACGTCAAAGCCAGGTGTTGGTGTATTAACTTTGCAACTTGGTTATGGCGACCTAGGTAGGCTGATTCTGATAGGGCTGGACATCCTGCCATAATGTGTTCAATCGACTCGCCCACATTTCCACATTTTCGGCATTTGTCGACAACATTGAGTTTCAGGATATGCTTCTCGTAATTTTTTGTCCTGATTACTCTGTCCTGTATTGCTGTAACAAAGCCTTCTGTTTCAGGGTAGAGATGACCTGCTTTGAGCCATGTTAAGGAAGCAGCCTTGTCGATGTTGTCCCCATGTAATGAAGCCGGAAATTTTCCGTGGAGTGTTTTTTCTTCCCATTGGCGAATCTCATGCCCTACGTCGTCCAAACCGATATTGACATCAGCATTGTGTAGGTTCAGAGGGGTTGCATCGGAGTCGTATTTCCGTAGGAAGGAAACTAATTTATTGCTGGAGGCGAGCAGTTTTGATCGTATTTTTAAAACTTGCATCTTACACAATTTGAAGATGTTCTGCAATCCACGACCCCCATCCTTCCTGGGCAGGTATAACCTTATGGTGGAGGACTTGGGGTGTAGACATCGAAACTTGGTTAGTAATTTTCTAGTGAGTCTGTCAATGTCATGTAGGTCGGTGTCAGTCCATTTGATCACACCGAACGTGTAAAGGAGCACAGGAACGGCCCAGCTGTTAATTGCAGTGATGAGATTACTGCCAGACAGTTTGGTGTTGAGGATTTTATTAACTCTTTGCCTATATTTGCCAAGAAAGTCCTCTTTTAATTTCTTATGGTTTATCTTGGCATTCTGGTTTATTCCAAGATATTTATAAATAGAGGCGGAGTTCAATTCCTCGATGCCTTCAAATTCAATGTTGGTGTTCGTTGCCTTGCCCTTTTTAATGCTTATGATGCCACACTTATCCAGGCCAAAAGACATACAGATATCGTCACTAAAGCATTTTACCGTTTTGATTAAGGTGTGTAATTTTTGCTCGGTTTCTGCATATAGCTTTAGATCATCCATGTATAATAAGTGGGACACACATTTTGTACATTTAGTGTCAACCCTAAAACCGTTTGTAGAGTCTTGGAGTAATGTAGATAGAGGATTAATCGCTAGGCAGAACCAGAGTGGAGATAGTGAGTCACCCTGGTATATACCTCTTCTTATGTGCACAGAACCTAGTTTATCACGATTTAGGTGCAGGTTTATCTTCCAATTATCCATACAGACTTTCAATAGTTGTTTTATTCTTGGGTTGATTCTATGGATGTCCAGGGTTTTTAATAGCCAATCATGCGGAACTGAATCGAAAGCTTTTTTGTAGTCGATGTAACACATGTGTAAATTTCTCTTTCTTCTATTAGCTTGATGCAATATAATACCATCTATAGTTAGCTGTACTTTACAGCCCATCGACTCTTCAATGCAACCTTGTTGTTCATCTGCTAGTAGCTTATGGGCAGAACTATTATTATTATTATTATTATTATTATTATAGATAGATAAAGATAGATATAGATATATAGATATAATTTTTAGATACATGATTTAAAAGATTGTTTTTCTAATGTATAAACAGAAAATTTGCAATTTATTAAAAATTATTTGCTATTTATTAAAAATGTATTATTATAATAATATAACTGAAATCTTATTTGTGTAGGCCTTATGAAAATGTAGATCGTATATCCCGAGTTATAGTGACACGAAACATAATATTAAATGTTGATGATGCACACAAGAATGTGTGATGCAGTATCTTGTTTCAAAAGCCATCTCCATAAATAGGTGTGTGTGTGTGTGTCTGTGTGTGTATTAGTCTGCGATGCGTGTGTGTATGTGTGTTGACTTCACTATGTTTAATGAAATTGGATTTTTTGTTTAACTACATCTAGTTTTCAATGTTGAATTTTCTTTTATCGTGTATGTTCATTCACATACTAACTGCTTGTATAGAAAGAGAATTCTTAAACTCTGTATGACGTCTCTTAAACATCTAGAATATAAAGCAGAAAATAAGGTCTGCGTATGTATGTATGTCTGAATTTTTTTCGAGGGGGGAGGGATAGGGGGCGATTTTTTTCTCCCACCCGAAATATATATATATATATATATTGTAATAACTTAAGGGAAGGCAACTCAACGAGGACATCACAAATACATATACATGTCTTGATCACAACATCTCGGCTCTCAACTTGGGCAAAAATCGTTAGTCTCCTAATGTCAACATCCTTTTCTGGTCTGGTTACTAGAAGTGCGCATCTCTGCACTAGTCTGGATGGCGGTGCGCATGGCAGATTTATAACAATATATATATATATATATTCCGTTTTGTTTTATAGCAGAGGGGGATTTAAAACTCAAAACCTCTTAGCTCCCCTGGGGCATGCGATGGTTTAGTATTAAAATCTTCTCTAAACTAAACAAAATCTAAGCAAAATATCAGTGAGTAAATTCCACCTCACCCCCCCTGCAGGTGGATTTAATTTCCGGGGGTGGGGAGTTGAACCCCAACTCCCCCTGGCTACGCCCTTATATATATATATATATCTATATACATTGTGATTTGTGCCTGCCTTCTTGGTCTCTTTACTTCTTGGAAGCCAGCTTTTCACGATCCATTTTTAGTTTCGAGGCTCTAAGTGTAACTTATTAAGCTGCTTACACATATTTTTTGTTTCGAGGCTCTAAGTGTAACTTATTAAGCTGCTTACACATATTTTTAGTTTCCAGGCTCTAAGTGTAACTTATTAAGCTGCTTACAAATATTTTTGTTTCGAGGCTCTAAGTGTAACTTATTAAGCTGCTTACACATATTTTTAGTTTCCAGGCTCTAAGTGTAACTTATTAAGCTGCTTACAAATATTTTTGTTTCGAGGCTCTAAGTGTAACTTATTAAGCTGCTTAAACATATTTTTAGTTTCCAGGCTCTAAGTGTAACTTATTAAGCTGCTTACAAATATTTTTGTTTCGAGGCTCTAAGTGTAACTTATTAAGCTGCTTACACATATTTTTAGTTTCGAGGCTCTAAGTGTAACTTATTAAGCTGCTTACACATATTTTTAGTTTTGAGGCTCTAAGTGTAACTTATTAAGCTGCTTACACATATTTTTAGTTTCGAGGCTCTAAGTGTAACTTATTAAGCTGCTTACACATATTTTTAGTTTCGAGGCTCTAAGTGTAACTTATTAAGCTGCTTACACATATTTTTAGTTTCGAGGCTCTAAGTGTAACTTATTAAGCTGCTTACAAATATTTTTGTTTCGAGGCTCTAACTGTAACTTATTAAGCTGCTTACACATATTTTTAGTTTCCAGGCTCTAACTGTAACTTATTAAACTGCTTACAAATATTTTTAGTTTCGAGGCTCTAAGTGTAACTTATTAAGCTGCTTACAAATATTTTTAGTTTCGAGGCTCTAAGTGTAACTTATTAAGCTGCTTACACATATTTTTAGTTTCGAGGCTCTAAGTGTAACTTATTAAGCTGCTTACACATATTTTTAGTTTCGAGGCTCTAAGTGTAACTTATTAAGCTGCTTACAAATATTTTTAGTTTCGAGGCTCTAAGTGTAACTTATTAAGCTGCTTACACATATTTTTAGTTTCGAGGCTCTAAGTGTAACTTATTAAGCTGCTTACACATATTTTTAGTTTTGAGGCTCTAAGTGTAACTTATTAAGCTGCTTACAAATATTTTTGTTTCCAGGCTCTAACTGTAACTTATTAAGCTGCTTACAATTATTTTTGTTGCCAGGCTCTAAGTGTAACTTATTAAGCTGCTTACACATATTTTTAGTTTCGAGGCTCTAAGTGTAACTTATTAAGCTGCTTACACATATTTTTAGTTTCGAGGCTCTAACTGTAACTTATTAAGCTGCTTACACATATTTTTAGTTTCGAGGCTCTAACTGTAACTTATTAAGCTGCTTGCACATATTTTTAGTTTCGAGGCTCTAAGTGTAACTTATTAAGCTTCTTACAAATATTTTTAGTTTCGAGGCTCTAACTGTAACTTATTAAGCTGCTTACACATATTTTTAGTTTCGAGGCTCTAAGTGTAACTTATTAAGCTGCTTACAAATATTTTTAGTTTCGAGGCTCTAAGTGTAACTTATTAAGCTGCTTACAAATATTTTTGTTTCGAGGCTCTAAGTGTAACTTATTAAGCTGCTTACAAATATTTTTGTTTCGAGGCTCTAAGTGTAACTTATTAAGCTGCTTACAAATATTTTTGTTTCGAGGCTCTAAGTGTAACTTATCAAGCTGCTTACAAATATTTTTGTTTCCAGGCTCTAAGTGTAACTTATTAAGCTGCTTACAAATATTTTTGTTTCGAGGCTCAAAGTGTAACTTATTAAGCTGCTTACAAATATTTTTGTTTCGAGGCTCTAAGTGTAACTTATTAAGCTGCTTACAAATATTTTTGTTTCGAGGCTCTAAGTGTAACTTATTAAGCTGCTTACAAATATTTTTGTTTCCAGGCTCTAAGTGTAACTTATTAAGCTGCTTACAAATATTTTTGTTTCGAGGCTCTAACTGTAACTTATTAAGCTGCTTACAATTATTTTTGTTGCCAGGCTCTAAGTGTAACTTATTAAGCTGCTTACAAATATTTTTAGTTTAACAATAAGAGTTACACAATAGGTGTCTGTTTAGTTTCTCCATGCTGAGATCAGCTACGTTGAGAAACAGTTGTAAAGGCTGTCAGTAAATGCTATTAGTCTCTACAATTTTTTTAGTGACTTAGCAAAGCTTACGAACATTATCCGGTGATACGTCCGGCTAGCAGTTATGTTTCTTCACAATTAATAAATGACAACATCATCCACTTATAAAACCATTTGGATTTTAAAATGGCCGATAGGATATTTTACGAGCGCACGATTGGTCGTTAAATCTAATTTACCGTATGCTTGTTCAAATTATTGTGGGCTTCATATTTGCTTTTTGTCAATTAAAGAAATATTTAAATTTCTACATTATAACGCCGAATTGATGTGTTTTGATCATCCTAGTTGTAACACCAGCCTACTTTTAATAATAATTATGATGAGATCAAATCGAAAAGGAAACATATCAATCGCTAATACATTTTACTTTAAAAAATAATGAAAAATTAAAAAGAAGTTTTTGCAAACTAAAAGTTATCTTGTAAGAATTTCAAACTTGAAAAATTAAATACTTTTTTTTTCTGTAAACAAATTTAGAGTTATCTGCCTTAATATGTATTATATAATATGTATTATATAATATGTATTATATAACGTCTAATTATTTAGGAAAAGGTTATCATTACTTCTTTCTAAAACATGCAACATTTTAAATTTTTTTTATGCACTATTTATTTGCCTTTCCAACTTAATATATAAACCTAAGAAAGCATAACACGAATTTAGTAATATGACGAAGCCTTGTCTTGATTTTGTACACAAAGAACTAAAATGATTCTACTTTAGTAGAATCTCTCAATTCAGCACAATAATGGGTGTGTGATAGAACCATCAATCAATATGTATGTTCAAACATTTGAACTATCAGCACACTTTATTCCTTATAGATTCAATTCATTTATTCCAAATGCCTTATATAATTAAATACGTTTTTTTAAACAATTTATTTAGAAAGTAGTTAGCGTATTTCACAGAAAAATGGAACAAAATCCTCACAGTCACAAGTCCAAATATCTTTATGTTGAGTATACATTATAACACAATCATCTTCAGTATAAAAAAAAAACTGAAAAAGAAATGAATATAATGATTATCATATCTAAATAATAGTGAATGAAAAAAACATATTATTACGATCTCTCCTAATCAGGCCTTCTGTAAACACTGCTAGACACAACACAACACAAACATATCAACACTTCAAAAACTTGACAACAAGGCTCCAAATAATCTGGTAGTTTAATAAGGGTCAATAAAACAGCCAATATGACACAATTGGCAACACAATCAACAACTACAAGGTTAGACTGTATATCACGTACTAAACTCATAATCTCTACTGTCTCCTCCTGGACTCGTACGTTTTACTGGAGAGCTGCACCGGGACCGACTTCATGGCCGATTAACAGTCCCGGTATCCGGTCTTGAACTGCCGCTTTCTTACTCACTGTGTCTCTGGTCTGCGAAGGCCTATGATCAGATGACAATAACATGGGCGCTATTTACGTGTAAAGTTCATGCCAGTACTGTCCCTTGCCTTTCAATATAGCACGCTAAACTGTATTACTGGCCTGTGTCGCCTATGTTAGCTAATCACACACAGTTAACCTTTTTGCGTCGCGAATAGGGTTATAACACTGCCCCCTTCTCAGATTTGTCCGTCTCTGACAAAATCTATCACACGACACCTGGTTGCTCTGGCATCGCGGTCGCATCGCCATCCACTTTGGATTCAGCAAACGTCGCCTTCTTCGGTCATTCACTACTGAGGGCAGCCACTTAACACATGGGGAGGGATAGGATGTCAGGGCCGAAGTCAACAGGATCATTGGCCTATTAGGTTGTTGCATAGGGCTTTCAAAAGAAGGGCTTTGGGAATGGGTTTCAGGTCCACAAGAGGGGAAGTAGTGGCACAGATCATCCTAAGCCCTGTCCAGAGGACATACTAGTGGGGAAAGTTGGCAACACTTCACTTGCGAAGGTCCCTCATCTTCTGCATCAGGCTCTAGTTGACTTCCCTGACCACCATCAGGGCTTCTCCCTCCAGTCTCAGCAGTAGACCAGTCACCTGTTGGGTTCAGACCTTGTCGATGACTTTCTGCTTGCAGAAGTCCACCAACTGCTGCATCAGGTTTCGTTGCATTCTTCAGAACACCAACAGGACTTCTCTCTCTGGTCTGGGCAGCTGGACAAACGTCTGTTGGGTGCAGACCATGCCGATGGGTTTCTTGGGGATTGCGTTCTCTCTGCGAAACTCGACACATAAAGTTCGTGCCTATTATCTGGGTGCAGCCATCAAGATTTGAATTACTCTCATCAGCACTGGTAAATTGACAGATGTCTTTTATGTCCTCAGCTACAGGCTTGGGGTAAGACACAACGTTATCTTTTTCTATCTGGCTTATGAAAGCACTCACATTAGGGACATATGTAGCATAAGCGTTGGTTAAACTATTGGTCTCTTCTCTTGTTTCTTCATGTCTCTTTCTGCGAGTCAGCCTTTATAAGACTAAGACTAAGACTAAGACAGACTAAGACTGCTTTATTGATCCTTACGGAAATTTGTTGTGATTACAAGGACTCGTTTCTCATATAAAGACAACACAACAGAAAAATACACATAAATACAACAGACAACATAAAGAGTTCATTCAGAGACTACAAACAGGTATCTTGGTGCATTTCATGTTCCCTGATCAATAAGTGGCGGTGATAGAGTCTGACCGAGTGAGGTACGAACGAGTTTTTGTACCGCTCCGTTCTTGTTTTGATTGACAGCAGTCGCCCACTTCGCGACGACCTGGCGTAGTTCTGATGGAGCGGGTGGCCGTTGTCTTCCAAGATTTTTTCGATTTTTCTTAGGCACGTTTGTTCAAAAAGTACCTTTAAATGTGGTAATGTTGTGAGTGTAATTTTTGATGCTTTTTTAATGATGTTTTCTAGACGTTGCAACAGTTTAGATGAGGCGTTGCCTTGCCAACAACTTATTCCGTATGTTAGCAGATTTTGTACAGTCGCGCCGTAAAATGTCTCAAGGATCTTCTTGTTTAATTTAAAACTGTTGAGTTTGTATAGAAAAAAGAGTCGCTGGGCTGTTTTCTTTGTCAGAGTTCCAAGGTGGTCTTCCCATGAAAGCTTGTTGTTGATGATAACGCCTAGATATTTATATGCCTTTACTTGTTCTATAGATGTAGTGTTTATTTGCAGTTCACGTATAGTTTGTTTTTTCTTTCTAAAATCTATCATAAGTTCTTTAGTTTTTGTTACATTCAGTTCTAGAAAGTTGTCGGTGCACCAGTTTGTAAACTCTTCTATCGAGCTTCGATACTGAGTTTCGTCTCCTGAAATAAGACCGACTAAGGCAGTATCATCAGCGAATTTAATGAGTTTAACTGAGTCATAGATGCTTCTTATGTCATTAGTGTAAAGAGTGTATAGCACAGGAGAAAGTACACAACCTTGTGGAGCACCCGTACATAGTACTCGAGTTGACGATTTGGTGTTGTTGACTTTAACATACTGGGGCCGTTGGGTTAAAAAGTTTAGAACCCATGCTTGCAAGTAAGGGCTTACATTTAAGTTACTCAGTTTGTTTATCATTAGATGTGGCTGTATGGTATTGAAAGCCGAGGAGAAATCTACGAAGAGGACTCGTGCATATGTTTTGGGTATATCGAGATGCTTATAAAGCTGGTCCAAAAGCAATAGAATGGCATCCTCAGTTCCTCTAGCTGCTTTGTATGCAAATTGGTGAGGGTCTAGGCTGTTATTGACTTTTGCTACAAGTTGTTTAAGGATTTATTTTTCAAAACATTATCACATTCTGAAAGCCAGCCAACATCTAATCTTGAAAAGGTGATCAAGAGCTCTGCCACATTATGTTTGAGTTCAAAGAGGTAAGTGTTCGTATCTTCCTCTTCATCCACCAGGGCTTGCCGGAGACGTTCTCTAAGAGTTTCGTTGTTCCTTTCAAATAAAACAGCCAATATGACACAATTGGCAACACAATCAACTACTACAAGGTCAGACTGTATATCACGTACTAAACTCACAAACTCTACTGTCTCTTCCTGGACTCGTACGTTTCACTGCAGGACTGCACCGGGACCGACTTCATGGTCGACTAATAGTCCCGGTATCCGGTCTTGAACTGCCGCTTTCTTACACACTGTCTCTGTTATGCGCAGGTCTATGATCAGATGACCATAACATGGGCGCTATTCAAGTGCAAAGTTCATGCCAGTACTGTCCCTTGCCTTTCAATATAGCAAGCTAAACTGTATTACTCGCCTGAGTCGCCTATGTCAGCTAATCACACACAATTAACCCTTTTGCGTCGCGAATAGGGTTATAACAATATTTTATAATGAGCCATTTATACATTTTTAACTTTTAATGTTCCTTCAGAAATATTGCGATAGTTGTAAGTATCTATTTTTAGATAGCTAGTTGAGTTAGTTGGGTTGCGCACTTTGTTAGACCGACATTGAACGTACATTTTATAGTGACGACATAGACTATGGGATAGATGTTAAGATTGACGTTTAGAAAATCAGTTACTGCTAGACTCTAGAGGGGATAATATCGTTATTAGTGACGGACTAGACTGTGGCCCATTCTGTATTAAACGTTATTGAATTTTCATCTTGAGTGAACTTAGACATTAAGCCTGTGTTCCTGTTAACACCAGTGCATCTTTGAGACTGATTGTCATGCTACAAGAGCTCGCGTTTGTAATACATCATACAAGGTACTCATGCACTTAGTATGATTAAGTATCTTAAAAAATCCTTCATGTTCATCAGATCTACACATGCATCCGTTACACTATAATAGATTGTTCCGGATGTTTTGTGAAGAACAAATCAATGCCAACAAATGTTTGTTTCTAACTTATATTACATTTTTTCCTTTCTTAAACGTTGCAAACGAACACATGATCCGGTTTTTTAATGTAAATAACATATAAATACTAAATTAAAATCTCTATAATGACTTATATTTCATTAACTATAAAGTTGTTCCGAATATAGTTTTATAAAAAAAAATATGTCAAATGATAGTTTGAAATATCGCATAATTGACTTATATTACGCTTATATTCTTTGACAATACGTCACTATTGTTAATTTATCGATATCAATTGATCCATATTTTCAACTTAAAACAATTTTATGTCAAATGATTATTTTTTTTTTCAAAAGTATCGACAATAGGTTGTTCAGAATTTTAAAATTAGAAAGTAATTTACTAGCAACGATTATTCAAAATCACTTTTAGTGGTCCCCGTAAGGGGAAAAGCCGCTATTAGGTTTGTAACACTTATTTTACTTTAAATTTTCTTGCTGAAACATATCAAAAGTTTTTTAGTCGGTAAAGAATGTTCCGGATTTAGTTTTGAAAAAGAAATAGAAATCGACCTACATAACATTAATCTTACAAATCGTCGCCAAAATTGTTCCCAATTTTATTAGAAAAATCCACTAACGCCAAATAACTGTTTGAAATTCATCTTCAAACAAATAAAACAAATAATCTTCTCATTTACAAAATTGGTTGTTCCGGATTTTTATGAAAAACATTTTAAGTCTATTTATTTAAAATCACACTTCTTTCTTACACTACGATTAATTTTCTTGCTTAAACGTTAGATGTTTTGGATTTTTAAGGAAAACAACTTCCTAACACCAAAGTTTGGTATGAAAATCTCTCCACAAAGCTATTGTACATATAATTTTTATACTTGATAATCCCGAAAATTTAATTAACGGTATTTGATTTATCTGAGATTCTCTCCCTCTCTCTCAATTTCAATAGCTTTTAGTCTTCTTTTTTCGATATAAACATGACGGACAGAAAAACTGACAGACAAAACGAAAAAAAATGTTGATTTTATCCTGATATATATAGCCGGGTTATGTGTCTGATTCTACATATCTTTAAATGAAATACTATAAGAACTCAGTTTCCTCCATATCTATGTACCCTCGTTAGCTCGCTCTCTCTCTCGTGTAATAAAGACATTTTTTGGTCTAACTATATAATAAGTCGTGTGACGCAAATGATTTGTTTTCCTTTGACGTCATATGGAATGAATTCTTTAATTGAAATTTTAATAAGAACTCAGTGCACTTATGTTTATTCCAGCTCGCCAACTCCAACGCCTAACTAGGCCGTGTGATGTAAAGGATTTTTTCCTTTGACGTCCTATGGAATGAATTCTTTAAATGAAATGTTAATAAGAAGAACTCGGTGCACTAATGTTTATTAAACCTCGCAAACGCTCCTGTATAGATAAAAACACATTCAAGTCTAATTAGGCCGTGTGACGTAGCCTATAGGATTTTTTCTAATCTAGATGTTTTCCACTAGATCTATATTTTTTTTTACATTAAATTAGATTTTTAACACTAGATCTATTTTTTTTTTACAATAAATCTAGTTTTATATTCTGAATGAAATCATTGTAGATTCTAGATGTAAAATTTCTAGATCTAGTTAAGAATTATATAGACTAGATCAAGATCTAGAATTTTGATTTCTTGATCTAGGTCGAGATTTAAAGTGTAGATTTTGATTTCCATATGTCTCGATGTATATATTGCTATGTTATAATATGCTAAAACTAATCTTCTATTTTTAGCGGTCCCCGAAAGGGGAAAAGACGCTATTAGTTTTGTGCGAAATGTCTGTCCGTCTGTCCGTCCGTCCCGTTTAGATCTCGTAAACTAGAAGAGATATTGAAAATCCGACTTCACAATATTTTAGACCATTCAAAGTTCTGATGCAACGGCTACTTTTTTTTTTCCTGAAAGCCAAAATTCTAATTTTTAAAATTAATTATGCAAGCAGTTTTTTATAAGAAAAAGCTAATTAGTATGCATTATATGTTAGACCTAATTTAAGACGAATAGTAATCTTATAAACATCATTTTCGTGAACTTTGTTTTTGCATATCTACATTTTTTTTTTTTTTTTTTTTTTTTTTTTTTTTTTTGAGGATTCGAATATGAGATTGAGCCTTTTCAAAACAATTAACTTATTTAGTTCGAACCGAGTGTCCCGGGTTCGAATCCTGGTGAAGACTGGGATTTTCAACTTCTGAGTCTACCCAGCTCTAATGGGTACCTGACATTAGTTGAGAAAAAGCAAAGGCGGTTGGTCGTTGTGCTGGCTACATGACACCCTCGTTAACCGTAGGCCACAAAAACAGATGAACTTTACATCATCTGCCCTATAGACCACAAACTAGTTAGGCCAGGTTCACATCTAACTTTACATTCACTTTCACGTATCCTTTGATCTGCGGGACGGTTGGGGCACTACACAAGATCTGTTAACCTTCTTTCTCCATTCTTAGCTCTCATTTGTCTTTGATATAATTTCATTCGGATTTTCTTTCTGAAAATATTAAAGCCTACCTGGGTGGACCACTGGTCGTGCGGTTTGCGCGCTGGACTGTCATTTGGATTTATCGACGATCGAAGGTTCAAACCCTGCCTGCTCCCATCCCCCGTCGTCCTGCGGGAGGTTTGGACTAGGAAGTAAACTATCTTCAACTCTGAAGGATTATCCGAATTATGTAAAACATTATACTTCGGGGGCCGATTTTGAGTTTGTGTTTCCACGCAAACTGTCTTTTGTAACCTTGTTAAATTTAATGTCGCATTCATTTTATTGATAGATTATCTAGGCCTTTTATTTTACGTAAATCCTATCTAAATTACATCTAAATTATTCAAAATTTAGATCTTAGATCAAAGATATATATTATATATATATCTTGAAAGTGCTAAAAAGTTTAGTTTATGTAGATTTAGACTACTTCCCTACAAATCAATGCTGAAAGATTATTTAAAATCTTTCGTTTTACATATTGTACATATCATGTAGATGCCATGCCGTAATGTGTAATATATCTCTTTATCAATAATAGGCATTTAGTTTGTAACCAGTTTGTTATTAAGTTAAGAGCAATGCCTAGTTGTGCGGTTAGCGTGCTGAACTGATTATCTCGACAGCCGGGTTATGTGTCTGATTGATTTACATGTTTCGGATGTTCCTTCAGAGTTGAAGATAGTTTACTTCCTAGTCCAAACATTCCGCCCCGAGGGGAATAGGAGCTGGCAGGGTTTGAACAAGGGGCCATCGATAAATCCGAACTACAGTCTTGCGCGCAAACATCACGACCAGGCAGAGTTCATACCCTGCTATTATTATGATGGTTTTAACAGAAATGTGTCTACCAAAGTTTTAGGAAGGCCTCTAAAATATAATCCCCAAACTTCCATTTGAACACCATTGTGTTTCCATACCCTTTATTCAAGTGTGTAGCCTTCAAATTCACAATGTAACTTTTACGACCAAGTTTACATCTTCCTGCGAGAAATCATCCCGTTTTAAAAGTACGACCCCTCCCTTTCCCACAAGCAGAGGTCGATTGAGAATATATTTATCGCCAACACTCACCGACATAATAAAAATATGTTATAATACTTTTTAATCCTAAGTATTTACATTAGTAACTAAATATTTACACAGATTGCATGATTATCCATTTAAAAAACTCACCAGTCAACCTTAGGGGTTGGTGATGGACGGAAGCAATGAGCGGAGAATCATGTCTACCTCGCCTTCCCTGAATGCTGTGATATCTATATTATATAATGACTCATGCGTAATTTTTTCCACACATTCTTTTGTCAGCTTTTCTTTAGCTAGAATCGTTATAGTTGCTATTTATTATAACGTCACCGCTAGCCCATAACCTAAGAATATAATATATGTTAACATTTTAAAATTATTAAAAAAAAAGATCGCTTATTAAAGACTGCCTAATTTTCCGGTGCCTAATTTTCCGCCTTGTCAAAAAGTGCCTAATTATCCGGATGCCTAAATTTCCGGGTGCCTAATTATCCGGGTGCCTAAATTTCCGGGTGCCTAAATATCCGCGTGCCTAAATTTCCTAAATTCGTTTGCGGGACATGTTCTCCGACAAAATGAATTACGCATTATAAGAGTTGCGATGACATTCTGTTAAGTACAACTTGGCGCCACACATTCATGGAGGTCCTCAGACATTACCAGTGACAGATTTTTGTGGAAACAGCCTGACGGCAAATGCACCTAACGGCGCTGGAGGGTCAAGTCAGTAAGAATAGCACATTAGGTTTTTGAAATAAAACTTTTTAATAGCAGGAAAATGAACTGTAGAAAACCTCAGAATATGCATTTTGTTGGCTTTCAATACCAGAAATAGCGCTCCCCCAGACCTCTTTGTTGCCAATGGCGGGGAGTCTACAATTTTTCCACTAACACCAGGAAAAAATAAACGTCTTCCAAAAGAATGAAGGGTCAGAATGTAATAAAGATAATGTACATACACACACACATACATACATACATACAATCCTGATGCAGTCCCAACTGCGATGGGCAGGTCACGTCTACAGAATGGAAGACCACCGCATCCCTAAACGACTCTTGTATGGCCAACTAAGCGAAGGAAAGCGCTCGCAAGGTGGGCAAAGAAGCGCTTCAGGGACACCCTCAAAGCGTTTCTGAAGGCGTTCAGCATAGACCCTGGCACCTGGGAGACAGAGGCACATGACAGAGCATCATGGCGTCGCGCTGAGAAAACTGGCGCACAGGTTGCTGAGGAAAAAAGAACAACGCTGGCAGAAGAAAAACGTCAGAAAAGAAAAGCAAGACAAACAACACTAGCTCCAGCTGGAATAACCTGCCCAGTGTGCGGCCGAACATTCCGGGCTCACATAGGTCTCACCAGCAACATGAGGAGGCATAAAACCCCAGTGCAAAGCCCTCAGCCCCCTGGATGACAAAGTGGTCATCATCGAACCACGATGGACGAACTATAAAAAAAAAAATAAACATACTTATAAATATATTTTTTGCGGGGGCGATGGTGGCGGGGGGGGGGGTAAATCCCCCACTCCCAACCCCCGAAAAAAAATTCTGGCTACGCCCATGAGAAGAAAGGAATAATAAAGTAGAAAGAAATGCAACTGGAAGGGATCAGAATAAAGTAAGACAATCAGATTTATGGGGAAAGCGAGATATACCTACATACAGACGTACACATCCATATATCTTTTGCTTTAATTGTGGGAGAAGGAGGCATAATATAAGACAGTGTCAACAGTTAAGCAGAGTTAAGGAATTAAGGTACAATAGTGGAGAGGTGTATGTGAGAAACGAGAGGGATATTAGCAGGAAACAGTACAGCTAGACCATTCTGTAGTGGGATCACAATGGGACATCATAGCAGGCTATGAAACAGTACAACTAGAATATTCTATAGTGGGATCACAATGGGACATCATAGCAGGCTAAAAAATAGTACAGCTAGACCATTCTGCAGTGGGATCACAATGGCACATCATAGCAGGCTAAGAAACAGTACAGCTAGACCATTTTGCATTGAGATCCCAATGGGACATCATAGCAGGCTAAGAAACAGTACAGCTAGACCATTTTGCATTGAGATCCCAATGGGACATCATAGCAGGCTAAGAAACAGTACAGCTAGACCATTCTGTATTGGGATCACAATGGGACAGCATTGCAAAGTGGGAAACGGAATGAATGGCATGTAAAAATATTAGAATTATATAGATATGATTAGGAAAGGTGAGGATGATGGATACTAATTATTGTTTATGTATGTTTGTAATAAGTTGATTATCATTGTTGCATATAAGTATATGTTAAGGCTGCTACATTATAGAAGGTTTGTAAAAGTTAGATATAAATTGTAAAAGAGTATAAGTAGTATAAAGAAGATATGTGGATTTTGTACAATGTATTTTATATTGTTTGATTATAATTATTTTATTAAAATTTCATTTATCAAGACTGGAATCATTATGATGATACTAAGAAGTAAATAAGCATCATGTTAAATCCATGGTAGTATGAGTGTGGTGAGTTAATTATAGGAGGCTCATATTGTGAGGGTTAAGATATATATAGAGCAAGATAGATTTGGTCTATTAACTATTTGATATCAGCTGGAATAAAGGTGTTTTTACAAGCGTACGAGAAGAGGTTGTTGATACAATTAATATGTACTTTGTTAGGATTATTGTGTTTCGTAATAGGCCTATATGTTATTGAGAAGTTAGAATTTCAAATTATTAACTGTTATGATTGTAAAATAGGTGTTAGACGTTGGATATACATCGAACTTATCGAAGCAAGGGGGTGCTACGTGCGCGGCATTGCTTGAATATGGGATGGTGCGAATGCGCGTTAAAAAGGGTTAGAGAAGAAGGAATCCAAGATGGAGTAGTGTAGACTAAAGTATTATTGATGTACTATTAATTGTTTATCAAGATTAAAGTATTCATGTTCTACTATATATATATATATATATATATATATATATATATATATACATGGGCGTAGCCAGGATTTTTTTTCGGGGAGGGTTTTGGGGGGGGGGGGATACCCCCCGACCCCCCCCCCCCCCGCGGAAAAAATTATATATATATATATGTGTGTGTGTGTGTGTACATAATTAATCTTTATTACATTCTGACCCTTTCGGAAGACGTTTATTGTTTATTGTAGACTCCCAGCCCTTGCTAGCAAGGGGGTCTGGGGGAGTTCGCAGCGCTCCCTAATCGCCGCCGAGCACTATTTCTGGTATTGAAAGCCAACAAAATGCATATTTTGAGGTATCTACAGTTCATTATCTTGCTATTAAAAAGTTTTATTTCAAAAACCTAATGTGCTATTCTTAATGACTTAGACCCTCGCGCGCCATTCGGCGCATTTTCCGGCAAGCTGTTTCCGCAACTCTTATTTTGCTTAATTCATTTTGTGTGAGAACATGTCCCGCAAAACCTCATGCGACGCTCTGTCACAACCTTACTAAGGATTCGACTCCCAGTTCGGCATATGATTTCTTTGATTTAGACCCGATCTCTATGACTGACTCATAAAATCTGTCTTAGCCATCTTTGTTGAGATACATTTAATGATTTTCAATTTCTTGACTACGCTCTTGGAATTACATGCCTGTATTTCGCTTTAGATTTTATATCGAAAAGGAAAGTTTTTTCGTCAAATAATCTGTTGAGGGGTTTTAAACTAAGAAATCTCTGGAGTTTTTTTGTTTTGTTTTTAAATCAAAACCCCATTTAGCTACGATGATAGAATTTAGTGACTGTAGTTTGCTTTAAAATAATATTGAAGAGAGAGAGGTTTTCAACTCTAAACGCTCTGTAGGGGAATTTTAAACTCAAAACCATCTGGAGGGGTTTTAAATTTTAAAGAAAAAGCCATCTGGAGGAGGGGGATTTAAACTCAAAACGCCTTTGGCTACGCTCATAGATTTTATAGTGTGTAATTTGCTTTTTTTTTATATTGAAGAGGTACTTTTTAGCTTCAAACCCCAACTGGATGGGGGGGGGGTTAAACTCAAAACCCCTTTGGCTACGCTCATAGAATTTTAAGTGTGTAGTGTGTAATTTGCTTTTTTATATTGAAGATGGGGTTTATCGTAAATTTTGGAGGGGGTTTTAAAATCAAAATCTTCCTCAACTGTGCTGTTGGAATTTGGGGATTGTTGTTTGCATTTTTTTTGTTTTATTTTATAGAAGAGGGGGATTTAACTGCAAAAACCTCTGGTAGGGGGTTTAAAATTTAAACTCAAAGCCCCTTGGTAGAGGGATTTGTATCTCAAAACCCCCTGATAGGGTTTTTTAAATCTTAAAACCCCCTGGTAGGGGATTTAAACTCAAACCCCCCTGGTAAACAAAATGAAAGCAAAAATCAGTCACTTAATTCCGCTCCCCCCCCCCTGCGGGGGGGGGGATATCATTTCGGGGGGGGGGTTTGAACCCCAGAACCCCCCCCCCTGGCTACGCCCATGTATATAAATATATATGAGTTAGTTAGTTTGTAATAATTAAGAGTTTCATCAGCACGTTACACTCTTAGTTGTTAGCCTTGTTGTTTCTCTTCTATAATACAATGTCTTTGTGTTTCCTTAAACAGTCCAAACTGTTAGTAATAGCAGATATAATGCATTCATAAAGTAATTTCTAAAAATAGTAATGAAAAATGTGTAGTCATATATTAAATGTAAGTAAATATATAAAAAATAAAGTTAACTAAACACGTAATGAGAATGATAAGCTAACATTATTAATAAATGTTTATAATAACATGATAATCAGTTTAAACCAAGTAGAAATAGAGGAGATATAAATGAACAACAACAAACAAATCCAAAACTATAAGTTAGTATACAACCAAGTAAAGCCTCTAGTCCTGATAGTATTACAGCTAGATTGCATTAATAAACTAAGCCAATAACTAGCACTAGTGCTCAAAACATTTTTTAGGCAGGCATCACTAATTCAGGCTGAATACAGAGAGACTGGAATGAGGCTAAAGTCATCATTCCATGCCATTTTTAGGTAAAAGGCAATAATGAGCGGTTTTATTTAGATAAAATATTATTAAAGTGTTTTTTCTTTAGCTTGTTTATCTCTGACATTTATATTAGTAGATTTCAATTATAGAGAAGAACAATTATTTCAACCTACCTGATATAAATTGGAAAACACTAACCATAGATAAACACCAAAACCTTAAGGACATAAATGAGCTTTTCATAGAAACTTTACACAACCTAAGTTTAGATCAAATCATTAAAAAGCCAACTAGATTAAACAACACATAAGATATCTTCTTAACCAACAGACCTGGATTAGTAGTTGATTATGATATTATCCCTGGTCTATCAGACCATGAGATCATAAAAGTACACAGTCAGATAAAAGCAGTAGCCAATGCAAACCCCCCCCCCAAAAAAAAAAAAAATCTTACTCTGGAATAAATGTAACCTAACACAACTACACCAAGCTGCATTACACTTTCAACAAACATTCTTATTAGAAAAAGACATTAACCAACCAGTCGATGACCTCTGGAATTTTATTAAAAACCATCTTAAAAGCATTATAGAAAATCATATACCAACTAAATACACATCAAACAAAATAAATAAATGCTGGTTTAATAATAGACTAAAGAATTTAAAGAAACTAAGGCAGAAAGAGTTTACAAAAAGTATATAAAAATTAAACATCTAACTCAAAAAGTAAGCAGACAGCTGCAGAGTGAATACATAAACAATGTAATATCTAAAGATAACAACAAAAACCTTTGGTCAAACATTAAGTCTAAGAAAATGGAAACAACAGTCATAGCGCCATTAAAAGATGAACATAACATAACATAATACATAATGATAATGAAACTAAAGCAAACATCCTAAACAAATACTTTGCATCAGCATTCTCAGCCCCAAGAGACAAAGACATGTTACTTAATTTCAACCAAGTAGACAACATAGAAGATTTAGTAGTACAAGAAAATGGAATCCAAAAACTATTAGCCAACACCAAACCAAATAAAGCGTCTGCACCTGATGGTATTCAAGCTAGATTACTCAAAGAACTAAGCAATGAGCAAGATTCAGTGTTCAAAATATTCTTTCAGGCATAGCTTAACAAGGGCAAAGTACCAAACGACTGGAAATAAGCTAATGTCCCCCCCTCCCTATTTAAAAAAGGAGAAAAATCAGACCCAGGAAACTACAGACCAGTATCACTTGAACACATAATATGTTGCAACATCATAAACCACTTAGACAAACACAATGTCCTCACACAATACCAACATGGCTTTAGGAAATATAGATCATGTGAAACACAACTAATAGGACTAATTGATGATTTTTCAAAAGGTTTAGATAATAGTGAACAAATAGATTTTTCTAAGGCTTTTGACAAAGTTCACCACCATAGTTTGCTTAAAAATTTAAAATATTTCGGCATTAATGGTCCACTGCATCAGTGGATTAAATATTTTCTGATAAGGAGAGAACAAACTGTAATTATAAATGGACCTAAATCAACACCAATAAAAGTAAACTCAGGCGTACCTCAAGGAACAGTCTTAGGTCCACTACTATTTTTAATTTACATAAATGATTTACCTAACTGCATTAGTTCAGGAACAAAAGTCAGATTATTCGCAGACGAATGCACAATATATAGAAAAATAAAAACAACACAAAATACAGAAATTTTACAAAGGGAATTGGATGAATTACAGAAATGGGAATCAAATTAGAGCATGTCTTTCCACCCAGAAAAATGTCAGTTATTAAGATTAACAAAAAAACTAAAACAAATTAATTCCACTTATCTTATTCATGGCAAACCAGTAACACAGACTAAAAACGCAAAATACCTAAGTGTTATAATAAGTGAAAAACTGTCATGGAATCCCCATATTGATGAAGCTATCAAAAAATCAAACAAAGCATTAGGGTTATTAAAAGAAATTTCTATAAATCAAATAAGAACATAAAACTAATATGTTATTTAACCTTTGTTAGGCCAATAATAGAATATGCATCCTCTGTTTGGGACCCCTCAACTCAAGAAAACATTAAGAAACTAGAACAGATACAACATAGAGCAGTGAGATTCATTACAAACGAATATTCACATTTGACTAGAGTAACACCTTTAGTAAAATCACTAAATTTAGAAAGCCTTCAGGATAGAAGACTCAAAAGTAAAGTAGCAATTATACATAAAATACTGAACCATAATCTTCAAATACAAAAACAAAATTTTATAAAATAGTCAGAAAGACACAAAGATAAAGGCACATTCCTCATCCCATATGCTAGGACAAATTTGTACAAATGCTCCTTTTTCCCTAGTGCTATTAGAGCATGGAATGGGTTGCCTGAGCTAGCCAGGAAAACCAGTGACAGAATTTAAGTCATTGGTTAATAGGCATGACTAAATGCATGACGTAATCATCTTCTTTTTTGAAGTAACGTCTGTATTATATAACATAAGATAAGATTCTGAATTAGTTTGAGGCGCGAGAAGCTTCTTTCACTAGATTACACAATTACGGCTGATGCATAATGTCGAGCGTAAGATTGGCGTTTTCCATATTGAATGACACCCAAAATGACAATTTTCGTGTATATATTTCCGTATATTTTAAGAACTTTTTCGTATATTTTGCAATTTCGTGAAATTTCCAGGAGCTCCTGCTAAATTGCCAGGAGGGCGCGGGAAATCTTTTTTAAGTTATAAAATGGTTTAATTAATTAATGTATGCACCTTGAATTATTGCGGGTTCTATGAAAGTGCGGGTCTTATGAAAGTAATCCTAGTAAATCGACAGGAGGGCGAGGAAAATCTCTTTTAAGTTATAAAATGGTTTAATTTAATAATTTCTACACCTTGAATTAGAGCGGGCCCTATGAAAGTGCGGGGCTCACTGCTGTCGCATAGGTTGCAGGCGCCTAAGACCGTCCCTGCAAAATAGCGACGTATGATACGCCTCCGGTCGACTAGTATATATATATATATTTAGTTAGAAAATTTACGGCTGTTAAAAAAAAAAAAAAATTTTTCAGAGTTTTTAATACCTTTGCATTTGTTTATAGCTTCAACATAGCTATCATAAAACAAAAACTGGAAGCATTTTTCTACTGCTTTGTAATATCGATAAACAAAGCCTTTTTTCTTCATACATTTTGTCTCTAGACGAGTTGTTTGACGTTTCTCTATTGACAAAACACTGAAGGCTGAAATATAATATACACATTTACTTATACAGTTTATAAAAAAAAATACTTTTTGTCATTCTTCTAACTTTTTTTTTTTTTAGATTGAAACAGAAGTTAAGGAAAAAATGACCAGGGAGCGCATCAGTCGAGGGCTATGCCTTTGTTTTTTACTTTTTTTTAAATGGGCTGCTGTGGACTGTGTTTTTCGGAACAGTAGTTTAGGTTTCGTTCCCTCATCTGAGACAATTGCTCCTTGGTAATGGTCAAATGGGTATATGCTTTTGAGTCCTGGACACTGTCTGCAGAGAAGAGTATCCTAGTAATGGAATGGAGATGCTAGGTATCACATTCAAAGACCGCATCACTAACCAATAGATTGGAGACAATGTAACTGCAGCAATTGGAGGCGCTGTGGCCGAGCGGTAAAGCGCTTGGCTTGGTTCAAATCCTGGCTGGGATTTTTAATTTCAGGATCTTCGGGCGCCTCTGAGTCCACCCAACTCAAATGGGTACCTGACATTAGTTAGGGAAAAGTAAAGGCGGTTGGTCGTTGTGCTAGCCACATGACACCCTTGTTAACCGTAGGCCACAGAAACAGATGACGTTTACATCATCTGCCCTATAGACCACAAGGTCTGAAAGGGGAACTTTTTTTTTAACTGCAGCGATTGGATCCCATTTTGACCTGCTAATATCGTAAAAAAAAGCAAGCTTAAAATCAATGGCCAGAGAACAGTACCAGGAAAAAGACGAAGTTGCAGACTGGATTGGATTGGAGGACAACGTAAAAGAATGGAAGAACCTGCCACTGAAAGATGTTCTAATTAAGGCAAAAGACAGAGAAATGGAGAAAGACGGTAAACGAGTCTTGCTTGGTGCCCCAATGGTACAATTGTCTAAGGGATAGGTAAAGGTAAGGGAAAAAATAAAAAGAAAATTGATTTAAAATATAATTATTTTTAAATACGAAAAAGGCGCATAAAATAAATTAACGAATTTAATAAACTGTTAATGTATAACTAATTCAAAGTAATGTTTAAAGAAGTTCAGCTTATACCAAGCTGCACTATCATCCGTAAAAAAAGACATTAACTAACGAGTTCTTGACTTCTAGACCTTCACCAAGAGCTATTATAAAAACATTATGGAAAATTTAGTATGATCTTAATTCTTATCAAATAAAAAAAATGATTGTTTAGTATAAAATTAAAGACACTTTAAAAAAAATTATATTAAAATTTAAAGAAAAAATCTAAGTTAGAAAGATGTCATAAAAAGTACGTTAAAATTAACCACTTAACGCAAAGGAATTCTGCAGAGTGAATACATATGCAAAGTTTAGATAACAATTAAATTTACTGTCCATACATTAAATTTAAGAAAAGGAAAACACATAGTAAAAAACTTGACACATATTGATGATTGTCACGTACGCATTGTCTATTTTTATCTCAAGGTTTGCCGGCAGATTTCAACTAGCTCTGGAAAGTCCAAGTTAATATCCTCCTTTTAATAGTGTTTATAATTGGTCAGAAATGCAAACTATTGTACATAAAGCTGTAATTTGATTGGTTGGCCATGCGGCAAAGAAATATTAGTCACCTGATAACGCGAAGGACTGTGAATATTCTAGATATTCTCGCCAGTCTCGAGTTAGTATTTGATAGAAATAAGACATACATTTTTATTGTGTTGATCATCTAATGAAGTAGAAATGTATTAAACATATCATTAATTACAGTTTACTTTGTAATTATTGTGAATAGCTGTTCCAGGTTTTAAATTATTTTTTTTTATTTCTAGATGATCATCTTATCAACTGGCGATATCTAGATCCTCGGCAATCACGATCATTGGTTGTAAAACTAGGGTCATGATCTTCTTCAATAAGAGGCATATAAGAGATCATTACATCTGGCACTTCACGAGATCGTGACAATGATATTACAGCAACCATTATAAATAAATACTTTGCTTTAACTTTTTAGCCTTAGGAGACAAATCACATTACTTTTTTAAGCCAGGTCATAGAACATATTATAAGACTAAAGGTATTTACAGATTATTAGCTAGCATGATACCTAACAAAAATAATTCATAAAGAACTAAGTAATCAATCTTTGAAATACATTTTTAAGCCATATTGAATTTCCGAAGAGGCCTGGAAATAATTTAATGTCACACCTCTATTTATAAAAGAAGAAAGTTGGAAACTAGATAACTAGAGAACAGTATAAACAGCATAAGACTTCACTCATATACATATTAAAATAAAACATTATTATAATAGCAATAACACTTCTCTTCAAGTCCGAAGATTAGGGAAGAATGACGTATTTCCCGTGGCTGCGCAGCCCCAGCTGTGGCCTACATTTTTAGCCACATCCAAGGCAGACATAACCGTTGTCAGCAGGTGGTCGATTTAGATATTTTTTCGCCGACTGTGACTGTCCTCGGCAGCGGATTTTCTTGTGGTCTCAAATGTGTATCCTGTGGTCTTTTTGAGTGACATCCAGCTGTCAATTTCTGAGGCTGCATGCAACCAGGGTCTATCTTCTATGTCACCTAAGGCAAGTTGGCGCCTAAGCTAGTCTTTGAAGCGCTTCCGTGGGGCACCACTGTTATGTCGACCACATTTTAGGTTACCAAAAATACTGTCTTTGGCATACGTTCATCTCCAATATGGGAAACTGTCAAGAGTAACTGTTGATTCATAAGAAGTCCATCTAATCTGTTCATACCTGCGTTCGCAATAAAATCGCTGTTTGTAGTGCGGTCTTACCATCGTACGTCAAAGATGGAGCGCAAGCATCTTTTGTGAAAGCGCTCAAATAGTCTTAGTTGCTCTCTGTATAGTATTCATGTCTCAGAGCCATATAGCAGGGTTGTGAGAATCACCGCCTGGTAGACATTTATCTTTGTAAGCAGGCGGAGTGATTTATTCCGACAAATCTCACCTGAAATCGTCCAAAAGCGTTACTGACCCTGGACAGACGGTTATCAAGTTCCATTGAAAGAGTGGCATCATTTGATTCTATATTACCCAGATATATGAAGTGTTAGACCACGTTAAGGGGCTGTCAGTTTACTGTGATCCTTGGGGCTGAGTAGGTTTTATTGGGTGATTTATGGAACATGACTTCTGTTTTCCCGAGGTTTATAGATAGACCGAAAGAGTCGGCAGCGTATGCGTATTCGTTGACAGCGTTCTGGAGATAATGTTGATTGTGAGTTAGCAGGGTGCAATCATCGGCATAGAGAAGTTTCGTTATGACCATCTCCTTTCGTTTTGCATGGGATAGCAGACGTAGAAAACTGAACACATTGCCGTCCGAACGAAACCAGATGTAGATGCCTTGATGCAATCGCTGCCTCATTTGACCCAGTATTACGCCAAAGAAGAATAGAGTAAAAGAAAGTAAATAGCCCTGCTTCACACCATTTTCTTTTGGGAAGTGGTTAGAAAGGTCACAATTTTGTCTGATCTGGCCTCTTTGTCCCACGTGAAACTGTTTGAGAATAGATAGGAGAGTATGTGGACATCCCAGCCTGGCAAAAATCCTCCACAAACAATCATGACTGAACGTGTCGAAAGCCTTGGTGAGGTCCACAAAGGCAGCGTATAGGTTTAGGTTCTGCTATTTGCATTTTTCGTGTAATTTTTGCAGAACAAATGTCATGTCCGATGTACCTCTACCGGCTCTGAAACCACATTGGCTCTCAGATAACAATGCGTTCACTTAAGAATGGGTTAGTCTGTCGGGTAAAACACTAGCAAAGATCTTTCATGCTATTGACAGAAGTGTAAAGCCTTGATAGTTGGAGCAGTTAAACATGTCACCCTTTTTATATAGGGATATGATTACAAAATCTCGAAGTCCAGGCGGGAACACGCATTTCTTTTAGCATATAGAGTACAAATTGGATTAGGGCGACAGCAGCTATTTCAAATATTTCATCCAGACGTCCATCAGAGCCATGTGCTTTGTGTTTATTTTTAAGTTTATGAATAGCACACACATAATATATTACTTAGATAAGAATAATGTCCTTACGTCGTATCAACATTGCTTTATGAAATTTAAACAATTTTGAAAATCATCTTATAGGAAATTTAAGATAAAATAGATAGTGGTATTAAACAATCTAGCAAGTCTTCTAGCTGGACATGATTTAAGCAGAGCAGACAGGGTTACAGAACTGGGGTATCCAAAAGAAAGTGGCTTCTATAAAATAGATTTTGCCAGGTAAAAAACATGTTTTTTCAAACATTTTTTCGCATTTTTACGGCTGTCAAAACTGTCATAATTAAGAAGTGTACGCTTGAAGCATGCTCAAACTAAGTAAATACAGTTCCGGATTTACAACAGACCGGCTGCCAAAATCCTTCCTTAAAAAAAAAGTAAATAAAAACACTTTTAAAATTAAAAATAGTTTATTAAATACATTTTTAAAAGGAAGGTGAAATTAAAGGTGAAATTAAATTTCAAGAGCACTTTTTTTTTGAATATATCTATTCATTCATAAGTGGAACTTATTTAAAGCTTTCAAAACGTGTAGGGATTTCCACATACCTAATCCGGCCCTACTCTACGCCATGAACCTTAACAATGAAATTAATAAAGTCAATGAATATAGCTTCATCGCAGTGGTAGTGAATAACCAAGATAAAGACTGTAGTCCAAATTTTACAGGCAATTTCACAGGCAATGCCTTTGAATTCTCTAAGACATACTTTTATAATTTTCTTTTTCTTTGTAGTTAAGTATGGAACACTAAAATTTGACTAAAATAGTAATAAACTTAATAAGTAATTACTTACATATGGCTGAGAAAATCAATATTGTAAAAATGATTTTATTGTCTCTCATGACGTCTTGCTTTGTTCAAATCAATATTCTAATTAAAGATGTAAAAATTAAACATTTAATATTGTTAAAAACCTGGTTGGTTCTCATATGCTTAGGTGGATACATTTTCTCACGGAGCGAACGGTGCATACACGAGTTGGTAAGCACGTGTCGAGGAAACTTCTACTGGAGCAGGGTGTGTCGCAAGGGTCAACTCTCAATTGTTCACTCTTTCTTATGTTAATCAACGACTTACTGGCCCTCTTGCAATGTCAAAAGCTACTGTTTGCAAAGGATATAGTGTAGCGGGAGTGGGGGAGAGATCGCCAGCTACTCATTCGCACTCTTCATCAAGCGCTGACGACAGTGTCTTGCTACGCCAGGCTATGGGGCCTCGAGGTAAACCACACGAGGTCGGTTTACTCGTGGTTCACATTGAAACGTGTCATAGTGAAGGAACCAGTTGAGCTCCGGATGGACGGCAAGATTCTGGCATGGGACAAAACGCCCAAGTACCTAGGGGTCATCCTCTATCAGAAATTGACATTTTGCGACTATATCCAGCACGTAAGCGAAACAACCTCCGAGAGGCTGAACATCGGAAAAAAGCTAGCTGGAACGAAATGGGGAGGAAAGGCCGGTTTGCTGAGATCACTGTACATGGGTGCAGTTCGGTCTTATATGGATTACAATCTACCTGTTCAGGTCTAAGCCTCGCAAACGTCTCTAGCGAAGATAGATGCTGTTAAGAATGAAGCCATCAGACTCATATGTGGCACGTTTCACACCACGCCAATTGCCGCCGGCGAAATTATGGCAAATGTGACGCCGTTAAGTTTGCGCAGAGAGTGAGTCATCTTATTAGCTCACGAGAGATACTGACGGCTGGAGGATGGATGCCCGCTCAGAAGTCTGGTTGACAACGTGGAGGGCAAGAGATGTCTCAAAAACCGGCCATGTTTCATGCATGTGGCGCTCGGGCTGGTCAAAGAGATGAATATCAGCAGAGCGGGCTGCTCTTCCCCAGCCGGTATCTTTCACCGTGACAAAGCTTTTGGCATGCCGACGGTGCAGAAGAGCCTAGTAGACCTGGAGGTGACAAAACGGTGCGATCCTAAACGACTACAAGCAGCCAGAGAAACTATCGCTTTGTATCCTGTTGGAGTGACCACTATCTATACGACAGCTCGGGGCTCGAGGGCACAAAGGATATGTGGGTATGTGGCGGTAGTCCAGCTCTCTGGCTATCCCAAAAATGTGGAGCTGAGTGGACCCTGCAATGAAAAATACAGCACGGAAGCTGAGCTGGAAGAATTGCTCGTAGCATTGAAGTGGGTAGCGGAAACAGTCGGAAATGGATCCACGGCCCCAGCGGACGTGGTCATTTTCACCGATTCAATCTCTGCCTTCTATGCCCTTGAAGGGCAGCTTTAAGGCGTCGGAAGGGTAGAAGCGTTTCCCACGGTGGTGGAGCGTCTTCTACAGCTCTATGTACATAGTTTTATACAGTGGATCCCATCCCATTGTGGTCTGATCAGTCATCAGAGTGCTGACTTTTTAGCGAAAGCCGCGGCGGTAACGAGCACCTTATATGATGAACCGTGCACCCTTGCGAGTGTACGGCCCCTAGCCGACACCCGTTTGTTGGCACGTTGGTACGACAGTTGGGACGCTTCCGATAATGCCCGAGAGCTTCACAGGCAGATGAGTAGACCAGACTGAAAGGACGCATGGTGGGAGCACTGCCGTGCGAAACAGGCAGTGCTAGCCCAGTTCCGAGTCGAACACTGTCCAATGGGCGTGTAGTTTGGACGGTGGAGGGAGAATTATGACACACAGTGCCGCCACTGCACCGAGGACGACAATACAATCAAGCACAGTCAGGCCAGCGCTAGACTAGCGTTAACCGTAACGAGTTACGACGGTCAGCCGAGACGAGCGCCAACATGATGGTTCGGGAAGGATTGGCATCATGAACAGAGCACAGGAGTGTCACGAGGGATGTAGTCATCTGACCCCCAAAATGGTCAAGCGAAGTTCTGTCCGGTTCTAGAAAACCATTAGGGACTCTATTTAAAGAGCGGAGGTGTCGTAGTCAAGACGGTTCAGAACACGGTTGACTACAGCACAGTTTAGCGGTGTGGTTCTGCACGGAGCATTACGACGGTTCAGTGCGGAATATTGTAAAGAACAGTCAAAATGAACGGCTTCTTGATCTTGGTCTGCGATCGAGTCCGACACAACGAGCTCAGTGTGTGAAGTCAGTCCTAAACTGTTGAACCTAGTGCAAGACCGGAACGAGACGAAGAGGCCAGTGCAAGAGTTGATTAGTCTGTACAGTGTTATTTGAGAGAAATTTGTACAGCATATGTTACGTGTTGCCAATTGTACAGTATTGGCTGTTATGTAATGACATTAAATTATTACGATTTTTTGAGCCAGAAGTTGTCAATTTCTTTTAAGTTGGTGGTGTTTGGTGCAGTTTGCAGAGAGCCTGGATAGTGATATCAGTTACAATATCTACAATATTTAGATTAAAAAAAAACAGGTGTGACATTGTGATGCAAGGTATGTGTTGATTAATTATGTATTGCAATTTAGTTAGAATAATTATTTTATTAGAGTATACTTAAAAACATCTTAAAAATGTAACAGTATAGTAATTAGCGTTACAGTATGAATAATAAAAACACAGCTCCGTATTGTTATAACCCTGTTGGCGGCGCAAAAGGGTTAATGTGTGTGCGGCCTACTGACACACACGATTCAGGCCAATCACACAGGTCAAGGGCTGTCGATAGACAAAGGAAAGTACTTGTATGAACTTTGCACGCAAATATGACGGGTGTTATGGTCATCTGATCATAGGCCTGCGCAGACAAGAGACACAGTGTGTAAGAAAGCGGCAGTTCAAGACCGGAAACGATACTGTTAGTCGACCATAAAGTCGGTCCCGGTTCAGTCCTCCAGTGAAACGTACGAGTCCAGGAAGAGACAGTAGAGTTTGTAAGTTTAGTACGTGATATACAGTCTAACTTTGTAGTAGTTTATTGTGTTGCCAATTGTGTCATATTGGCTGTTTTATTTGACCCTTTATAAAGTACCAGATTATTTGGAGCTCTTGTAGTCAGGTTGTTGATGTGTAAGATGTGCTGTGTTGTGTTAAGAAGTGTTTACAGAAGCCATAGGAAATCCCACTTCTGACACCAGTGTTTACAGAAGGCCTGATTATGAGAAAGAATCATAACAGTATCGTAAAATTTGGGAATAAGTTTTGTTTTGCGCAAAGGGTTATGGTTAAAGTTTGTGACTAGGATTAATGTTAGAGAAAGGGTGAGGTGTGGATAAGTTTATGGGCATCTTTATTTGTTTAGGTGTACTTGTAGGGTTAACAATAAGGATAAGTTTAAGGTGTACTTGTAGGGCTAACACTTAGGAGAGGTTTTAGGTGTACTTGTAGGATTAACATTAAGGATAAATTTTGGTGTACTTGTAGGGTTAACATTAAGGAGGGGTTGTGGGTGTTGCGTTAAGGTTAGGATTACGGTTATGTAGGTAATTCGAAGATACTTTTTTTCACTTTAATGACTTCCTAGTAGGTATATACAATTAAAATAATTTGCTCATTATATATGTAATATCAATAAATGACACATTCTTTAACATTAACCGTATGTCCCTTGTAAGACTGTTTAATGGCTTCTTGATCCGAACATTAAATGATTTTCACACTTAAGCGGTAACTTCTATTTCAAAAGACAGCAAACACTGAATGTTACTGGAACTGACCGGAAGAAATAATCGGATGGAATTTTAATTAAAGAAAAATATAAATTTCCTGCAATTAGTCAATTCTGGAGCACAAATATTTTAATAATTAATACTCCCTCTTTTCAAATACTCTACTGTTTAATTTTCCTACACAGGATTTAAAGTTATTTTCACTAGCAATGACAGTTTAATGCTAAGTTAAAATATTGACAGTAAAAAAAAAATTGATTAAATAGGAATAATTTTTCATTTATTTTTCAAATTGTAAACTTATTTTCTCGAGCTCAGAATAAAATCGCGCACTTCTTGTTTGAGCTTTGATCAAACTTTCTAATTTGATTTTAAGTAATTTTTAGAGCCTCTTTTCTGTCCAACCTAGTTTTTTTGGAGCGATATGACTTGAATTTTATAAATTAAATATTTATTGTTTATATTTAATATAATTTTGTTGGATTATATGCTCGTGATTATTTATGTGGCAACAACACAAATAATTTTCGATCTCTCTCTCTCTCTCTCTCTCTCTCTCTCTCTATATATATATATATATATATATATATATATATATATATATATATATATATATATATACATATATATATATCCATCTATCTATCTATCTATTTGACTACAAAAATGTTTTCAAATTGCCTGCATTTTGCGCTTTTTGAGTGTAACATATATAAAGCAATGTGTATGACTTACCTTTTAAAACTTTTGTTCAAAAGTTGTGTAACCTTTTCGAGAAATACGATTACTAAGTTAAACGTCTGTTGTTGTTTTTTTTATTTGTATTATTCCATCAAACGTATTTAGCAAATAAAGCCGTCAACATCGGTAGTTATATCATATCCTAAATAAGTAATCTTCTAAAAATGTCATCATAATATAAGCTTTTTACTCATCTCTACCTCATAGAGAAGATAAAATTGAATTCATCATTTCTAAGTCTAACTATTATCTTTAAATCCATAAGGATTAAGCTCAAAAATCATCTTTGGCATATTGATTTTTATTCTAGAAATGGACACCTGGACCAGTAGTATATTATTTATATACACCATCCATACAATCATTTTAAAAATGAAAAAAAATGATTAAATTAAATATTAGCACTTTATTAGCCTACTATTATCGCTACTGTGAATACTATCGACACAGCTTGTACTCGAATCACTACTTCTGACAAACCTACACCTCTTTGCCTCCATTAGGTCCCTCTGCGACCCACTCTAAAGTGCCCAGCTCTCTATAAAAAGCACTGTAGCGCTGCATAGATCAACATGGAGAGAAAGCATAAATGAAAGGTCTCGGATTGCAGATGCCATACACAACAGAAGCAGAAAAAAAAGAAGGGTAAAAATGAGACGGCGCCTGGTGTTTACATATGCCTAACCTACTACATGTATCATGGGTGTAGGCATGAATTTTTTAGCACTATTTCTGGTTTTGAAAACCAACAAAGTGCATAATCTGAGGTATCTACAGTGCATTATCCTGCTATTAAAAAGTTTTATTTCAAAAACCTAATGTGATATTCTTAGTGATTTTCGAGCATTTGCTGGCAAGCTGTTTCCACAAAAATCTGTCACTGGCGATGTCTGAAGCTTCTTCCCACCTGCTCTGAGGACCTCCAAGAAAGTGTTGCGCCAAGTTGTACTAGGATGTCATCGCAACTCTTATGCGTTATTCATTTATTTTATCGGAGAACATGTCCCGCAAACTTCATGCGACGCTCTGTCACAACCCTACGACTCACATTTCGGCATAGGATTTCCTTGATTTAGACCCGATCTCTATAACTGACTTTTAAAATCTGTCTTAGCCATCTTTTTAGAGCCACATTTAGTGTTTTTAATTTCATTGCACTTTATTAATGGAGCCCAGCCACAGGTAGGCATGTGTAACTTCTCTTGACTACGATCTTGGAATTAGGTGACTATTTTGCTTTAGATGTTATATCGAAAAGGGAAGTTTTATCGTCAAAATCATTTGTTGGGGGTTTTAAACTAAAATATATCTGGAGGTTTTTTGTTTGTTTTTTTTTAATTCAAAACCACATTCAGCTACGGTCATAGAATTTGGTGACTGAAGTTTGCTTTAGAAATAATATTGAAGAGAGAGGCTTTCAATCTTAAAACGCTCTGTAGGAGAATTTCAAACTCAAAACCCCATGGTAATGGGTTTCAAACTCAAAACCCACTGGTAGGGAGTTTTAAACTTAAAACCCCTTGGTAGGGTTTTAAAACTTAAAACCCTATGGTAAGGGGTTTCAAACTCAAAAACCCCTGGTAGGGAGTTTTAAACTTAAAACCCCCTGGTAGGGGTTTTCAAACTCAAAACCCCTGGTAGGGGGTTTTAAACTCAAAACCCCTGGTAGGGGGTTTTAAGCTCAAAACCCCCTGGCATAAGGTTCCAAACAAAAAAAACCTTGGTAAGAGGTTTCAAACTCAAAGCCACCTGGTAGGAGGTTTTAAACTCAAAACCTCATTGGCTGTGCTAAGGCAAGCAATGATTTAGTATTAAAATTTCACCTAAAAACAAAATTAAAGCAAAAGATCAGTAACTAAACTCCGATACCCCTCCCCGTAGGGGTGGGGGATTTCATTTCGGGGGGGGGGTGAACCCCAACCATGGCTACGCCCATGATATGTATATATATATATCTTACTATTACAGTGCAATAAGACAAACTAATTTAGTTCAACTAGTTTTCTCTCATTTTAATATAATTTAGTTATATACAGTTATATTTTAAGTTTAGTTTAACGGGACTGTTTATGTGTATGTATATCTAATTTAAAATACATGTAACTATCTATATATATATAATTGTCTTCTTCCCTCAAGAGTTTTCTCGAGAAGAAAAAGAAAGATCACTCTCTTATTTCTGCGCATTGTCCACGAGAAAACACAAGAGTAATATTCACACTACGGATGACTGGCCCCGCGCTTGACTGTCGCTTAAATTTATCAAACCCTGGCCGCTCCTACTCCCCTTTGTCCTGAGGGAGGTTTGGACTAGGAACTAATCTAAGTAATCTACTATATGTAAATAGCAAGGGCAGGACTTAACCATTGTACGGCCCTGTGTGAAACGGATTTCGCGGGGCCAGGTTTGGGTAAGGAAGCAGAAAATAAGTGGAATTTAAGAGTTTGTATTAGTAAATAAATTCGTCTATGCAATTTATTCATTCTTTACTACGTACAGAATTACTTTACGAGCCTTGCGTGTAGCAAAGTGATACAGTATATCATAAAAATTCATTATTGCCTAAATAGATCCCGCTCAATAACAACAATTACCTATTGTTTCAATCTATCTTTGAGAATTGTTTTCCATATTTTTTTATATTGAAAAGGTATTTTTTTAGCTTAAAACCCCGATGAAGGGGGTTTAAACTCAAAACGCCTTTGGCTACTCTCATATAATTTTGGGTGTATAATTTACTTTTTCTATATTGAAGAAGTGTTTTTTAGCTGTAACCCCCTGTGGAGGGGTGGGGGGGGGGGTAAACACAAAACAACTATTTGCTACGCTCATAAAATCTGGTGTATGGATAGTCTTATATTGAAGAGGGGTATAACGTAAACTTCGGAGGGGGTTTTAAAATCAAAATCTTCCTTAGTTATGCTCTTGGATTTATTTTTTTTGGTTTTGTTATATAGAAGAGGGAATTTGACTGCAAACCCCCTGGTAGGGGTTTTTAAACTAATAACCTTTGGCTGCGTCTGCGCTGGTGCAAGTTATGTTTTTTTTTATTAAAATCTCATCTAAAATAAACAGAACCGCCAAAACCCCACCCTGGCTACGCCCATGATAACAAGTAATCTACTCTGTATTCACCCGTCACAAAATAGCAGGGCCGGGCTTAAACATTCTGGGGCTCTATGCGAAACGGGATTTGCGGGGCCCAGTTTGGGTAGAGATACGGATTATAAGTGAAAATTAAGAGTATAAATTAGAAAATACATTCGTCTTTGCATTTTATTCATCCTTTACTACAGTATATCGTACAAATTCAATTTCCTACATAGATCGCGCTCAATAGCAAGAATTTACAAATGTTTTAATCTATCTACGAGAATTGTTGAACTAAAGTAATTCTTCATTAGTTTGAGGCGCGAGAAGCTTCTTTCACCAGATTACACAACTACTGCTGATGCATAATGTCGCGCGTAAGATTGTCGTTTTCCATATTGAATGACACCCAAAATGACAATTTTTGTGTATATATTTAGGTATATTTTAAGGACTTTTTTCGTATACTTTGCGATTTCGGGAGATTTCCAGGAGCTCCCGATAAATTGACAAGAGGGCGCGGGTAATCTGTTTTAAGTTATAAAATGGTTTAATTTTATAATTTATACACCTTGAATTATAGTGAGTCCTATGAAAGTGCGGGGCCTACTGCGGTCGCATAGGTTGCTGTAGCCTAAGGCCGGCCTTGCAAAATAGCGGCGTATGCTACGCCGCCGGTCGACTAGTTTGAAAATAAAACATCATAAAAGATCTTCACGATATTCAAAGTAAACACAGCTTGGACGAAGTTAGGATTTTTTGTTGTTTTTTTTTTTTGTTTTGTTTTGTGGGGGGGGGGGGCAGAATTTTGTGAACTTTTTTTCTCCCCCATCCCTCCGTGTATAAATATGCTTAGGTATTTGTGTGTACGTAATTAATTTTTTTTTCATTCCGACCGTACTTTCTTTCGTAAAACAATTTACCTTTACCTGTCTCTTAGTCTGTAGGACCGTTGGGGCACAAAGCAAGATTCGTCGACCGCCATTTTCCATTCCTCTCTGTCCTTAGCCTTAGTTAGAACTTCATTCAATGGCATGCCCGTCCATTCTTTTATGTTGTCCTCTCATCGATTTCTCTGTATGCCTCTTCATCTTGTTCCTGGTACTGTTCCCTGAAAGAAGGTCTTTGCGAGCCCCGAAGATCTTCGGGTAAAACGTTTATTTTTGTTTTATAGAAAAGTTGTGTTGTTTTTGTACCTCAATACAGCCTGGAGGGTATTTTAAACTCAAAAAACCCACTTGGATGCTATGGGGCAAGGGATGGTTTAATATTAAAATTAGAGATGGGAAACGACCAAACTTGAACCGAACGAACCAAACTCGAACCTTACTTATGACCGAACCAAACCGAACAAGAACTTTGAAACTGCTTGTTATTTTAACCGAACTAATTTTGCAATTTGTACATCCCTTTTTTATATTTTGTAGTTAAATAATAATAAAATACTTAATTATTTTATTTAAATTCTAATGATATATAGCATTATCCTTTGAAAACGTGGGAAGGGAGGATATGTTGAAAACTTTCAAAAGAAAAAAAGGGTCGCGCGAAGATTTCCCACGGGTTTTTCCATAAGTGCCGACTCCACCTGGCCTTGAATTTTTGCGGGTTGTTTGCAATATTTGTTTTCAGTCAATTAACCCGCCCTACTAATTAGAAAGTCAATTAACCCGCCCTACTAATTAGAAAGTCAATAAACCCGCCCTACTAATTAGAAAGTCAATTAACCCGCCCTACTAATTAGAAAGTGAATTTAAAAATATCGTCACTTTTATTTGAAATGGATGTTAGTTGAGAGTAGGGATAGTACTTTTTGACATTCGGCCGGGGCAGGAGCCGGAGCCGGATACCTAAGTGTCTTGTTAATAGATTGTGTTGCTGGACATTTTACGAAACTGTTAAATAACATACCTATATTGGTTGGTTTTATTTTTTTTTCCTTTTATATACCTTATTGTTTTAAACTCTGTTATTGATTGATTTATTCAAGCTTAACAGTATTTCTAAAAATCTGTATAGCATGAGTGTGTCTGTGTGTATGTAAGATGCCAGCAACTGTAAAGGATGTGTGTAGGAAGGTCAATGTAAATAATGTTAGTATATATTTAACTATATCTGCCTTGTATAGTGGTCGGATGTATGTGTTCATGAATTTCAGACCAACAACCTGGTTAGGTATACCTAGTGAGCCTACACATGTAGTCCTAATGTAGTGTGTATAGTTGTTTGTGTTAATCATCACGCATTGTTTTTTCCTTGAGCATACGCACGCAATAGAGTTGGGTGTCAGTCAAAAAAAATAAAACATTGGCATGGTCAGTCAAGCATATAAATAAATTATACCCGCCCATAGTTAGAGGTCAACGTTTTTTTTTTTTGTTGTTTTTTTTACGCTCCAGCATATTGTTTCTTTGTTTGCTAGATCTAACTGCGGTACTATTGTTCAGTTTATTTTATGCGATTTTAAAATTTACTGTAAGATTTTCCGTTATTTATTAAGTCAAAAGAATTAAACAATGAAATTAGCTTTCTTTCTAAAGGTTTTAATACAAGGCAAAAAAATACACACACGCAAACATGCACATCTTTGTTTTATTTTATTGTGCGAAGAACGTACGTAAGAAACATTAAATGCAAAGATCGTATGTTAGAAACATCTTTCTTAATTATTACTTATTAATTATTTTATTCGTGGTTTCAGTAACTGTTACAATATGGAACGATAGTAAGCCTATGGATGTCAGGTGTGTAAAAGTCGTCCTAGTCTGATACACAGTGGCTAAGTACGCATCTTAAGTAAAAAAAATAGTAATAACAAGGGGTTAATTGACTGTCACAAATTATTAGGAATATTGTTATCAAATCAAGACACTTAACTGCAGGAGTAATATTCAAGTTAACACGTTAGAAAATTTTTTTAACCGTAATATTTATTGACAGTGTAATATCCTTTGTTAGAACGTTGTGTTTTTTCATTCTGGCTTAAAAATGGCCAATGTCTATCAATAAATTGGGTGTCAAGGACCAAAGAAACAAAAAGTAGGGGGTGTTAAGCTATCCATTTAAAGATAGCCCTGGTCGTGTCTTCTACAAAATAATTAGTTACTGGCTTACTGGGCTATATAATCTCGCGGTTTGTGTTCTGTGTAGCTAAGGGTCACTCGTTTAGGTGCATTTGATCTTAAGTCCAGCTTACTAATTGAGATTTATGTTCAAGTAACTCGGCACACTTGAAAAGGTGTGGCCTCTAACCCAACCACGTGATTCAGATTTTTCTCCAAATTAGCAAACTCTTTGTCCGGATACCCGTGTAGATGTTTGGCTTAAAGTCCAGTCCACTCCCCCCCCCAATTAATATTAGCTACTAAGTAAACAAACATAGTTCCCTCGTGTGACCTCTAGAGAGTGCTTAAGTCCATCGTATCTGACTTGGGGTCACCTGTCAATCAATGAACTCAATGTGATGGACTAAACAAATAAAAGGGGGAGGGTGTTGTTCATCTGGAAATATACCTAGTTACCTTAGAGGTGTGGCTCTTGTAGTGCAGCCCCCCTTAATAAAGATTAACTACTAAATAAACAAACTCAGTTCCCTGGAAAGGTGTGACCTCTAGAGAGTGTCAATACGCTGACATTAAATCTACGACCATCGTATTTAACTTGTGGTCACCTGCCTTTAAAAAAAAACTCAATGTGATGGACTAAACAAATAAAAGGGGTGGGAGTTGTTTATCTCTACCTCTGGAGATATACCCGCACAGCTAGACAGACGTCTGGTCAGCATGACGTAGTCAAGGAATGTAGCATTTTAACATGTTAACTTCTACTCAAGGTCAAGACAAATTGAAAAAAGTGTCAGCCCTTGCTTCTCTGTATGTAAAGCGCATTTATGAAGTAAAGTTGCATTTCTATTTATATTAAATTATTAACACGCCTTGTCTTTATAACAAACGATGTTTGGTGCATATTCATAATGATTCTATTTTTAAGCACATTATTTTGTTTTAATATAAACATTAATACAATCTACAACAGACATTATTGGAACGAGGTCCACTTTATGCATATTAAATAGGTGTATTTTTTACTATCCGGTAGTGATATCCGACCGGAGCCGAATAGCACCGGATAGTAAAAAATGCCGGATATTCGGCAGAAGCCGGAGCCGGAGCGACTATCCGGTGCACCCCTAGTTGAGAGTAGAATATATTTGGCCGATTATAGAGTGGGTATATAAATTTACAATAAGTTCATTTGTGTTCCAGTTTAAAATAAATTTTAATTATCTTTTTTTCGTTGTAATATCAGTTAAAACTCTGTTTTATAAATATTTAATTTTTAAACTATCTTATCTTATATGATACAGACGTTACTTCAAAATATTTAATTATATATAACGGTATTTACATTTCATTTTAGTGTTTTATGTTTAAAAATTGTGAAGTATTCCGTATTGGAATATTATTACTATTATTCTGCTTTGCACTATTAATCATCAGTATTTTTAATGCAGCGTTTCTCAAACTTTGGGTCCTCCCCGGGTGGTGGGGATGAGCGCAACGTCCTGACCAAAAGGGGTGTTATAGAGTGCGTGTGTTTCTTGGCGGCGGTAAGAACAGGTTAAGCAATTGATTGGTGGTTATACATTGAGGAAGATGTAATTAGCGTAATGCAAATGTGAAACGGCAGACAATCTTGAGACATGAAAGAGTAAAGACGTTGTTTTGTGGTGAGCCAGATTTCGTTTAAATATCACTATAATTTATTAATATTACATCTCTATCTTAAGTTAAATATGTGAATATTGTAATAACAGTTAGGCTATATTGAGTTCTTCACATACGAAATTTCTCTTAAAATTTATTTTTACTAAGCAAAAATATAAAACGCCTTTCTTGGTTCAATTGTACTAGCTGTTTATAAACAACAAACCAACTAACAAGGATAAAATGGGGCGTCGAAAAAATGTTTTATTTTCAGTGTAACATATCTGAATATTAATAAAATTACATGTGTAAAAATAAAAATATATTCATAAGTAGGAGATGCAATTTTATCTTCTAACAAGACCTTGTTAAATGTAGACTGCTTTTTGCAAGGCGTGTATGCAACAATATGGGTCAAAATGTTTTGAAGAAAACATTTTAAAACATCTCCGCTAGTGTGATTCTTCTGGATTTTTTGTCTCAGAATAGTCGAATTTCTTCCGTCTATTGCAATTTATTTTAGTGACGACTTCAGTGTACAAAAAAGCGTCCGCGACACAGATGTCTTAACACGAAGAATATTATTAAAAAGATCACCCTCATTACAGAAGTTCGTGCGCAATATGTAGGCCTACCTATAATGTCCCTTACATAATACTGTTGGCCAGGCGCTACTTCATTATTATCAGATTAACTATGGCCCTCGACTTTTTTTTTATTAGGATGAATAGTGCGTTCTGAAAGAAAATACATCAATATTAGCCTTTGTTTAAAGTTCTCTCGTCTTACTAAGAGAAAAATGTTAGAATACGCTTAGCGCCGAGTCCCGCCTGAAATTGAACCCATTGCTGACTTAAGCGAAAACCTGTCGCATCTTCAATTCTATCTCAATTAAGAAATTTTTACAACGCTTAAAATGTATGTAGGCAACATTTCGGAAAAAGTATTGCCCATAGGTCTATTAATTAATGCAAAGTATTTGTTTTATGTAAAAATTCAAATGAAAGTGTTTTAACTAATAAATTACATTAAACCAGTGATTCCAAACCACCGGGCCATTTTAATTTGCGACACTCATGTCACGGGCCACATGAACGAAATGGTGCAAAAAAAAATGTAATTGACATAAAATTATTTTATTACAAATCCGTGAATCTAATACATTTTTTTCTTCTTCATCGTTCTCATTGTTATGTTGGAGTGTTCATATGACTAGACCAATACATGAGATTATATGAGATGAACTGCGAAGTGGTTTCAATATCAGGGAGCTCTCCATATAGTTTTATAATACATTAATTAATGAGATATTTGTAGTTTATCTTTTTATTCACGCGTCAGACAATGACTTAATATCTCTACTTAAAATACGAGCAACATTTTTGCTAGCTTTAATACCAACTCATTTTCTTATCGCTTAAATATTCCCATCAACGCTCTAATATTTAAAAATTCTTTTATTTGCGACTCAAACCAACATTGCGTCATATTCGTTTTATAATGCCGCTTATATGTTGTCTTTTTAAAAACATCCACACATTCTTTACAAAATCTCAAATGCTGTCTTAATATCCACAAAAAAAAAGTAAAATGCGTACACTCTTCCTGTTAAATTCTACAGTCAAGTCAGATTTTATAAGCGCACAAACGTTAAATGTTATGGTACTAATCCATAAGAGAAAATGTTAGAGTCCTAACGTAGATTAAGATACATTGTTCAACGTTTTTTGTTTCTTTGACGGGGGATTTTTCTAGATTTAGTGCAGTCTTTTCGACGGGTCGGATTGAACCACATCGCGCGCCGAATATAACCTCCGGGCCGTATTTTGGGCATCACTGCATTAAACCTTATAACTTTATTTTGCTATTACAAAAATTCGTAATATTGGACCGAGCCGAACCCGAAGTATAGACATGACCGAACCGAATCGAACTCGAACTATACTCGTCATCGAACCGAACACGAACTTAAATCTGACAGAACCGAACAGAACACGAACTTTAAAAGTTGGGGCTCGATTTAAATCTCTAATTAAAATAAGACCTAAAATGAAAAAAAAAAATAAAGCGAAAAATAAGTCACTACATTTTTTTTCGACAGGGAATAGAATCCACCCCTCCTCGGCTTCGCCCAGGAAACACAAACACTAGGCTTTACATAAAATATAGTTTTAAACTAACGATATGAAAAGCGTATTTGTTTCTTGTTATATTTTGTTCCTTTTATAATTAAAGTTAAAAATTCTTGGTAAAACTATATTTCTTAAATTAAAACCAATAATAAATTAAAATTACCAAAAGCAAGTTTAGAAAATCACTAAGAATTTAAAAGAAAAAAAAAAGACCAAAAAGTAAGTTTTACTTGCGAATTTAAATATTTTTTACAATTCAGTCCTGTTTTAGAAGGCTCTGTATATATTATGCATAGATGAAAACAAAAATCTATTTTAAATGTTTCGAATGACATAGACCTCTATATTTTAGGGGAATGTTCTTTTTGACATGTGCCTATTTCACATGATATTGTTAGACACCTTGTTTATAGTTTAGTTATTCAGCGAGGCACCATAGAAGACGTATATTGAACGGGACTAGTGACGTTTGGGATATTTTGTGTTAGAGACCGGAAAATCAGTTAGCAATAGAATCCTATAGGGTAAAGACGTGTTAAGTTGATAGAGACTTTAACTGTGGCCTTTTATTAGAATAAATATAGTATGAACTGTTCATCAGTGTTGACTTCATCTCTTTACTCGTTAAATCGATCGTCTTGTTTATTCTGTATTGTTGATCAACTACACTGAATACAAACGAACAAAAAAAACTCAAACGCTTGCAGTGTAATTAATTGAAATTCAAGTCATCTAGAGTTGACCTCAAGACAGTCTGAACAAGTACATCACAGTGGCGACCCCGAACCTCGAAGCCGAACCTTGAACCGGACCTCGAAGCTGAACGTTTGCTCAGGTGAGGGTCGTGCACTCGGAGTACGGCTGAACACAGCATCATCGCAGAGTCTTCTTTTCTTCTTCATCGTTCTCATTGTTATGTTGGAGTGTTCATATGACTAGACCAATACATGAGATGAACTGCGCAGTGGTTTCCAAATCAGGGAGCTCTCCATATAGTTTTCTTTCTATTGGGGTGATTTGGGGCCAATGTCTTATACGGGCAGTTTTGGAGGACGTGGTCGGCATTTTCTGGTGATACTCCACATGGGCAGATTTCACTGGTTCCAATTTTGAGCTTCCGGAACATGTGTTGTCGCATTCTGTTGTGTCCGGTCCTGAGTCGAAAGATTAGACGTTGATCTTGTCGGGATAGCTTATAGTAAGCGTCATATCGCAGAGTTACTTTGTTTTAAGCTATGTCGTCAGTTCTACATGCAGCCGTCGCCTGCTCGATCGTACGTTCAACAAGCCGTTAACTCAGGGTGACCTTCGTCAGGACAGTGATCATCTCAACGTCTGGTCTACTCAACGAGTATATTATCAACGCCTGATCTTCGTATGCTGAATCGACCTGAAATCAGAGGAACAGTTCATCCATAACGGGTGAGAGTTTGTCAGTAAACCTGTTGGACATATTTTTTCTTCGCTTGCGAAAACAGTCATAAAAGCCACAAAGTCATATCAAGTTTTATCTCGTCAGTTTTGAGAAGAACAGTTTGTCCACTGTTGGAAGTTATTGAGAGTACTACAAGTTTCTTAGCTAACTAAATCGCTCTGTCTTACCCTTTGAGAGGTTCTTGTGGAGCAGTTTGATAATTGAACCGGTTGCCACTAGTATAACGGTCACTGCATTTAACCTTTGGAAGGTTAGTGAATTTGTATTTGTCGTTGCTGAACATGAATTTATTTATTATAAGTTGGTCTAGACCATATCTAGACTTGTTAGTGTTGAAGTAGTGGAAACAGCTAAATCTACATCCACTTATTTTTGTGAAAACCGTTAATCATATAACGGAACGTCGTCGTCGGTGACCTTGGTCTCACCTAGTCTACATTGGACATTACGGACATTTTGGTCTAGGGAAGCAGCATACATCAGCAAACTACCAGATTAGCAGCAGAAGCAGTGAACTATTTTAGAGAATCGTTATTCGTCAACCCAGATCAAGTCATCGCCAAGAAAGTCGTTATTCGCCCGCCCAGATCAAGTCATCGTCAAGAAATTCGTTATTCGTCAGTTGCCCAGATCAAGTTGCCGTCAAGAGACTGTCACTGTTATTTGTCAGTAGTCGTCTACACAAATCAAGTCGTCGCCAGGAGAACCGTTAACCTATTCGTCAGTAACTGTTTACACAAAGTCGTCGGAACTACACATACGGTCATCAACAGTCGTCTAAGAAACTGAAACAGTTTGCTGTGGCATATCAAGACATCTGGGGCATTACGTGGAATACTCGACACAGATTGTATCCACTGGCAACACAGAGTCAGGACTAGAAGAGAGGCAGTGGAATTTGCTGTAGATCTATCATATTCGGGAATCCGAGCATAGGGATCTTTCTTATCAAAAGCTAAGTGCCAGTTTTCTTATTAGTATATGTTTAGATTGCCCTGAGAAATAGATTTTGTCTAAATTTGATACGTAAGCCTGAGTAAAATCAGGTGGTGCGCCTTAAACCGTCGGAGAAAGACATATTTTAGATGAAAAGCTATATTATAAGTTTAGGATAGTGATTGTTTTGTTTGTGTAAACGTCATATCCGTTGTTGCTTGGTTACTTCGTGACGTTATCAATGTGTGCCATATTGTCATATCCCAACCCATAGCGATAGTGATCATAGTCTCATTTAATTATTTCATTTATTGTATATTATATTATATTATATTATTTATTTTTATTAATTTAATTAGATCTGTTTTTTTTTCTACTTAATGATAAAAAGTGCAGGTAAAATTCTTTTATTGTGAATCAGACTAAAATACATTTTTAGTTTGAGCGTTTAAAATCAAATATGATTTTGCCATGAGAATAATGCCGAAACTGGCATAGTAGTCAAACACTGTCGTCTGGCTAATTTTAGATAGATCCACAAATTCTTGTACATTTCGTTTGTATATCTACTGATCTAGACTCTAATTTTGAATATTAATTTCAAAGATGAATGAAGGTAGTACATTCTAGATATATATCTTGTTAAAGATATATTTGATACATATTGCATGGACATATTTATTACATATGGTTAAATAAAACCATAATAGGTATAATTTCTGGATTAGATTTATCTAATCTACTTATCTAGACTAAGACTTCACTGTCTTCAGACACTTCAGTCATATCAAATTTAAAATTGGTCATAGTTATTCATACTCATATAGTCATAGTGCTCTTGGTAACTCTAGATCTATAATTATTCATGATCGAATAGCATCTACGATTGTTTTGATTTATTCATACAGAATCTGGTGGAATCTATCTTAAACTTAAAACGTATAAAATTGTGTAAAAGCTTAAATGTAAAATGTTTAAAGTATAGCCATAACCAATATAGGCTAAGTAAATATATATATAAATTTGGGTGAAAATATAATACAATGGCTAAATCCTCGTATAAGGACCTTAAGGAGGTTAAGGAAGCAGCTATGCAGGATGGAAAGGCCATGGAGTTAAATGGAAAGGTCTTGGCAGCTTACGTACATCAAGTTGTGAGGGAAGAAATGGAACGTCAAGATAAAATAAGAAGGGAAAAAGAAGAGATAGAGAGAAAGAAAGAAGAAAAAAGACAAGAGACAGAAAGACAAGATAGGATCAGAAAGGAAGAATATGAGAAGCAAAAAGAGGACCAAGAAAGGCAAGACAAAGAGAGAGAAAAAACCAGAGAGCATGAGGCTAAAATGGAGAAGATGAGATTGAATGCAGCACAAGCCAGAGCTCAAACTGCACAGACAACTCAAGGAAATAACACAAATAATTCAAATAATGCTACCACACAAAGAGACAACCCTAATTCGCAAACATGGATAAAGAGGAAGATACAAAGTTTTGATGAACAGAAGGATGACATTGGTGATTTTCTGAAAAGATATGAGGCAAAAATGTCTACATTTAATATGCCAGAAAAAGAATGGTCTGAAATACTGATAGACTTCATTCATGGTCAAGCTTTAACAATATGCCAAAATCATGACCATCATATTGATGATAGCTATCAAGTCTTGAAAAGAGAGTTGTTGAATGCCTATGGTCGTAATGCCACAACTTTCAGAACAAAATACTTTGACAATATACCATCAGTAGATATAGAACCTCAAACAACCATTAATATGAAGAACAATTTTTCAATAAATGGGTAAAGTTAGAAAAAGTGGGAAATTCTTATGAGGGATTAAAAAATTTCATTTTGTTACATAACTTTATTAACAAATGTGATCCCTAACTTCAATCATTCATTAAAGAGAGAAATCCTAAATCTTTAGATGAAGTAACAGAAATAATGAGAATTTATAAAAATGCTTATCCAACTAATTCATTCTCTACTAAAGATAAGAATAAGGTAGATTTAATAGGATACACTAGTGAGAAAAAAGTCAGAGGTAATGATAGACATTCTAGAGAAACTTAAGATAGGTTTGAAAATAGAAATAGAGATAGAAATGGAAGATCAAAATCTAGGGATAATTATTCTAAAGAAATAACTTGTTTCAATTGCAATAAGAAAGTTCACATAGCTTCCCATTGTAAAAAACCAACATATTATAGAACAAATGAGAGGAACTCATATAGAGATAGAAATCAAAACAGAAGCAGTAGTAAACATAGAGATAGGAATCAAACAAGCAGAGTTTACTATACTAATGAAAATCAATATAGAGATTATAGTGATGAGGATAGCGAAATTGAGCACTTAATTATGGTAACACTATAGAAGAAATTAACATGGTTGAGAGAAAGAGAAATACTTTTAAACTATTCAAGGGTCTAATAAATGGAAAATTTATAAATTTTATCAGGGACACAGCATGCACAACAATTGCAATTCATTCAAAATTTGTAGAACCATGGTGTTATTTAGGTTACATGAAAAAGGTTAGATTGTTAGATGGCAGTATTAAGAAATAAAAAGCTTCCAGAATTTTTATCAAGACACCTTTTTTTTTTCACTGGTTACTGTAATGCTGTAGCAATGCCTAGTTTGACACAAGATATGTTATTAAGTAACATTAGAGGAATTAGGTCTTGTACCATGAGGGACATTGACAGATGGCAAAACAAATATGAACATTTATTGAACAGAAATATGTTAAACATAAATACTAAACAATACAATATACCTATGAATAACTCATACAATAGAAGAAAAATGACTTGTTATAATTGTCATAAACAAGGACATTTGGATAGAGAATGTTGGAATAGGTTCCATACCAATCAGAAGATAGCGAGTTCTAGTTGTAGATTTGGTGAAAGAATTAACCAAAGTAGAAACAAATACAATGATCATAGATCAAAAGGGTACAGAACTTATGATAAACAAAATGACAGGACAAGATATGATGTAAAATAAATAAGTATTCCGAATATGGAATCATGATCAAGTTGGACTTGTCTATTAAATAATATGAGACAAATGAATTTTAAATTGAAGTATAATGTTGATTAATCAAGTATAGGACTATAATGAGAATGAGTAGATTCTATGATGTGACATTCCATAGAATAGTAATGATATGTTTGAAACTTTTAAAGTTATAAAACTAAAGTGAAAGTACCTCTTGTATTTATTGAAATATGGATATTGATTATTGATTGATAATTTTAAATTGGTTATATGCTGTCTAGATTGACATACACTTACATGAGGAACTGATACTTGTAAATACTATGTATATAGTACATTGTTGCTTGATATTATATAATATTATTAATTAACATGGCACAATTTGAATGCTAGTTGAAAAGGAAGATAAGTAAATTTGAAAGTATGGTTATATTTTTTGTGAATCATTTCATATATCATTGACGAAAGTTAGGTCGATGGAAAAGGGTGAGTATAAAAGAAAAATGGACGATAAGCGTATAAAAGGGTGGTAAGAAAAAAATTATTAAATGTGGAGGTATAATTTATAATTTGTTTTGAAATATTATATTTTGTCAGATTACTGCCAGTGAAGAACATTTGTGAGAGGTGATACTGTATGACGTGCCCATAAGATGCCACATTTCCATGATGAACTGTTAAAGTCTACACAGTGTAATGATATGAACATTGGCAGGAACATCATGAACTGTCAAGCCAAGATGAAGATGTCAAGATTCTATGTTTGTTGTCTTTCCCCATAAAATGCAAATGCCCTTGTAAGACTTGACAGTAGTAGAAACATATTGACATAATTTTTTTCAAGGGGGGGAGGAATCTGTTAGACACCTTGTTTATAGTATTAGTTATTTAGCGACGCACCATAGAAGACGTATATTGAACGGGTCTAGTGACGTTTGGGATATTTTGTGTTAGAGACAGGAAACTCAGTTAGCAATAGAATCCTATAGGGTAAAGACGTGTTTAGTAGAGTTGACATTAAGACAGTCTGAACAAATACATCACAATATATAGAACAACACAAAACACATATATTTTACAAAGAGAATTAGATGAATTACAGAAATAGGAATCAAATTGGAGCATGTCTTTCCACCCAGAAAAATGTCAGTTGTTAAGAGTAACAAAAAAAAAACTAAAACAAATAAATTCAACTTATCTTATTCATGGCAAACCAGTAGAACAGACTAAAAACGCAAAATACCTAGGTGTTATAATGAATGAAAAACTGTCATGGAATCCACATATTTATGAAACTATAGAAAAAAATCAAACAAATCATTAGGGTTTATTAAAATAAATTTCTATAAATCAAATAAGAACATAAAACTAAAGTGTTATTTATCCTTGGTTAGCCCAATAATAGAATATGCATCCTCAGTTTGGGACCCCTCAACTCAAGAAAACATTAAGAAACTGAAACAGACACAAAATAGAGCAGTGAGATTCATAACAAACGAATATTCACATTTAGTAAAATCACTAAATTTAGAAAGTTTTCTGGACAGAAGACTCAAAAGTAAAGTAGCAATTATACATAAAATACTGAACCATAATCTTCAAATACAAAAACAAAATTAAATAAAATACTCTGAAAGACACAAAGATAAAGGCACATTCCTCATCCCATATGCTAGGACAAATTTGTACAAATGCTCCTTTTTCCCTAGTGCTATTAGAGCATGGAATGGGTTGCCTGAGCTAACCAGAAATACCAGTGACTTGGTAGAATGTAAGTCATTGGTTAATATGCATGACTAAATGCATGACGCGTTGGACGTAATCATCTTCTTTTTTGAAGTAACGTCTGTATTATATAAAATAAGATAAGATTTACGAAGGAAATTATCCAGACCAAAAGGGAAAGTATGCCAGTTGTCGAAACAATGGTTCTATATGAGGCTTATTAACTAGAATGAATTAGAAAAACAAAATTGTGTGAGCTTGCGCTCCCAGAGCTATTTTTTTCAATGTATTTTTGTTGTATAGGTTAGAGCTATTTTGATATATTTAGTTTTATAGGTTTGTGTCAAATTTTATACCACACATTTTTATATGGGTTAGTTCAGGATAGTATATATTGCTATGTCCTCCATGCTGTTTCTTGGACAGTTGACCAGTGTAAGGTCAGTACCGCATCTCTGTCTGTGTGACGAGAGGTCTTGGTGATCATAAATGCTAGTAATTGTTTTTAATTTTTCTATTTCTGTACCTAGGACGGCCTGTAAATTTGTAACTGTTTTATATTTTCTTTTACTAGATCTATGTCACACTATGTGTAAATATACTTTACATTTTAAGGTAGTTCTTTTGTTTTCTACTTGGACTATTTGTCATAATAGTTAACAACATGCTGTATTAAAGATGGCGGCGTCCATCAGTGTTCTAGATCTAATAGAATGATTTTGTATTTACAGTTTTGCATTTATGTACTGCAGTCTATTATTACTGCTGATGGTAACTTCTGTTTTAACTGCTGAATATAGTCGCTGTATTTAATATTACTGCTTTAAGCTGTTGCTGTAGATCTAGACTAGTGTTATTTTGTTTCTTTTTTGTCGGCTTAGTGGCTTAGTTTTATTTATAGTCTGTTTTTGTTCTTAGTGAAAAGTAAGGTACTGAGCATAAGGACAAGGTGTTCGTTTTAGTTATAGTTATGGGTTGGTTGTAGTAGTAGATTATTGTAGATCTAGACTAGTTTATTGTAGTGTGTTTGTGTAGTAGTTGTAGTGTTTTAGTTCTCTTTAGTTAGATAGTTGGTTTTATTAGTTTGTAATAAATAAGTGGTTAGGTTAGTTTGGTAGTGGCGTAGATTTAGAGGGTTAGTTAGTTGCTGGGTTTAGTTATAGTGGTTAGTGTATATATTATTTTATTATTGATTTATTTTTGTATTTATTAATAAAGTTTCGTTTTGTTTATTTATCCTAAACTAAAGTTTCGTTATCTTGCTTTCATTTAGTTTAGGTTAGTATGTCTGGTTACTTAGGCGACAGTCTCCATGTGAATTTATAGCTAAAATAAAAAGGTTTACTTTCGGAAAAGAAAACAGCCACAGCATCAGAAATTTACATGATCTAAAATATAATGAAGTCCGATTTTCTTTTTTTTTTTAGTTTCTGAGATCTAAATTGGACGGATGGACTGACAGACAAACTACGCAAAACTAATAGTGGCTATTCCATAAAAACACACTTTAGTTAAGGACTTTTTATAATTACGGTGAGTAAGAAAAATGATCACAAATTGTTTTGTTTTTTTGTGAAAACAATGTTTGTAAATTACATTACATGTTTCTGGTGTTCCTTCTAAATTAAATATAATGTAAAACCTAGCTTAAACCCACTAGCATGAAGAAATGGGACTGTATTAAAATGGAACCATGGAGATTATCAAAGGACAGTCCATTGGGCATAACGCATGACTAGTAAGTTATAAGAACTCATCTGTTTCCACCTTAATCAATTTAAAAAAATACAATCCATCTTTTTTAGATTTATTGACGGAGTAAATGTGGTATGGCAATAACCTAATATTTTTTTTAGCGCTGCTTAACAAGCCATTTCACGGTCTAATGGGATGCAAATGTTTAGGCTTTTTTTGGTTAACGAGAAGGGTAACACGAAGGCGCAATCATAGACACACTTAGGATACGAGGTTCTCTAACAACAAGCTGTCGGTTTACATAAAGAACGCTATAACAGAGGTGACAGAAAAGAAATAAATACGCTAACATAGTCCTTGAGGACGGGCGCAAGATATGAAAACTTCTTGAATAATCTGACCAGGACCAATGAACCGATGATAGCTACGCCCTCCAAACAGTGGACAGAGAGGTAGTCACAGACTTTAAAAATTCAGATGCTCTGAACTACTTCTTCGCTGCCGTTTGAAAGTTGATAAAAAAAAAAGTGTCGTAGGCTCTAGAAGGTTTAGTAAAGCCAGAAAATAACGTAAAATGTCTGTGGCAAAGATGAGACAAACACTTTCACTGACGCTTTCAGCCACGGAGAGCTAGCTTTTGCAGTACGCCAGTGTAAAATGAGACAAACACTTTCACAGAGGCTTTCAGCCACGGAGAGCTAGCTTTTGCAGTACGCCAGTGTCAGATGAGACAAACACTTTCACTGATGCTTTCAGCCACGGAGAGCTAGCTTTTGCACTACGCCAGTGTAAGATAAGACAAACACTTTCACAGACGCTTTCAGACTTGGAGAGCTAGCTTTTGCAATACACCAGTGTAAGATGAGACAAACACTTTCACAGACGCTTTCAGCCACGGAGAGCTAGCTTTTGCAGTACGCCAGTGTAAAATGAGACAAACACTTTCACAGACGCTTTCAGCCACGGAGAGCTAGCTTTTGCAGTACGCCAGTGTAAGATGAGAAATCTAGATGCAATTGTTTTAAAACGCAGAAGGTTAGGGGCAACACGAATCGATTTAGTCAGTAGACACTATCGGATTGTATACATTTCATGCAGGCTTACGTAAGAGCATGGGAACTTCTTTTTTGTATTCACTTGTGAATTTGGTGTTGTTTTTAATAAACAGACGATGAAAACTTGAGTTTTTGGGCACGTGCCAAGGAGCTACCTCTGGGACCGAGCGTGCCTCACGGGTAAACATTAAGCTACACACTGTTTGTTGTGCATATACATGATTTGTATGGTCTTTTGAAATATAAAAGCTTTTGTTTGCGGAGGACATAATATTGTAATAGTCAGGGCTAGATTGCAAGCAGCTCATTGGCATTTCTTTTATATGCATGACGCGCGGGGGCTGGTCAGAGCGGCACTGGCCAGAGAGATGAAGCCATAAGTAGAGCAGACGTCTCTATCACCACTGATTCTCTCTCACCCCTCTCCCTCGACAAAAGCTTTTTGCTACACTGTGTTATAAACGTATAATTTATTTGCTTTCATGATAATGTATGTTTTTTTTTTTTATAAAAAAAGTTCTTTTACAAATATTTTAAAGGCAAAAAAATATTATTATTATTATGTTAGAAATGAACGAGTAGTCATTCTCTGGCGCTGCCAGGGTCGAGTTTCACCAAAGAGAAACAAAATTCATCGTAGTACCTTTTTCTGGTGATGTGGCAGGTCTGCAGCAGTACCGCCCTCTGACAGGCAACGAAGATGTTCCTAGGAATGTTAAGGGCCTTGAAGGTGTCTGTGAGGTAATTTGTTATTATCCCCTCGGTCGATATAACAATGGGGTATATTGTTATTTTGGACAATTTCCATAGACGCTTAATCTCCAAGCCCAGGTTCCCATATTTTCTTTGTTTTTCTATATCAGTTTTTCTTATGCGACAGTGGTACGTCGATATCGATAATGGTAGCGGTTTTTTATTTTTTATCGATAAACAGCAGATCCGGGCGATTGAAATCTACCCTTTTGTCGGTCAGAATAGGCCTATCCCAGTACAGCAGCCCCGAGTAGGGCTACAAATAAATGCATTCAAGAAATGACGGAGAGCCTAGACAGAGAGGCACCAAAAATTGGCCTCCGCATAAACTTTGATAAGACTAAAATTATGCGAGTGGGATATAAGGCAAAGGGTGTCCCCGTAAGACTTGGCGAGTCAAAGCTTGAAGAGCTGGACAAGTTCACGTACCTTGGCAGCATCATAACAAATGATGGAGATGCTTACCATGATGTAGCGTGCCAAATAGGAAAGGCTGGGAGCATTTTCCAAAGGCTGCAGCCTATTTGGACTTGCCAAGCCATTGAACTCGAGACAAAAATACACCTACTCAACACAATCGTCATTCCAACTGCTACATATGCATGTGAGACATGGAAGTCATCTGTCATAATTGAGAAAAGACTAAATGTGGCTCAACAGAGATGGCTGAGATGGATTTTGGGAGTCAGTTACACAGACCGTATCTCAAACAAGGAAATTACCTGGCGACACACCTTCATGGAGGACCTCAGAACAGTGGACACCAGGTGGGAGGAGGCTTCAGACATTGCCAGTGACAGATCATTATGGAGACAGCTTGCCGCCCAATGCGCCGAACGGCGCGGTAGGACCTAAGTCTAAGTCAGTACAGCAGATGTTCAGTAGACTCGAGAACCTCTTGCGGAGAGTATTTATAATAAGGGGGATATTATTGTTATTATTATTATTATTATTGATCAAACTTATTTCTTACTTAAAATGAAGATCTTGAAATTCATATATTGAAGATCTCTTCTTATAAGAGCTCACTGGATCTTTGTCTGAGATTGACAACACTGTTTGCTTGCTCTTCGCTTCTACCTCTACGTAAAGGAGAAAAGAAAGGAAAAGAGAAAAGCGAAGCAAAGCTAAAACTACATAAACAATAGGAATAGAGGGTCCTAATTTATAGGCTATAACAGTCCACTAACAAAAGACGTGCAACTAGGAGGAATGTTCTAGTTCCGATCTTTACAAATAAAACAGCCGTATTCGAAAATGACAATAGCTTGCAGTTCCTATTATTATAGAAGGTGTCAAGGTAATTTAACGCAGGTACAAAAGGTAGGGAGGAGAGGTTGATAAATGTTGGATCTCAATGTTGTCTTATAACTTTTAAGAAGATTTAAACTTACCTTATAATCTTATAAATTACAGAGGCTCCTTTGAAAGACAAGAAAATTAGGTTCAACGTGTAATCAAGTGTTAATCTGGTTGTACATGCTAATTAGAGACCTGGCATTAAAAGCTATACTGCGATACTTAGTATAAATAAATAATTAGCCATATTCAGTCTTAATTGTTTAATAAAGTGGAAATACTGGCAGTCCACAATGCATAAGATTCATGTGTTTGTGTTCGCGTTCGCTTAAGCATAAAATATTTTACATTATTTGTATTTGCAGAACATTGCACTTAAATGTTTGCATATTTTACATGTTTCAAATTGTTTTTTCAAATCTGAAGATAATTTACTTTCTAGTCATAAACCTCCAGCAGTACGACAGGGGAAGGCTGCGGCGAATGTATGAACCCAGGACCCTCTAGAAGTCCTCGAGAAGTCCGAACAACAGTCCAATGAGCATGCGACAAGAGCATAAAACCATTTAGTAAAGGAGATATGGAATAGTAGGCTATTGGTGTATACATATATATATATACAAGGCTGATCAGTTCAGCATAAGCTATAGACCTCAATAGGCATAGTCTCTATACCAAACGAGCGTGCAGGGGTAATGTCAATCAGAGCTTAGCATTTTCCCCAAATCTTACCAGCAGAGCTCTGCACCAGGAGAGTATACTCAAAAGGTCGGCCGTCTGGCAACGTTAGCCCTTTTCGTTACACCCTGAGAGCAAAGGGGTGAACTTCTTCCAGTTACCAGAGGACACTACGAGGAGGTCGGCACTACGTAAAACAGAAGGGTTTCTGTTCAGGGCTTTTGCAGGTGAGGAGTTGAGCCTCTCAAGCTCTCACTCAAATGGAGTTTGATGATGAGGAATTATGGCAGGTAGATGTAAACTTGTTCGTAAAAGTTACGTAGTGAATCTTAAGCCTAAATATCCGGTGTTTAAATTTCCAGATACCGTGTTAGTATGTATGTATGTATGTATGTATGTATCTATGTACAAATGTCTGTATATATGTAGGCATGTATATATGTATGTATGTGTGTATGTATGTATGTATGTATCTACATACCGATCTATCTACTTTATCTATCTATCTATCTATCTATCTATCTATCTATCTATCTACTTATTTATCTATCTATCTATCTATTTATTTCTCTATCTATCTATTTATTTATCTATCCATCTATCTATTTATCTATCTATCTATTTATCTATCTATCTATTTATTTATTTATCTATCTATCAACGTCCTCAATGTTTCTAATACATCCTCTACCAAGAGTTTGTTTGTTAGGTATACACCTGTCGACCTCTATATTGATATCCACAAATAACAATAAGGCCAACCAGTTTTGTACTACTCTATCTGACCTGATAGTCCACAACCTGCCAATGTTTCAATAACAAAATAGGGCACCCAACAAAGCTAACTGTAATTGTCAGAATGTCATTGTCATTAAGCTGTTTAACATTCTTCTATGTTCAGGATTTTAACGTCGTTGGTTAAGACAGTTATGAAAGTAAAAAACAAAAGAGAAATCCCCTGGCTTTACCCATAGAAAGATCATGAATTGTTGTTCTCTGGTGAATACATTAAAATGAAGAAAATAGGTCGTTTAGTTGATTCTAAAGAGTAAATTTCTCACATGTTTTACTATTATTTGAAAGGATTTGGAAGAATCAGTTTTTGGTTGATACTATTTGTTGATAGAATGAGTATTTTTTTTGCCAGACTTTGGATTGAAGGGATATATAATCTTTATTCGCTTTTGTCACATATTGTTATCACTTTCTTGAAGCAATGATCATTATTAATGATTATTATTAATTTATATACCATATTATATATATTTATTAATTATTAATTAATTATATATTGTTGTAACTCCGCTCTCTCCCCACACTAATGATTAGAGCGCCATTCAACACTGAGTGGAAGACATGTTTATACAAAAAAAGAATTGTGAACTGCAAGTTATTAAAGTCTGAGCTGTCTTGAAAGAGAAAACCTTATTTATGCTATCTATGAACTGGTTTGAGGACCCGGGGCGGCAATGGGAAGTGTGTCGGTGGTCTGTATTGGTATTTAGGTAGAAAAGGACTGGTGTCATTTACGCTTATAGTGCGAATATCACAACGACAGGCATAGACCTTATTATGTCCACGTGATTCCTGCAGCCTACACCCAGGCTTTCTACGAGATCTGTTCTAACGGGAGCTTGCAGGGAGAGTGCACCAGAAGATCAAAATGAGACGTAAAGCATCACTTGATGAACGTTTGCTCATTGGACGTTACCTACGTTTCCTACAGGCATGTCCTCCTGATGCTGCTGAGTTTGTTTAACTGTATGGTAACCTGACCTCCTGGGGGCCTCCGACTAAATTGCAAAGCATTCGTCGAGAAATTCTACAAAAGCGACGTTCTGGATCAACTGAATTAACACGAGCTGTCACCTCCACTCTACGTGTCAGGTGGCTAACGCCAGCAACAACCGACAGGATAGAATGACAACGATCGCGACATTGTCTCAAGAGAAACTTGATCAACTGGCGAAAGAGAAAGCGTCATGTGCAGAGAGAGCATTGTGAATGACTTTGTGGTGAAAACGCTTTTTGGTGTCTGTGGCTCTCACAAACCGACCTCCACCTGCACTGACCTACCCTGTAGGGCATCTAAATCTGTTCGGGACGAACATAGCTGAGATAGGGGAAATGTTGTAACTCCGCTCCCTTGCCACACTGATGGTGCGCATCAGAGCGCCATTCAACACTAGAGTGGACGACATGTTTATACATGAATAATGACTGTTGTGATCCTTCTGAAGTTATGGAAGTCTGAGCTGTCTTGACTAGAGAGAACGTCCTTTATGCTATTTATGAAATGTGTTGAGGACCTGGGGCGACACTGGAAAGTGTGTTGGTGGTCTGTATTGGTATTAAGATAGGACATTCTGGGACTTGATGGCTGAAGTCCAATGCTGTTTCTACTGTAAATAAATACTTCGTTTATTGTTACCTGCTGCCTTTCGTTGAGTGCCTGCATTAGAGTTACAACAATATTTATATATCCTTATACTTATGTTTAAATAATGACCGCCTATATTGATTTGTGGGTATAAGTAAAATCTATTGCTAGATCTCGGGAACACCTTCGCTAAAAAATTCTGAAAGTGATGATTTGCTAGCGCAGGCCACCTTAAATATAAATGTCTTCAACAAATGAAAGTCTGAGACATAAAAAACAAACAAAATAAAAAAAAAATATTAAAAAAATAACTGCTAATTACTGCTATTTCTCAACTTCCCTTTCTGCTATTTAAAAAAAATAAAATTAATTACAACCAATTGAGCAACTGTTTGTATAATTTATTGGATTGGTTCATGTTTTGTCATTGAATGTAAATAATAATTCTAAGTTTTAATTTGATCCGAGAAAATAAGTAAAAGAGAAGAGAGCAAAATCTGTATATATTGTTGTAACTGAACTGTTATGCTGATCATTGTAACCCTATGGGTAATCAACCGACACATGTGTCACAGGCCTGTGTACTTAAAAGGACTGATAAAAACATTCTCCGTGTAGGTCAACAGTGTTTTTTGGTTATCTGACCACGAACAATGTGTTGTATATAAGAAAGGTTGGGTCAGGTCTGCCGGACTGAGAGAGGAACAAGAAAGTTAAGGAAAAAGAACATTCATTGTTTACAAGTTGTGTATAGTTGTTCTATATATATATATATAACCGTCAGGGGCGGTCTGGGTATCAAAATCGGCCCGGGCATTATCATATAAACCGGCCCACAAATGGAATGTTATATATTTTCTGAGGGGAGGGGATTTTTAGCTTAATGGCTACTCTTCCACTTTTGAAGATATAAGGCTTTATTACCTTACCACCACCTATATATATATTAGTGAGTGTATATGTAATTAATCATTACATTCTGATTTTTCATTCTTTAAAGCATTTTTCTAGCCTAGAATACTCTCTTCCTATAATTAGTAGAAAGACAGTACACACCGCCAAAGTGCAGCTAGGGAGCCTAAGGGAGCGCTGTGAGCTACCCACTCTTCGCCCCGGAACCAAGCATTATTTCCGTTATTATAAGCTTTAAAAATGCATATTCTGAGGTATCTACAGTGCAATTAGCCTGCTAATCTTCCGCTAAAAAAAATTAAAAACCAAATCTGCTATTACATGGAGTCCATCGACTGGTAGAAAATGGTAAAATACTTTAGTTTTCGTATTGGAGAGGAAGGAAAACCACAAAACCTCTTTTGATAACCTCATGAAATTCGGTGACTGTATTTTGCTTAATTTTGCTGCACTGGGTCAGTAAGTAAAGTTTATCTTTCAGACAATGAAGTCTGAGGCAAGTGATGGTTTGAAGACCCTCCCCTCCCGGCTACGCCCATGTGTTATATTATAGGTGTAAGCCTAATTGTCTACAAAATATATAAAGTTTGATAAAGCATCGAAAAATGGATGTATGCATTCGTAGGATTACATAATGTATTCTATTTATACATGTATGTAGTCTGAAAACTATAAACAATACAATAGCAGCCTACTGAGTTTGAAGCTTTAGGAATTAATTATAGATTACAGACGTTTCTTCAAAAAAATAAGACTGTTACGTCTACGCATTTCATGTGTCAATCAATTCATGCATGTTGATTAGCGACTTATAAAATGCTAAATCATGTTTTTTTCAGGCTGACTCAGGCAATCCACTCCATTAAAAGATAAGAGAAACAGAAAGGTTAGAGAGGCTTTTACTTAATGTGAAAAGCTCTTGCTTCCTCCTAGTACATTCTAGCTCTTGCTTCCTCCTACTACATTCTCAAAAACGCAATTTGTATATGAATATACTGTAATAAGAAATAAAGGAACACTGAAGAGTAACCTAAAACAAGGCTTTATTAAACTAGAACGACACATGAACTGACGAAAGAGACTTGGACAGTAGCACACTAAATCGATGCTGTGAACACATTCTCACGACGTTACACAAACATAAACAAATAGTAACTATTTCACCACATTCACCCCGCCTAGAATTAAAATAGCAAGTATAGTAATATAGTAGGCCAATAGCAAAAATAAACAAGATTACAAAGAGAGTTTGTGTTACACAAACTCAGAGGCGGTCCCCGTCGAAGTCGGATCCCTGTCGGATCTGCATATTCGCAAATAATATTCAAGAGGTGATTTAATTTTGATGTAAAATGTTTTACACGTTTCGGATGTTCCTTCAGAGTTGAAGATAATTACTTCCTAGTCCAAACCTCTCGCAGGACGACGGGGGATGGGAGCGGGCAGGGTTTGAACCCTGGGCCATCCATAAATCTGAACGACAGTCCAGCGCGCAAACCGCACGACCAGGCAGCCATCCGATGGTCAAAAGTAATAATGTTTCAAAGATTCATTTGCCGTAAATTTAAATTTAAATTTAATAAAAAAAATAGTAGATTAGTTTTAGTATATTAAAACATTACAATATTGATCAAAACGTTTGCAAATGAAAATCTACACTTTTTTTTACACTTTAAGTTTAGAAATTGAAATTCTACATCTTAATCTAGTCTATTTTAGTCTAAACTAGATCTAGAAATTCTAGATCTAGACTCTAAAATAATTTTAATTAGAATATAAATCCAGATCTAGATATACTGTAATAAAAATCTAGATCTAGTTTAAAAAATCTAGATTAGATCTAAATCAAGATACCATTCCTTTTTTAAACGCGAGTCACATAACGAGGCTTAATAAACATTACTATACCGAGTTCTTTTTTCATTTCATTTGAAGAATTAATTCCATATAACGTCAGATGGAAAAAAAACACTACGTCACACGGCCTAGCTAGACTAAAAATCGCCTTCATCTATAAGAGCCATTTATCGAGTGTTCATAGACTTTGGTGCACCGAGTGCGTTCTTTAAGCATTTCATTTAAAGAATTCATTCCATATGACGTCAAAGGAAAAAAACACTACGTCACACGGCCTAGCTAGAATAAAAATCGCCTTCATCATTACGAGCCTTTTATCGAGTGTTCATAGACATTGGTGCACCGAGTGCGTTCTTTTAGCATTTCATTTAAAGAATTCATTCCATATGACGTCAAAGGAAAAAAAACACTACGTCACAAGGCCTAGCTAGACTAAAAATCACCTTTATCAACACGAGCCATTTCTCGAGTGTTCATAGACATTGATGCACCGAGTGCGTTCTTTTAGCATTTCATTTAAAGAATTCATTCCATGTGACGTCAAAGGAAAAAAAAACACTACGTCACACGGCTTAGTTAGACTAAAATATGTTTTCATTAATACAAGCAATTTTTTCGAGGGTTAATAGACATTGGTGCACCGAGTGCGTTCTTTTAACTTTACATTTAAAGAGTCCATTCATATGACGTCAAAGAAAAAAAATTCCATTACCTCACAATAGGCTAGTACCGGTACCATAAAAAAAAAATGTCTTTATTTACACGATATATTTAACGAGGGTTCATAGACATTGGTGCACTGAGTTCTAATAGATATTATTTAAAAAGGATCAAAGCCACATTGTTTTTTCGTTTTGTCTGTCAGTCGGTCTGTCCGTTATCTTGATATAAAAAAAACAACTAAAAGTTATTAAAAATTGATTAACCTTTATTGTACGTTTCAAAACATCGCAATAATTTTTAGGTATGAACACAATTGAAAAGTTTATATAATAGATTGTTCCGGATGTTTGTATAAATAGTAAAAGAAAAAGAGAATTTCAGATAAATGTAATACCGTTAATTAAATTTTTTGGATGGTCTCGTATAAAAATTAGATGTACTACAGCCACGTGGAGAGATTTTCATACCTTACTTTGGTGTTTGGATTCTGTTTTCCTTAAAAATCGGAACATAATATTAACGATAATTAGATTTTTTAATGTTTTAGGTAGAAAGTTAAATGTACTGTAAGAGAGTAGTGAGTTAAAATATTTTTCATAAAAATCCGTAAAAACATTATTTCGTAAATGAGAAGATTATTTGTTTATTAATTAGAAGAGGGAGTTCAAACAATTATTTGGCGTTAGTAGATTTTTAAATAAATTCGGAAATTTCTGGCAACGATTTGTAAGAAACAAAATCCGGAACTTTCTTTATCGATTACAAAACTTCTATGTTATGTTTTACAAGAAAATTAAATGTCTAAAAAGTAATTTTCAGTAATCAATTCTAGTAAATTACTTTTTTTAAAAACCTTATGCGATTTCAAACAATCATTAGGCATAATTCATGTTTTATAAAACAATATCCGGAACATTTTTACACTTAATGAAATATAAGTCAGTATAGAGATTATGATTTAGCATTAATATGCTATTTACATAAAAAACGGAACAACATATTATTGATAATGTGTTTTTGCAACGTTTAAGCATGGAAATTGAATGTAATATAAGTTAGAAGAGCAAACAAACATTTGTTGGCGTTGATTAGTTTTGCACAAAAAAATCCGGAACAATCAATTTTAGATACTTAAAACTATTGAGATGTTATGGGAGGAACATTAAAGGGTAAATCAGATTTTCAATAGCTTTTAGAGTTCTAGTTTTTTAAATCTAATCGTGACGGACAGACCGACCAACAGACAAAACGCACAAAAATAAGCTTCTTTTATTCGGATGGGGGCACTAAACAAAAAATAAATAAAATCTGATTTTTAAAAAAAGTTTAAGGAATTGGTCTAGCACGTGATCATGTTGCGACGTTACGCTACTGCACGAAAATCGCTGCATAAAAAGTCCATTTAAAAAAATAGCCAAAAGTAGCCGTTGCACCTAAACTTTTCAAGCCGGATTTAATGATGAAATAATATTTTTCATATCTCTTCTAGTTTTCGAGATCTGAGTGTGACAGACGGACAGACGGACAGACGGACATTTTGCACAAACCTAATAGCGGCTTTTTCCCCTTACGGGGGCCGCTAAAAAGAGAATGCCAGTGCCTGTAATACAATAGATCTTTAAATAGTGTCGAAATATTAATTTCTCTTGTAAACAATAGAGAATGGTGATACAAAGAAACCTAAAAACCAGTATCTGTTGTATGACTTATAAACAATTAATAGTTTCTGTTTTAAGTATTAACAAATAGTGTAGTAAGTAAACATGTACGTAAGTAAGTGAAAAGTAAACTCTAGTATCAGTAGCAAGGGATAAATAATGCCAGTTTATGTAGAACATAAGTAGTGCAATAGAGGAACAACTCTAGACTCTATAGTTCGGTCTGGTTCTTCTCTCTCTTAAGTTGTAACTGGGTTGACTATTCTGTTCTACAGTTTGGGAGTCACTAGTGAGTTCCTGAGCGTCAAGTGGGATATTTTCAAGAGAAAGCGCGGTCCTCAGAGCCTACCAGGGGTTCTTTCCTTTCTTGTAATACCGTAGGGGTGTTGACTGGTACTTCCGTGTTTTGAGTTTCTGGAGGATATTCATTATCCTCACCCTGAGGGAAGAACGAAGGTTCGCTTGTTGTTGTGGGTGGGGAGGGGGTGGGAGCCAAGCGTCTTAGAGAGACCGTCTCCTCTTTACCGCTGGGCAACCGTCTCATCATCTGCTTTCATTATGGCTGAGGTTATAGATTTGAGTGTCTGTCTGGTCGATCTACAGACTTTCTGGAGATGGCCCCTCTTACCGCACAAGTTGCAAGTAGCGTCACGGGCAGGACATCTAAAGCGTTGATGTGGGCTGTTTCCACAAAAGAAACATCTTTTACAAGTCGCCGCACTCACCTCGTGTTCTACTTTTGTCGTTGGAGAAAGGCTCTCCTCGTCGGCGCTAGCTCCACCGGGAGTTTCAGAGTAGATGTTATACGCCATGGCATGGTTATGGGCATATTCATGTTGTCTTGCCTCTTCATAGGCGCACTGTAGAGTTAGAGTAGATTTCTCTAAGAGTCGCAGCCTTATGCTGTTTGAAGCCAGTCCAGTAATGAAGGCGTCTCTTACGAAGATATCTCTGTGTTCTTCAGCGGTGACAGCTTTGAAGTCACAGTCTTTGGCCTTACTTTTAAGCTTAAGTAGGAAGGAGTCGACGGTTTGTCCGTTCTCTTGTCGACAAAGAGTTATCATGTGCCGTGCAAAAATTTCGCTTTTAGGCTTCACGTAGACATTTTGTAGAACTTTGATTGATTCATCGAACGTGGTACACTCACTTATGTACTGAAATACGCTCGAAGAAACGTAGTTTTCCAGTAGTTTCTTTTTGTCAATCTCGCAATGAGAGACTGAGAAGATGAAATTCTCAAATGTTCTGCGCCAGTGCAGCCACTTCTCGGCAGCCGATGGCGAGCTAGGCTCTATGTCTATGTGGACGAATTTTAGTATAGAATTCACACAATTTGTATAAAAATGTATTACTTATGTTAATAATATATACTAATTATTTATATTTCAACCTACTTTTTTTTATTTTTTTGGCCCCCTCCTCTAGTATGTTTACCGATTTTATGGGGTCGGGAGGGGGCAATGGTATCAATCCCGCCCCCCCATACACTTTCGAGTGGGGGGGGGTCCAATTTATTTGTAGAAATCACAGCCTGCTAACAGAATCAATTAAATATCTATATGATTAAAACTTGTTATTGATATTTTAACCGATCTTTATATTATGTCGTTCCCTGTTTACCGTTTGGGGGTGGGGGGGGGGCGAATACCTCTACTGCTCTTCCCACCTAAAGCATTTGAGTTGGGGGGGCGGTCCTATTTTTATGGAGAATCATAGTTTGTGAACGAAATTAGTTGAATATCTATATAATCTAAACTACGTATTGATATGTGAACCCATTGTATATTATGTCGTAACATACTCTAATCTCAAATTTTATCATTAGTAAATTTAAATGAAAAAAGGTTGCACCGGGTGGGAAGGGCGATATATGCAATTGCATTTCCCCCATCGGACAAACCAATACTTTTTCTTTTAGTATTATAGTTTAGAAATTACAAAATGTAAAAAATATGCCACTAATTTAATTTATATATACTATAAATTAAATTCTTATATCGAGTCGCCCTACTTTTTTTTTCTTTAATGCCAAATGCAATCTTTAGCAGAAATTATTAAAGGAGCGAGGATTAATCGTTTTCATTCTACCGCCCCTCCCATTTCCAGAGTTTATGTAATTTCACATGAATTTTTCATAATTATTTTAAGAAAGACTTTGCATTGGAAAAGTTAGAATTCAAACGAAATTTTTCAGTATAAGAATCATGATTGAGATGAGTTCTAAACCGAGAAAAATACATTTATAGTTGCCTTTTCCCAACCTTTACTCAATCGGATATTTTTCTAATTAAATAAATTTGGGACTATAACTCACAACGTATACTACAATGTTATTGAATATTATTTATCGAATAATTTTTTTTCGGCGTCGATTCTCAAATAGCCTATGACAAACACTCCAAGTCCTGGCCTTTCATTCCTGGCCTTCATAATATGTGGGGTATCTTATCTTTTCAAGGAACAAATCGGTTTTATTTGCAATGTAGTAAGGGCCTATAAATTCATATTAGAATATCTTTCAAGTACAATATTATTCAAATGGTCTTTTTTTTTTCAATAGTATAAATAATGAGCTTTAGGTCAGGAGAATGCGTTTCTGCAGTGAAAAATGCCAGAAAACGCTTTTGGCGTCGGGGCTTCGCCCCAAACTCCATTGATGAATAATGAGCTGTAGATGTCAGGAAAATGCGTTTCTGCAGTGAAAAATGCAAGAAAACGCTTTTGTCCTTTCGGGCTTCGCCCCGAACTCCATTGATGAATGATGAGCTGTAGATGTCAGGAAAATGCGTTTCTGCAGTGAAGAATGCAAGAAAACGCTTTAGTCCTTTCGGGCTTCGCCCCGAACTCCATTGATGAATAATGAGCTGTAGATGTCAGGAAAATGCGTTTCTGCAGTGAAAAATGCAAGAAAACGCTTTTGTCCTTTCGGGCTTCGCCCCGAACTCCATTGATTTATAATGAGCTGTAGATGTCAGGAAAATGCGTTTCTGCAGTGAAGAATGCAAGCAAATCTTTTTGTCGTCGGGGCTTCGCCCTGAACTTCATTGATGAATAATAAGCTGTAGATGTCAGGAGAATGCGTTTCTGTAGTGAAGAATAGAAGAAAATGCTTTTGTCGTCGGGGCTTCGCCTCGAACTTCATTAATGATTGATGAGCTATAGATGTCAGGAGAATGCGTTTCTGCAGTGAAGAATGCAAGAAAACGCTTTTGGCGTCGAGGCTTTGCCCCGAACTTCATTAATGAATGATTAGTTGTAGATGTTAGGAGAATGCGTTTCTGCAGTGAAGAATGCAAGAAAACCCTTTTGGCGTCGGGGCTTCGCCCGGAACTTCATTGATGCATAATAAGCTTTCTTTAGTGAAGAATGCAAGATAAACGCTTTTGTCGAAGCTTTGCCCCAAACCCCACTAGGGAACCTTATAGCGTCGCCGAAGGTTGAGAAATGCTGCTTTTTAAAATTCACATATATATATATATATGCATATATATACATGCATATACATATATATATTTATGTGTGTGTGTGTGTGTATGTGTGTTCTGTACACACGTTTATGCATAGGGTTAGGGTTTACTGGGCGTTAGGGTTAGGGTTTGGAAAAAAATCGCCCCTCCCACTCCAAATTTCTGGATCCGCTTGTGGATCTATGTTATTAATGCTGTTAGGATTGACGTTTTATTATCTATATGTGACAAGTCAAAAGCTTGCTGTCAGAGTCACTGAAATTTATCACAGCATTAATTATTATTTATCTTTATTTATTTATTTTTATTTTAATTATTTCCCCATCTTACCCCCAAATTCTTCACCCGCACCACCTTTTCCACTACAGGCTAGACTTAGTTGACCACATTGGAGATAGCTAGGCCGCGTCTTTCGACTTATCTCATCTTGATCGGGGAAAGATAAACACAGTCTCTTTGATCTTACCCACCGGATTTCTGAATGACGGTCGCGGTTCACACCACATTGGGTAAAATGCAAACCAATCTTTCTTCCCCCGCACCTTTTTCCACGTCTCTCTATGATCAAAGAGATTACTCTGGTCAACACGCCGCGAGACCCTCAAAGGTTCGACTCTTGTCGGACTTCACCCACGTGTAAGACATTTATTAGCCTAGGACATTCCCTTTTTCCGCCCAAATTTTCCAGGCCTTTATATAAAGTAAATTAAATCAAGCCAGACTCTCTCATTTTCTCATTCGAGATGAGCTATCGAGTCTTTACCGCTTCATTTAATCTTTCTCCTAGAGGAATACCTGGTGGTAAGCCGAACTTAATCACAAGTTACATCTTAATTACTTTTGTGCTATTTCCATTGGATATTATCATGTGTATTTTGCTTAGTTTATTTATATTTAATTAGTGCATTGAGTATTTCTCACTGGCATAAGTAGAAAACATAAACATGTCCTATGTGTATATATTTATGTATTGCATTAATCTTTAGTGCTACGGTGCTCAATTGATCGTTGATGCAACATGTATATATTTGTACATCTTATTTTATTTCCTTTATCTCGGCTGATTGCCATGATAATTTTGCTAGCGCACTAATACGGCGTTTAGAAAGGAGATATAAATTATCTCCCCTTCACTAATTTTACTCTAGCGAGAGTTGCGCCGCTTGAACGGACACCCTCTCCATTTAAGCGCGCTCCATTGTTCTTTTCCGACGGTCGTATGTAAACAAACAGTCTTGGTCGCTGACCACCGCCCATTTCACCCTCCCCCTCTTTCTCTATCTACCTGTGTTGTTTATTTGAGATCTTTCCCCGTTTTATATACATTTTTATATTGCTATAATCAGCCATCTATTTTCCAAGTCTTATTTGTCATTATCTCCCCATTGTGCTTTAAAGCAATTTCACCAATCTGACGAATGCACCTCAGTCGAGGGCATCGATAAGATACATGAGAGACATGTCCTAATTTGTCTTTATTTATCCGCAGCCTTCCTCAGGTGTCTGCCTACTTGCTGTTTCTACTCGACACTATTCAAATATTTGCTATCGAGAATAACCAACTGCCTATGTGCTTAGTGCTATTCAGCACTGCACTTGCCTATTTATCGGATCATTTGTCTACTTGCTATTGAGTATCATCTCCCGCCTACGTGAATCTACTCAACTCTACTACTTGGTGCTATTGGCCTTGCCCGCCTATTCGACAGCCCACCTGTCAAATTATTAGGTGCGACGTTCCTATAGACCTGGATCTGTGCGAGACGTCATAGCTACGCCAAACCCTCTGCAACTCACTGGACATATCCTGTTAACTACGCTACCCACGGCAGATCAGCTCTGCCCGCAGTAACCTTGTGCCTACGGTAGCCGGCCGCAAGCCCTACTGTGCCCACTACAGATATCAGAACTTTGGATTGAGACTCCACAAGAACTGAATCACCGCGTCCCTCTATCCGCTAGAGCGCCACCTTCAGCTGCGGAACCTTAAGCTAGGACACAGCCAGCTGCGACATCAACAGGACAACCAGCTAAGTTTAGAAGACAAAGTGACATACTCTCATATTAAGTGCAAGAGTGATGATTAAACATAGTATTGCTTAGAGATAAATGCAAACCCTCCCCTTTTTTAATCTTCTATGTAAATATTTATGTAAATAAATATTCTTTTATTTTAACTTTGTATCTATCTTTCATTGCTCGTCTCGTTGCGTGCATGCTCCCGATTTATATGCTGACGGGATAGCTTTAAAAATAATCATCCCCTAGACACTAAACGCGCCAACACACGTCACCTTCCCCAACCTGTCACACTATACTCACGTTAAGACTAAAAAAGGGACGACTTTAAATAACCTGGATAACTTGAAACATGCAACACCAACACAGAAACATGTGCAAGAAAAATAAAATAGTATACATTTTAAAACATTATTATAAATGTGTTTTATTATGGTAAATAAAATTTTAACCTTCTTAGATTGTCAATCTTTTTGTCTCTCTCTCTCTCTCTCTTTTGCATATACATATAAATCGTGTATACATCACATAAATATACGATGACAGAGATAATGAAATATATATGTTATTGAATCAATCTTTTCTCTGGTTCTTAAACAGTATAGTCTCTACTTCAGACATTGGAGATTCAATCGCAAGTACAAAAATAAAAGAAACAATGCAAGTGACCATCAAGAGGCAGGAAGAAATCATCCACTGAAATTAAACAAAAAAAGAAAGCTTATTTTAAAACTAATTCTTTTTTGTGTGTGAGTGTGTATCTTTTGACAATGAGATGACAATAGAGACTATGACGTCATTATAAATATTTAAAAAAAAAAAGACAATATCTCCTTGATAGAAATTTTAAAAGTAATGATTTTGATATTAACAAATAATGAATATTAGATTTATGTACATGATAAATTAAAAAAAAAGCCGCGCAAAAAGTAAAATTTTCAAAGATACTTTTAGGCACAGTTTTTTTTAATTGTACCTAAAAGTATCTTTGAAAATTTTGTTGTTGTATATACGTCTAATTGTATTTAAACATCTGATTTCTAGGTCGCAAGGTCTGAAAGGAATTATTTACTTTGCTTTACTTTAAATGGGCTTTACTATACTAGTATATGTGTGTTTTAATACCATCTAGATATGTTCACATAATATATAATTGTTAATGATTTTATATTCTTCTTGGTCTTTTTCTTCAGTTTCTACATTGATGGAATCTCCTTCTGGAGTTCTGCAGGTAGCGTCCAAGATTTGCAAACATATCAGAATTTGGCGTTAGTCTAAAGTTTCCTTTGTGTTTCCAAATTGTTTTGAGCTTTGTAAGTGCTGCTGTTGACTGTGCGATTCTGGACAGTGTTATTGAAATTATGTATTGAAATATTACACTATATATATATATATATATATTTAAATTTCCCTAATCGTATTATTAAAGTACAATGCCCTAGTGGCTTGCTTGCAAAGGTTCTGGATAAATTAGTTTTTTAATTATATTGTACTTTCTTAATTGTCGTGATATCACAGACTGTGAAGATCTTTCTTAAGGAAACATTATACGAACATTATACGAAAAGAGAAGAAAAGGGCAGAGAAATCGATGGGAACACAACATTGACGGGTATGTCATTGTAAGGTAATATAATCAAGCAAAAGTCAGAGAAATGTTTAAGACAGACAGTTCTATTCTATGTATCTACTGGATATTCTTTAAGAAACAGTCTTTTTACATGTATGTCTCTCTCTCTCTTTCTCTTTTTCTCTCACTTACTCAATCACTCACTCATTCTCTCTCTTTCTCACAATCTTGTCACTTCTCACCCACCTCTGTCTCTTATCATTCTTCTGTTAATAACAGTGCACAGAATCCCAAGGGACACAATTCTTTAATATCGCCCACTCTGTTTCCTTCCTAACGTACGTCCTTGGTTTGAATTTAACACAAATGAGACGTCACAATATGGTTCTTATATGTATTGTTACAAATGACCAGTGACAGGAAGAGGTTAACGTGTGACCCCGACGAGATAACACAGCAGCGGGTGTTCCCTGGAATGTACATGTATAAACAGAGACAGGATGTGACGTGTCCTCACGTGTCGTTCCAGGAGACGAACAGATCTAAGTAGGGGGACAGTTACTAATGAATAGTGACAGATAAAGGTCGTTACGTGTGACCCCGACTTGATGACACTGCAGCGAGTGTTTTCTGGAATCTACATGTATAAATAAAGACAGGATGTGACGTTTCCTGACAAGTTATTCCAGTGGATACTAGGAGTGTTTGTGCAACTTTAGAGAAGCGATTAGGGACACTATATAAGCCTGAAAGTTAATGTGAAAGTCAGTCGTATGGAGTCGTGAGTTAGCCGTTACAGTCGATACAGACGATGTAAGACGTGTGCGGCTCTAGTGAAGAAATGTGTACGACTCGATGCAAGTTAACTAGGGTAGAGTTAACTGGAGTGGACTACTGTCGTTAAAGTCTATACAGCGAACTACAGTGGACTTGAGCCGTTACAGTCGATACAGTCGATGTAAGACGTGTGCGGCTCTGATTCGGTAGCCTTGAGTACGACTTGGTTCAGCTTTGGGAGACCTGGAGCGACACTGGGAAGTGTGTCGTTGGTCTGTTATGTGGAATACGGCTCGATGCAAGTTGAGAAGAGATGAATAGCAACGAAGTGAAGAGATGAATTGCAACGAAGTATAGCTAACTGTAAACTGACAGATATTGTACAGTCTTCTACGCTACATGTTACAGTAACAAATTGTTAGAGTTAATAGTCAATAAAGTTATATGAAGCTGAAAGTTTAGTCGTCAAGTTCTTTACAGTGTTTTTATTTGTGTGCCAACTAATACATCTAGCCAGAGGATTCAGAAATACGTAACAGTATTTTGAAAAGAAATTAGTATGTATTTTGAAAAGTATTTAATAAGCATTTTGATTTAATTGGGGGAGACGCAGGTTCTTCCCCCCTCCCCCAAACCTTTGAGTTAGGTCACCTTTCCTTAAAAAGCATCTAGGTCAAACAGTCGAAATTCCAAGTGACACAACCCTATAAAATAGTCCACTTTGTTTTGTTTCTTTCACGATTGCGCCCCTTGTAACGAACGCTACCTTCACATTACGTTTGGTTTTATACTAATATGAGTTTTGAAAAGTTGTTGATATGTATTTTGATTCGTTTGAAGGGGCAGCACTCACTAAGTAACAAGGAAAGATAATTATTTCTGTTTCGTTTGAAATCTTATAGTACACCTTCTACTTAAGGGATATCGTAATTGTATTTCTTAACTAACCGTATGGATGTCCACGTAGGATTCAAGATAACCGCATCTCTTTTAGGAACCATGTGACTCGGGAAAAGATTTATCCCTTGGCTAGGATGAGGAATCGGCTCTACACCAACCCCTCCGTCTGGAGTCCCCCCTGCGACTAGATGATCATTTAATCACATCCGTCTTGTCGTAGGACACGGTCCCATGAGCTAGCGACAAGGGTTTTTCAGTCCCGTGCGAGGCCGGAAGCCGAGCCCACGGGGGGCCCTTCATTAGCTTATAATGTGCCACCACACCCGTAAGGGGACCATTACCAACCGCACGGCCCCGGGTGAAGGAACGAAGCAGTGGTTTTAGGATTGGTTAGCACGTGCAGGTACACTCGCTAGAGCATACAAGGTAGCTCACTAGGAGCCATGTTTGCTCTCGTTCTCAGGCTTTCTGCTTCCGCACGCTAAGGCTACGGAAGCTGGAATTCTCCGTCTTAACTAACAAGCAGTTCTCAGTCAATCAGTCCAGAACGAATAAACCTATCCACTAGCAAACTAGCAGCAATCTAGACTACAGCTTAGGGGGCTACTCTTTCACTTTTGAAGCTATAAGGCTTTATTACCTCACCACCACCTACCTAAAAGCTGAGTTATGCTCACGCTGAACACAAAGCTAATCTCTAACGAGACAACTCAGATACTACTTCACTAATTCACATAACAACGTGACATTATTAAAAGTTATGGTTAAAATACACGACACAAACAACCTATACACTCAAGGAAAGTTACATTCAATCATAATGTTTATACAAAGCTTATAATCAACTCAATCTGCCCATACACTATAGTTCCCGTCACCCTTTCTCTGATTAAGTTTAAACATTGCACAATAATCCATTGGGTAGGAAAAACATAAATCAATAAAAAAAATTAGCAATTATTCAAATAATTACAAGTAATTAATTATTTTGTCTGATACTAACAAGAAAAAAGTCATTTACAGTATTTACAGATATTGCTAAATGTGTAGGATTTAGTCTCCTTAAATAATTATATCTGCTGCAACCTCCACACGCATTCTCCCATCACGTGTATACGTTATATATTCTTTATTGTATTTATTGTAGTTAAAAAAATATGAAAAAAAAACAACAATTAATCAAATAATTATTGGTAATTAATCTCAAGATTGCTGTATCTTTCCATTATCGTTTTGTTGCGTTGTGGTTACATAGATTCTATTTATGTTATAGAAAGAATGTATGTGTTTTCGAGATAACAAAGAGGAAAAGGTTGCATATTTTTTAGACTGACTTTTTCACTTATTCTTTACAAATCGCAGAAATAAGGACTCTATATCTTTAATGAGCTGCGAATAAGTTGGGTGGTTTACAATTTCGCGGCTGAGCGTTAAAGTTAATTTCTACTAAGCATTTTTAAAAAGCTTATTGTCACCCCTATTTTTTCTCTATTTTTTCTCTGCGTTACATCAATGTTTTCTAACTTAACTTCTCTCATGCCTCTTTTTTGGTAACACCGTCAAAAGAACCATCTATAGAGAGGGAAGGAGCACAACGGCTTTAGTAATCCTGGCTAAATTAGGCAACCTTTTTCCATACTCTAAAAGCAGTAGGGAAGAAGAAAAATTTGTACAAAATTGTTTTTGCATTTAAAACATGGTATGTGCATTATTTTGTGTCTTTCTGAATATTAGTTAGGTTTAGTTTTTGTATTTAAAAATTATGGTTTCTTCTTGTATATGCTACTTTAATTTTTAGTTTTGTAACATGAGTTGTCTTTCATAGCTTTGTTAAAATATATTACTTAAATCAATATAATCTATAACAACCCTATTTTTTTATATAAAATACAAAAGTTGACTATTGTTTTGCATTTATTTGTGTGTGAGTTTTAAACAATAATCCTCACCAAGGTTTATGGCTGATTAAAGAGTAGAGAACTAAAATGCCATCATTAATTATATTTTACAGATAAAACAGCAATATCATTTTTGTCGAAATGATTTGTAAGTTTGTCGAAACTAAAACCACAAAGAATGTGTTCACATGAACTGAACCAAGTCCTATGTCACAATGTAACTACACGTAGTATGACATGAAGAAGCTGCTTTTCATTTCTAGAAGAGGATAAAAAAAAAAGCTAATTAATAAAAAAAAAATTAAAAACATTGCATGTAAATTAAAATTGTTTTATTTTGATATTGAAGTCCTACTCTTAACTTCTGACATTAGGCTCTTTTATCGTATTTATATCTTAAATAAAGTGTTTAGGTCAGACAATTTGGTTATGGCTAAACTAAGCAGTGGTTTGGTATCAGGCAATTTTCCACAGAGAGGCTTTCTGGCAAAATGGGTTAATTAAAGTATTTGTGATTGGCATGGATGTACTTAAAACGAATATTTATACTTACAAATAACAAGCTGCTAAATGTTAAGACGTTGTCCAAGTTACCGAAGAAAATGAATACAATATTGGAATGTAGAAGATAGACCATGTACGACAAACGACTCAACACAGTAAAAGGCGACCAGGAAAGCAAGGAATTCAATGGACCTGAGGTATAAACATTTTTGAAATATGTATTTGTTTAGTTCAATATTTACTATAAAATAGCATTAAGAAATAAATATAGAATGAAAGAAAAAAAAAGATAAAATAATTTCATCAAAAAATTGAAGCCCTTCTATGGACTACGTTAGAAAGATATAAAACTAAAAATAAAATATAAATGTAACAGAAAATAATATAAATCTGGAGTATCTATTTACACATTTTTAGGGTATTGAAGCCTTCCGTGTAATTAAGTAGTACTACTTTTAAATACGCGTGTCACAGGTAGTGGACAAAAATGTAAAGTCTACAAAAGGAAGTCTATAAAGCTTTAATAAGTTTTGTGGACCAAGAACTGGATTCGTATGGCGTCAAGCGTTTGATATGTCCCGAAGGACGTAAATTGGTCATCATATAACATGGTTCACATTGTTGTTGCTCTGATTACATTCAATAGATGAATCGGTTATATTTTACATTTAAATGATACTTTTGAGGTACATTGCATTATGCATACCTCCATATCCAGAAGAACAGGCTACTATAATCCAGCACACACACAAGCCCCAGGCAGACCTAGAGACAGCGTTGTGGATTGCAGCAGGATAGACACTAATCAGGTTCTCTTCTTTCAAGTTGCTTCCGAAATAAACAACTGCTACACTGAATACACAACAGAATAACCATCCGAAAACTAGAGTTAGCTGTAAAATAATATAATTGATCTGAATGAACTGTATACAGACTTAAAAAACAACAACAAAAAAACAGACATCTATTATATATCTATATTTGTATTAGTTTTGATATTTTTGATGTACAAACTATTTGTTATACCTTGTTCATAGAAACGCGTCCATTATTTGAGGAAAGAATATAACCCGCTACTACTCCAGTTACGAATGGTCCTAGTCGGCAATAAGGTGCCATATAATAGTAGGTCACGTAGTCAAGTGGACTATTCCTATGAATAAACAGTAATGATAATTACTTGTCTTTGGTCTGGTAGTGAGACAACTCAGGAAAACATGTCATTGTTGCTGAGGCAACACGCAGACATGACAAAGTCATAACAACGAGACAAGACAAAGTCATAACAACGAGACAAGACAAAGTCATAACAACGAGACATGACAAAGTCATAACAACGAGACATGACAAAGTAATGTGATGATGTGCGTAACAGAAAACTGAAACAGAAGACATATCAGAAGACTCACATTTATTAGATGAGACACAATAGAATATATGACATTAAGACAATAAATTGAAAGTTGACAATGAGACACAATAGAAGATATGACATTAAGACGATAAATTGGAAGTTGACAATGAGACACATTAGGGGATATGACATTGAGACAATAAATTGAAAGTTGACAATGAGACACAATAGAAAATATGACATTAAGACAATAAATTAAAAGTTGACAATGAGACAATAACATTGACATTTAGTAATTAACATTAGAATTTGATTATGAGACACAATAGAAGATATGGCAATAAGACAATAAATTGAAAGTTGACAATGACACACATTAAGGGATATGACATTGAGACAATAACATTGACATTTAGTAATTAACATTAAAATTTGATTATGAGACACAATAGAAGATATGGCATTAAGACTAGTCGTGAAATTATAATGTGCATGTTTTGCCAGCGATACTTGGCATGACAGGAGGCTATGACATAAACTGTATTTAATTTAAACACGTTGAAAACACAAATGGTCATTTTATAAAGATTTAATAAAATTAATTTATAGAGCGCTGTTAACAAACATGGCTTAGACTAGGCCGGTGGGATAATATTACAAGCAAACAAGCTAAAATGAATGATTAAGTCTTGAACAAATAGGCTCTTGTGTTCTTCTTGAATGTAGTGAAGCATGTCGATTGTCTAAAAACAATGGAGAGTGACTTACAAACCTTTGGTCTTTGTACTAAAAGCGTTCGCAAACAGTAACTTTTGAGGGAGAAATATGGCATCCCCATAAGCGTTAAGTCAGTGAAGCGCAGGATAGGTTCTGTAGGTTCAGGGTCATTTCATCCCCGGTCACTTCATCCCCCAGTCACTTCATCCCCAGTCATTTCATCCCCTGTCACTTCATCTCATTTCATCCCCGGTCATTTCAACCCCTGGTCATTCATCCCCTATTTTTTTTTATCTTCTGATTATTTTATCTAACAAAGAGTAATCGTAGAAATCTTGAAATAAGCAATACAGGTATTTAATATGTTTCTTCTTATTACATGACAAAAAGTGTAACACATTAGATAAAATTAAATGATACTAGAAACTAAAAAAAAATGTAGTGTAACACATTACATAAAATTAAATGATACTAGAAACTAAAAAAAAATGTAACATTTATAGATATAGAGATCATGTAAAATTATTTTTATACATCCTGTGACAGGTTGGGGAATGTGACGTGTGTTTGGCGCGTTTAATGTCTAAGGGATGATTATTTTTAAAGCTATCACACAACAACACGTCAGCATATAAATCGGGAGCAGGCACGCAACGAGACAAGCAATGGAAGAAAGATACAAAGTAAAAATGAAAAATATGTATTTACATAAATATTTACATGTAAGAATAAAAAGGGGGAGGGTTTGCATCTATCTCTAAACAATAATTGATTTAATCATCACTCTTGCACTTAATAAGAGAGTATGTCACTTTGTCTTCTGACTTAGCTGGTTGTCCTGTTGATGTCGCAGCTGGCTGTGTCCTGGCTTGAGGTTCTGCAGCTGGAGGTGGCGCTCTAGCGGATAGACGGACGCCGGTGATTCAGTTCTTGTGGAGTCTCAATCCAAAGTTCTGATATCTGTAGTGGGCACAGTAGGGTGGGTGGCCGGCAACCGTGGGCAGAGCTGATCCTCCGTGGGCAGCGTAGTTGACAGGATATGTCCAGTGAGTTGCAGAGGATTTGGCGCAGCTATGACGTCTCGCACAAATCTGAGTCTAAAGGGACGTCGCACCTAATCAATTGACAGGTGGGCTGTCGGATAGGCGGGCAAGGCCGATAGCGCCAAGTAGTAGAATTGAGTAGTGTCGAGTAGATACTGAACAGCAAATAGGCAAATGCAGTGCTGAAATAGCACTAAGCACAAAGGTAGTAGGTGATTCTCGATATCAAACAAATAGGCAGATCTCAGTAGGAAAGTGCAGTGCTGAATAGCACTCAGCACATAAGCAATAGGTGATTCTCGATAGCAAATAAATAGTTGAGTAGTGTCGAGTAGACACTAAACAGCAAATAGGCAGACACCTGAGGGGGCACCAGGTATTCCTCTAGGAGTAAGAATAAGTAATATAGTACAGACTCGACTGTTCAACGAGAATGAGAAATAAGAGGGTCTGATTTGATTTGGATCTATTTTATATAGGCCTGAAAAATGCGGGCGGAAACAGGAAATGTCCTAGGCTTAAGATTTATCTTTCACGTGGGTGAAGTCCGACAAGAGACGCACCTTGGATCGTCGAGAGGCTTTTTAATCTCCTAGATCAAAGAGAGACGTGGGAGAAAAGGGGGGGGGAGGAGTGACTTGCATTCCACCCAAGGTGGTGTCATCTGTGCCCGTCAGACATCCGGTCGGTACGATCAAAGAAAATGTGTCTATCTTTACCCCGGTCAAGGGAAGATAAGTCGAAAGGCGCGGCCTAGCTATCTCCAATGTGGTCAACTAAGTCTAGCCTGGAGAGGAAACGGTGGGGCGGGTGAAGAAATTGGGGATATGACGGGGAAATAATTAAAATAAAATAAATAAATAATGAATAATAATAATTAATGCTGTGATAAATTTGAGTGACTCTGACAGCGAGCTTTTGACTTGTCACACATCCTCCGACAATAATAAGATATATAAGCTATTGTAAGTATAGAAGACGATCCATCGATTCATATTACTGAACAATGTTTGTAATTCACTTTGCCTATAACACACTTTACAACGTTAATGTTTAAAAGAAATTAAAGCAAAACTTTTATAGCCGACATGATATCCTATGGATGGATGAAGTCAAGGCTTCAAATGACGCGCCCATTTTCAAGAAAGAGAGTTAGAAAAATAAAATTAAGTGAAAGATGGTCGTCAGGAGTTATCAGTGGCATGTAGTATTCTAATCGTTCTATCTCTAAAATGATTTCCACAACTTCCACCACACATTGGCCTTGGGTGATAAGCTTATCAGCGGCATGGTCATAATTATTCTAATCGTTCTCATCTTTCAAAATATTTCCTTTACTTCCACCACACCTTGGCGTTTGATCATTACGTCATGCGCAGGATAATATCATAATATTACACCCCCCACATTCAATACAAGCGCTTGAGCTAAGTACCTTCAAATATTTACAATATATTTTTTTATTTCTCATCAAGAATGTAAAGTGGAAGGGAAACACTATAAACGCATTAATAGCTTGAAAAAAAATCAAAAAGCATAATCATATTAATATATTATATTAAATAAGGCATAAAATCAAATCCTTTTCAGCACAATTAAACAATGAATAAGAAAAAAATATTTAATTGGGGATGAAAAGACCGGGGATGAAGTGTTTGGGGATGAAATGACCGGTCATCTGTTCTGTGATTTATAACGCAATTTATACTTCATTATATATAATAAAATAAAAAGTAATTAAATAGAGTTCTGTGATTTTACTGACTAACCAAAAAAAAAATTAACCACATTTAATTACTTACATGTTTTGTAACAAATTTGTAGTATACCAGTCGTTTTGTATCGATAAATAAGCCGTGATGAGCCACTGAGCCAGCAGAAAGATACAACAAGTAATGACTCCAGCATATACGTGGCTTAAGAAAAGAAATGTTTATAACCCAATGAGATTTACGGTAAAATATTATACAATACAATTTACAATATTTAGAATAGGATGTGCTAACGTTAATAAAATGTAGGAGATTTATGACAGGACTGTTAATAGAGGTTTATAAGGTCTAACATAAACCTAAAAGAATCTTTTATTTAAAAAGCTCAATAACTAAATAAAATATTGAAAGCACAGTAAAAGCCTTATCGAATAAACAGTGGCGTAGCTAGAATAGGGAATGTGGGCGTACCAATTTAGAATTACCCCGGAACCCCAATTAATTGTCAATTAAAAAAAATAATAATATTACGCCAATGTAATTTGTAAACAGAAATATGTTAAAGATCACTCTTTAAAATTTCTTTCCACATTTCTTCTTATCTTCTTATATACAGACGTTACTTCAAAAAAGAAGATGCTTACGTCCTACGCGTTATGGATTTAGTCATGCATGTTAACCAATGCCTTAAATTTTGCCAAGTCACTGGTTTTCCTGGCTAGCTTAGGCAACCCATTCCATGCTCTAATAGCACTAGGGAAGAAGGAGTATTTGTACAAATTTGTCCTAGTATATGGGACGAGGAAAGTGCCTTTATCTTTGTGTCTTTCAGAGTATTTTATTAAATTTTGATTTTGTATTTCAAAATTATGGTTCAGTGTTTTATGTATAGCTGCTACTTTACTTTTGAGTCTTCTGTCCTGAAGGCTTTCTAAATTTAGTGATTTTACTAAAGGTGTTACTCTAGTCAAATGTGTATATTCGTTTGTTATGAATCTCACTGCTCTATTTTGTGTCTGTTCCAGTTTCTTAATGTTATCTTGAGTTGAGGGGTCCCAAACGAAGGATGCATATTCTATTATTGCCTAACATTTTAGTTTTATGTTCTTATTTGATTTATAGAAATTTCTTTTAATAAACCCTAATGATTTGTTTGATTTTTTTATAGTTTCATCAATATGTGGATTCCATGACAGTTTTTCATTTATTATAACAACTAGGTATTTTGCGTTTTTAGTCTGTGTTACTGGTTTAGGAATAAGATAAGTGGAATTAATTTGTTTTATTTTTTTATGTTACTCTTAACAACTGACATTTTTCTGGGTGGAAAGACATGCTCCAATTTGATTCCCATTTCTGTAATTCATCTAATTATCTTTGTAAAATATCTGTGTCTTGTGTTGTTTTTATTGTTCTATATATTATGCAATCGTCTGCAAATAATCTGACTTTTGTTATTGAGGTAATGCAATTTGGTAAATCATTTATGTAAATTAAGAAAAGTAGTGGACCTAGGACAGTTCCTTGAGGTACACCTGAGTTTACTGTTATCGATGTTGATTTAGAGCCATTTATTATTACAGTTTGTTCTCTCCCTATCAAAAAATCTTTAATCCACTGATGCAATGGACCTTTAATGCCGAAATATTTTAATTTTTTAAGCAAACTATGGTTGTGAACTTTGTCAAAAGCCTTGGAAAAATCTAGTAAGATAGAAACTGTTTGTTCACTATTATCTAAACCTTTTGAAAAATCATCAATTAGTCCTATTAGCTGTGTTTCACATGATCTATATTTCCTAAAGCCATGTTAGTTTGGGGTGAGGACATTATGTTTGTCTAAGTGGTTTATCATGTTGCTAGATATTATGTGTTTTAGGATTTTACATGTGATGCTAGTAAGTGATACTGGTCTGTAGTTTCCTGGGTCAAATTTTTCTCCTTTTTTTAAATAGGGGGGATGACATTAGCTTCTTTCCAGTCTTTTAGTACTCTGCCCTGGTTAAGTGAAGCCTGAAAGAGTATTTTGAACATAGGGGCTAGCTCATTGTTTAGTTCTTTGAGTAATCTAGCTGGAATACCATCAGGTCCAGACGCTTTATTTGGTTTGGTGTTGGCTAATAGTTTTTGGATGCCATTTTCTTGTACAACTATATCTTCTATGTTGTCTACTTGGTTCAAATTCAATAATATGTCTTTGTCTCCTGGGGCTGAGAATGCTGATGCAAAGTATTTGTTTAGAATGTTTGCTTTAGTTTCATTATCATTATGTATTATGGTATGTTCATCTTTTAATGGCGCTACGCCTGTTGTTTTCATTTTCTTAGACTTAATGTATGACCATAGGTATTTGTTGTTAACTTTAGATATTACATTGTTTATGTATTCACTCTGCAGCTGTCTGCTTACTTTTTGGGTTAAGTGTTTAATTTTTATATACTTTTTGTAAACTCTTTCTGTCTTAGTTTCTTTAAATTTTCTATTTAGGTTTTCATTCTGTTTACAAAGCTTCTTTAGTCTATTATTAAACCAGCATTTATTCATTTTGTTTAGTGTGTATTTAGTTGGTATATGATTTTCTATAATGCTTTTAAGATGGGTTTTAATGAAATTCCAGAGGTCATCTAATAAGAATGTTTGTTGAAAGTTTAATGCAGCTTGGTGTAGTAGTGTTAGGTTACATTTATTCCAGAGTAAGATTTTTCTTTTGGGTTTTGTATTGGCTACTGCTTTTATCTGACTGTGTATTTTTATGATCTCATGGTCTGATAGACCAGTGATAATATCATAATCAACTACTAATCCAGGTCTGTTGGTTAAGAAGAGATCTAAGGTGTGTCTAGTTTGGTTTTTAATGATTTGATCTAAACTTAGGTTGTGTAAAGTTTCTATAAAAAGCTCATTTATGTCTTTAAGGTTTTGGTGTTTATCTACGGTTAGTTTTTTTCCAATTTATATCAGGTAGGTTGAAATTATCCATAATCGAAAAAACTGCATTTTTATTTGTCTCTTTAAGTGTAGTTAACTGATTACATAGTTTCTGCATGTATTCTAAACTAGAATGTGGTTAGTCTGTAAATACTGCCTATTATTAGGGATGTTTAGATGGTATTAATTTTACAAAATGTTGATTCTATATTTTTTGAGTTAGGTAAGGTAATTTCTTCTGCTATAAGATTGTTTTTTTATATCTAAAAGAACTCTTCCTTGATTATCAGCCCTATCTTTTCTAAAAATTTCATAATTACTATTGAAAATTTTCATTATAAATTTCTAGGTGTAGCCAAGTTTCTGTTCCTGCAATTATGTCTGGGTTCTCACATTCTAATAAAATTTCTAAGTCTGCTGTTTTGTTCGTAATGCTTTGAAAATTTATTACTAAGGTTTTTAGGTATTTTGGTATTGCTTCTTTAGTATGTTTGTTTAGTGAGACTGTTGTATTAATTTTAGTAGATTTAGGCTTAACAGGAGTGGATCTGGCTAGTGGTTGGTGAGTTTGGTTTGGGATGGTTTTTAAGATGTTGTATGGGTTAGAACTGTCCGCATCAAAGAAATCAAACAGTCCTGAGGTAAATTGAGGTAACCCACACGGTACACAGTGCCATGATGCGTCTTTGTTGCCTAAGGCATAATACACAGGTGTATTCATATGAAGACATGATGCATGGAACCATTCATCGCAGGTGTCACATTGAATGGCTTTCTGTTTCATGATGCATACGTTTTTGCAGATGTTGCATCTATCTTTAGATCTAGGCCCTGGATTCGATTCTACATCTCCTGCTATTAATATTAACAGTAATAGGTATTTATTCCTGATGTGTCTGATTGAGAACTTCCATTTGTGATGGGTAATCTTCTTTAATGTTATGGATGTGCATGCTAGATTATTTTTGAAGTTGCATTGATCTAAAGTGTGATGATTGATTATGACTATAGTTTCTTTTTTTAGTTTAGTGTTGACTGAGGTAGATCTAATTCTGTGTTCAGCTAGTGTGTATTTAGTAATTATTAGGATAAATAGCCAGAGCAATTTCATGATGACTGTTGTTGATTGTAGTTTTTACAAATCTAATCTGAATCTAGTTTAAAATATTCAAATCTAGTCTAAGTTTAATACTAATTCTAGTCTAGATATTTGTTTATGTCTATAAAATTTAATATATTTACGTGTATAACTAACTATATGGAATATTACTATTAGTTATTAGTAGTAGTATTAGTAGATGATTAGTAGATCTAAAGCCTTAACTAAAGTCTAGGTCTAACACTAAATGTGACTAAACTGACTAAATCTAAAATGAAAAATCTATTATTACTATTAGTAAGTATTAGTGAGAAAAACAGTCCTAAACTTAAACTTGTTAATTTGAATTAATTAGTGGAAATAATGCTGAATTAAGTTAAATATATAATTTAAAGATAATAGTTTATTAGTTGAATAGCTTTTTAAGGAATTTGTTTAGATTTTAATACAACAAAACGAAAAATTTAACTCATCTATGATAACTGTAAACAGGGAGCAGCCATCTTGCCAAGAGCGCGACAATTTCTTCGAGCTTTTCTTTCATTCCATTAAGAACTAGAAGATTGACTTTGGAAAGATAGTCAAGTACTACATTTTAATTGAAACAGTTTGATTTTCAACACTTTACAATATTGATGAGCTACTGTTTTTGTCATCAAGAGTGTTAATTTGTAAAAGTACACACTCATGTGTTTTCTTTTTTAACAAAGAAACCAAAAAACAGAAAAGAATAAAGCTGTTAACTCTTACAATTGTACATTTGTACATAATAAAACAAACAAACAAAAAAAAAAGCTTAAAAGTTCTAGTTCGCATATGATCGAGATACATGTTAGGCCCTACTGTCTCTAGTACCATATGCTAATACTTTATGTGTACTTACAAGAAGAAGGGAATTATCATCAGTGGTGAGATTATATGGAACTGCATGTCAGCAGCCAGATACCAGGTGAAAGGCATGCACTAAATGTGATGGAGAAAACACATTTCTTTAATAAAACAATAACGTTTACTATTTCAAAATTTAACTACAAATACTAATACTGAACTAACAAATGTACTAAATACTCAAATATACGTAACAAAAACAAACACGTGAAAGTGAACGATGAAGAGTTTGAATGTTGCTTGAGATTATTTTGTTTACCTGTTGAATAACAGGATTTAAATTATTAACGTAAAGTAAGTTGGTCCACCAACTTTCTTCACAAAGTGGTTTGTCTGCTGGTTGAACTGTGGCCCACAAGGCGCCGAACCCCATGAAACTCTGGAGTCCCAAAAAGAAAAGAAAACTTAACATGTATGGAGGTGTTAACCTGGTGAGAGATCAAATGAAAATCAGTTAAAATAAAGAACAACTTGAAAACACATTTTGGAAAATATTTACAGGAATATAAATTTTGTAAATCATCAACTTTAACTTATGTGTGTTGTTAATTTAAAAACAACTTACTCAAAACGCTAACAGAGAGCAGAATAATTTTATTTACGTTAAAAAAAATCCTCAATACTAAATTATTACAAGATTTTTACAAGTAACATAAAAGGTTAAGAAAAGAGAAGTCCTTTTTGGTACAGCTTACAATTTTTTGTTTAAGCAATTGATTTTAGCGGCCCCCGAAAGGGAAAAGGATGCAATTAGTTTTGTGTGAGATGTCTGTCTGTCTGTAACGTTGAGATTTCGTAAACTAGAAAAGTTAGAGAAAATCTGACACCATTCAAAGTTCTGATCCTATAATGCGTACTTTTTTTTTCTGTTTTGAAATAAAAAAATATATTTTTAAATCCCTTATTAAAACAGATTTTTCATAAAAATACACCACTTTTACAACTATTCAGTATTAATAGTAAACAAACACTAGATGCTCTTTACAGGGGGAGATAATCTTTATCATATTCTTTAAATATTTATGCAAATGGTTTTAGATTTTGTGTCTTTTTTTTTATAACATTTGTATTACTAGGTTAAGTAATTTCTTTCATACTAACTACAACATTTACACATTATTTTGAGAAGAAAGATCTATTTAGTATGCATATAAGTTGGACATAATTTAAAACAACAATTAATAAGTAGTATTTCATATTATCGCATGAACGTAAGGCTCTACACAGACGAGTACTATTTTACTTTTATTTTAACGGACATTTTTTTTCTTGAAGATTTGAATAAGAGATTGACCCATTACAAAACAATTAGATTAATTAGATATTTATAATAAGACATCAGTTAGGCCAGGTTCACATTTTACTTCACATTCACTTTCACCTATCCTTTGCTCTTCTGGACCGCTGAGGCAGCACACAAAATCTGTCAACCTTTTTCTCCATTCTTCTTTGTCATTTGTCTTTGATAGAATTTCATTCTGGTGTTGTTGTTTTTTTCTAAAAATATTGAAACCTGCCTTCTTACCTGCCTGGTTTTGCTCTTAATGAGAGATTAAAAAAAAACGAAATGTTTCATCCCGACACTTAATTCTCCCTCACACCCTCCTGAAAAAATTATGTTCCGAGTATTTGTACAATTCTAATGTTAGGCCTAAAGATCTATAAAGGAAGAGGCAATATGAACGTGTTTTATTGATTTCTTTAATTATTAATACATATGAGAATAACAACTGACGTATTGTTCAAGAAATAGCATGTCTTGGACCCCAGACCTCATTCAATTATAAGATTATTACATTTAAAATATCATAACGGCCAAACCAGTGTGGACAATTAGATAGATTTAAAAAAAAAGATATGAATAAACTATTACGTTTTTAGGATAATCATTAGAGCTGTTATCAAGATTCGTTTCATAAAAAGCTTAAAGGAGAAACTGTAAAATGAGGTAGAAAATGAACGAAGACAATAGAGACGAGTAATATACAAATAGCGTTCACGCTGATTAAAATTAAATCTACTAAAAGCTTGAGCAAATATGTTCCAATATTTGTAAAGACTAAGGAAAATGTGTTGTCGTATTTTTAAACCTATTTCTTCATTCAAGAAACAAACAGGTGCAGAACCTCCAGAATCTATGGAAATAAAAACGTCCCCATGAGATGTTCCAACGTTTTGTAGACATTTCTTTGAGAGTCTTGTAGGTGACAAGTAGACCGCTAAGAAAAAAAAATATATTTGTCGTTATTCGTTTTAAACTCTTTATTAGAATTAAGTTTTTTTTTTAATGTCTTGAGTACATGTAAAATATTAACTGCTAGTCGACCGTCAGGGTCAGCATTAGGCCATTTCAACCTTCATAAGAACCGCACTTACTTAGGAGCCGCGCTAATTCAAGGTGTATAAATTATTAAATTATATCATTTCATAATTTAAAACAGATTTCATTCGCCCTTCTGAGGATTTACCAGGAGATCTTGGAAATCTACCGAAATTGCAAAAAAAAATAATTTTAAAAAGTCCTTACAATATACGAAATATATAGACAAAATTGTCATTTTGGGGTTCATTCAATATGGAAAACACCAATCGTAAGAACGATAAAAAAAACGGCATTATTCATTACCCCTAATTGTGTAATCTAGTTAAAGAAGCTTCTCGCGCCTCAACCTAATGAAGAATTACTTAAGGTCAACAATTCTTAAAGATAGATTGAAAAATTAGGTAATTCTTGCTATTGAGCGTAATCTTTGCAGGAGACAGAATTATTATGATATACTGTATGAATTTGCTACACAAAAGGCTCCTAAAGTGATTCTGTTGGTAGTACAGAATGAATATATGCATAGACGAATTAACATTCTCATACAAACTCTTGAATTTCATTAATTATCCGCTTCCCTATTCAAACTTGGCCTTCAAAATTCGTATCTCATAGGGCCTCACAATGGTTTGGTCCGTCCTTGCTATTCAGTGACGGATGAATATACATAGTAGATTACTTGTTCTCTTTTCATGACTTCTTAGTGAAAATGTTTAAGTCCGGCTCTACTATTTAGTGTTTGTAAAATTGTGTTTGTAAAATGTATCGGATGCTCCTTCAGATTTGAAGATAGTTTACTTCCTAGTCCAAACTACCCGCAGGACGAAATGGGATGGGAGCGGGCAGGCTTTGAACCTGGGACTATCGATAAATCCAAACGACTGTCCAGTGCGCAAACCGCATTACCAGGCAGCAATCCGTGGTGACGGGTGAATACATATTGTTCGCCCCCTCTTGTTTTTTCGTGGGATTACTCTATCTGCAGAAATAATACAGTGATCTTTCCTTTGCTTCGTCTTCTCGTCCAAATTATTGATCCATGAAGAGATTTATATATATATATTGTTACGAATCTCACTATCCAGGCTCTCTGCAAACTGCACCATACACCACCAACCTAAAGAACTTGACAACTCAGGGCTCCAAAGTAACGTAACACTTTAATAGTTGAAGAAGTAACAGCCAATACTGTACAATTGGCAGAACGTACACTGTACAAATATCTCTCCGATAACACCGTTCCGCCGTATCAACTCTTGCACTGGCCTCTCCGTCTCGTTTCGGGCTTGCACTGGGTTCAACAGTTCAGGACTGACTTCACACACTTGGGCTCGTTGTGTCGGACTCGATCACAGACCAAGATCAAGACGCCGTTCGTCTCAACTGTACTTGACAGTACTCCGCACTGAACCGTCGTAATGCTCCGTACAGAACCACACCGTTGAACTGTGCTGTAGTCGACCGTGTTCTGAACTCCTGTCGTGAACCCGCTTTCTGAACCTTGCTGTATTGAGCCCCTTTTCTCGACCGTCTTGACTGCGACACCTCCGCTCTTATATAGGGTCCCTACTGGCCTTCTCGAACCGGACAGAACGCCGCTCGACCATTCTGGGTGGTCAGATGACTACATCCCTCGTGACACTCCTGAGCTCGGTTCACGATGTCGATCCTTCCCGAACCATCATGTTGATACTCGTCTCGGCCGATCGTCGAAACTCGTCACGGTTGACCGCTTGTCTAGCGCTGGCCTGGGGCGATTTGCGTCAGCTGACTACACACACACCACTACCCCCATCTGTGCCACCACCAGGTTTATAACAATATATATATATATATATATATATATATATATATATATATATATATATATATATATAGAGAGAGAGAGAGAGAGAGAGAGAGATAGATAGCTAGATAAATAGATAGATGGATAGATACATAGATACATAGATACATGGAAAAGCGATCGCCTTTGGCTTTTTGTATTAAAAAAAAAGAAAACTCATAATGAAACTCGTTTTGCAATCTCGTAAAAAAATTCAACCGAATATCATTTTGAATCTGATTCCACTTACCTTATGGTAAAGAAATTATCAACAGCTAAGATAGTCAAAGCATACAATACAAGTTCTATAGTAGTTAGCTCTGATCGATCAGGTACATTAACTAAAAAAAAAAAACAAGATTACAAAAAGAGTTTGTGTTGTCACACAAACTGAGAGGCGGCCCCCGTCGGAGTCGTATCCCTGTCGGATCCTTATATTCGCAAGGAATATTCAACACAAACATTATTTTATCTTGATAGTCAAAAGTAATAATGTTTCACTAATTCATTTGTCGTTGTAAAAAATTATTTTTTTCTGTACAATGTTTTGGATGTAAATTCAAAGTTATAGATAATTTACTTCCTTATATTAATCTCCCGATGGACGACGAGGGATGGCATCGAGCAGGGTATGAAACTGGGACCGTCGAGATAATCAGTCCTGGCCCTAACCGCACGACCATGCATTGCTGTTAATTAACTTAATAAGTAACTAATAGCCTTTTATTGATACAGGGATATATTACACATTACGGAATGACAACTACCGAATATGTACAATATGCCAGTTGAGCGATTTTAGATATTCTTTGGTATTGATTTTTAATTAAAAAAAAAGAAAAGAACAAGGCTGCTTGATGTCCCAGCACAGATACCAACAGAGCTATTTGCATTTTCCTTTAAAAGGAACTAGAATAAAGATGTAAATCTACCTAAATTAAACTTATAATTTAACACTCTTAATATCTATATCTACTAGACCAAGAAATTCTACATCTAGAATCTACAATGATTTTAATTAGAATATAAATCTAAATCTAGTTTTAAAAAACTAGATCTGGTGTAAAAAAAATAATCTAAGTCTAGTGCAGTGATTCCCAAAGTGGTCTACGTAGACCCCCAGGGGTCTACAAAGACTTCCAATGGGTCTACGAAAGTGAAAAATAAATTGGGGGTCTACGAGATGTCTTTACTTATAGCCAAATACAGAAATCACTATAGATGCAACAATGATTTTACCAGCCGTTGAAGTAGTTTTTAAAAAATGTTTTACGCAAACCTACATCTGATATTATTAAACGAATTTCTTTAAGCGACCATACAGTTGGTTCGGAGGCAGATCGGTAGTATGAATTATAACATTAAATTCCTTGCAAATGAATTACACAGCTTAGTTGGTGATTCCAGTAATACATAATAATTGTTATTTTAATTGGTTTGAATTTGAATTTCATTACTTACAAAATACAGATCTCTAACTTAAAATGTGGCTTTACATTACTTTTTAAATTACTTTTTCACTCTTCGACTTACTAGTTAGAAATTAGTTGATGAATTTACAAAAATGTAATACAAGTTAAACAGGGGGTCTACCGAAAACCAGAAAACATGACTAGGGGTCTACGAGACAAAAAAGTTTGGGAACCACTGGTCTAGTGTAAAAAATCTAGATTAGATCTAAATCTAGCTATTATCTCGTTTTAAAATACGAGTCACATTACGAGGTTTAATAAACATTTCTTTACCAAGTTGTTTTAGCATTTCAGTTGAATAATTTAATCCATATGACATCAAAGGAAAAAAATCCACTACATCACACGGCCTAGTAAGACTTCTTCTTCTTGAAACTGTCAGGTAGAGTTGAGCCTTCGGCTCTTGGAACTCTAGGCCAGCAAAAGTGAACAAGAGCGCCCTCTCACTGGCCTGAATGAGAACAGTGTACACTGTTGCGTTTGGCCGGTGGGTCAGACTCGCGGTACTAAAAATTTTCATCTCTACGAGCAGCTTGTTGAGGGTTCATAGACATTGGTGCACCGAGTGAGTTCTTTTAGCATTACATTTTAAGAATTAACTCCATATGACGTCAAAGGAAAAAAAATCCACTACTTCACACGGACTAGTTAGACTAAAATATGCCATTTATACTAGCAGTTACTGAGAGTGTTTTGTAAACATTTAAATGAGATAATTTTTAGTACGCGATTCGTGAATGAATATAGGCCTATCTTAAAACGGTTTGCAGCTTTCGCGAACGAATGTATTAAAAATGCTTTAGAAAACCAAATTTAAATGTTTATTTTATCAAAATATGAAATGAATGGACTATAATTAGTATGTTAATGTCTTAAATTATAAAACTAACTTTGCGAAGATAAATTATATCATCAGTTAGAGTTTTAGACCTAGGAATGGAAAGATGTGTAACATTACGCTATTGTCTAATGAAACAATGTTCGTCAGGAAATCTATAGTCGCAGATATAATGAACGAATTTATGTAAAAAATGCTTTTGAAAGACAAATTTGAAGGTTAATTTCAATATATAATGAAATCAATATACCTTCTTTTGTATTTTCATGTGTCAAAGAAAATAACTATCTGCGCAAAGTGTATTTCTTAAAATTATTTCTAGATTTAAATCATTTCGATCTTTTCTCATGTTAACATTGTAAACAAAGCTTAGATCCATAAAATATTATAGCTTTAATAGAGTTGGTCAACTTTTTAAAAAATTTGTTTTAGGGCTTCAATACATACACTACGGTCTAAGTTAGTAACAAGGAACATTCCTGCCAGGTTTTATCAAGATTGGTGAAACGGTTTTGATTTCTATACAGGGACATATATACATACATACATACATACGCCTGACATTCTACCTTATAGTATATATATTATATATTATATATATATATATATATATATATATATATATATATATATATATATATATATATATATATATATATATATATATATATATATATATATGTGTGTGTGTGTCTGTTTGTCCGTTATGTTAATATCGAGAAAAAAAGACTAAAAGCTATTGAAAATCTGATTAAAATTTAATATCCCTTCCAAAACATTGCAATAGTTTTAAGCTTCAATAATAGATTGTTCCGGATGTTTATATATTTCAAGTGAGAGAAAATAAGAGTTTCAGATAAATCAGAAACCTTTCATTAAATTTGTGGAATGGTCTCTTATAAAATTAGATGTACCATAGCCTTGTGGAGAGATTTTCAAACCATACTTTGGTGTTAGGAAGTTGTATTCCTTAAAAATCGGAACCGGAATATAATATTAACGATAATTAGATTTTCTAACGTTTTAGCTAGAAAATTAAATTTGGTGTAAGAGAGAAGTGCGATTTATCATAAATAGAGTTGAAATATTTTTCATAAAATATGCGGAACAACCAATTTTCGTAAATGTGAAGAAGATTATTTGTTTTATTTAAAAGAAGAAGGATTTCAAACAGTTATTTTGCGTTAGTGGATTTTTCATATGCTATTCGGAACATTTTTGTCTACGATTTGTAAGAAATGTAAAGTAATGTATGTCGATTTCCTTTTCAAAACAAAATCCGGAACATTCTTTACTCTGCTTATGTTTCGGCAACAAAATGTATTGTAAAATAACTTTAAAAAATGATTTTTAATAATCTTTTCCAGTAAATTACTTTCTTATTTAAAAGTCTTGAACAACCTATTGTCGATATTTTTGAAAAAAAAAGTCATTTGACATAAATTTGTTTTAAGTTTAAAATACGGAGCAATTGATATCGATAAATTAACTATAATGACGTAATGTCAAATAATATTAGTGTAATATTAGTCAATTATGCAATATCAAAAATCATTTTTTATAATTTATTTTTTATAAAACAATATCCGGAAAAAATTATAGTTAATGAAATATACGTCAGTAGAGAGATATTTTATTTAGCATGTATATACATTAAAAAACCGGAACAACTTATTTAAGATCATGTGTTTTTGCAACGTTTAAACACGGTAATTAAATTTAATAGAAGAAGAGCAAACAAACATTCGTTAACATTGATTTGTTTTTCAAAATCATCCGGAACAATCTTTTATAGATACTTAAAACTTTAGCAATATTTCTGAAAGAACATTAAAGGTTAAATCCGATTTTCAATAGGCTTTAGTGTTGTTTTTTTTGTTTTTCAATTCTAAACGTGACTGACAGAGCGATCAACAGACACATAGCACAAAAATAAGCGTCTTTTATTCTAATGGCGACACTAAACAAAAAATAAATAAAATCTGATTATTTATAGAAAATTTTGAGGGGACTGATTAGCACTATGTATGGCCGCTATCAGTTACGCTACTGCACGTAAGTAGCTGCATAGAAAGTCTAATTTTAGCTAACAATTGACCAAAGAAAACACCTTTAACTAATATTTATATTTGATGTGCTTGATATTTTTATGAAAAAGTCGCTTGCGTAATTAATTTTATAAACTAAACGGTTGGCTTTAAGAAAGACAAAAGTAGTCGTTGCAGCTAAATTTTTCAAGCCACATCTCATGGTGAAATATTTTTTTTTATGTATCTTCTTACGGGGGCAGCTAATAAATACACTATTTTTATAAATATAGACTGTATTAAAGTAAAAATTAAACTATTTTAGACGTTTTGTTTTAACAAGAAAAGAATGGTGAATTTTGTTTTGTTTCTCTGTGGTAGCTATGAAGTTCATTCAAGCTTTCATGACTTTAACAATATAAATGTTCTCTTGAATATTATTTTCAAACAATATTAACGAGTTAAAAATTTGTTTAAATACAAATACCAACATCAGCATAACGTATTAAAAATACATTAAAAATGTAAATACAAACAAACAACATCATAGAGTGACACACACATATACACACAACAAGCACTCGCTAAATTAAATTCATGTGTCAATTTCGTTTACGACTAACGGGCTTGAAACATCGTGATTGACTGAGAAATAAAGGAGCTCTTTAAAATATCTGTTTTAGCCTTAGTTCTACTAATTTTTACCGATTGCTTTCTGCGATAATTTTATTTACAATTTTTTTTAGACAAATACCTATTTCCATTCTTTTAAGCCTACAAAAAAAAAAGGATTTAGATCAGTGGTCTTAAACGGGGGAGCTAGGCGACTTCGTGAAATTGGGGGAGGTTGGGAGTCAAAGGGTTGGTAGGGGGCGCCAGGCACAATGGGCGGCGGTAGAGTCATACTGTGCATGGACGCAATAAAAGAAGAAAGTAAAGATGCACTGAAACGAAAATGTCTTTATAATTTTTCGATAGTAAACTATCGTTTATTATTTTAGTTAGTTCGCTTCTTATTGAAGAACAGAAACTACTTTAGAAATTGAGTTTTTCGATTATAGTTAACTTTATATTCATAAGTTACTATCTTTATATGTAAATGTTTTTTTTTTAAAAAACGCTAAAGCTAACATTCAAATTAAATAAGTTAACCTTTTGTTTTAAACAATGAATACATTGACAAAGTCGGTCGTAGGGAAAACTATAAAGTATGCACTCTGTTATCATTTCAAAAGTTCTACTAAATTGCTACGAGAAAAAGAGTATTCCAATGCTCTAGTTTGAATGATACAGTTTTTAAATGAAACCAAGTCGACTACCTTAACATATAGTTTTAAAAATCTTGACATTTCTAATATTGTCAGACTGTGGGAGCCACAATTTCCCCATTAGCTTAATAATAACATTAACATAAAAAACAAAAAGGTTTGCTTTTAGAATGAGGGTGTCATGTAGCCAGCACAACGACCAACCGTCTTTGCTTTTCCACAACTAATGTCAGGTACCCATTAAGGCTGGGTAGACTCAGAGGCGCCCAAGGATTCCGAAGTTGAAAATCACAGTCTTCACCAGGATTCGAACCCGGGCCCCTTGATTCGGAGGCAAAGCGCTTTACCGGGCCTCTCCTGGTCTTTACATAATGTAATTTTTTTGAAAATGCTTAATCTTTTATTCGAATTCTCTGGCTTCATGCTTAATAAATGTTCACTAAAATGGAGTTTATAAGATTACTATTCGTTCTAAATTAGGTTTAACTTAAAATGCATACTAATTGGCTTTTTCTCTTTCAAAAACTGCTTGCATAACTGATTTTAAAAATTAGATTTTTCGCTTTCAGGAAAAAAAAGTAGCCGTTGCATCAGAACTTTGAATGGTCTAAAATATTGTGATGTCGGATTTTCAATATCTTTTCTAGTTTACAAGATCTAAACGGGACCGACAGACAGACGGACAGACATTTCGCACAAAACTAATAGCGTCTTTTCCCCTTTCGGGGGCCGCTAATAAAACTAAATTTATAATTACATCTTAAAAATGTATGTATTGTTTTAGAAATAGTGTATTTTTATGAAAAAAAATCGCTTGCAAAATATTTTTCTAAACAAAAAGGTTTGCTTTTAGAAAACAAAAGAAGACGTTGCACCTAAACTTTGCAAGCCACAACCCATGGTCAAATATGTTTGTTCATTTTCTTCTAGTTTTTTATATCTGACCGAAGGACAGAAGTACAGATGAACAAACAGGCGACATTTTGCCCAAACCTAATAGCAGATTTTCCCCCCTAACAAAGCCGCTAAAAATTGAGCAAGAAAAACATTTAAAATATTTTTAAATTAAATATTTTATTGAAAAATTGTTTTTCTCTTAATAGCTAATAATAGTACATTAAAAAAAAATGAGACATTTTTTCTTCCGCTCAATTTTATCCATCGCATCGAGCAAGAAATCTTGTTATGTTAATGTACAGATCTACTAAACAAACAACAATGATAGACCTTTACATCTTGACTTAGAACATTTATTTATTTAACCATTGAATCAATGATACCTTACATTCGGAAATTCCCAAATATGATAGTCCTTTCAAGAACGCGATTCTTCTTTCAAAACCGATGCTGGATCTAGACTTAGGCCATTTTCTCTAGCAAAGATTAAAGTTATTTGTTTTTTTTACTTTGAAAATTATGAGCTTAAACTTTTCCTAGTTTGGTCTCAACGATTTACACTAACTTTCGTTATAGTCAATTTTTAGATCGGTTCTATGAAGCTGTGACATGAATAGATGCATTGTAATACAAATTCTTCAGTAAACAATATTCTTTGTTTATACAATTCAATATATAAAAAAATATTTTTAAAAATCAATAATGTAAATATTTGCTTTATTAATACTTACTGAAATAAGGTGTCCCAATGAGCATAACATGAGCCAACACAATTAGCATTGTACTAAAACATCGGATACCGTTAATAGCTGGCAGTGAGTCGTTGCTGGCTGCGCTTCTTAAAAGCTTTGGAACGTTGGTATACAAAGAAAATGCTAGTAAAATCTGAACACCTGTTCCTGCAAAACAAAATTATTTATAATATGTTTTTAAAAATCCGAATACGTCCATTTTTATTCCTAACTGCACAAGTTATGGATAATAAAGATTATTATTATTATTATTATTATTAAATGCTCAGGGTATAATACATAAATCAAAGGTTAATTGTTTATTAAAGCCGCCTAAATACAAGCTATATACATTTCTTATGTAAAATAATAGTAAAATCAGGGTTTAATTCTAAAAGCGGCTGCCTGTTCTTGCGGTACCGGGTGCAAACCCTGCCCTCTCCCATCCCCCGTCGTCCTGCTGGACTAGGAAATAAACTCAACTCTGAAGGAACATCTGAAACAGGTAAAACATTTAATATATTTATGTACAAGTTTCAAAAAGTATCAAAAATGTACTTCGACTATTGAACCCGAACATTATTTCTTTAACAATATTCTTTTTTACTGTTATATTATAATTATTGTGTTAAAAATGACGAACTATAACTCATTATTATTTTTATAAATTAATTTTCATGCACTTCCAGGGTCAAGCTTCGTTCAATAGAAACAAAATACACTGTAGTCCCCTTAGTATTATTATTATTATTATTATTATGTTAGAAATGAACGAGTAGTCATTCTCTGGCGCTGCCAGGGTCGAGTTTCGCTAAAGAGAAACAAAATTCATCGTAGTCCCTTTAACAGTTTCCACTGAGGAATTTTCTGGTGATGTGGCAGGTCTGCAGCAGTACCGCCCTCTGACAGACAACGAAGATGTTCCTAGGAATGTTAAGAGCCTTGAAGGTTTCTGTGAGGTCAGTTGTTATTATCCCCTCGGTTGATATAACAATGGGGTATATTGTTATTTTGGACTATTTCCATAGACGCTTAATCTCCAAGCCTAGGTTCCCATATTTTCTTTGTTTTTCTATCTCAGTTTTTCTTAAATTATGAGACAGTGGTACGGCGATATCGATAATGGTAGCGTTTTTTTCTTTTTTATCGATGAACAGCAGATCCGGGCGATTGAAATCTACCGTTTTGTCGGTCAGAATAGGCCTATCCCAGTACAGCCGATGATCAGTAGACTCGAGAACCTCTTGCGTAGAGTATTTATAATAAGGGGGAGTGTCCTTACCGATCAATTTGTACGTCAAAGCCAAGTGTTGGTGTATTAACTTTGCAACTTGGTTATGGCGACCTAGGTAGGCTGATTCTGATAGGGCTGGACATCCTATTTCTATTATCATTAAAGTTTTTTTTTTTTTAAAGTAAACTATTATTTGTTAAAGATATGGAAATAAGTAGCAACATCGACCACTGAGAGATTGTGTGTATTTTAGGAATGCCGAGGGTCTCAAAGATTATTATTCCCAATATTTTATATTATTATTTTATTATTAATATTTAAGTATTATTATTATTTTATCATTATTATTTATTAAAAGCATAGATATCACAGAGGAAATTTAACATGTAGGGTATAAATGATCAACTCATATTTATTTACAAGACTACCTCATGCAACGCATCCAAATTGGGTGTTTATTGTGAACCCCTTATTTAATGAAATACAATAGTAAATAGTGATCTTTTAGTTTGTGCATAAATAACTGCTCAGATAGATTCTGAGATGTTTAAGCATACCTTGTACATATGTCTCTGATCTGGATATATCACTATTCTTGAATTTACTGTTAATTTTTAGCCCTTCATCTTGTTTAGATAACCTCTTGCATATTGATTGCGGCCTCCAGTTGATTAAAATATCCAGACCCGTTCCACAAAACATCATTGCCACAATGAGTGAAAATATCATTCTGAAATAAATCGTTATAGATTTTTAACTTTGGAAAAAATATAATACCTCCTCTTGTCTCACGAAACCCTGAGCTTTTATTCCCTCTGCTATTCTTTTAGTCATCTTTACTTACATTGCTGCTATTGTTGCTTTTGTTGTCTCCCTTGTTTCTGTTCTACATTCAGTAGGCTCCACTGTTAAATTTGATGAAATATCGAGTTCAAGCAACACTAGGAAATTAAGCAAAATATAACAATAATAATAATAATAATAATTAAATTTAAAACAAATTACTCCAGCAACTTGTGATAGATTTTTAAGTGAGCCCCGAAAAGGGAAAAGACGCTAAAAGTTTGTTTGTGGTCTGTTTATCAGTCCGCCGGTCCCGTTTAGATATGATATTTTAGACAATTCAAAGTTCTGATGCAATGACTACTTTTTCTTATATTAAAGCGAACAATTTTATATTTCATTTTCTTCTTCTTCTTCATTGTCATTTTTATATTGGAGAGTTCAGATGACTAGACTATTATATGAGATAAACTGCGCAGTGGTTTCCAAATCAGTGAGCTCTCCATATAGGGGAGCTACCACCTTCTTCCAAGCGCATCCCCAGGTGGCGGATAGGGGAAGGACCCTTAGATATAAGGGTTAGCTGTGAATGTGAATACCAAATAAACAGCTGCGGACCAACTGGTTTGCAGTCATTGAGGTTAGGTGGATTATTACAGTAGTTAGATTATTTAGCAGTTTATCTAGGAGACAAAACTCCGAAAATAAACACCTGCTGCCTTGCAGATGATCTTAGATGATCAAAGGCTATGGGAGCACACCCAGAAAGAAAAGCAGGCTGAAGTCGGAGTCAATGGGCCTCGACACGCAACCTCATTTTATATTTAAAATCAACCATGTAAGCATTCTTTTTCATAAAAAATACACCATTTTTACAACTATTCAAATTAATAGTAAAATAAGAGAGACAATTTAATAAGTAAGATGACTATTTACCAAATTTTTTACATATTTATGCAAACTGTCTTAGATTTTTTTCAAAAAATATTTTTTCTCAAAATTATATGTAAGTTCTACACTTTACCTATATTTACAATAATGTATTTACTTTCACTTTACATCAACAATTAATAAGTAGTGTTTTATATCATGCACGTGAACTGCTAACCATCAGCTACCAGTTCTACAATTTACCTATATTTACAATAATGCATTTACTTTCACTTTACATCAACAATTAGTAAGTAGTGTTTTATATCATGCACGTGAACTGCTAACCATCAGCTACCCATTAGAGCACTGAACCAAAGGGAAAAGGATTTTATTTAGTAAAATTTTTTATACATTTGGCTTTGATTTAGAGATTCCCACTTTACAAAAAAAAAAAAAAAAAAACAAAGAAGATAGATATATTAGATAATCATTTAATAACATCAGTTAGGCTAGGTTCACATTTAGTTTTACGTACACCTATCCCATAGTTTGATGGCCCATTGGAGCACCACACAAAATATGTCTTCTGTCTTTCTCCTTTTCTCACTGTCCTTTGCATTTGATAAAATTTTATTCACTGTCTTCGCATCACTTTCTCTACCTTACTCTATATCTTCTTTCTGGTACTGTTCCCTGAAGGAAGGTCTTTGCGAGCCCTGAGGACCTTGTGATAGAGTTTGAGTTTACTTTTTTTGACAATAGTTAACAGGTCATCGTGTGGCCCAATGGTTATATTAATCCTGTTTCTGATCTCTTCTTTCGGAGCCGAATATCACAGAATAGTAAAAAAATAACAAATATTTGTCAGAAGCCGGAGCCGGAACGACTATCCAGTGAACCCCTACTCATTACCCTACTTTAGTCTAGATGATACTAATGTTTTCTCATCAATTGTCTTTAGTCTAGATTCTAGATGATACAAATGTTTTCTCATTATCCTAATTTAGTCTACATGATACTAATGTTGTCTCAATGTCCTGCTTTGGTCTATATGATATTAATGTAGTCTCATTGTCTTACTTTAGTCTTGATCATACTAATGTTGTCTCATTGCCATATGTATATATATATATATATATATATATTAGAAAGATAAGCTTGCTGTGTAGAATGTCTTTTAATTTATATTCACGTTTCTTTCCTTTTTTTCACACTCCACGTTGAAAAATTACAATAATGATTTTTTGTTTAAATTGCTGTTGTCTTTTAATATCACAATATCCCCACAAATATACAGTTGTACTTAATGTGCAGTATTTTACTTTTTACATTCGTGCATAATGTTCCATAACTGTAAACATATCTTATTAGTTGTTAACCCTGTGACTGCTGTCAAATTACAGTCAGTCAACATTGACCACTGATTATACATGTTTAGGTTCCACAAAAAAAGCTTGCTTACTGAATGAGACAATACATGTTCTGGAAGTTAAATGTTGGAACGAGCGAAATCAGCCCTTGTGGAGCATCACCAGAGAATGCTGACCATGTCCTTTATGGTGCATACTAAATCAAGAGACCCAAACAAGGTTCTCAAAAAACTATTCGGAGAACTGCTTGATCTGGTAGCCACTACGCGGTTCATCTCAGATATAGAATTACTGATCTGAACCCTCCAACATGCAATATGAGAACGAAGAAGAAGAACAGATGTATGTGTACCCAAATAGTGTGAACAGCAGCAAAGTTTTTTAAAGAGTGGAATTACACCTTAAGGCATCCATAAAACTCCAGTAGTAGTACTAATTGGAACCTCTCTTTCCTTTGAGTTATGTGCTCTGGATCTGAATCGGCTTCTGCGATGAATGGTGTGCTGATGGTATTGAATACTGGTTCTTGACGTCTTAAAATTTGCTGTTATAAATTGCACAATTAAGGAATCTTAATAAATAAGTGCTGTATTTTAATCATAAAATCATAAAAATATTTTCATCTTTCAGAAAAGGAAATTGACAAAAGTTTTTTTCTTTTGCTTGCCTGTAGAAATGTGAATGCCTCATTTGAAAAGATTTAACATGCATTGACATTTCATATGTAAACAATCAATTGCAATAGTAGTTCCAGTACAACAAAAATAAAATTTGTCTTCCACTCTTTATTAGAAATATTGGTAACAAAGTCAGTGTCCTTCAAATAACATAACAATTTCTTCCATGAGATTTTATATTCTTCCCCTTTGCCTTGCCATGCTACGCTAGTGGATACATTGGATTATTTATTCATAAATCAGAACTACCCGTTGTTAATTACCCTAGCTCTAATAAGTTATATTATTTATTATTGCGCTTATTTTTTAGGTTAAAATTATATGCAGCTTTGTGCAAACTTTCCTTTTTCGAGTTTATGGTTCTCAGTCGAAGATCGCGCTCCATCAGTTTTTACACTTGTTATCTTGTTCCAAGCCTACCCAACATTCAGACATTGTGTCTTGCATAGAGTGTTTTGATTTATATCCAATACGCATAATCTTCGTTTACTTACAACTTTTTATAATGAGACAGTTTCAATAATTTATATAGACATTTTGTTTATATTTGCATTTTTATATCTATATACTGTGGGCCACTAGCGGATCCAGAACTTTGGAGTGGGGGGGGCGATTTTTTTCCAAACCCTAACCCTAACGCCCAGTAAACCCTAACCTACGCATAAACGTGCATACAGTGCGCGCGCGCGCACACACACACACACGCACACATACACACACACACACACATATATATGTATAGGCATATATATATATATATATATATATATAAATATGAGAATAAAAAAAGCAGCATTTCTCAACCTTCGGCGAAAAACAAAACAACTGGGGCAGCGCTATAAGGTTCTCTGGTGAAGTTCGGGGCGAAGCCCCGACGCCATAAGCGTTTTCTTGCTTTTTTCACTGCAGAAACGCATTCTCCTGACAAGTACAGCTCATTCTTCACAATGTAGTTCGGGGCGAAGCCCCGACGCCAAAAGCGTTTTCTTGCTTTTTTCACTGCAGAAACGCATTCTCCTGACAAATACAGCTCATTATTCATCATTGGAGTACGGGGCGAAGCCCCGACGCCAAAAGCGTTTTCTTGCATTCTTTCTTGCAGAAACGCATTCTCCTGACATCTACAACTCATTACCCATAAATGATGTTCGGGGCGAAGCCCCGACGCTAAAAGCGTTTTCTTGCATTCTTCTCTGCAGAAACGCATTCTCGTGACATCTACAACTCATTACCCATAAATGAAGTTCGGGGCGAAGCCCCGACGCCAAAAGCGTTTTTTTGCATTCTTTTCTGCAGAAACGCATTCTCCTGACCTGAAGCTCATTATTCATACTATTAAAAAACGACCTTTCGAATAATGTTGTACTTGAAAAATATTCCAATGAATTTATAGTCCCTGAATACATTGCAAATAAAACCGATTTGTTCCTTGAAAAGATAGGATACCCCACGTATTTAGATTTTTGCTTTGAGGATCGCCGCCGAAAAAAAACTTATTCGATAAATAGTATTCAAGACAACTCTAGTATAAATTGTGAGTTATAGTCCCAAATTTATTTAGCTAGAAAAATATCAGATTGAGTAAAGGTTGGGAAAAGGCGACTATGAAAACGTTATTTGAGTTTAGAACTCATCTCAATCATGACTCTTATACTGAAAAATTTCGTTTGAATTCTAACTTTTCCAATGCAAAGTCTTTCTTAAAATACTTATGATAACTTCATGTGAAATTACAAAAACTCTGTCTGGAAATGGGAATGGCGGTAGAGTGAAAACGATTAATCCTCGCTCCTTTACTAATTTCTGCTAAAGATTGCATTTGGCATTAAAGAATATGGGTGGGGCGACTCGATATAAGAATTTAATTTATAGTTTATATAAATTATATTAGTGACAGATTTTTTTAATTTTGTAATTTCTTAACTATAATACAAAAAGAAAAAGTATTGATTTGTCCGATGGGGGAAATGCGATTGCATGTATCGCCCCTCCCACCTGGTACAACCCTTTTTCATTTAAATTTAGGCTACTAATGATACAATTTGAGATTAGAGTGTGGTACGACATATTTACAATGGGTCACATATCAATACGTAGTTTATATTATATAGATATTCAACTAATTTTATTCACAAACTATGATTCTCCACAAAAATAGGACCGCCCCCCCCCCCAGCACTCAGAGAGCTAGAGTGGGGAGGGCAGTACATGCAATCGCCCCCCCCCCCCCTCACCCCACCGAATCGGCCAAAATACCAGATAGGGAGCGACATAATATAAAATGTATATATTAATTCAACTAATTTTGTTCACAAACTATGATTTCTCCATAAAAACGGACCGCCCCCCCCACTCAAAGGGTTTAGGTGGGAAGGGCAGAAGAGGTGTTCGTCCCCCCCCCACACCAATCGGCAAACAGGGAACGACATAATATAAAGATCGGTTATCAATAAAAAGTTACAGGGATATAGATATTTAATTGATTTGTTAGCAGGCTGTGATTTCTACCAATAAATTGGACCGCCCCCCCCACTCGAAAGTGTAAGGGGGGCGGAATTGATACCATCGCCCCCTCCCGACTCCACCAAATCGGTCAACATACTAGATGGGGGGGGGGCGAAATAATCTAAAAATATGTTGAAATATAAATAATTAGTATATATTTTTAACATAAGTAATAAATTCGTATACAAATTGTGTGAATCCTATACTAAAGTTCGTCCGCCCCCCCCCCGTGGGGGAGGGGTCGGCCGAGTGGGGGGGGCGATCGCACGCCCCTACCGCCCCCCCCCCTGGATCCGCCAGTGCTGTGGGCAAACCTGATTTCTGGAGGTGTCATGGCGCGTCGAGCGGCTTAAAACACCCCACGGGCCGCATGTGGCCTGCAGGTCGTAATTTGTCCACCACTGGACTAGATGATATAAATGTTGATTCATTGCACTACTTTAGTTTAGATGATATAAATGTTGTCTCATTGCCCTACTTTAGTCTAGATGATATAAATGTTGTCTCATTGCTCTACTCCGGTGTAGTTTCTAATGTTAAAACATGGTCCTACCTTGCTGAAGCATCTTTGTTATCTCATACTCAGAACAACTGTCTGGCCAACAAGATCCTAACTGGAGTAAAGCTGGCTCTAAGTTGGCACGTCTTTTTGTCATTAAGTTCTAAAAATAGATGAAGAGAAAGGCTGGTTGTGATTTCAATGATTCCGTATAGTCTCGGGTTTTATTAATATCCCAACCAAGTTAGTCAGTAATCCGAAATATTTCCAATTTATTAATCTAGCAAGACTTATTAGATGATTGAGTAATAATATTTAAAGGAAAATTATAACATATTGTTCCAGCCAAATTAGTTTTAGTAATTAAATGAACCATGACAGAACACTCTTATTTGATTTATACATTTTAGGGAGGAAAACATGTTTTTTTTTATGAATCGAGTGAAACACACATTATTTTATAGCTCCTTAATGTCGTAAACATGAAACATGCTAGTCGTGAATGGAACAATATATATTTATATTTTATTTAAATTTGTTAACGAGACATAAACTAAGATTTGTTATAGCCTATATGAATATCTGCCCATTATATTAAACTTTCACCACAGATGACTGTTCATGATAAGAAAGTTTAACAAGTACAAGTTGATTGAACCGTTTACACATTAAGGACCAACTTTGCTTTCGAAAAGAATAAGTGAAAGAAACATTTCCGGTCTGAGTAAAGAGTTGCTTAATTTTACAGAGCAAAAGACGAGAAAAGTTGAATGACTTAAATTGAGCATTGTACAAAAAAAAACGTAAGCTTAAAAATATATTTGAAATACGTCTGCAGCAATGACTAGTTTATAAATCTTTTAGCCCTCATATTAGCAGCATACAAATAATAGAAAAATGTAATTTTAATTTTAAATCATTATTTAGATTTAATAGAGATAAACCCTTGACTATATTTAATCATAATCTTTCTTTTTATTATTTTATCCAATCCAAGTTTTATTTGTCTGTAAAATAGGTCACATTATTCTTTGGCTTACATTTCTAATCACTAATTGAGCCTATTTGATTTTGTATATTTGTAGAACTATTAGATTTTAAATTACTAAACAAATTATTCTTTTTGCAGAAGTCTCGAAATCAATATAATTTTTGGTGTAATACATATATGCTGCATCAAATATTTAGTGATTTTTACACAATAATTTTTACGATTTCAAATCTTCAAGAGTAAAAATATGTTTTTCACATTATAACTTAGCGAAGTAAGTATAGCTTTTTAACTTTTTCGTATGACACGTACCTTATATCTATATTATTTAAATAATTATGTTAATTTAAACGAATGTCAACATTTTTAAAGCATACCTTTGAGGAAATAGTTAATAAACAGTACTTTCCATTGAAAATACTGTCACGTTTGTCAATCACTGACGGAGCCTTGGCCTTCCTGCACTGCTTGTAGTTGCCTACGAAATGCAAACTGTCTTTCAAAATAGATGGGCCAGGTTTACCCCAAGAGTCCAAGACTAAAGAAAAGGGAAATGGAAATGATAACTAGTTTTATTAAAGAGAGTTTTAAAACGGATTCAAATTATTGAGTGGTAAGTAAAATTAAAATAGAAAAAAAAAATGACTTGTAAAGATATTGAACTTATTAATTTTTGGCAAAAAAAACCCCACTAAAATAAATAAATATTTTACAAACATTTACAAAGAGAAAGAGAAAGAAAGACAGAGAAAGACAGAGAGAATGAATGTTTGATGTAAATTATCAAATAAATATTACGAATGGAAGCTAGTCATTAGTATAGACATGTTTAGTATTAAACTAATAGAAAGTTAGACACTTAGTAATATAAACAAACACACAAAACCAACTCACACTGTAAGGCCCAAATGTTATTTGAAATGTTTGAAAACAAACGATGAATATCTCGAGCACAATTTGATTGATTATCTTCTCTTGGAGTACAGTTTAATTGTGACAGTTTATCGACTTCATTAAGACTGCACTCTAAATTCTGTTCATTTCTCACATCGTTAGTTGTTACATTTTGTTCAGTATCCACATCTTCTTGTACATTTGGAGAAGTCAACAAATAGGAGTTCCCTAGCATCACGGCCAAAACAGCTAGTTCAAGCTCAGACAAATGCGACTTGTAATGACGAAGAGTTTCTCTGATATAATACCAACTTTTGCTTGTAGTGGATTCAATGATACTTACGTTTGATTTTTTGGACACTTGATTATAAGTATATCTAGCTTCCGAGAAGACTAGCACAATAAAAAATAAGTACACGATTTTTGTTTGTTTAATTTCGCCCATCTCGTACAAGTCTGAACTTATGTAATATTACACTGAAAGTTTAAACAATAGAAATTCCATCAATATTAAATCAAGCAGTTATCTTCTAAGTAAATCCTATAGACTATCTTAACGAGCTGATACACTCAACACTTAAGTTACTAGAATAGAACACAAATTCAAAACAGAATTAACAATATGGAAATACATTCATGCTCAAGGCAAATGTAGTATTTAAGCATCCAATGTTTAGAACTTATGTACTTGTTTAAACTGATACGACACCTGACAAAGACTATTGACAATCGATAAATCCAAATTAACACGTGGTACTGATCAAATTGAACTCATTTAGGAAAAACACCTTATAGTGTTTTAAATGTATCTAGGACTTACAATAGACTACGTTAAAAAGATGAATAAATGTCTGTTATAACGCTTTAAAGTATGAATTTATAAATTAGACTTTTATGTACTTCTTGAGGACTACAGATGACCTTGTTTTTTCTGACCTAAAGTGGGACAAATAATTTTTATCTATCTTATGGTAAAGAGACGACAACTTTGCTCAGATCTGATATAACAGTGGTTTAATCGTTGCGGGTTGTCTTTAAAAAATGGTTGTGTTTTGGAAAGGCATTTTTCATGAAAAAGTTGAAGAACTGAAGCCTATAGCCATATATAATAAACAACTTATCTTGAAATCAAACTTTATAATGGGCGATGTAAGCAAACAAAAAGAAATCATGCTTCAACTAATGACACTCTAATGTTTTCTCTTTTAAGTTCTAGCTGGCAGAATGATCAAAGTGACTTTAGATCTATCCAGATAAAAATAAAGAAGAAGATAAAATAGCATTACTAAGAGCAAATATTTTTTATCCATTATTATTAGAAGAAAGTTTCTGGCATGGGATTTCAAATTATTCAAATTTTAGTGTCTGATAAATATTCTTAATTTTACATTTATGATCCACTAACATTAATACCTAGTAAGCGCTAGACATTTATTTTGTCTAGTTTTGTAAAAACTTTTGTAATGCTTTGTCTCTTTTTTTTTTGGTCCTCCTATACGTTGGAAGGTTTCTTGTAAGATGCATTAGGTTTCAAAGAGTTGTTTTGTTTCAAGGAAAAATATTTATAAGAAGCAAAGACCGAAAAAAATTGTAAGAAATGCAATGACAAACTGAACTATTGGTAGATAAGACTGCAAAAGTTACTTTTTTTTTCTCTTTTGAAAGCAAATTTGTTAATGATTTAAATCAAATATGCTAACAGGGTTTTTTTTCTACAACTATTCACAAACAAGGAAGACTACATTAATAAGAGAGGTGATTTTCAGTTTGTTTTAGAACAATTAAACAATTACTTTTGTTATTGTCTAGAAAAAAGGTCATTACAAATATTTGCATATCTAAACCAAGTGTTTTATGTAATAAAAGTTAAAATATTTTTTTAATTACGTTTATTTTTTAAATTTTCATTCATTTCAATGTATTTCGGTATTTTAGTCAATAGGGTTTGTTGGACTAGTCCGATTCGTTTCTTTGATTAAAAAGTATTGGGCCGGAAGTCGATTTTTTCCCTATATATCTTTGTATTTTTCAGTTCTCTTTTCAAATTAAACTGACATTATTATGCTATAATTTCAAGTGTACCTCATAGAGAAAAAAATTCTGCACAAAAATACGGGTAGTCGGGATATAACCCGATAGAGGCTATAAAAAGAAAAGACCTGAAACTAGCGCGTGAAACTACACATTTACAGTACTTTATTTGATGAGTATTTTACCCAAGATCTGTGTTGTTTTTTTAGGACTAGCTTATTTCATGTACCCGGCATTTTCCGATACACAATTTCATACACAAAATAATTGTTGAAAAAAATTGTAGTGATTTTAAACTTTAAATGATTACTTAACAAGGTGTTACTCTAATCAATTTTGAATATTATTTTGTTATGAATGTCACTGTTTATTTTGTGTCTGTTCTAGTTTCTTAAATTTTTCTTGAGTTAAGGGGTCGTTTTTCTCCTAATGTGTATACCTGATTTCTCCAAGCAGCCTTTGTAAAATATTCGTCCTAAATAATGCTATGTTTATAAACGAAAAATCGCATGGCTGCATTATGATGAATGTACGTTTTAGTTCAATATATTTTATATTACTAGGTAACTATAAATAACCGCATAAATAGACGTAAGTTTAATTTTTTTTCTGTTAGATAAAGTCATATGGCAATTTTGTTTATATCCTATGTGATGTTGCTTGTTCAGGCTGTCTTGAAGTCAACTATGGATGACTGTTGGATTTCAACCAATTACTCTGCAAGCGTTTGGGTGTAATTTTTCGGGTGTATTCCGTGTAGTTGAACAACAATCCAGACGAACAAACAAATCGGTTTTAACTAGTGAAGAGATGTAGTCAACACTGATGAACAACTTCACATATATTTATTCTAATAAAAGGCCACAGTAGAAGTCTCTGTCACTAAACACGTCGTTACCCTGGAGTATTCTATCGCTAACTGATTTTCCGGTCTCTAACCCAACATATCCCAAACGTCACTAGTCCCGTTCAATATGCGTCTCCTATGGTGCGTCGCTAAATAACTAAACTATAAATAAGGTGTCTAACACCTAATTCTAAAAAGGAATAATAATAGAATTATACAGTAAAAATAATCACTAAGATTTTCTTTTAATAGTTTTGAAAGTCTAACTGAGTTTGTGTTTTTGCAGATGTACACAAGCTACACTATGAGTCAGTCCATCTCTTCTAATTGTTTAGAAATGAGTGTAAAAATGTAGGCTTCAATATTTTTAGCCTGAATTTAAGAAGTTAAAAACTTCAAACAACTAATATATTGCCTCTACCATAAAACTTTGTACTTAAAAAATAAATTTATCCAATGCTCGAAATCCTGCTTGTATACTTAGGCCCTATTTAAATCGATCCGGTATCAATGTATTAAGTAGCAATAACCCCGCAAATAAAAATTAAATGAAAGAAGATTGAGATATACATATATTTTTGTGACGGTACGCACCGGTACGAGGTACCGGCACCTTTTTTCAATGTCGGGAAAAATGATTACTTTTCTTGTAATTCAACGTTAATTGTTAATTTATTATTAGTTGAAAGTTAGGCAATCTATCACTGAGTACCGACATGCCTTATTATTAAAAACACCTCTATGTGAACTTCTCAATCATCTAGAGTCTTAGACAGTCATTATTTTAGACTAGATTTAAGTAGAGTCTAGACCTAGATTTAGTAGGCCTATTATTATAAAAAAAAATACTCAGTCATTATAGACATCATTCGCAATTTTATTATTAGGTCTAGACATTGAAAAGTAAATCTAATAATAAACTATAATAGATCTAAGTCTAAGTACTAGCTTATTAAATAAGTCATTATAAGTAGAAGTATTATAATGAATATTGTATATATCTAGATTGACTAGATTATAGATCTAGTCTACTAGATTAAGTATAGAGTATAGTAAACGTATTACAGTATTATTAGATATATGTCTTGTCTATATCTAACAATCAAATAATTAAAAAACTTTAGTCTTTATTAATATCTAGACTTTTTTCTAATAAAAACTGACTATAGGCATAGCATAGGCTAGACTCGGCAATCTAGTCTCAAGATAAAATCTATACTATTACTAGATCTATTCGATTTTTATATATAGATCTAGACTAAAATTAGATTATAGATCTAAATATACTAATGAAGAGATGATATGAGGTGTTAGCTAATAGCGTTGCACAAAAAACAAACCTGGGTTTTTCTAAACTCTAATACTTGGTATGTAATAGTAAAACAGCACCTACCTAAATAAATAGTAACTAGCAATCAAAAACCTATATTTATTGTAGTATATATAGGTCTGTGGTTATATTTTATATAGCCTTCGTATCTTCTTCTATAGAGAAATGACTTTTGTAATTTCTTGTACTGAAAATTGGGCTATTCGCGTCTGACACATATAATTTTTATGTTCAGAAACAAACCCTATTATATCATAAAGCAACATTTAATAAGCAGACTTCGAGTTCAAACATTATATAAGGCGACACCTTTAGACACCTTATCAAATGGGTTGGCTTCTTCCTTGACGGCTTGAATGAAAGATTGACAATTAACAAAACCATCAATTAGATGATTTTTTAAATACATCAGTTAGGTTAGCACTGAGCCATATCTATTTAATTAGTTTTGTATTCATTTACTATCCTTTAGTTTAACAAGCATCTATATAAACAGTAACAGAGTGATACTCATAGCTCGAGGGATTGATGTGCTTGGTAAAACCGTGTACCGTGGACACTACATAGTATTCGCAGCGCAAACCTGTGTGTCATCAGTCCTAGTGTGTCAAATCGTCGTACTGGAGTCATGGACGCTAATCTACTACGTCGCATAGGACGCACATGTGTGTTACTCAAATCACGACCAGATAGCGAGGTTTTCCGAAATATTCGTCGACTTGGCATCGGGCGTAAACTGCCGACAGTTCGTGGGTCTAGGGCTGGGCGTCTTATTCGCCTATGGTATAACCCATCGCAATTCAACTCAACAGATACATGTCACACAGTTTAGAGGTCTCTTAACTGTGTTGTTAACCCCACCCCTACCCCTGTCATTTCTTCTACGACAGAGTTCAGCAGTTCCCTACTAAACTGTTTTATTAACCACCCCACCCCTATTGCTCTTCACACAACAGAGGTCAGATGTCCCCATCAAAAACCTATAATTCGTGATATTACTCCTCCGGTGTCTTTAAAATGTGCTACGCCTCTGGTGACTATATCCTCCAGTCTGCTTAAAATAATGCACCTAAACGCCCAGTCATGCAGTAACAAAGCTCTTGAGCTTGCAGACACCATCACTGATGATAGCTACGACATCGTTTTCCTTAGTGAGACATGGCTTAAAGAAGTTGGTGATGAGCCAAGAACCATTGAGATAACGCCACCAGGCTTTATTTTAAAGAGTCTCCCTCGAAAAACAGGAAGCGGAGGAGGTTTAGCAATACAGTACAGAGATAGTCTAGCCAAGTATGTAACAATAAGACCAGAAATCTCAACGTACACAACCTTTGAGATGTGCGAGTTTCGCCTTTCCCACCACAGTAGAACACTGACTTTTATTTTCCTGTACCGCTCACCACCAAGCAAGAGAAATAAATTGACAACAAAAGTTTTCATCGAAGAATTTCAAGACCTCCTTGACAGTCACATATCAACAAAAGATCTATTTGTCATAGACGATGTGAACTTGCATTTTGACAGTGAAAATGAGACATACGCGATGTCGCTGAAAAATGCGCTAAAGGATAACAACTTAGACCAACTGATAAATGTTCCGACACACGTCAAAGGCCATACTCTTGACTGGATTGTTACAAATGCAAGTGAGCTTATAGCCAAACTCAATGTCTAAGACCTCGGCTTGTCAGATCATTTTCTTGTACACTTTGAAATGAGCCTATCAAAAGCAAAAAAGCCAAAGAAAAACGTGACTTCCCGTAAACTTAAAGCCATAGATATTGCCTCCTTCAAAATGGACGTGACCTCTTTGTTGTTGCAACAGAGCAACACAGACGTTCTAAGCAATTACATTTTCTGCTTGAAAAAGTTGCTGGACAGCCATGCACCTCTTGTCACTCGTACAGTCTCAGTTAGGCCATCTGCACCCCGGATGACGGACATAAAGACTGCCAAACTTATTCGCCGACGTGCCGAACGTACATTTCAAAAGACAGGTCTGATGATACATCGACAAATATACATACTAGAAAAAAACAAGATTAACCGTATGATTAGAGACGCAAAAACTAGTCATATTCGACAAAAATCGAAACTTCTGATTCTTCAAAGGAGCTATTCAGGATCACCGCTGAAATGTTAGGGGGAGCAAATAACGAACGTTTGCCATCATTTATCCCAGTATCTAAACTTCCTAATTACTTCAATAGATTCTTCATTGGGAAGATTGAGCAGATTAGAAATGACATGCCATCCCTCTCATCACAGCTTGACCACTCTCCAATTTTTCAAAATACTCCTTTTTGCGAGTTTCAGCGTGTATCTGAAGATTATGTCAAAAGTACTATTTTAAAGATGCCAAATAAGTCATGTGACCTTGATCCTATTCCAACTTCCTTGCTCCTTGAATGTTTAGATGAGCTTGTACCTACAATTACTAACATTGTAAACTCTTCACTGACTTCAGGCATTGTACCACAGCAATTTAAGCATGCACTTGTCAGGCCCTTATTAAAGAAATCCAGTCTTGACCCGGAATGTCTAAAAAACTATGGCCCGATATCAAATCTTCCCTTCCTGTCAAAGCTTCTGGAGCGCATCGTGTTAGCGCAAATTCTTTCTCATCTTGAACAGTACTGTCTCTTGGAAAAATTTCAATCTGCATATAGGAAGTGCCGTAGCACAGAGACAGCAGTGGTCAGGGTACTAAACGATTTACTTCACAATTGCGACAAAGGCCACATATTAATTCTTTCCATGCTGGACTTGTCCGCTACACCATGAAATTATGATGGCCAGATTCTCTGCAACTTTTGGTTTAGCAGGAGTCGTCCTAAAGTGGCTTGGATCCTACCTGACGGAACGCACCCAAAGTGTCGCTGTTAGCGGGACGGAATCAACAAGCTTACTTTTGAAGTACGGAGTATCCCAAGGATCAGTTCTAGGCCCAGTACTGTTCACTATGTACTCATATCCACTCAGCGGTGTCATACGGCCAACCGGCATCTTATACCATTTCTTTGCCGATGACTCACAGTTATACGATTCATCAGTACCCTCAGAGGTGTCGCATCTGGCAGAGAAAATCAGTAGTACCGTTGCAAGGGTGAGCGGACCAAAGGTTTGGAACTCACTCCCCATTGATCTCAGACAGACAACATGCTACACCACTTTTAATAAGAACATTAAGACCTATCTGTTTAAAACGTTTTTAGATTAACTGTCATTTTAGCTCTGGTGTTTTTTGTTTGTAATGTTATTACACCGCCTTGAGCCTACATTTTTGTTTGTTAACAGCGGTTTATAAATAAAATTAGTATTATTATTATTATTATCTTCTAAACTTTCTTTGCTAAGGAAACTATACTAGCCTGCAACCTCTTCGAAGCAAACAAGAAAGACTTCGATGTTTTCGCTTTTATCATCAAAGTGCCCCATCGGCATGTGGGGTAGGTTGTTTGATAAAACTTGACTGGAGGCATTGCTTGATGGGGAAAGCACAGAGGAGTCCCGACGGATGGCCTCGTTCTCTTTGTCCTCGACTATCCTTTCTCTCTGTTATCTGTTTCTCCTTTTCTATTTCCCTCTTAGTTATTCCCCATTCTTTTGCTATAGCTACATCTGCGTCCTTATTTTTTTCTTTGTCTTTTATTGACTGCACCGCTAATTCATGTCTTGTTTATCTATTTTTTTTTCTTTTTGTCGCTATCAAGTGCTTTTTGGTGTCTTGGGGGTGATTATTTAAATTTGCAACAAAATGGGCCATCAAAGAATTATTCGGAAGCAGGCATGCAACAAAACAGTCAAATGAATTTGATACAATAATTAAAGATTTACTAGATATTATTTACCTTGTAAATATGTATATACATATATATATATATATATATATATATATATATATATATAAGAATAAATAGGGGGTTGCATCCATCTATTAGTAATATTTAATCATCAGTTTGTGCACGCAATATGATAAAGTATATGTCACTTCGTCCTTGAGCTTAGTATCCTGTAGATATTGTAGATGTCTGTGCTTCTAAGTGGAGCTCTTGCAGCTTTAGGTGGCGCTCTAACGAGTAGAGGGTCACCGATTACTAAGTACTTGTGAAGTATCAATCCAATGTCTCTAAGGTCGGTTGTGTGACTACCGTGGGCACGAAGATTACAGTTGGCAGACCTGATCTAACTTAAGAAGCGTCGTCAATAGGATCAATTTAGTAAGTTGCGATCGATAAAGGTAAGTATTGTGAAGAATCGCATAACAACGTGGTATCAAATAGACACGTATATCAAACAGATCAGTAGCGTCAAATAGACACGTAAAACTAAGTAGGCACGTAGTACCAAATAGGTTGTCAAAACGGAAGACGCCTGCGGGATGCACCATGTATTCCTCTAAAAGTAAAGAGGATGAATGACCCAGACTAGACTATCAGCCAGCTGGAAAAATGACGAAGTATGTCGATTTCCGAATAAATCGAATTCTAAACGTCCGGAAGATTGCGGAAAAGGAGGGGGGCGAGAGATTTCCCCCCCCCCCCCCCCCCGCGTAGAAGAATTTGACTTGAAAGAGTCAGAGTCGTGCCTAGGAGAAAAGAGTACCACAGAGAATGACGTCGGCCCAAAAAGGCGGGGTTGGTAGGTTTATAGGACAATGCCTAGATGACGTTGACTAAGAATGTCACACACCTGGCAACAATGACCAGCGCCCGTACTAGGACTGTTTATCTTTCTCCGCGTCAAGGGGAGATAAGCGAATGGTTGTAGCCAATTGTCGCCAACGTGCTTGACTCAATCAAACGAGAGGAGGAAAAGTTGGCAATTTGGTGTTATAATCGGGATTAAAAGAGAAAATAATTGGGATGAAATGAATAAATAATAATTAATGCTGTAAAAAAAAGAGAAATTGTCTGCAAACATTTGGGCTGCAAGAGTAATAGTAAATTATCTTCCCTTATCCATTTTCTTTAGTCAAGAGTTTTGCCTCTTGAACGGGCACTCTCTATTTTTAAGTTTCATTTCAATGTTTATGGTTCACGTCCGTTTGTAAATAATGATGTCATGGTCGCTATCCATTTACCTTGATTATGTTTAAGATTGTTAACTCCCTCACTTTACTATTACATTTTAGTTCCATAAGTCATCACCTCCACGTTGTACTTTAAATCAATTGATACCAATCTGACAAATGCAATTCAGTCCAGGACATCGATAAGCTGCATGAGAAACAAGTCCTAACCCTTCTATGTTTATCTGCAGCTTCTCTAAAGTATTTGCCTATTCGATATTATCTGCCTTTTTTAGACTTGACTGACATTACTGACCACGGCAGATCAGCTCTGCCTGCACAACTCATCGTGCCCACAAAAGCCTGCCACCCGCACTAATGTGCCCACAACCGACCCCAGTGCCTTCAGATTATAAATCCAAAAGACACATAGGTCCTGCCATTACTTGTTTGCGCAATGTCTCGCTATTGGACTTAGTTGTCAGAGTCTATTTGAGATGCATGCCTTTAGGAGTGTTTTATAGACAATGAGAGCTTATTCCCATTGACAATCCCTGGCCATAGCAACCTATGAAACCCATATATATATATATATATATATATATATATATATATATATATAAAACTATAGAAACTAATTTGAACACTTAATCAGTAACTTGTATGGCTTTTAACGGTTCTAATGTACTTGTGAAATTAAGGAGGGGGATCCATGAAGGACGATATGGCCTAATATGTGCAGATGTGCCGTTACTAAAACGGAAATTCTACAGTATGTCTTACGTAGTTTGTTGTAGTTTAGCATGAAAATTTTGTGAAACATTTAGCTCAATTGAATACAATTTTATAAGCCTTCTTCTTCGTTCGTCATTATACAGTATTTTATTACAAAGTATATAAAAACTCACTCTTTCTGTCTGGAAGAATGTGTGTAAACGCAATTTACTCTATACTCTTTCTCGGATCAAGTTGAAAGAGTGCAAAATTATTTATGGACATGGACAAAATTTAAATTATTACAAAAAGAAACAAATTAGACAATTAATTACTGATAATTATTATTTTTTCTTTATTAGGAACAAGGGAAAGTAATTCTTTAGTTTAGATAGATATGGCTAAATTTGTTTGTTTTAGTCCCCTTAATTGTTTGTTAACGTTGTTTTATCCTTAACGCATTCTCCGAGCAAGTTGATATTTCAAACAATTGTTTTGTTGTATTTAACATAAAATGAATCAATAAACAAATATACTCAATTAGTCAATTGTCAATTAAATAAATTATTTAAGGAATTTTTACAGTTTCGCTTGTATAGTTGGCATCGTCGAAGTCCTTTTCAATAGTTGTTTAGTAAACGATGCAGGTAAAAAAGAGAATTTTTTTTATTTCATTGCACAAGGATAATTTTTTTCTACAATTTTATATTTATTTAGACACTTGAATATTCTATTTCTATCCTTTTACAGTAACAATATATAAAAATAAGCAGCTATAAACTACCAATAATCAATAACTATAACTTTAATTTTGTCTTCTTCCAAAAAGACATTCACATCTCATATATTATACCTCATGTGAAAATTCTGTTGAAACCTATTATTTTTTTAATAACTCGTAATTACATAATTTCTTAAGCTTAAAACTTTTAAAATAAAATTGATTGATTAAAAAAATATTAAAGAACAAATGTAACATCTATTCTCGTTGTTCAAAGTTATTCTTCTAGGATACATTTAAAAAAATGAAACGTATATTACATCTGATAGCGTTGAATAAAATGTATAGTGTGTTTTGAGAATGAGCATTTTAAACAATTGTGTTTTACTCTTCACCTGTTTTGGTAAATCTTTGATTTTAGCTTTTCTGTGCTCTGAAGTATTATTGTCTAGCATGGGCGTAGCCAGGATTTTTTTTCGGGGGGGGGGGGGGGGGGGGTTGGGGGGGGTGAATTCCCCCCCCCCGTATTTATGTGTGTGTGTGTGTGTGTACATAATCTTTATTACATTCTGACCCTTCATTCTTTCGGAAGACGTTTATTGTGCCCTAGAATAGGTTGTTCCATGAGTTAGTGAAAAATTGTAGATTCCTCTACATTACTAGGAAAGGGGTCTGGGGGAGCGCTAGGAGCTCCCCAAGCGCGGGGCGAAGCCCCGCCGCCAAGCACTATTTCTGATATTGAAAACCAACAAAATGCATATTCTGAGGTATCTACAGTGCATTTTCCTGCTATTAAAAAGTTTTATTTCAAAAACCTAATGTGCTATTCTTACTGACTTAGACCCTCCCTCGTCGTTCTGCGCATTTGCCATCAAGCTGTTTCCATAAAATTGTGGACTCCCCGCCATTACTAGAAAGAGGGTCTGGGGGAGCGCCAGGAGCTCCCCAGCGCGGGCGAAGTCCCGCCGCCAAGCACTATTTCTGGTATTGAAAGCCAACAAAATGCATATTCTACAGTCTACAGTCAATTTTCCTGCTATTAAAAAAGTTTTATTTCAAAAACCTAATGTGCTATTCTTACTGACTTAGACCCTCCCACGCCGTTCGGAGCATTTAACGTCAAGCAGTTTCCATAAAAATCTGTCACTGGTAATGTCTGAAGCCTCTTCCCACCTACCATGAGGACCTCCATGAATGAGTGGCGTCAAGTTGTACTAGCATATCATTGCAACTCTTCAATGCGTAATTCATTTTGTCGGAGAACATGACCCGCAAACCTCATGCGTCGTTCTCTCACAATCTTACTAAGGGGTCGACTCCCAGTTCGGTATAGGATTTCCTTGATTTAGATCCGATCTCTATAACTGACTCCTAAAATCTGTCTTAGCCATCTTTGTTGAGCTATATTTAGTGTTTTTCGATTTCGGTAGATGACTATTCACTGCAGTTTATTAATGGAGCCCTGCCACTGGTAAAAATGTGTAACCTCTCTTGAATACGCTCTTGGAATTAAGTGACTGTAGTTTGCTTTTAGATTTTATATCGAAAAGAGAAGTTTTATCGTCAAAATCTTCTGTTGGGGGTTTTCCACCTCAAAATGCTTTCTAGGGGATCTTAGACTCAAAACCATCTGAAGGGGTTTTAAACTTTAAAAAAAAAGCCATCTGTAGAAGAAATTCAAAACCCCCGATTGGCTTGGCTACGCTCAAATAATTTTAGTGTGTAATTTCCTTTTTTTTTTATATTGAAGATGTTTTTTTAGCACCAAACCCCTCTGAATGGGGGTTTAAACTCAAAACCCCTTTGACTACGCTCATAGATTTTAGAGTGAGTAATTTTCTTTTATTTATATTGAAGAGGTACTTTTTAGCTTCAAACTCCACTGGAGGGGAGTTTAAACTCAAAACCCTATAGACTACACTCATAACATTTTTAGTGTATAATTTGCTTTTTTTTATTATTAAAGAGGTATTTTTTACCTTCAAACCAGACTGAAGTGGGGTTTAAATTAAAAACTTAGTCAAAACCCATTTAGCTACGCTCATAACCTTTTGAGTGCGTAATTAGCTTTTTTTATATTAAAGAGGGGGTTTATCGTAAATTTTAGACGGGGTTTTAAAATCAAAATCTTCCTTAACTGTGCTCTTGGAATTAGGGGATTTTCGTTTGCATTTTTTTGTTTTGTTTTATAGAAGAGGGGAGTTAACTGCAAAAACCCCAGGTAGGGTTTTAAAACTCAAAACCCCTGGTAGGGGGTTTTAAACTCAAAACCCCTAGTAGGGGTTTTTAAACTCGAACCGCTCTGGTAGGGGTTCTAAACTCGAACCCTCCTGATAGGGGTTTTTAAACTCGAACCCCCTTTGGTTGTGCTGGGGCAAGTGATGGTTTAGTATTAAAATCTCACCTAAAATAAACAAAATCAAAGCAAAAAATCAGTCACTAAATTCCGACTCCCGGGGGGGGGGATTTCATTTCGGGGGGGGGGGGTTTGAACCCCAAGAACCCCCCTCCCTGGCTACGCCCATGTAATGTCTAGTATACTTTGGATAAGATCTAGTAATGTCTTATTGTTTTCTACTGGTACTATAAGCCAACACTCTGTCAAAATATAATTATTTAATGGTTAGTTGACGCCTTATAAAATGACATTCATACTTATTACTTTTATTTTGTTTAGTACACTAATACTCCAGAAAAATGTTTTATCAATGGTTGATTAAGTTGATTAACTAATTAAATTGATGAAATTATAAAAATATAAAAATCCAAACTCTGAATCTTTATATTTCAAGTATCGCTTGTTTATGAGGATAAGTCACGAATGTGGGCGTGGGTCAAATCCCACTTCTGACACCATGTAACATACACACTAAAACAACAAGAGTCTCAATTAGCATATTGATTTTAGAAGTCTTGTATTTGTCTTCTATACTCCAGGACATTGTTGTGAATCTGACCCACTTTTACACACAGCCACTAGTCATTTTATACAAACTGCACTACTAGCCTTTCGAAACACATGGTGACCCGTTAAAATAGCGCGGACAATATAGCGCCGACAAAATAGCGCGGACAAAATAGCGCGGACTTATATATGATGTGTATAAAAGTAGCGGATTTATGTAAGTGAACGTCCTGGACAACATTTTCGATGAGCTCTTCTTGAAGTTTAATATCTATAGAAGTAAGCCATATTTGAAGATAAAGAGAGTACATATTATTTTATCTCATTCGCTCAGGATTAGTTAAGCTGGTGATAACTTATCTGTTTGGTTAATCTTATTTGTTCCACCTGCCTATCTAAATACTGCGTAGATCTAGATGACTCCTGGCCAGATGTTGTAGACTATTGGTTGAACAACTATATTGGTTGCCAGAGACGAAACCGCAGAGTGACTCCTAAATTTCCGATAGCATTATGCAATGTTAGATATCGAGTATTCACGATCTACCTAGAACAAACAATGCAATGGTAGGATGACATCATGCATTTCAGCTTCCCATTGACAAACATCCCCTTAATGTGTAAAACTAAATCCCTTACTTCCTTAGAGAACAGGAGAACACTGAGAACAAGATTCTGAGGTACAATGCTGGAGAACCTCCAACTTGATAGACGTCTTGCAGCTTTGTTGACAATGTACGAAACAAGTGAGTAATGGAATTTCTATTTGACATTTCCATCAATTTTACTTTTGTGAAAGTGTGTATGTGTGTATATATACATACAAATCTGACAAGGATCTTTGCTTTGTTTTCAAAGTTTACTTTTGGAATGTAAACAAACAATCTTTTGTTCCCCTTGCAATCAAATCATTAAATAGAAACAATCTGATATAAACTTTTCACATGTAAATTATGGGTGTGGTTGGATTGTACATTTTGGTTTCTTATAGTTATAATGCTTTTTTTGTTTAGTGTAATGCACAAATTGTACGAGAAATTTCCATACGGACAATGAAGATTATATTTATATCCAAAAATGTTTTGCCATGAACGAAGAAAAAGAAGTGTTCGAAATCACATAGGATAAATCAATGACAGAATCACTGATAGAATAAACAGTTTAAGTCCTCTTTTAAGTCCTACTGATTTTTGAATTTTGGGTATAAAACTATGTAAACAAATCAATGTCTTTTTATGTTTTAGAGTTCTTACAACCATAAGAACTAGAGTTGTACCGAATAGTACTTTTTGATATTAGGCTGGAGCCGGATATGGCCGGATAGTTCAATATGATATCAACCGTAGCAGGATACCGGCATGACGTGTAATAAACTAAACAATGAGCAAAACTTCTAAATAACATACCTATATTCATACCTGCTTCTGGTGTATAGGTGTTGTTATTGCAATTGCTTCTATTATTATTTCTGTTGTTTCTGTTTTTTAAATTATTGTTTGAGTTATTGTTTCTTTGATGGTTATATGCATCTCTTCAAGATTGTCTATTGTTGTAAAAGTTATTGTAGTTGAAATTGTATTTTAGTAGTTTCTCCTTTTAATAGGACTAGCACTCTGGGTTGACCTATAGTATCCATTGTTGTTGTTAGTGTTGTAATTGGGTTGTTAAGTATTATTTATGTATCTATAATTATTAATATTATTAATGATTTTAGCTATTCTGCATTGACTTTTGACATATCTTTTACTGACACAATTTAAACACATTTTAGCATTAGAATATTTAAAGATATCCGTACTAGTATTTGAGACTGAAACTGTGACTGCTAACTTGTGCAATTCTCTTTTATCTATTGCATGACCTAGATGACTATCCAAATAAGTTTACGTTTGTTATTAATTCAGTTTCAGTTTTATTTTTTTTTCTTTAAGGAAATTGAATACTTGGTCAGTTGCATTGGCTAAGATGTTATCACTTAATATCTTGTCTATAATTTTTTTTTGTGGGGTTTAAGTCACATTTTGATAGTTCTAGCCATTTAATCATGTTTTTCTTCAAGTTAAAGAGTATTTTAATTAGGTCTCACTCTTTATTTAATATACTGTTTTTGAATAATTTTCTGTAATGTTACTCTGATTTACCAAATAGTTCTAGTAATCTATTTTTACTGTTGTGTACTCTTTCTTTTGATGTGATGTCAATGTGCTTATAATGTTTAAATGTTCTCCTGATAAATTTGCTAACAAATGTTTAGCCATATCTACATTTGTTAAAGAGTATGTTAGGCAATATGTTTAAAGTAAATTATAAATGGTTTGTTAGTTGTTTGTTGATTTTGAATATTGGAGTTTATTTTGGTTGCCTATAGTTTTGCTAACTCTACTCTATGTTGACTTTTTTCTGTTTGGTTTCTAATTCTTTTAGTTCTTTTTAATAAGCGCGTTCAGCTGCCCTCTCATCTCTTTTTCTACCCTTTCTTTAATTTTTGCTTTCTCTTTTTTCTGCTTTCTCTAACTCTTTTTCAATAAGTTCCATCATCTAGTCCCATACATTACTTTCACCAAATCTAATTTTTTGTCATAGGCAGACATAAAGTAAAGTAGTTTTTAGATGTATTTAGCAATGTGAAAATTTAGTTAAGTTTTAAGTTTGTTTGAACTCAATATAATCTTATGTTAAATTTGAATCAATATATAAAATTGTTACTTAACAAATTAAATAATAGTGTGTACTTAGAAAAATATCTGCACAGAACTATAGTAGAGTTATCAGTAATTGTAAATTTTTAGAAGAAAAAATGTGTACAATATGGTACAAAATTTCTATACAAAACACCTGTCAGTGATAATCAATTTCAATGTACTTCATCAAAATTATACTTTAAATAAATTCAACCAATAGATCAAATAGATCAAAAAAAAAATGAATGTACTCAATATATTTTCAAGGATCAGTTGCTATATATAGCTATAATGTGTGCCAAGTAAGAATAAAAATATTAAAAAGGAAGAAAATATATATATAGAGAGAAAATATATAACAGTCAAACAGAAACACTAATAATAATATATATATATATATATATGAATGTAACAACCCAGTCTGCTATAAAATAAATATATAAATAGAAGAAATAGGATAGGAGGATTACTCATATAAAAATACAGGACCTAGACAAACAAAAATATGAATACAATAATAGGTTACACTAACAGTTACACAAACAAAACTATACAGCTAAACAGTTTTCAATTTGGTCTAATAGCTCCTAACAACAAGAACGTTCTTAAACGCATTGGACCTTATCAAGCTAGGAGAACAACAAGAAATAATCCATAAGAAGATTCAGTTTTCAAACTTTTTTTTTCTAAATATAGTAGCGTTGTGTCCAAAAGCATTTAGAAGTTTTCTTTTCAGTACTTGATAAAAGTTTTCTGTTCTATGATCTTGATTCTGGCATATGGTTAAAGCTTGGCCATGCACAAAATTCAATATTATCTCTAACCATTCCTCCTCTTGTGCAATGAAACAATATAATTTAATTCCAAATCTATTTAGAAAGTCCGCTGTGTCATTCTTATTTTCATCAAAACCTCATCAAAACCTTTGTCTTTCTTGCTTTACTCCTCGTTTTGTCTCCTCTAATTTCTGTATCCACCACTTGCTGCAAATATTCTGCCAATTGTATTTTGTATTTTCAGCTCCATCATCTTTCCTTCTTGAGTAGAATTTTCCATTTTAAACAATGTAGTCTTTTACAAAGACTTAGTAGATAAATGTATTATTGGAACGCAATTACGAAGCAGAATTGTAGCGATTCAAAAGGTAGTAGAGTACATTGAAAAAGCACGTAACGAGAAAACAGCCTAGTCCAATTGTGCTATTTACAGACTCATTGTCATACCTACAGGTCATCGAAAACTCTGCTGGAAAACTACCGAAACCACTGGCAAAAACAATGGCATGCGTGAACTTCATCGAGAGAAACACAGCATTCGGACGACATTTCAGTACATACAGGGGCATGTAGGGATTGAAGGAAATGTAAGAACTGGCTTACTAGCAAAGTTCGGAAACCATGTGAATGAGCCGCAGATACTTTAGCAAGCTCAGACAATTGTACATGAATGAATGAGAGAAAAGTGGCATAGAACTTGGAAAAATGGAAGCTAAGGCATGGAGGTCTTAGGAAAATTTATAAACACCTTCTAAATCTGAAAAATGGTGGCAGTTAAACAAGGAAGAACAAGTTACAATTGATAGGTATTGTTATGACATGATTAGAATTTAGTATTTGTTTGGGAAATAAGGGAAAAGTTTTACTTAGCGACAAGTGACATGACAGAACTTTAAAAAACAAGAACTCTCTAGGCGACACTTTAGAATCAAGACGTTTTCTTATTTACATTAAAAATAAGAATAATTATAGAGACGGCTAGTAATAGAGGACATCGAAAGGTTACCGTATTCAGTATTAAAAGTGTTTGTTGTTTCAACACCAGCGTCGACTTTATTTATCGAATGTTGGCCTTTCGTCGGTTTTATCTGTTCCAGTATTGAGTTCAGTGTTACCTCCAGTTACATTTTCAAGTACTAGATACCTCGGAAGAGTTTAACAGTATAGATCGGAATACTGTCTAATCGGAGTTTATTTTGCTAAATTAAAGGCGGATTTCTATTCTTCTTGTAGACACTGCCAGCAAGACGACGAAACGTTAACCATCTGATTCCAGAATGCCCGATACAACACCCCAAGAAATGGTCATTTGAGTGAAAAAGAAACTAGTATTCATGACGAGCTAGCCCTGTACGGAGACAAGGCAACTCTACAACAAACTGCACCTTTCCTTGTCCGTGTTATCAGAGAATAGAGTTCTCAACACGGTGCCTCAGTACTATGAGACTTACAAAAAAAAAGGAGATACTAACAAAAGTATAATGTGAACACTGAAGATTTAGTGAGGACGATTCTTAGCTAAGTATTTATAATGTTACAGAGGGTTTGATAGTAAATGTGTCTGTTATGAGTGTAGTGTGCGTGCATGTGTATGAAATGACCAGTTGACCTTCATTGTACATGTATGATTGAACAGCAAGGAACAATGTGTAAGTCAGGACTTGGGCGGATCAGATTGACAAGATGATTGAGTGAAAAGACAAATAGAATACTAATAAATCACATATTGTTAATTGAGACTACTTGTTTTTAGAGTTTCATTTACAGGTTATTTTAGGCATACGATACTAAAGTCTTACAAACGTGTATATCCGAAACTGGATGGATTGTAAAAGGACCAAAGTAATAAAAGAGTAAATTAAATGCTCTTTAAGTTCTACAATGAAGGTACTATTATTTTTACTTTTTTATTTTACAAAATCACACTCTGTCTGAATGGTAATATATAAGCGTGTTTTACCTCTCACTTCCGATTCTCGTATCAGGTTGAAACTTTTAAAAATTATTTTTTGTACCTGACAAAACATGAACCAATAAAAGAATTTAACCGATTAGTTATTAATTAATGAATAAATTAATTAGTTATTAATCTCTTGTTTTGTCAAGTTTTTAATATCATTCCCATTCTCGGGAAAGTTGAAAGTTTGGTAATTATTCATAGTCGATGACAATACAAGAATCAATCCAAAAATTAACCAATTTCTTAATTAATTAGTACTAATTAATTAATTGTGTTTTATAGAGAAGAGGGGGAGCTAAAACTCTGCCTTTTTCAGTTAAATGGCAGTAATTAGCGGTTCTTTCTCATAAGTAAGTTTTTTCTAATATATTTTTTGTTTCACTTGTTTTTTAATGTTGTTTTATTTTTTTTTTTGAAAATATAAAAATTCAAATTATATTTCGCCAATTTTTGGTACAAACTTATATTTGAATTTTTGTTTCTGCTTTCTTCGATTAGTCTACTCTCTATATAATTTAATATGCCTTGCATACTGCACTCCACAATTATTTTATTTTAATACTATATAAACAATTTGTAGATAATTACCAATTGGGTATTGCGTTTCCCAATTAGTCATGTTACGACTATAAATAAATATTATATGGAACTTTGAAATTAATATTCTCTACACATGATACATGTACGTTTGTTAACAATTTGTTGTTGGTATGTTGTATAAAGTAAAGCAAAACAAATACAATAATATTACCATCTTCACATTGACACTTATTATTATGAAATTACCTCCCCCTTTTTCCAAGTGAAATACAAATTTATAGAAACATTCGATGGGCTTCTCCTGATGAGTTAAAAAAAAATGTATAAAAGAAGCCAAAAAAACAAACTAAACTGAATGAGGTAAACATTTTATTTTTAAATATATTTGTATTGAAAACATAATGACATTTATATTTTATACTTTTCCCTTTATAAACTATATAATGCAAAATATTTGAAGATTCATAAGGGTAGGCTACATAAGATAATCAAGTAACGTAATCAATCATTAAAAAACATCTAGATCTATGGCTGATTATTTGATAATAAAGAAATAAAGAAAAAAAATGCTTGCTACATGAGCGTATTACGTTAGAAAATTTCAAATGTACCGAATAGCAAAACGTTTACAATCGTCTTATGAAATTTGAACATATATTTTCTCGTCACAAAAAAATATCATATCTTTTACATACTTTATAAGTAGCTTAAAAAATTCATTAAAGTTAAAATGAACTATAAAATTATAATACGTTTTCCATTTCAAAAGAATAATATATGTTTTAAGACTACTCTATACTCAGAATTAAATGTGAAAACAATCCAACAAATGACAAGGCTAAATCCAAACTACCAAAACTTGACGCTTAAAAAACTTTCATTTTGGTCTAGAGCTGCCGTTTTAGTTTGTAGCCTGATATTTTGAGTTAAATGTTTGATTAAATAAAATATTTTATCCCTTTGTATATTTGAATTGAAAACGATGACTATTTTTAAAATGGAGTATCTTTAAATTAGATAATTAATTGATCAGACCAATTATACTAGTATTCTTAGGTAGTACTCTAACATTGTATGTTTATTAATTATATATATATATATATATATATATATGAGTACGAGACGGAGAAAGACATAATAAAAGAGACATTGAATTATTTAATTTAGTAATCTGTATATTGAACAATACACGGATAACATAGAAAGTCACTAACATTTAAATATATAACCAGGCAAAAATAATTAACAAATTGCTACCACTACTTATATTATCACATTTAAAAAAAAGGATAATTTTTCTAAACATTGCCTTACGTTAAAATAATACATTTACAGTGAAATGTTTATATATCTTAATAAAAAAAACTAGCTACCAACATTAGCAATTACAATTAATTGGTATATTTGAAGTTAAAAGTAATATAAGCAAATAAAAAGTTAAAAAGAAACATGAATTCATCACAAACGAATCTAAGGTGTATTTTTTTGAATGTTTAATTAAATTTTCAAATATCGTAACATCATTATTTTCCACATTTTACATATTCTGAAGTGTTAGCTGAGGACAGTTTTGACTATTTTTTCCTTTTATTATAAGTGCTAAAGTAAATGCTGAAAACAAAAGAACAAAGATGTTAATAATTTTTTTATTTGGAACGTTTAATGAAGTTATTAAGGATAAAGCTTTTAAAAAGTTTATAAATATCCTAAATTAAACCATATCTCTTAATTAAGATAAAAATGAGACTAAGACTACACTATTAAGCTTTATGGATTATTTTTTTGTGATTGCAAGTACTTTTTTTCTCAAATAAAAACAACAACCTTTTGAATATTGCATACATTATTTTGAAGTTCTTGTATGTATATAATGGTACTTACATTGATAGCTTTCATTGGACCATTTTTAAATTCTTGTAATTCTATGACAATAGTAAACGAAAATATATTTAACTTTATATATAATTATGCAAGCACGTTTAAATATATAATCGTCTACTATATATGCTTTGCTTTCAGTACGTTAGAGCATTTGTGACATATTTACTTTAAAAATTATTTCCTTCAGTGAGTTATTACAGAAATGCATTGAATTTGTTTAAGCTCTATAAAAAGTTATATAAATCCTAGTTAGCCCACAGCTACAGAAAAAATAACTGCCATTAAAAAAACTCTCTAAAATGCAACAGAATCAATAGAATAAGTGTATCTATTATTTCAGATTTTTACGTCGATGTCGTCAGGTGATGCCTCGACCTCTCTGTAATGGTGGCATCATTTGCAAAGGAAATTAATATTTACAGGTATAATATACGTATTAGTAAAATAAATGCATACAAGAACTGATGGAGGCAACACTTAAAAAAACCGCATCACAATTAAGGAGATCTGAAACAGGATGATAATGGCCATTTCGGGCCGACGATGTCAAAATAAAAAATGAAAACGCAAACTAAAACTTTATGGTCATACCAAATGTCCTCATAGCTTGCAAAGTCTTTCCTTCGGGGAGCCAATACCAGTGACTAAAAGATTGAAGAAGCAGACAGAGAAAGCGATGGGAAACAGTATCAAAGAATGGGTGGCAAAACAAAAGGCAGAGACAGTCGACAGGTCAGATGCGAATGTCGAACTCTAAGAATTGCTGTACAATGTTTAAACTTCAAGAATTTCGACCTTTCCTTTTTTATTTCTGTAAATTAGGTCACGGATTCTGATAAATAATCAATGAGTTAACCTAAACTATGTCAAGCTGTTGTTTTTTTTTTTGGCTGATGTAGACTATATTTTGTTTAAAAATCGGTCGTTGGGTTGAAGCTTAAAATAGCTGATTTTGCGTTATGACACTAGGATAAAGCTCTATGATAGATTGCCATAACAGAACAAGCCTATTTTTTGTAGAGACAGTAAGGTTTCTGTGTCAATATTTCTGTTTCAATGTTTAAATGTTGACACATTGCTACCTACAATTTGTTGACATTGACATCAAATTAGATGAAAGGGGAGGGTTGAAATGGGATGGAGAAAGTGCGCAGCAATTAGCATGATTCAAAAGTGTTAACCTGTCACTAAAAAGCAGCGTATGCTACGCCACGGGTCGACTAGTTTCATACAGAATTGCAACAGTTGGATCCACATATTTGTTTTTAAAATGTCGACTTATAAAGTCTCTCAGCATTGTAATTCAAGTGTACTAAATGTTTTGTTCCTCAGTCGTTTACCTTGTGCTCTCTTGTTGATTTTAGAATGTGGCAAATGATATGAAAGAAAGTATATATACTTTGTAAGCCACATATCTATCTATATATCTATCTATCTATCTATTTATCTATCTATCTATCTATCTATCTATCTATCTATCTATCTATCTATCTATCTATCTATCTATCTATCTATCTATCTATCTATCTATCTATCTATCTATCTATCTATCTATCTTTCTATCTATTTATCTATCTATCTATCTATCTATCTATCTATCTATCTATCTATCTATCTATCTATCTATCTATCTATCTATCTATCTATCTATCATCTATCTATCTATCTATCTATCTATCTATCTATCTATCTATCTATCTATCTATATATATATATATATAAAATAGAAGTGTAGAATTTAGATTTACTTTTGATGCTATCTATGTATCTATCTATTTATCTATCTATCTATCTATCTTTTTATCTATCTATCTATCTATCTATCTATCTATCTATCTATCTATCTATCTATCTATTTTCCTACCTTAGACTAATGGAAGCTTCACATAAGTCTTAATGAAAATTGAAACTCCTTACATAACCTTATATTTTCTTTATTTAAATGTCTATCTATTCATTTTATTGTCAATAGACCTATATTACTTTGATTTTAATATACTGACAATGCTCGAAAGAATGGCAAATATCGTGTATAAAATTTTTTATTTGTATAGAATATTTTATAGACATGCGAGATCATGGGCGTAGCCAGGGGGGGGGGGTTCTTGGGGTTCAAACCCCCCCCCCCCCTCCCCGAAATGAAATGAAATCCCCCCTTCGTGGGGGGAACGGAATTAAGTGATTGATTTTTGCTTTCATTTTGTTTATTTTAGGTGAGATTTTAATACTAAATCATTACTTACCATAATAATACCATATAATTTTTTTTCGCGTGGGGGGGGGGGGTCGGCTTCCAAAACCCTCCCCGAAAAAAAATCCTGGCTACGCCCATGTGCGAGATACATTATGACGTATAAGAAAAAACTATTTGAAATTAAAAGTAATGAAGAAATATTAATGATTTACTAATTGAATTTATAAGCTTATGGAAAGGAAACAAAAATAAAATAAACAAGTTTACAAAGAGAGTGTATGTTATTATTTTTTAATAATGTAATATGTATTTATATTCATGGCTCAAGTGTTTGAACAAGAGGTAAAGGAAAGATAACTCTTTCATTTCAGCAAGTCGGACTAGAGTTAACCTACTAAAAAAAAGAGTTGGGAAAACTAGTAGTATTTATCCATCACAAAATAGCAGGCCGGACTTCATCGTTGGAACAAAGAAGTCATGGAAAGATTAATCTTTTTTATTTCTAACCCACGTAGTTTTATCTTTAAAAAAAAGAGATGTGGGGAGATGAACAAGTAATCTACTCTGTATTCACCCGTCACTAAATAGGAGGGCCTCGCATAACCAAAGTGGGGATTCGTGCGAAAGGAATTTTGCTGCGCCATAATGGAGTAAGGTTACGAATAATAAGAAAACATTAATAGTTTGTATTAGAAAATAAATTCGTTTTTGCATTTTATTCATTCTTTACTATGTACACCTTCCGTGTAGCGAAGTCATATATTATATCTTGAAAATTATATTTCCTACATAGATATTACTCAATAGCAAGAATTTAAAAATGTTTAAATCTATCTACGAGAATTTTCGACCTCAAGTCATTCTTCATTAGTTTGAGGGTGAAAAGCTTTTTTCACCACATTCCACAATTAAGGGTATCGCATAATGCCGTTCCTTATCGAGCGTAGGATTCAATAATGAATGACACCCCAAAATGACAGAGATTTTTATGAGTTTTCAATAGAGTTTAATAATTTCCGGATATTTCCAGGAATTGTTCGTATATTTAGCAATTTCAGGAGATTTCCTGCAGCTCCTGATAAATCAGAAGACCGCGAAAAATATGTAATAAGTTATAAAATGGTTTATTTCAATAATTCTTACAATTATTACTAGCGCAGGCCCATGAAAGTGCGGGGCACACTGCGGACGCATCGGTTGACTAGTTGCAAATAATTCCCACATCATATCTTGTAAAATAAGAATTAATTAAAAGTCATACAATGAAAAAAAAATGGCGACAATTTCATAATATTTTTGGCACTCTACTATTGATATTTTTTATCATGAAAAAAAATATTTCTCGTTAAACAGGGATCTATAAAATGTGGGTCGTGGCCAAAGATCTTTACACTCTTAAACACCAGCAACAAATCTTTTAAATATGATACCAATTTTTTTTTCAAAATTATAAGATTCCTCATAGCCATACTATTAAAGTCACAGATGTTGTTCAAACTTTGAAGCTCTGTCATTTTTTAAAATCATATCACCTACTTTTATGCCTATAGACTTCTCTTATGCCATACCAGTTGTGTATTGTAAGTAACGCCCTTCATTTTCAAACTAATATAAAAAAAAAAGCAATGTTAAAAAGATGGTTTGTGTGTTAACAAGAACTCGAAATTCGGCCCCAAAATAGCCCACCCAGGCAGGTAAAAAGGCAGTTTTTAATATTTTTAGAAAGAACATCAGAATAAAATTATATCAAAGACAAATGACAGAGAATAATGGAGACAGATCATGTGTGGTGCCCCGGTCCGGCAGACTAAAGAACAAATGAAAATGAATATGAATTTATTGAATTGATACTGGCCTAACTGATGTCTTATAATGAATATCTAATTAATCTAATTGTTTTGTAAAAGGTCAATCTCTTATTCGTCAAGAAAAAAACATTTCCGTAAAAAAATCCTTTAGTTAATTTTTCTGCATTCATACAGTTACTTATCAGTTCACGTGATAATAGGAAAAAAAAACTAATTATTAATTGTTGATTTATTATGTCCAACTTATATGCATACTAAATAAATTTTTTCTCTTTAAAATAGTTATCATTTTCAGTGTAAATGTAGTAGTTTGTATAACAGCACTTATCTAACTTTGCATAAATGTGTTGAAAAAAAGGAAAATATCACTCTACTCCTATTAAAAACCTCTAATGTTTTTTATTAGTAATGCATATTTGTAAAAGTGGTGTATCTTTAATGAAAAAACTGCTTGCATACTTGATTTTAAAAATTAGATTTTTCGCTTTTAGAAAAGAAAAAAAGTAGCCGTAGCATCAGAGCTTTGAATGGTCTAAGATATGATGTCTGATTTAGTGTAGGCTGGGTGTTTCCTCAGGCTTTTTTAAAATATATAAATATATATAGTCCCCGCATTTTAAGGGAGTTTTCGGTCTTGGCAATTTTCTCCAATACTGACATAAAAGGAAACATCTAGGTCTGAAGACTGTAACCGGAATATCCATGGGACAAGGTGGGGTTGGCCAATGGTCCATTCTCCGCCATCCATAGAGCTCTCCAAATTGAACTTTTCTGCAGTAGAAAGCTTAAAGTGGACTGTGCCCTGGGTATGCTCTGTGGAATCGTCACATCCTGGATCCAGGCCCCTTCACGATATCACATTCACCAGATTTAGAAAAAAACACTTCATGTTGGGTTTATGTCTAGTATTAAAATGTAGTGAGACAAGGACCTCCGTCTGGTGTAGTGCAATCCAGACCTCTGTCAAAAAGCACCTAGTGAAATGCAAGTGGAAAGGCAGTGGGGTTATTTATTTCTCTTGGTCATTTCCAAGCCCCGATACCCACACGGGGGAGTATCGCCACAGAGTGGAGGTTTGGAGTCAGAGTTTTCCTTCTCCTAGATGGGTTGCGTTATTTAGGCTGACGTGCCCCATCAACACAAAGCTGAACAACTGAAGAAAACAGCACACTTTTTTTCCTTGGCACAGTCTGCAAAAGAGCTCACAGCTCAGCAGCAATAAAGCTGGCTAGAAGAAGAAGAAGAAGAATGTCTGATTTTTGCTATCTTTTCTAGTTTACGACATTTAAACTGGACGGACGGACTTACATTCTACACAAAACTAATAGCGTTTTTTCCCCTTTCAAAGGGTGCTAAAAACACTACATTTTTATTGCTCTTAAAATAAATAATGACCTTATATCATAGATTTCTGTGAAATGTAAACGAATGGATAATGCATCAACAGAATTGTTTTAAAGGATATACTTTAATAATCACGCTACAGAAACTTACCTTTCTTGTGTCTTCGTTTTAATACTCTTCCTCTATGTATTGTCCATCTAGCTGAATTAGAATAATTGGTTCGACTGTATAGAATGGAAAAAAATACATTGATCTATATGTTTCTTTAGATTACCACATACCCAACAGCATTGGACGGTTATATGATCATAAATGGCGCTATTACTGATTTTTTTTTTACGGAACATTTCTAAATAAACGGTAGTACACCTTAAGTTTATGTTCAAATATATTTAATAACATAAATGATATTGCTCAAATGAACACTTTATAAATGAGATGGGTCATCTGAACACACACATTAATGTTCTCTTGCTAAAGCTTAATAAACATTTTATCTCAGTGATAAAATGAAACATTAAAGCATTTTTTGTGGTAGATTTATAAAAGTTAATAAATAAATTTTATTTTTATTTTATTTTATTTTTGTACTTGTATTTGAACAAACGTATTTATGAAATAAAAGTTTCTTCTCCTTCCACAAAATATATGGACATAAGTTGTTTAGCCCAAATACCGAGATATAACCAATATGTGTTACATGGTCACTCTTCATTAATCAAATTAAAATAAACATAGTTATGTAGAGATAATTTCATAAGTATACTTATAAAAAGTTATCTTTCTAATAGATCTTCATGTGTTGTTTTTTTTTAGAGTTTGCTTTATATATATATATATATATATATATAATAAGAAATCTAAAAAGTCATTAATTTCTAACATCTACTTGGTGACAGAATAAAGCAAAAATGAAATCCATGCGTTTGATAATACATTTATTTGCTTTAAAAAATAAATATGAATGCAGTATTTTGCAAGAATCTGTCGCAATTAGTTACCTCCATAATAAAAAGGTACTCATTCCGATAGCGCCGCTTTTATTAATAGGGGATGGCGTCATTTATACATAGACACTTTATAAAAAACAACTAAGACTTCTTGAGCGCTTTCACCAAAGATGCTTGCGCTCCATCATGGACATTCGGTGGCAGGACCGCACTACAAACAGCGATGTCCTTGCGAACGCCGGTATGGACAGTATAGAGGGACTACTTATGGTCCGGCAACTACGCTGGGCAGGGCACGTATGGGAGACGAACGTATGCCAAAGGCAGTCTTTCTTGGTTAGTTAAAAGGTGGTCGACGTAACAGAGGCGCCCCACGGAAACGCTTCAAAGACCAGCTTAGGCGTCAACTTTCCTTGGCTGACATAGAAGAGAGCACTGAGCTGCATGCGGCGTCGGAACGAGACAGCTGAAAATCACTCACGAAGGTCGAGGGATACACATTTGAGACCAAAAAAAAAATATGCTGCCGAGGACAAACGCAGACGACAAAAAGAAAATCAATGGTTATGCTTGCCCTGGATGTGGCAAAATATGCATGTCTCAGATGGGGCTGCGCAGCCACGGGAAACACTGCATTCCTCATTAATCTTCGGACTCGAAGACAAGCCTTATTATTTGTATTATCATTTTGTGTAGTAATTTGTTTTCTCCCCTTGCGCTTTATCGTAATTTTCATATGATGTCAATATTGTCTTCTTGGTAGTTTGGTGCATTCATGCCATATTGCTGGACAGAAGCAAGCTGTATCTTTGGAGTTCCTAACTTATCCAAGTGCTTATGTTACTGGACAGCCTTTGCCTTAGTATATATTCTCAAAGGACTATTTGACCCCTCTTTAGGGTGAGTTTGTTTTATTTCACAATGTAAAGTTATTTTAATATGGATTCGGTCGTATTGGTATTTTTGTTCTTAGGTTAGAAGATAGAGGAATATGTTATTTGTCTTTCTATAGGGTTTTAAGTTTTGGGTTCTGGATTTCAAGTTCCAGATTTCCGATTTTTAGTGTCAGTCTTGGTGATACATAGTGATTTGATTTATTTTTTCGGTGATACTCTGAACTTTGGTTATCTTCACCATTGCTGAACATTCGTCTTGGTTAGAAGATACTTGTGTTACCATAACAATATATGAAGTGAACTAAATTTTTAACGGAATCTTTGTCTTTGTCGGAATCTGTGTCAGGTTCCACTGTAATTAATTCACCATTATTCAAACGACTCTCACCCAGATAGGCAGAAGTACAAAGGTCTGTTAAGACCCTGTTAGATTTCTTTGCATGTGTACTGTCACCGAAGGGCACCGCATGTATAGTTCTAGTCAATTGCATGGATGCAGTTGCCATGCTTCGAGTTTTATATCAAATTGTTTCTTTCTTGGCCTTTGTTAAGGCCCCGTAGTCACAATTTCACAGAAGGAACCAAAACAACAAATTAAGACCGGTCTTTAGGCGTTCATAGTTTTAATTATCGTCAAATGTATTGATAGATGGCAGACGACTTTCAGGTTCACAACAGCAAACTTTTAAGCAGACCCAAAGTTGTCTTGATCTGTCTGGCTTATTGAGGTACTCGTTGCCACGTTCTCGCCTTGAGAGCCTCAGTCGCGATACTTGCCTTCATCTCAGTCACAAACGATGCTACAATCACTCAGCGCCTTCATCACCACTGTTTTTGCAGCCACAGTCCTAACCAGACAACTTCTCTTTTACCAACGAGTCTCTTTCACCTTTCATTACCATACAATATTTTCTCTTAGGTATATTTGGCCTTCTACTTGCAATACAGTAGAATTATCTGCAATGTTCCCCATCATGTTCACCATCATGTACATTCATTCACGCATCTAATTGTTTAAATCTTGTCGGGAGTCTTAAACAGTATTCAAAAGCTCGACGAAATACGGTTTCACCTCAAACAATATTATTCCAGTTCATTCCCTTTATCAGCTAGAACCTGCCAAATTCGTGCTCTAAAATTGTCTTAAATCTTCTCAAAGCGTTTCAAACGTTGTCATTTTATCTCTTTTATCAGTTCTTTTCATTTCAACTTGTCTCGGCGTTCATTTGAAAAAAAAAAAACTTACATTATGCTCCAGTTGAGTCACCCAATCCCACTTCTAGACACCAATGTCATAACAACAGATATATTTGTTTATTCACGGGATATTTCAAATACATACAAAAACGTCTGTGTATAGCATGGCGTCTTCGTAAGCTTTAGACATGTGTGGAACATCATTATCTTCTTCCAAATATAACAATCCTTCGAAGTCTACACTATAACAATGAACATCTTCTGCACTAGCTTGGATGGCGGTGTGTATGGCATGGTTATAACAATACTAGATAAATAGTCAAAAGTTTCTCAAAGGCCAACGTCGCTTTTCGTCGTCTCTTCGACTACAAAGTTTATAAATTAAGCTCCTCACGACATTTTTGTATAGCTTTTTTCAACTGAGTACTCTATTGGAAGACTTTTGGAATGCTTCAAATTAATAAGTGTCTTCACTCCAAAGTAGGCATAGTCCAGAAAACATTTTAATAATGTAACGTAATATGCTAATGAGTTAAAATTTGCATCACGGGGAAATTTTTTCTGTTTTATGTTGACTTTGCGTTCATTATTTTAAATCACCCTTAAAAACTTAAACATAAACGACATTTATAAGTAAAATACTTTAGAATATCGAACGTATCTTTATTATCTTCATTGATGCCGAAAAATTATTTTAACTGTCAAGCTGCAAACGACAAAATGACTGTCGATTGTTTTAACCAATTCATCTAAGCAAGTAAAGATTGATAGTAATGTACTGTAAATAAATAAAAACGAAAAAGGAAAAAACCTGAAACACTAACTAAAAATATATTTACTTACACAGCATAGAAACTTTTTTTAGGTGAACATTTGTATCTTTTATTTAGAATGGAATCTGTTGATAAATAATGAAAGTTACATAATGCAAAAATCTTTTTAGGCGAGACTCATGTCCACTAAAAATCACAATTCAAAGCTATGTTGTGTAGGCCATGTTTTGGGAACCGCGAAGTAGAATTTTTGACGCTAGTGTGGTTTAGTTGAAGTCATAATTATTTTTAATATATTGTAATAAACCTGGTAGTGACACATTGGGGTAGTGGTATGTGTGTAGTCAGCCGACGCAAATCGCCCGAGGAAGCGCAAGACGAGCGATCAATAGTGACGATTTAAGACGGTCAGCCGAGATGAGTGTCAACGTGACGGTTTGGGAAGGATCTCCGTCGTGAACAGAACTCAGGAGCATCACGAGGGATGTAGTCATTTGGCCTCCCAGAATGGTCGAGCGACGTTCGATCCGGTTCTGGAAGTCTATTGGGGACCCTATATAAAGAGCAAAGGTATCAGATTCGAGTAAGTCAAAACTTTCCGATCGACGGTTTAATTCAACTGCTCAATACCAGTCCGAGGCCAGGCAGAAAGACAAGTGCAAGAATTGATACAGCGAAACGGTGTTATCGGAGAGATATTTGTACAGTGTACGTGCTGCCAATTGTACAGTGTTGACTGTTATTTATTGAACATTAAGCCATTACGTTATTACGGAGCCCTGAGTTTTTTAAGCTGGTGGTGTCGTGTGGCCTGCGGAGAGTCTTGATAGTGAGATTTGTTACAAAATTTATTTTTTTTCTAACATTAAACAATGTTAAACAATTTAATTCTATTTAACTTGAATTTTTCAGCCCTAAAAAAGAAAATGTATTTGTATTTGTTTTGTCTGATATATCTAATTAATCGTTTTACATGTTTAAAAGTAATTAAAGAAAATAAAATATTTTAAGTTCAATTTTATGATTTTTTTCCAGCTTTTAATTTTATATACTACTAATAATTTTTGTTTTTAAAAAAATAATCTATTATTATCTCAATTTATTCATGTAATCAATATTTTTTTTTTACATACACCTCTTCATGAAAAGTCCTAAAAATTTGGAAATATAGAATTAAAGCTAGATGCTGAAACAAATGATGATTCATACATATATTAAACATAAATGACCAGGGACCAAATTTTTTAAATGAGAGAAAGTTGTGAATTAAATGCCAAGAAAATAAGGGACTGCGCCGACTAAGGCTCGTACCAGTGACCCTGGAAACGACAACACCCATAGTGATAACGTATTTAACTAATAAACCTCTAGTCCTTCGAAATGTCCTTCTTCTTCTTCTTATATGTTACAGACGTTACTTCAAAAAAAGAAGATGAATACATCCTACGCAGCATGTATTTAGTCATGCATATTAACCGATGACCTAAATTCTGCCAAGTCACTGGTTTTCCTGGCTGGTTCTGGAAAGCCATTCCATGCTCCAATAGCGCTAGGGAAGAAAGAGCTTTTCTACAAATTGGTCCTAGCATCTTTGTGTCTTTCTGAGTATTTTATTAAACTTTGTTTTTGTATTTGAAGATTATGGTTCAGTGTTTTATGTATAATTACTACTTTACTTTTAAGTCTTTAATCCGGTCCAAAAAACATTTTTCTGGTCTAGAGTAATTTCACCCGTATGCATATTATCACCCCAGTGGTCAAAGGTCACATGCCTTAGCTAGCCTCCTCCCCCACCTCGCCACATCCGTTCACCGACAACTTCAATATAGCCGCAACGGACAGCCGTTAAGCATGTATTAGACAAACAATGGCTCTATTTAATTGTGTATCTCTTATAATGACAAGTGGACAACATAAATACATTACATACAGAAGCTTCAGTGGGTATGAGCAATTAAGCTTGGAATGTAAATATAAAATTGAAGCTAGGTGCTAATGATACATGATGATGATACATACATATATTAAACATAAATGAACAGCAGCACCACGGACCAAGTCTTTAAATGAGAGAAAGTAGTGAATTAAATGAGACGAAAAAAGTGGTCCTTGGTGCTGATGTTTAGCAAAATGGAAAATCTTTTTTCTTCGTAGCATTTATAAATCATCTGTATTTGTCGTTTTATCATGTTGGCAGAAAGTCTGACAATGCATAAAAAAAAGTTTAATACTGCCCGACACATGTTTGATAATAATAATTAACATTTCAAAAAGTAATTGACAATGTGAGAATTTGAGTTTTTAACATCAAAAGAACTGCTTGATTAATATTGCGAATTAAAATGTCTATAATTAACTCAAAGCAGCTGTCACATTAGTAGAGTTTTATCATTTGCCTAGAATTAATTTTAAGTAATCTCGATGGTCACATGAAACCCTCGTTAACGGTGGACCACATAAACAGATGACCCATAGATCACAACGCTTATAAGGAATATTTCCCTTTAAAAATAAAATAAATGTAGAATAAAAAAAAAAACGTTGAGTTATTCCAAAAGAGATTTTTCAAATGAGTGGATGTACTTTTTTTTTCTAAATTTTTAAGACATACATATGTTCCTCATTTGCAATAACAAAGTTTCCGTTATGATAACAATAATATACAGAGAGATACAAACGAGACCTTATAACATTGAAAATTGACTGAGTATAGGTAAGACAGAGCTTGAGACCACACTACATGGAGAGAGATGGAGACCAAAAAAAAAAAAGATATGACTAACGGAAAACATGGTCTTCAGCCCTATTAGATAAGCGTGCCTTAAAAAAATGTCTGGCTCCTCTTCCACCAAAGCGAAAGCCACCTTAACCTGCAAATATATGTGAACGGAAGTGTCCCTCCCAAAAAGGGCTCGACAGTAACATGAAAAAAAGTGTTTAAAATAAACCATTTTCGTTCTTAGACTAAAGGAGGCCAACAAGAAATAAAAACAACAACTCATATGCACCCATGATCGATGGCTGAGGAAATGGAAAAAGGCAAAACGTCTTTGAAATTTTTAGCGGCCCCCGTAACAAGAAAGACACTAAAAGGTTTGTGCAAGACGTCCGTCTGTCCGTCTGTAACATTCAGATCCCGAAAACTAGAAGAGAAATGAAAAGTATTATTTCCCCATGGGATGCTGCTTGAAAAGTTAAGGTGCAACGGCTACTTTTGGTTTTCTAAAAAAAACGTTTAATTTATTAAAATTAATTATATAAGCTGTTTTTTCCATAAAAATACACCAATTGAAAAACAATTACATAAATGGAAAGGAGGCAATGTTACAATATGTTAACAAAGAAATGACATTATTTTTAAAGATTTTCAGTATCCCTAAGTCAATAAAATGTACAAGAAATGTTCACAATATATGTAAATATTAGTTAAAGGTTGTTGTTTTTTCTGGTTAACAAGCTGCTGAAGTTAAAAAAAAACACTTATGTTTGTTTATAAAGGCTAAGAATGCACTTCGTATATAAATAACAAGCAAAATTTTTTTAATGGACTTTTATGCAGTGACTATCGAGCAGTAGCGTAACGCCGCGACATGATATAATGCTAAACTAATTTCTTTTTAAATAAGCAGATTTTATAAATTTTTTGTTTAGTACCCCATCAAAATAAAGGTCAGTTATTTTGTGCGTTTTGTCTATTGGTCGGTCCGTCACTGTCCGTCACGTTTATTTACAAAAACAACAACACTAAACGCTAGTGAAATTCTGATTTACTTTTAAAGTTCCTTCCAAAACATTGCAATATATTTAAGTATCTATTGTTTCGGATGTTTTTGTGAAAAAGATCAACGGTAACGAAAGTTTATTTGCTCTTCTAATTATATTACATATAGTGTCTGTGATATGAACTATTAGTATTATGATATTGTTTTATAAAAAAAAAAATATGTCAAACGATTATTTGAATTAGCAAGATTTACGCTTATATAATTGGACAATAAGTAACTACAGTTTAATTATCGATATCCAATTCTTCCGTATTTTTAGCTTAAAACAAATTTATGTCAAATGACTTTTTTTTCAAAAATATCGACAATAGGTTGTTCAGGTTTTTAAAATAAGGATGTAATTTATTACAAACAATTATTGAAAACCCTTTTAATGAAATGCTAAAACAACTCGGTACAGTAATGTTTATATAAACTTCGTTAGCATGACTCGTATTTTAAAAGGACATAATAGCTAGATTTAGATCTAATCTAGATTTTTTAAAACTACATCTAAGTTTTTTACATTATATCTAGATTTTTTAAAATTAGATCTGGATTTATATTCTAATTAAAATCGTTGTAGAGTATAGATCTAGAATTTTTAGGTCTAGCTTACACTGATATAGACTAAATCAAGATATATAATTTCGATTTCTAGACTTAAAGTGTAGATTTTGATTTTTAAACCTCTAGATCAATATTGCTATGTTATAATATACTTAAACTAATCATTTATTTTTAAATTTAATGTTGCATATTGATAGATTATCTAGGATTTTTTTTACATAAATTTAATATAAATTACATCTAAGTTATTCCAAATTTATATTCTAGATCTAGATCTAGATCTAGTTGATATTGATCTTAAGAGTTCTAAATCAGAAGTTTATCTTATCTTATCTTATCTTATATAATACAGACGTTACTTCAAAAAAGAAGATGATTACTGTAATAGTAAGTGTATGTTTTGCGTGGCTGGTAGTGCAGTTTGTGTGCCTGTGTATGAAATGACCAGTGGACCATGAGTTTACATGCTTGAGTGAACAGCAGTGTGTCAGGGACTGTGTGTAAAAGGAAGTCAGAGTATAGAGAACAAGTGGTTGGAGTAGAGAGCATAAATATGGACGAATAAAATCATTGTGTTTATTGAAGTTCGTGTTGTTTTAGTCTATTACAATTACGTCCTACGCGTCATGCATTTAGTCATGCATATTAACCAATGACTTAAATTCAGCCAAGTCACTGGTTTTCCTGGCTAGCTCAGGCAACCCATTCCATGCTCTAATAGCACTACGGAAGAAGGAGTATTTGTACAAATTTGTCCTAGCATATGGGACGAGGAATGTGCCTTTATCTTTGTGTCTTTCAGAGTATTTTATGAAATTTTGTTTTTGTATTTGAAGATTATGGTTCAGTGTTTTATGTATGATTGCTACTTTACTTTTGAGCCTTCTGTCCTGAAGGCTTTCTAAATTTAGTGATTTTACTAAAGGTGTTACTCTAGTCAAATGTAAATATTCGTTTGTTATGAATCTCACAGCTCTATTTTGTGTCTGTTCCAGTTTTTTAATGTTTTCTTGAGTTGAGGGGTCCCAAACGGAGGATGCATATTCTATTATTGGCCTAACCAAGGTTAAATAACATTTAGTTTTATGTTCTTATTTGATTTATAGAAATTTCTTTTAATAAATCCTAATGCTTTGTTAGATTTTTTTGTAGTTTCATCAATATGTGGATTCCATGACAGTTTTTTCATTTATTATAACACCTAGGTATTTTGCGTTTTTAGTCTGTGTTACTGGTTTGCCATGAATAAGATAAGTGGAATTAATTTGTTTTAGTTTTTGTTACTCTTAACAACTGACATTTTTCTGGGTGGAAAGACATGCTCCAATTTGATTTGTTTAGTTTATACAGATCTACATCCTCATTCTAGTTCCGTTGCATTGAAAAAGTCAATAGCTCTTTTGATAACTGTGCAGAGACATCGAAGTACAAACACGATATAGTTGGTCTTTTCTCTTTTTTTTCTAATTATAAATCAATGCTGAAAGATTATCTAAAATCACTCATCTGACATATTGTAAGTATCCAGTAGATGCCATGCCATAATGTGTAGGCTATTAGTTTGTAACCAGTTCGCTATGTGACAGGTTGGGGAAATATACGTGTGTTTGGCGTGTTTAATGTCTAGGGGATGATTATTTTTGAAAGCTTTCACACACCAACCCGTCAGCATATAAATCGGGAGCAGGCACGCAACAAGACAAGCAATGAAAGAAAGATACAAAGTTAAAAATAAAGAATATTTATTTACATAAATATTTACATAAAAGAAAAAAAAGGGGGAGGATTTGCATCTATCTCTAGTTAATACTGTGTTTAATCATCACTCTTGCACTTAATAAGACAGTATGTCACTTTGTCCTCTGACTTAGCTGGTTTTCCTGTTGATGTCGCAGCTGGCTGTGTCCTGGCATGAGGTTTTGCAGCTGGAGGTGGCGCTCTAGCGGGTAGATGGACGCCGGTGATATAGTTCTTGTGGAGTCTCAATCCAAAGTTCTAATATCTTTAGTGGGCACAGTAGGGCGGGTGGCCGTCTACCCTTGGCACAAGTGTACTGCGGGCAGAGCGGATCTGCCGTGGGCAGCGTAGTGAACAGGATAAGTCCAATGAGTTGCAGAGGGTTTGGCGTAGCTATTACGCCTCGCACAGATCTGAGTCTCTAGGCACGTCGCACCTAATAAGTTGACAGGTGGGCTATCGAATAGGCGGGCAAGGCCGATAGCGCCAAGTAGTAGTGTTGAGTAGATCCACGTAGGCAGTAGAGGATACTCAATAGCAAGTGGGCAAGTGATCCGATAAATAGGTAAGTGCAGTGCTGAATAGCACTAAGCACATAGGCAGTAGGTGATTCTCGATAGTAAATAAGCAGACACCTGAGGGAGGCTGCGGATAAATAAAGACAGGTTAGGACATGTCTCTCATGCATCCTATTGATGCCCTCGACTGAGGTGCATTCGTCAGATTGGTAACATTGCTTTAGAGTACAATGGGGAGATGATGACAAATGGGATATGGAAAAATAAAAAATGGAGAGGGGCGCAACTCTCGTTAGAGTAAAATGAGTAAAGGGGAGACAATTCATATCTCTTCTCTTCTAAACGCAGTAGCAGTGCGCTAGTAAAATTATGAAGGCGGACAGCCGAGATAAAGAAAATAAAATAAGATGTACAAATATATACATTTTTGCATCAACGATCAATTGAGCAACGCAGCATTAATAGATTAATGCAATACTTAACTACATACATAGGACACGTTTATGTTTTCTACTTACGATAGTGAGAAATACACAATGCACTAATTAAATGTAAATGGAATAATAAAATACACATAATAGTCTCCAGTGAGAAATATGCACAAGGTAACTAAGATGGAACTTGTGATTAAGTTCGGCTTATCACCAGTTATTCCTCTAGGAGAAAGAATAAATGATATAGTCCAGACTCGATAGCTCAGCTCAAATGAGAAAATGAGAGAGTCTGACTTGATTTGATTTACCTTATATACAGGCCTGGAAAATGTGGGCGGAAAAAGGAAATGTCCTAGGCTAAGAATTATCTTACACGTGGGTGAATACGACTCGAGGTGGGAGTCGCGCATAGGAAAGATCAATAGATGTGTTGGTCCGAGTGATCTCCTAGATCAAAGAGAGACGTGGGAGAAAAGGTGGGGGGGGGGAAGGGTGACTTGCATTCCACACAACGTGGTGTCATCTGCGACAGTCATTCAGACATCCGGTGGGTAAGATTAAAGAGACTGAGTTTATCTTTCCCCGATCAAGATGAGATAAGTCGAAAGACGCGGCCTAGCTATCTCCAATGTGGTCAACTAAGTCTAGCCTGGAGAGGAAAAGGTGGTGCGGGTTGAGAAATTGGTGGTAGGATGGAGAAATAATTAAAATAAAATAAGTAAATAATGAATAATAATAATTAATGCTGTGATAAGTATATATGGATTCCATGATAGTTTTTCATTTATTATAACACCTAGGTATTTTGCGTTTTTAGTCTGTGATACTGGTTTGCCATGAATAAGATAAGTGGAATTAATTTGTTTTAGTTTTTTTGTTACTCTTAACAACTGACATTTTTCTGGGTGGAAAGACATGCTCCAATTTGATTCCCATTTCTGTAATTCATCTAATTCTCTTTGTAAAATATCTGTGTCTTGTGTTGTTTTTATTGTTCTATATATTATGCAATCGTCTGCAAATAATCTGACTTTTGTTCCTGAACTAATGCAATATGGTAAATCATTTATGTAAATTAAAAATAGTAGTGGACCCAAGACTGTACCTTGAGGTACACCTGAGTTTACTGTTATCGGTGTTGATTTAGAGCCATTTATTATTACAGTTTGTTCTCTCCCTATCAGAAAGTCTTTAATCCACTGATGCAGTGGACCATTAATGCCGAAATATTTTAATTTTTTAAGCAAACTATGGTGGTGAACTTTGTCAAAAGCCTTAGAAAAATCTAGTAAGATAGCATCTATTTGTTCACTATTATCTAAACCTTTTGAAAAATCATCAATTAGTCCTATTAGTTGTGTTTCACATGATCTATATTTCCTAAAGCCATGTTGGTATGGTGTGAGGACATTATGTTTGTCTAAGTGGTTTATGATGTTGCTACATATTATGTGTTCTAGGATTTTACATGTGATGCTGGTAAGTGATACTGGTCTGTAGTTCCCTGGGTCAGATTTTTCTCCTTTTTTAAATAGGGGGGGTGACATTAGCTTCTTTCCAGTCCTTTGGTACTCTGCTCTGGTTAAGTGAAGCCTGAAAGAGTATTTTGAACACTGGGGCTAGCTCATTACTTAGTTCTTTGAGTAACCTAGCTGGAATACCATCAGGTCCAGAAGCTTTATTTGGTTTGGTGTTGGCTAATAGTTTTTGAATTCCATTTTCTTGTACTACTATATCTTCTATGTTGTCTACTTGGTTCAAATTCAGTAATATGTCTTTGTCTCCTGGGGCTGAGAATGCTGATGCAAAGTATTTGTTTAGAATGTTTGCTTTAGTTTCATTATCATTATGTATTATGTTATGTTCATCTTTTAATGGCGCTACGCCTGTTGTTTCCATTTTCTTAGACTTAATGTATGACCATAGGTTTTTGTTGTTATCTTTAGATATTACATTGTTTATGTATTCACTCTGCAGCTGTCTGCTTACTTTTTGGGTTAAGTGTTTAATTTTTTATATACTTTTTGTAAACTCTTTCTGCATTAGTTTCTTTAAATTTTCTATAGAGGTTTTCCTTCTGTTTACAAAGCTTCTTTAGTCTATTATTAAACCAGCATTTATTTATTTTGTTTGATGTGTATTTAGTTGGTATATGATTTTCTATTATGCTTTTAAGATGGTTTTTAATGAAATTCCAGAGGTCATCGACTGGTTGGTTAATGTCTTTTTCTAATAAGAATGTTTGTTGAAAGTTTAGTGCAGCTTGGTGTAGTTGTGTTAGGTTACATTTATTCCAGAGTAAGATTTTTCTTTTGGGTTTTGTATTGGCTACTGCTTTTATCTGACTGTGTATTTTTATGATCTCATGGTCTGATAGACCAGGGATAATTTCATAATCAACTACTAATCCAGGTCAGTTGGTTAAGAAGAGATCTAATGTGTTGTTTAATCTAGTTGGCTTTTTAATGATTTGATCTAAACTTAGGTTGTGTAAAGTTTCTATGAAAAGCTCATTTATGTCCTTAAGGTTTTGGTGTTTATCTATGGTTAGTGTTTTCCAATTTATATCAGGTAGGTTGAAATCACCCATAATCCAAAAAACTGCATTTTTATTTGTCTCTTTAAGTGTAGTAATCTGATTACATAGTTCCTGCATGTATTCTAAACTAGAATTTGGTGGTCTGTAAATGCTGCCTATTATTAGGGATGTTGAGGTGGTATTAATTTTACAAAATGTTGATTCTACATTTTTTGAGTTAGGTAAGGTAATTTCTTCTGCTATAAGAGTGTTTTTTATTGCTCTATAAAGGCTTAGTACGTTCCATGTCGCAAAACAAAAATCATGTCCTTTTCCAGGCCTAGGTCGTTTTCCGTTGAGATCCGTCCGGGTTTTCTTGTGTGTATTAGCTTTCGTAACAGTATTTTTTATATGACAGAGTTGTTAGCCCGGTGCATAACCATCTGGGGGGCTGCCCCTTTCAGCTCTCTGGATAGCTGCCTTTATTTTCGGGTAAGGTGCCCTAGCCTTTGTGGATCCCTCCACTTCCTGCAAGGCACCTGGGGAGGCGCTCGATGGGAGATCAAAAACTCCACACGAGCACAGTTGTATAAAGTTAGCTTAAAATGAGTAGCTTTTAGGTTCTGTTCAGTACTATTAACAAATGTTACTGTTAAGATTATAGCTCAATTAGTAATACTTATTAAAGGTATTGATAAAACTTTTCTGAGATCTTTAAAAGGGAAAAAAAAAGTCAATTTTTTATGTATTAAGAGAATGTCTTAAAAATGCGAAAGTACCTACTTGCATTATTATGATGAATGGAGTGAAGTCCCCAAATTGATAAAGAAAATTTGTTGTGATTTCAATTGAAACTACCAGCAAACTTAAGACTAGTTAATAATAAATTGGAAAAGAGATTTAAAATTTAAATGCTATTGAAAAGATGTATATATTTTCAGTATACCTTTAAATATGGATTAAGAAACAGTGGTAAAAGATATGAAGTTAAATTTATTTTTCCATCTTTTTAAACATTTTAACCTTTCCAAAATAGCCGTCTAGAAAGACATTTTTCCAAAGGTAATATCTCAATAATTATGCTCTATAAATATACCAAAATATATTTATAAGCAGCTTAGAAAAAGCTATGCCAGAAATAGATTGACTGGTGCACAATTCAGACAACTTTTAATACAAACTACCTCCAAATCTAAACCAAATTTAGAAGAACTATTTATTATCAAAACACTCTTAAATTCATACATCATAAGTTTTAGTTAGATTGTGATATCATTAAGTGTGATATAAAATTTATGTATTGAAAAATTGTAACCAGACATATTTTTTTTTTAAATTCCTTTTTTAGCGTACTCCTTAAACCTTTGCCCATCACTGAATTAAATGATAGTAATTAAAATATAGTGCATTTTAATATTTTAATTTGTGCCTAACAATAAAAGACAGATAAAGAAAGTTAGTTGGTTGAATTTAAAGCTCATCATTTAACACACTTAACAAGATTAAAAAGAAATGATTTCTTACTTGCTTTGGCTGAAACTGGAGCAACACACAGAGATTTCCAATTTTTTTCTGATGCAGATATGAAATATTTAGATTTAATTTACTAAATAAAAGCATCTAAATACTTTTTAGATAAACATACACATATCTTACTATTAATAATTTTTCACTGTAGAATATTTAGTATTATTTTTAGCTTCCGGATAACATGTTGCAGAATGTGACACTAATTGTTTCTAATTAAAGTAAATACAGTAATAAAACATGTTTTGCTGCAATTTTAATATTTCACTATGTTTGTAAAATAGCACAGTTTAATAACAATTTACATTACTAACACAGACAAATGAATATAACTCTCTCTCTCTCTCTCTCTCTCTCTCTCTCTATATATATATATATATATATATATATATATATATATATATATATATATATATATATATATATATATATATATATATATATATATATATATATATATATATATATATATTATGGGCGTAGCCAGGGGGGATCTGAATTTAGTGACTGATTTTTTGCTTTGATTTTGTTTATTTTAGGTGAGATTTTAATACTAAACCATCACTTGCCCCATCACAACCAAGGGTGTTTTGAGTTTAAAACCCCTTACCAGGCGGGCTCGAGTTTAAAAACCCCTACCAGGGAGGTTCGAGTTTAAAACCCCTTACCTGGAGTTTTAGCAGTTAAATCTCCCTCTTCTATAAAACAAAACAAAAAAAATGCAAACGAAAATCCCCAAATTCCAAGAGCACAAAAAAGCAAATTACACACTCAAAATGTTATGATCGTAGCTAAATGGGTTTTGACTCAGTTTTAAGTTTAAAACAAACTTCAGCGTGGTTTGAATGTAAAAAATAACTCTTTAATAATAAAAACAAAGCAAATTATACACTCAAAATGTTACGAGTGTAGTCAAAGGGGTTTTGAGTCTAAACTCCACTCCAGTGGAGTTTGAAGCTAAAAAGTATCTCTTCAATATAAATAAAAGCAAATTAACCGTCGTAATGCTCCGTACAGAACCACACCGCTTAACTGTGCTGTAGTCGACCAGACTGTATTGAACCAAGCTGTAGTGGATCTTCTATCGTGAACCGGGCTCTGAATCTCCTTTCTAAATCGTCTTAACTGCTCCGCTCTTTATATGGGGTCCCTGCTCGCCTTCTAGAACAGGACGGAACGTCGGTCGACGTTTCTAGTTTCCACACATGACTACATTCCTCGTAACGCTCCTGAGCTGTGTTCACAACGCCGAAACTTCCCGAACCGTCATGTTGACACTTGTCTCGGCTGACCGTCGTAACTCGTCACGGTTGACCGCTCATCTAGCGCTGTCCTGGGGCGATTTTCGTCGGCTGACTACGCACACACACCAATATCTTTATCTGTGCCACCACCAGGTTTATAACAATATATATATAATAACAATAGCAAGAGGAGTAGAAGTTGGGATTTAATCGGGTATTTTTTGAGTGACGCGTCAGAACATTTAAAAAGTTAAAACTGAAATAGAGGAGAAACAATTAACGGACGAATTACGACGAAGAAGACCGGCTTGTACATAGAGATTATGTCGACTATGCTTTTATTCCGTAATAAACTGTTGTTCAATTTAATAGCTGGATTTCTTTAATATTGTGACGGAACTGGTGTATGTGAGGCTTGTTTGGTGTCTAGAGGATAATTATTTGGAATTTGCAAACTCACCTAGAAATCAAAGATCATTCGGATAAATGCACGTAAGAAAACTTAAAAGAATTACTAGATATTTATTTACATAAAATATGTGTAAAAAAATAAAAAAAATACGGGTCGTATGTAGATCTCTTGTGTAGCTGACTGTGCTCCTAGGTGGAGGTCTTGCAGCTGGATGTGGCGCTCTAGTGCTCAGTATAGGGTCGTCGGAGACCCAGTACTTGTGAAGTCTTAATCCAAATTCATAGGGGTCGGTTGTGGGTACTATAGGGCGGGTGGAAGGCTACATTGTGCACTAAAGGTGCAGCAGGAAGACCAGATCTGCCGTGGGCAATATTATCAATAGGATATGTTAAGTAAGTTGCGATCTACCTGGCGAGTTCTGTGAATTATTGCTTAAGAAGTATCAAATAGACGCGTAGTATCATACACTTAGTGTCAGATAGACACGTAGTACCCAGTAGACATTTAGTATACAATGGCAAATAGGCATGTAGTATCCAATAGCAAATAGCGTCAAATAGGCATATAGTATTCAATAGCAAATAGCGTTAAAAAAACATACACAAGATGGAGGCTACGAATTAACATAGACAAGTTAACATAGACATGTTAGGACATGTTTCTCATGCATCTTATCGATGCCGTCAACTAAAATGCATTAGTCAGATTAGTAAAATTGCTTTTGAATATAATGGAGAGATGATAACAAACGGAATGGCTTAACTAGATAGATTATAGTAGTGTTATAAACCTGGTGGTAATACAAATGAGGGTAGTGGTGTGTGTGTAGTCAGCCGACGCAAATCGATTCAGGCCAGCTCTAGACGAGCGGTCAACCGTGACGAGTTACGACGGTCAGCCGAGTCGAGTGTCAACAGGACGGTTCGGGAAGGATCGCCGTCGTGAACAAAGCTCAGGAGCGTCACGAGAGTTGTATTCATCTGACCACCTAGAAACGTCGAGCGGCGTTCTGTCCGGTTCGAGAAGGCAAGTAAGGACCCTATATAAGAGCGGAGGTGTGGCAGTCAAGACGGTTCAGAAAAGGGGTTCACGACAGAAGGTTCACTACAGCACAGTTTAACGGTATGGTTCTGTACGGAGAATTACGACGGTTCGTTGCGGAGTACTGTTAAGTACAGTTGAGACGACTTGCGTCTTTATCTTGGTCTTGATCTTGTACAGTGTATGTGTTGCCAATTGTACAGTGTTGGCTGTTATTTATTCAACTATTAAAGTGTTACGTTACTTTGGAGCCCTGAGTTGTCAAGTTCTTTAAGTTGGTGGTGTAAGGTGCAGTTTGCAGAGAACCTGGATAGTGAGATTTGTAACAGTAGCAATACAAAAAATGTAGAAAGTAAGTGAGATAACTAGAGAAATTTAACATAACAAAAAAGGGGGAAAGGGAGCATGGTCATAAACCTTGACGCCATGTTTGCATGTGGTCTTCGACCATAAACAAGGAACAGAAAAAATATTAAAGGGGCACAACTCCCGTCAAAATAAAGTGGATAAAAGAGAGATACAATAGAACTCTGTCAATGCACAGTGTCAGTGTGTTAGAAAGATTCTAAAGTCGATCAGGGTTAGTCAATATCAGGGTTAGTCAATATGCATACACACTTTGAACTGTGAAAGACCTCACGCTGCTGGATTAATTCTTATGGGGGTAAGTTAAAGATAAAGTGCAGTGATGCCCAACCTAATTCGAACTGCGGGCCATTTTAATTTCTGACACTCGTGTCGTGGGCCACATGAACGAAAATGTACACATTAAAAAAATGAAATTTACCTGAATTTGAAACTAATAGATTAGAAGAACACGTGGAGCTAGTGCTTACATTAAGGAATTGGATATCTGGAGTGATTTGTTTTTCACGCGTCAGAAAATGGCTTAATTTCTGTACTTAAAAAAAGAACAACATTGTTGCTACCTTTGACGTCAACTCATTTTATTGTCGCTTTTTGGTAAATGTTTCCAACAATCCTCCCATTTCTATGCGTAGTCTAACAATCTTTTTATTCGCGGCTCAAACCAAGAATATTTGTTTCATAATGACGTTTATAATTTGTTCTTTTTAGAAACAGCCACACTTTTTTTATAGATCAAATATGATCCACAAAAAAAAGTTAAGATCCGTTCCCTTTTTCAGGTAGATTCTTATTTCATAAACACACTAATGTTAAAGGTCATTATACCAATCAATTAAAGAAAAATTAAGGGTCATAACATAGGTAAAGATACATAAGTCAACTTTTTTTTCAATGGGGTTGTCTACACTTTGTGCCGACATTTCGGCGGGCCGGATGGAACCACGTCGTGGGCCGGATCTGGCCCGCGGGCCGTATTTTGGGCATCACTGATAAAGTGTATCAACTTAAATCACTTAACCTAGACACATTGTGGAATGAGATTCAGGCGCGCAGAAATCTCTATTGTACGATATACGGAATCAGTGTTGACTCGTACTCAGCAATGTATTGATGCTGAAGGTTGCGTCAATGATCAATATATGCAATGTACGTAGAGATAATAATTTTTACACATGGTAGACAAAAGGTAATGCAATCAAGTATGTACACATAAAATTATGTATCCCATTTACGCAAGTTAGAAATACATATATACACACATAGATTGTAAATGAGAAGAATTAAATCCAAATAATATTATCTAGCAAGAAACACTGATTAATTTCAGCTTAGTACCAGTTAGAAAAAAAAAGGATTTAATAATAAGAGTCCGGACTCGACTGTCAGCGAGATGGAGGAAATGACAATGTGTGTGATTGACCGAATTAATTGAGCTTATAAAGGTCCGGTAGAGATGGTTGGAAAATGGAGGGGGTGGGCGAGAGACTAAAGATTATCTCCCACGCTGAAGAATCTGTACTAAAAGTAGAGTTTTACCTAGAAATATCAAGAGACTTTTGACAGGGGATTATCTCTTTGATCAAAGGGAGACTTTAATATGGGTGGAGAAAAAAGTTTTACGGAGAATGGAGTATGTCCGGAAATGCGAAATGGTAGGTTTGTAGGACAATGCCCAAATGGTATCGATCATAAAACACCTGGCGCCACTGAACAACGCAGTACTAGGACTTATAATCTTCGTCCGTGTCAAGGAGGTGTAGTTTTTTTAACTACGTTGTCGCCAAGGTGGTGGACTCAATCTAAGAGAAGGGGAAAGGCGGGGTTTGGTGTGAAAAAGAGAGAGAAAAAGAACGAGAGAGAGAGAGTAGTGTACACATATATACATACACAGATATTATCCTCTTCGTACACATGACTTTAAAACGATTCTTTCTCCACATAAAAAAGTTGTGGAAAAGTTTTGTAAACACCATAGATAAATTTATTGATCTCTTCTTTGTTTATTGTACACCTTATTGTACATAGAAAGGAAGCGAATACTTTTTTTATTCAAGTTAAATCCGTTATGACAAATAGCACGATTTTGGTAAGTAACTTCCTAGGTCTAATTTTCTTATTAAAACTATTCTCTTTGATATAAATCATATTAAATATTGTTGTTAAGATGTACGTAATTAATATGATACCATTTGAAATATAAAAAGAAGATAAATACATATAGATTAATTTATTGTGCTAAATATATTCTTTTTTAAAGTGATGCGTACATGATCGATAATTGGTACTACGGCTTTGTTCTTCTAGATCTATAGAATTAAGATCTAAGCCTACTAGATTTATACAAATAATAACAATTCTACAAGGGTTTATTTGAAAAATTCGAAGCATAAATTATAGATTTATTTCTAAATTATAGTCTAGATCTATAAATAGTTTGAATAGTTCTAGTAGATCTTTAAATATATATATTTAAATGTTAAATGTATCACTTCATTTCCTTGTTGTATGTTTCTGTTTAGTTCTTCGAATTTTTTGTTTTAGATTAGAATTTACATTTCTAGACTAGATCTAAAACCAACTAGATTTAACTAATGTATAATTTAATAAGTTAAATAAAATAAAGTCTAAAAGTAGTCTCGAACTTATATACATTAAAATTATATCTGTGTCAGTCGATGACAACGTTGAGTGAATAAGTGAATGTATATGATTGAATATGTAGACCCTAATTGATCATTTTATACACATAATTTAAAATGTTTGATTATTAAATATAAATTATAAGTTTAAACATTACATCTGTTCATTTTTTGTTTTTATTATAGAAAACACTCTATAGATCTTACTCTTAATTATATATATATGGTATAACTAGAATAGTGGTATTTTAAGAAATATGCTTACTCATTATAATCTTTATTATAAATTTTAATAAACTTATTTCATTTTTTTAAACTCATACCATATATTTATTTGCAAAAATTTACTAATTTACTAATTATTTTTTTTTTAAATTATATTATTGTTATTGTAATAACATCTCTATCCAGATTTTTATCCATAGGACACCACAGTTCTAGACTTGGGCAAAACTCCATTATCTTCTTTCTAAAGTAAACATCCCTCCTAGTCTAGTCTCTGACTGTGCGCACCTACTGCATTATCTTAGATGGCGGTGTGCATGACAGGGTTATAAAAATATAATGGAAAAAATAACATTTCTTACCCAATATTTTATCACTGTAAAAAAAGAGAAAAACAGGAAGTAAATTATAACATATACATGTAAAAAAAAAAGTCATATTTTCGAAAATTTCAGCAATTATTTTGATACAAGCATGAAGATAGTTTATACAAACTAAGACCAGCGTTTCTCAACCTTATAACCTCGGAGTTTTTTTTTGTTTTGTTTTTGTTTTTTTTTACTATTCCTCGCTTTGAAGAAATTCCCAAAAGTACAAATATTGCTTAAGCTCAGATTTCATTATTCTAATGTTAATATTACATATACATCGCAAAAGCTTTATGTTTAATCACGAAATATTAGGTACTTATATTCATAGAATTTATCTTTATATGCTTCTCTGTATGAAATGATTGCATATAAATGAAATTGTATCTTTATGACGTGCATTGATTTACTTTTCCATGTCTTGTTCAACCAAGTCATGTTGGATACTTATGTAACAATTTGAAAAGTATGGCGAGCTCGGATAGCGTTTTGGATAATAGTAAACTACTTTAATAATTTACTAGAAATGGAAGAAAAAGGGGCAACACTAATCGGATAATGATTGCAAACATTTTGTCCTGATTTCTTTAACTGGTATCAACGAAAAATTATCGATGTTAATAAGATAAATTGACTCTTTTTCTAAGGAACACACACATTTTTTACTGTTGTCACGCACCGCTGAAAAAAAACAACATTGTCATGTGGCTTTTGGAGGTGTGTTAAATTAAAAACAATATATATATATATATATATATATATATATATATATATATATATATATATATATATATATATATAATGTAAAGTTAATGTAGTGTAGAGATTTTTTATTTTACTTATTTCATATGAAAAATTAGTTAACTAGGCAATAAGTAAATATTCTTATTTTTTCTAGGTGTAATAAATAACTGTTTAAAATTACAATTTTATCGGAGAATGGGTGTCGGAGAAATAAGGTGATAAATTATCAAAGGGACGAAATTTTACAATTTATTCGTATCTGTCAATGTTACAATATTATTCCTGCTAGTATCAAACAAAACTTCAAACACCGGCAAAATGCTAAAACAATCAATATAGGTAGTCGACGCTAGTGTTGAGATAGCAAACACTTTTAATACTCAAGAAGGGACCTGTCGAATGTCCTCTGTTGCTAGCCGTCTGTATATTACTTCTTATTTCCACTGTCCTAAGAAAAAGAGCGTTCTTAATTTTAAAGATCTATCACGTCATTCGTCTATAAGTGAAACTTTCCCCTTATTCCCAAAACAAATACCTAATTCCTAATCATTTCATAACATACTGACAATTGCTAAGACATAGCCTTAGACCACACTAGTCAGAGAGAGAAGGTGACCAAGAAATACATTGGCTTTAGCTCTTGAAGAAAAGCGAGTCACACAGAAAATGGCCAGCTCCTCTACTACCAAAGCGAAAGCCACATTGACCTGCAATATTTATGGACAGGGGTGTCTCTCCAAACTAGATCTCCACACTCATATGAAAAAGTGTTCAAGACGGTTCCCGGTCATTTCATCACCTGGCCATTTCATGCCATGGTCACTTCATCACCCTGTAATTTCATCCCCAATTAAATATTTTATTTATAAACTATGTTGAATGCTTTTTGACATGTTATGACAAATTACTGCTACGTTTATAGTGTTTTTCTTACACTTTGAATTCTTAATGGGAAATCTTCTAATATATTGTAAGTCTGGGTGTGTAATTTGCTATAGCCCTTGTAATGGATATGGGTGATGTAATATTATACTATTATCCTGCGCAAGACCTTAATGATCAAAGGTCAAGGTTTGGTGGAAGTTGTAAAAATCATTTGAGATAGAAGTGCTATTAGAATAATTGTGACCAAGCCGCTGATGACCTATCATCAAAGATCAAAGTGTAGTGCAAGTAGTGGAAATTATTTGACAGATAGAAGTGTGATTACAATAATTATGACTGTGCCACTGATAACTTATCATCAAAGGCCAAGGTGTGGTGAAAGTAAGGCCATGTTTCACTTTATTTTATTTGTCAATCGCTCTTTCTTGAAATATGCAACACCGGCAAAGAGAATTACAAACATTGTTCATCAATATAAATTGGATCGTCTTCTGAACTTACAATCGTTAATACTATTTTATATAATACAGGCGTTACTTGAAAATAGAAGATTATTACGTCCTACGCGTCATGCATTCAGTCATGCATATTAACCAATGACTTTAATTCTGCCAAGTCACTTGTTTTCCTGGCTAGCCCAGGCAACCCATTTCATGCTCTAATAGCACTAGGGAAGAAGGAGTATTTGTACAAATTTGTCCTAGCATGGGATGAGGAATGTGCCTTTATCTTTTTGTCTTTCTGAGTATTTTATTAAATTTTGTTTTTGTATTTGAAGATTATGGTTTAGTGACTTATGTATAATTGCTACTTTACTTTTGCGTCTTCTGTCCTGAAGGCTTTCTAAACTTTGTGATTTAACAAAGGTGTTACTCTAGTCAAATGTAAATATTCGTTCGTTATGAATCTCACTGCACTATTTTGTGTCTGTTCCAGTTTCTAGTTTTTTTTGAGTTGAGGGGTCCCATACAAAGGATGCATATTCTATTATTGGCCTAACCAAGGTTAAATAACATTTTAATTTATGTTCTTATTTGATTTATATAAATTTCTTTTTATAAACCCTTATGCTGTGTTTGATTTTTTGATAGTTTCATGTCAGTTTTTCATTTATTATAGCACCTATGTATTTTGCGTTTTTAGATTGTGTTTTAATAGTTCATCATGAATAAGATAAGTGGAATTAATTTATTTTTAGTTTTTTTGTTACTCTTAATAACTGACATTTTTCTGGGTGGAAAGACATGCTCCAATTTGATTCCAATTTCTGTAATTCATCTAATTCTCTTTGTAAAATGTCTGTATCCTGTATTGTTTTTATTGTTCTATATATTATGATATCGTCTGCGAATAATCTAACATTTGTTCCTAACTAATGCAATTTGGTAAATCGTTTATGCAAATTAAAAATTGTAGTGGACCTAAGACTGTTCTTTGAGATACACCTTAGTTTACTGTTATTGGTGTTAATTTAGAGCCATTTATTATTACAGTTTGTTCTCTCTTTATCAGAAAATCTTTAATACACAAATGCAATGGACCATCAATGCCAAAATATTTTATTTTTTTAAGCAAACTATGGTGGTGAACTTTATCAAAAGCTTTGGAAAAATCTAGTGAGATAGCATATTTTGCTCATTGTTATCTAAACCTTTTGAAAAATCATCAATTAGTCCTATTAGTTATGTTTCACAGGATCTATATTTCCTAAAGCCATGTTGGTATGGAGTAAGGACATTATGTTTGTTAGATTTTTCTCCCTTTTTAAATAGAGGCGTGACAGTCCCTGGTACTCTGCCCTGGTTAAGAGATGCCTTAAAAAGTATTTTGAACACTGGTGTTAGCTCATTGCTTAGTTCTTTGAGTAATCTAACTGGAATACCATCAGGTCCAGATGCTTTTTTAGGTTTGATGTAGGCTAATAGTTTTTGGATTCCTTTTTCTTGTACTTCTATATCTCCTATGTTGTCTACTTTGTTCAAATTAAGTAATATGTATTTGTCTCCTGAGAATGCTGATGCAAAATATTTGTTTAGGATGTTAGCTTTAGTTTCATTATCATTGTGTGTTAAGATGTCTTCTCCTTTTAATGATGCTATGCCTATTGTTTCCATTTTCTTAGACTTAATGTATGACCATAGGTTTTTGTTGTTATCTTTAGATATTACATTGTTTATGTATTCACTCTGCAGCTGTCTGCTTACTTTTTGGGTTAGGTGTTTAAGTTTGTATGTACTTTTTATAAACTCTTTCTGTCTTAGTTTCTTTAAATTTTCTATATAGGTTTTCCTTCTGTTTACAAAGCTTCTTAAATATATTATTAAACCAGCTTTTATTTATTTTGTTTGATGTGTATTTAGTTGGTATATGGTTTTCTATAATGTTTTAAGATAGTTTTTTTATGAAATTCCAGAGGTCATCGACTGGTTGGATAATGTTTCATTCCGATAAGAATGTTTAATGCAGCTTGGTGTAGTTGTGTTAGGTTACAATTGTTCCAGAGTAAGATTTTTCTTTTGTGTTTTATATTGGCTACTGCTTTTATCTGACTGTGTATTTCTATGATTTCACGGTTTGATAGACCAGAGATGATATCATAATCATAATTGCTAAGCATATCTATCTTACTAATGTAGATGAACATAAAAACACTTTTTTACATTATCTCTATATTTATACATGTTAAATTTTTATAGTTTTTAATGGCATTTAATTTTATTTTTATTCTAATCTAACGTGTTACACTTTTTTTTCATTGAAATAAAAAATGAATACATTAAATATTGCGCATTTAATGATTTTTTAAATTACTATTTGTTAGATAAAATGTTCAGATGATAAAAATTGCAGGGGATGAAATGACCGTGGAATGAAATAACAAGGGGATTAAATGACCGGGGAATGAAATGATCAGGAGATTAAGTGACCGAAAATGAAATGACCAGCGGATGAAATGACCTTGGATGAAGTGTCCTTGAATGAAGTGACCGGGGATGAAATGACCGGTCACCCGTTCGAGATGAACCATTGTCGTTCTACGACTGAAGGAGGCCAATAATGTCTTTTACATGTCAATGAAAAAAAAATCCTTTTAAGACCTTGAGATTTAAAGGCCAGATAATGTTAAGTTCATCTGTTTCTATGGCCAACGATTAACGAGCAGGGTGTCTTGTGGCCAGCTCAATAGACAGTCATCTTTTCTTTCCCAACTTAATTCAAGTACCATAAAAAGCTAGGTGGAGTATAGGGGAAATCTAAAAATTTCGAAATCGAAAGTCCAAATCTTTTCTGAGATTTGAACCCAGGATCCCAGAATCGGAAGATGTTACAGTCTCGGTTGACTTTGCCTGCTATATCTTCACCTCGGATTAAGTTGGTGAAAAGACACGTGGAACTCTTGATATAGAAACAGGAAGTAAGAATGACTAAATTTACTTGTAGTCAGTAGTATCTTTTGGTCACAGGAGAACAGTAGTAAGAGTCGAGAGAATGGTCCCTTGAGAGTCGGTAGTATCTTCTAATTATTAGAGAACAGTAGTAACTTAGAGCTGAGTAGAGTCGTCTCTGAAAGTAGAGATAGTACATATAGTTCTAATAGATGTTTTCTATACTTGGTACTGAACACATATTATTGTAAGTTTATTGTTACCCACTGTGATGCGGATGTGATTTAAAGGTAAAGTTATATAAAAACCTATATTGGATATGTTTAATACCGCTGTTATACGGGTGTAACTATATTTCTATGTATTGGATCATTTTTGTAACGACCAGAAGTGAAGTATATTATTAATGAATAAACGTCTTATTTGTTTGTCAAATATCAACTCAATTATTGTTTTCTATTCATGTCCGTTATGTGTTAAGTGGATGCACGAACCCAGCATTCCTCAATATTGCACACATTGACCAAAAATTTGACCCTTACATTTTGATAACCAGCAGAAGTGAGATATTTAGAAATGTCATTCAACATGGGCTTTACAGAAGTCAAGCGCTTAACCAGTCACTTTTTTCTTTGCCAATGAATAATTGTGCAAAATTTTAACTTGAACCGAGAGTATGATTTATAAAAATGACGTGTCCCAACTTTTACAAGAGAGACAGACATATTGAGTTAACATAAGCTTTGTAAAAAAAAAAAAAAGATGAAGCATCTATAATTCTGATATTATTATGAAAAAATAGAAACGAAACTCAACTTACCTCCAATCCAAATATTGAAAAAAAAATAGATTTAGATGTCTTTGCAGCAAGAGATGGACATGACTTTTAGGTATAATCCGAAGAACCAGTGAAGTCTTAGTCTTTAGTGCCTGTTTGTTACCTCGTGCAGGGTTGTTGAGTAATAAGATAAGAAGGAAAAATGGATGGAAGGGGAGAGGGCTTGAAAGTGATAGTCAAGGCAAGCAGAAGCATCTCAGCTTGAACCCATGAAAGCGGCTTTTTAAAAGTTTTCATCAAAAGTCAAATCTGTCCGAACTAGGCGGGGAAAGTGAAGAGAGAATGCAGGGGATTATAACATGTCACTTTTCAACGTATCAAATTGCTTCCGTAGTGGCCATTAGTGTAGGATTGGGACTAACTTGGCATTGTTTCTTAAATTGTTGTATAACTAATTTTAATGGAGTGGTTACTTTTGCAAAAGTTGAGGTTGCTCAATGTGGAGGTAAGAATTTGCAAATTTTCTGCTTATTTAGTAAGTACATGGTATTTTAGCGTTAAAGTCGAAATTTGGAAAGTAAAATTAACTATTTCTTTGGTTAGCGGTTAACGAGCAAGTTGTTTAAAAATCCAGAAAATTAAATGTCTCAGTCTTCAGCGAGATTTGAACCCAAGAACCCACGCTCGAAAAATCAAGAGTTTAAACAATTAATCACAAAATGAATAGCATCATAGAATTACAGTAGTGCTGCGATGTTACTGTCTGTACTTTTAACTATTGTCATACTTACAGTATTTTTAATATCTGAAAAAAAAAGTTATTAAACAGGTAAAACATTAAAGGTTATTGAAGTTAAATGTATATATATTCATGGGCGTTGCAAGGATTTTTTTTCGGGGGAGGGGGCTTGGGGGGAATTTCGCCCCGCCCGATAAAAACTTAATCACATATATATATGGATGTGTGTGTACATAATTAATCTCTATCGCATTCCGACCCTTCATTCTTTCGGAAGACGCTTATTGTGCCCTAGAATAGGTTCTTCCTGGAGTAACTGGAAAATTATAGACTCTCCGCCCTTGCCAGCAAGAGGTCTGGGGGAGCATTGAGAGCTCTTCCATTGCGGGGCGGAGCACTTCCGCCAAGCACTATTTCTGGTATTGAAAGCCAACTAAATTCATATTCTGATGTATCTACCATCTATCATGCTATTAAAAAGTTTTATTTCAAAAACCTAATGTGCTATTCTTATTTACCTAGACCCTACCGCGCCGGCAAGCTGTCATGAAAGTGTGGAGCAAAGTTGTACTAGGATGTCATCGAAACTCTTATTATGAGTAATTCATTTTTTCGGAGAAAATGTCCCGAAAACCTCATGCGACACTCTGTCACAACCTTACTAAGGCATAGGAGTTTTTTAATTGAGACCCGATCTCTATAACTGACTCCTAAAATCCGTCTTAGCCATCTCTGTTGAGCCACAATTAATCTTTTTTCAATTTCGGCAGATGACAATTCACTGCACTTTATTAATGGAACCAAGCCACTGGTAGAAATGTGTAACCTCTCTTGGCTACGCTCTTGGAATTAGGTGACTAAAGTTTTCTTTAGATTTTATATCGCAAAGAGAAGGTTTTTCGTCAAAATAATCTGTTGGGGGGGGGGGAGGATTAAACTAAAACATCTCTTGAGCTGTTTTTTTCTAAATTCTAAACCCCATTTAGCTACGGTTATAGAATTTGGTGACTGTAGTTTGCTTTAGAAATAATATTGAAGAGAAAGGCTTTCAACCTTAAAACGCTCTGTAAGGGAATTTTAAACTCTTAACCATCTGGAGAGGTTTTAAACTTTAAAAAAAAAGCCATCAGGAGGAAGGGGTTTAAACTCAAAACTCTCCATGGACTTGGCTAAGCTAGAATAATTTTTAGTGTGTAATTTGCTTATTATTATTATTTAGCTTCAAACACCGCTGATAGGGGTTTAAATTCAAAACTCCTTTGGTTACGCTCATAGTGTTTTATTCGCTTTTTTTTATATTGAAGAGGTATTTTTAGCTTCAAGCCCTGCTGGCGGTGGATTTAAACTCAAAACCTTTTTGGTTACGCTCATAAATTTTAAAGTGTGTAATTTAATATTTTTTATATTGAATAGGTATTTTTTTAGCATCAAACCCCTCTGAAGGAAATTTAAACTCAATACCCCTAATCGGCTTGGCTACGCTTATAGCATTTAGAGTGCGTAATTTGCTTTTTTATATATTGAATAGTTATATTTAGCTTCAAATCCTAACTGGAGGGGGGTTTCAACTCAAAACGAATAGTATTTTTAGTGTATTATTTGCTTTTTTGCTTTGCTTGTTTTTCAAATTAAAGAGGTATTTTTTGTAGCTTCAAACCCCACTGAAGGATGGATCAAAATCAAAACCGATTTAGCTACGCTCATAACATTTTGAGTGCGTAATTTGCTTTTTTTATATTGAAGACGTATTTTTTTTTGCTTCAAACTCAGCTGAAGGGGGGTTTAATCTCAAAACCCCTTTGGCTACCTCATAGAATTTTGAGTGTGTAATTAGCTTTTTTTATACTGAAAAGGAGATTTATAGTAAATTTTTTAAAGGGGTTTAAAATCAAAATCTTCTTTATATGTGTTCTTGGAATTATGATATTGTCGTTTGCATTTTTTTTTGTTTTGTTTTATAAAGAGAGGGATTTAAATGCAAAACTCCAGGTAGTGGGTTTTAAACTCAAAACCCCCTGGTAGGGGTTGTAGACTCAAAACTCCATTGGCTGTGCTGGGCAAGTGATGGTTTAGTATTAAAATTTCGCCTAAAATAAACAAAATGAAAGCAAACAATCATTAACAAAATTCCGACTCCCCCACCCTGCTGAGGTGGATTTCATTTCGGGGGGGGGAGTTTGATCCCCAACCCCCCACCCCCACCCCCTGGCTACGCCCATGGTTATATTACTATTAACATCTATATATCTGTCACGCAATAGTTTTTTTGAATAAATCGCACCACCTGCCTACAAAAATCAATGTTGACCTACCGGTGGTTCCCTCAACCCTTCTATATGGATTAGAGACATGGACACTAAACAGAAATCAACTAAGACTACTTGAGAGCTATCACCAAAGATGCTTGAGCTCCATCATGGACATTCGGTTGGCAATATCACACTACAAACAGCGATTAATTTGCGAACGCCTGTATGGACAGTAGAGTTATGTTACGACAATTACGTATCCCGTATAGGAGGCGAACATATGCCAAAAGCAATCTTTTTTTGTGAACTTAAATGTAGTCGGCATAACAGAGTTGCCCAATGAACACGCTTTAAAGACCAGCTTAGGCTTAAAGTTGCCTTAGTTGATAAAGAGAAGAGACCCTGGCTGCATGCGCCTCGGAACGAAACAGCTGGTGTTTACTCACAAAGGTGCGGAGTACATATTTGAGACCAAAGAAAAACCGCTGCCAAGGATAGCCACAGACGGTGAAAACAAATCTTAAACGACCACCGGTGACTATGGTTATGCTTTCCTTGGGTGTAATAAAATATGTAGATCACAGCTTTTATTGTATAATTATGGGAAATTCTTCATTTTTCATTATTCTTTGGACTCGAAGATAAGGCTTTTTTTAAATTATTATTATGGCAAACATTTAAATAATTACATATAATCACTAATTTAAGAATAAGATAAATTAAATTCACCCTAAAAGAACACAAGTTCTGTTTATTTCTAATTTCTAAAATATCTGATAGTATTTCCCTTGTGTTGAACAGTGCGCTCTTGTGCACTATAATTTTTGGAACAGATGTAAAGTTATAGCATTACCCCATTTGTAGCGGTGTTCATCCTAAACAGGTAAAAAAGCCTTACATAGTAGTGGGGACTGGTCAATGTACGTGGAAGGTTTGTCAGTGACAAATGAAATTTGATCAGTGCAAGAGGACATAAAACAATGGGAGTAATAGATTTCAGGAAGCTTTTTCCAAATAAGTAATTCCAACTGTTGACAGCAATCGCCGATTTCTCTTTGTCCGATTAGTCAGTCTGCTCTTGAGACGTTATCCTGATCGTTGCTTCCTCATCTTTATGACAAGCAGTTGGTCAACCACGTCTCTACAACATACATTCTCAATGTAAGTATCGTAGAAGAGTTAACTCCCACATAACACATTATAATTTATTAGGATCAAATAAATCGTCTATATCATGTTTCATTTTTTACACAATATTTTATAGAGCTCAACACATCCATTCTTCATTCTCGAGGTCGTCCTATATTTTAATTTTACTATAATTAACTTTCATTAAATCTTGTTTATTGTTTTGTGCCTTTCCATCTTCTCCATCATCGACTAATGTATCATTCATGTTTTTTTCATTGATCCTCCATATTAAACATGTAGCTGTTTTATTAGATATTGAGCTAGACAAGCTCCTAGTGTCTCCTTGTTATCGCTAATCATCAGTTCTCTGACTTTAAGTTCCTATTTCAGCTAAATGTAGCTGAGCGCATCTAGCTAGTTTAAAAAAATCAAATTTCTGAAATCTAATGTAGAAAATCTATGTCGAATATTTAACAAAATGAAATAAAAAATTAGTTTTATCTCTAAATAACAAATGAGATAAAGGCAAAGTTCTGTTTGATTCTCTTAAACATAGTCGAAATTCTCTTGTTCATCTTTACATCTGTACATCGCAAAAGTTAAATAGCGCGCGTGCGTATTCTATGCAAAATAGGAGAGTTTTAAGAATATATGATGTAAACAATTTAAAGCGTATGTCACTAAATACCTTAGATGACATAAATTGTTTTTCTTTAACATAACATAAAGCCCATTTTAATATTTTTTTGTACAATACATTTAATAAAAAAAATACCTTTTCTTTCATCGATGTGACAAAGTTTTCAATGAGGTTTAATATTTCTGTTGAAAATTAATAATACTTTAAGTAATTATCGTAGTTATATGATTTATGATTGTGTTGGAATGGTGTGTAAATCTACAAGGAGATAGACAGAAAAGACAGTTATATAAAAAAGAAATAATCAATTGACATTAAGTAAATAAAAATAAATAAATAGCAAATTAATAAAGTAAATATATTATACAAGTGCGTGCGTGTTTTTTTACTTGCACGACTAAGGTAGTACACATAGGATTTAGAAGCTATTTCAACTTTTACCTAATTCAACTAAACTTTACTTTGGTAAATGACATTTCTTTTTCCTTTTAGACCGGTTAGGGTCAAACTTTTAAAAAACTTATTAGTCCATATAACATCAAAAATATATCTAGAGTCTACATTTCTTTTTTTCTAGAGAGAGAAAGAAATTACACTTTCTATCACTCTCATTTCTATACTTTCTCTGCAATTAATAAAACAATAATGATATTTTTGTATAAATGCTAATATTGTGAAGACAAAGGTTAAAACAATTTATAAAAAAAAAAAGAAAAAACCCAAAAATATTTTCAGGTCTATTAAAATTTTTAAAAAATATTTCGAAGACACGATTCTCAATTTACCAAAATAATGTAGTGAAATAATCCTTTTTCAATCTTAACTAAATAATCTACATATGTCTTCCACTACAAAATTAACTGAATGTCACTATAACTAAACATACAGTTACTTTAACCAGATCTTACAAAATAGTACAACAAATAAAATGATAAAATTATGTTCTTAAGCTATGTACAATTTGGTCAGCTATAGTTCTTAAATAGTTATACAAATTAATAATGATCCTCATACATCGATGTGTTTTCGCCACAACACATTCTCTTTTCGGTCATAATCACTTAATTTTTAAAAGATGGAGCCTACATCATCATTTATGGTTTTTAATCTGGCGCGACTTAAAGCCAAATTTGCCTAATGGCATCAACTATAGCTAGGAGTCTTAATTTATACATTGAGGTTACAAAAGGAATTTAAAAAGGCTTCTACAGCAACGACAAAACTCTCTAAACGTCTCTGTGAGAGTTGCCAATTTAACAACTGCAAACAAAAATATGCTTGTCTTTAACAAATGTATAGTAAGCACTCTTCTTTTAGGTATTGAAATCTGGTCACTATACATATTATAAAGTGCATAATTTATACAGTCATTCCTTTCACTGATTTCGTCACTTAATGTCGTATCCTGGATTGGTAAATATCAACAATACAACAATACAACTAAATGTTAATCAAACAGTTAGAAGCCTAAGTTTGGCATTAACTACTTTTTCAAGCTGTAGAACAGAAATGGCTAAAAACGATTATCATTTTTTAAATCAGAATTAGAAGATAAATATTATAATTATATTGTGCAGAAACATTTCAAAACTTAATTAAAATTAATTATAATGCTATATAGAATATAGTGTGATACCTGTTTAATCTGCCTCAGACAAACTTCATTGCAGGTACTAAATTAATAATTCCACAGCGCAACACACACACATATATATATATATATATATATATATATATAATTAAAAAAAAAATGTCTTATAATTGAAGAAAAACGTACTTGTATTTTTCAAAATTAAAGTTAGAACCAGCTAGGAAAACAATATATTAATTACAAAAAAAATGTCTCAGGATAAAAGAAGAGGAGTACTTGTATGTTTTACAATCATTATACTAATTAAGGCATATAATATATATATACAAGTCCTTCTTTCCTTTTATCCTGAGACATTTTTTTATTTATATGTATTAATTTAATTAACTTAATTATATTTACTTTTTAAATATGAGTTTCCCCCACCAAAAACAAAACACCAAAAACAAAAGGGTAAATCCCTAAGCAGGAGCACAGCTTTGCTTTTTTTTTTTTTTTTTTTTTTAAAGGAAACCTCAGAATTCAGTTTTAGCTTTATCATCATTGGAATCCTTGGGCCTTAGGCCTCTTTTCTTTGCCTCTTTTTTGGGCTTTATGTGCCTCTTTTATGGGCCTCTTTTATGGGCCATCTTGCCTCTTTTGTGGGCTTTTTTTTTTTATAATATGTTTTTATTTGTAAGTTATCATAATTCACAAGTATTAAATCATAAACAATTGAAAAGTGATTAACCTTAAAATATAATAACAGTAATAGAAATATTATTTAATATCAAAGACATACTACCTAACCAATGAACCCCCTAAAGACAGAAAAATTTTACAAGTATACTCTACTCCAGAACAATCAACACAATATCAGATATCCCTGACCCCCAACACCCTATTTCTGAAAAACTACATGAGCATTGTACAGGTATATGAAAATCAAACTTGATAATTCTCTACCCTAAAGTCCATTATTTTTCTAAATGTTAATTCCAAGTGATTAGGATCAAACACCTTATTATTATGTAGACATTTGAGCCAGCTAGCCCAAACAAGATTCCTGTATTCGGAAACAATAATCAAGTTAAAGTTATGTATCATTTTATTTTCTAGTTTTGGCAGCTTGTTTAAAATAATAGACAAGTTAACATTTACATAATTGTCACAGTTTGCTTCCAATAGGTCCATTACAGTACTTCTAACTTGAAGGAATAATGGACATTCCAAATACATATGTTTCAGCATTTTCAAGGTGGCATAATATACATTCACGGTAATTTGCCCGTCTTCTAACCATAGGGGTCATCCCAAAGATAAGTCTATAACTAATCTCTCTAGCTTTTGGTGGGATATGTTTACTGTGTAGGTTTATGAATGTGTCCTTGAATTCTGTCACCCCAAGAACTCTCCCCCACTTAATCCTATTCACTAGGCTTTCCTGTAGCAGCTTTTTAAGTGTTGTGTATGATTCTTTGGTTTTGTTGTGTATTAAATGTTCATTACCAGGTAAAATTCTTGAAATATATCTGTAAAATGGGTGAGTGACTGTACCAAAATAGTGAGGAGTATCATTGTGTATTGGAAGAAGACTACTTAATCTTAAACCATAATAGTAAATTGTCAAGGGAAAGTTTGTTGGGTTCCTAACTACTTGACCTACAAATTTTAGTCTTAGCGAATGTATTTTTGTTTTAACATATTGCAAAAGTTTAATTAAGTTTGAGGCTTTGACAAAAATATTCTCCCACTGGTCTTTACAATAGAACAAAGGATTACAGGTATAGACAATACCACAAATCTTGATTTTATTAACAATTCTGAAAGCGCTATTCTCTTTGAATTTCCATTTCCCTAGTCCCATTACAGAGGATTTATTTATATTTATTTTTGAACCACTAGCTTCTCCGAAAAGTGTAAATTTCTTTAGTATATTCTCAATATCTTACTCTGAAGATGGAAAAAAGGTTGTATCATCCGCATAGGCTTTGACTTTGATGGTTGAGAAGGAACGACCCGGTATATTTATCCCAATAATAGATGGGTCAGATCTTACAGATTCCAAGAAGGGTTCCAAGCAAAGAATATACAAGAAGGGGGATAAGGGACAGCCCTGTCGGACAGACCTTTGTATGAGGATACTCCTACTAAGAGAATGATTAATTATCAATCTACTTGTTGCATTGGTATAGACAAGCTTTATATATCTGATTAACAGGGAACTTATTTTACATTTCTCAAGCACCTTGAACAGGAAGCTATGAGAAGTTTATAGTCCGTGTTGAGAAGTGAAATGGGCCCAGCCGTAGTTTTTATATTAAAGAAAGGAAATATAAACAATTACTTAGATATATCTAAAATTTTGAGGATATTTTTGGTACACGTATCTAATCTTATAAAAATATAGACGTTATTTAAAAAAAAAGATGGTTACGTCCTACGCGTCATGTATCTAGTCATGCATGCTTATTGTCACAGTTAAAAAGCTCGCTAACAGAGTCACTCAATTTTATCACAGCATTAATTATTATTTTTTTATTTTAACTTAATTTTTTCTTACTTCTAAATTCTTTTTTCACCAGCAAACCCAACCTTTTCCTCTTCTCGCTAGACTGAGTCCACCCCCTTGACAAAAACAAGGACACGACTTTTTACTTATCTCCCCTTGACCGGGGGAAAGATAAACAAACATTTCATAGGCGCAGGATGTCCGACGTTCACGGTCGATATCACCAGGGCTGAAATATACTTCATTCTTTCTTCCACTCCTTACTCCCGTCTCTCTTGGATGAAGGAGATTATTCGTGTTAACACGCCTCTTGACACATCAAAGTACGACCTCAATCTCGAGTCAGATTCACCCACGTGAGAGATAATCTGTCATTTCTCCTTCTTGCTCACAGTCGAATCTGGACTAATCAATATTCTTACTTCTAGAAGAATACTTGAAGATAAGCCGAACTTAATCACATTTCTATCTTAATAAGTTTGTGTGTATTTCTTGCTAGATATTATAATGATTTTAATTTTTTAATTTATGTTTAATGTGTACAATGTGTATTTCTCACTGTCATAAGAATGAAACATAACCATTGCATATGTACATATTTATATATTGCATTTACCTATGTCCACATTATTATTGCTTCATTGCTCAATTGGTCATTGACGCAACATTATATATATTTGTACATTTTATTGTATTTCCATTATCTCGGCTGACTGCTATGATTATCTTGTTAACTAATTAACGTTGCGTTTAGAAAGACGTTATGAATTATCTCCCAATTTTAACCATTTTACTGTGAGGAGAGTCGCGCCCCTTTTACGGACGCTCTTTTCATTCAAGTGCACTCCATTGTTCATTGCCCACTTCCGTATGTAAGCAATGGCGTCATAGTCACTGATCATCGTCCATTTCTCCCCCCATTCTTTCTACTTATGTTGTGTGGTTTAGATTATTATCTCCCATCTCCCACTTACTTTGTACATTGTTTTTATCTACTATAATTCATCTATTTTCCCACTCCCATTTGTCATCATCTCCCATTGTACTCAAAAGCTTTTACAAATCTGACGAATGCACCTCAATCGAGGGCATCGTTAAGATGCATGAGAGACATGTCCTAATATGTCTTTGTTTATCCGCAGCCTTCCTCAAGTTTCTGACATTTTAATCTGCCTATCTGGCAATATATAGCTCTGCTATTCGGCTCTACTTGCCTGCCTATTTGACAGTCCTTTTGGCAACCTATTAGGCACGGCGTTCCCTTAGACCACGTGTCTATGCGAGACGTCATAGCTTCGCCTACTCACTGCAACTTAATGGACCTACCATGCTTACGACGCTGCCCACAGCAGTTCAGCTCTGTCCGAAGCAAACTTGTGCCCACGGTAGCCTGCAACCCGCCCTACTGTGCCCAAAACCGATATCAGAACTTCTTGATTGAGAACTCTACCCGCTAGAGAGACACCTCCAGCTGCAAAACCTCCAGCCAGGAGCACAGCCAGCTGCTGCATCAATAGGTTGATTTGATTTGATTTTGATTTTAGGCACATTGGCACAATTAAGGCCATGTCGTGCATGTAGTCCCTTAAGGACTACTCTCTCTCTAAACAAAAGGGCCAGAATCTATACAGTCATATCATTAAAATCAAGGTCTATTCACAGTTAAAATAGTAAAGGAGTTTAAATTTAATTTTTTGGTAAAAATCTAATGTAAATAGTACATGTTCACAAATTCATAAATCAGATCTTCGTAGATAACCCCACTTTCCGGATAAAGCCCAGTACCTTCCATTATCAAATAGTGTTTTTAAGTTAATGGCTCTAAATTATTTCTCCCTGACATCCTGGTATCTGGGGCAATCAACGAGGATATGTTCCACGGTGAGGCGAGAGTCACAGTACTCACAAAGTGGGGGCTCTTCTCTCTTCAGCACAAAAGAGTGCGTGATGTAGGTGTGGCCAATCCTAAGTCTGGACATGGTCGTGCTACCACGCCTTGTCAGACCCTTAGATGTGGGCCGCCACCTGACATCCGCCACAATCTGCCTGAGTTTACTGTGAGTCTTAGCCTCCCATCGGTTCCGCCACTCTCGATAGGTGGTAGAGGCAATACTTTGTCTCAGGTCCGAGCAGGGAATTTGGGTTCCTGACACCGCTTGATTTAGGGCTCTCTTTGCTTCTCTGTCTGTGACTTCGTTTCCCTCAATGCCAACATGGGAGGGGACCCAGATGAAGGTAACATCCCTACGGTCGGCTGTTATTTGGTCCAACAGCTTCAGGCTCTTATGTACCAATGGGATGTCAGTCTTCATCCGCCCCAATGCTTGCAATGCAGATTTGGAGTCGGAGCAGATTATAAATTTCCTCCTTTCTGATGCTTTTACGGCCATAAGTGCAAGCAATATTGCGTGCAATTCGGCCTTAAAGATGGAGCAGCCATCGGGGAGTCTACGGGAGATTGTTTTGTTCCGAAAGGAGCAGGCACACGCGACCTTTCCCTCCATTTTGGATCCGTCTGTGTAGATGGTGCCAAAATCTCCGTAGCTCTCCTGCAGTTCCCTAAAGTGGACTTGTAGTATGCTTGGGTCTGTATTTTCTTTTTTGAAATTAAGGAGGGATAATTTTAATTTGGGTTTATTCATTAGCCAAGGAGGATTCTGAGGGGTTTCTATTTTAGAGATTTGGTCAATGGGTGAGGTTAAATTTTGGATGGGTTCTCTCGTTCGAAGGCCCAACGGCTGTATGACGTTAGGCCTTCAATTGTATAATTCTATCTCTGTGGGGTTAAATATAGAGTCGAAAGCAGGGTTCGTGGGGTTGATTTTAGCTTGACTATATACTGCATTGCAAGCTTTTTTATTCTTATATCCATGGGGAGTTCTCCAGCCTCCACATGAAGACTTGGGATAGGTGATGTACGAAACGCGCCGAGACAGAGACGCAAGGCAGCATTTTGTATTGGTTCCAGTATTTTTAGGTACGACTTCCTTGCTGCTCCATATATTATGGATCCGTAGTCTAGCTTGGATCGAATTAGAATCCGATATAGCAGCAGCAAGGTATCTCTGTCAGCTTTCCAGTTTGTATGGCTTAGTACTCTAAGTATGTTTCATGACTTTGGCATTTCTTCTTAAGTTCCTTAATGTGGGGGAGAAAATTAAATTTGGAATCTAAGGTGAGGCCTAAAAATTGTGTAGTTTTCACGATAGGAATCTTCTTTTTTTTATATAAATAGTTCAGGGTCTGGGTGGAGTCCCCTTAAATTACAAAAAAAACATACTAACTGTTTTAGAGTCCGAAAATTTAAAACCATTATCGCTTGCCCAACCCTGAATTTTGTTTAAACATAACTGTAATTTTCTTTCTAATGTGTTCATATTTTCCCCATATGTAAAAATGACTAAGTCATCAACATACAAAGAGCACTATATGCCAGGAGACAGAGCATTTATGATGCTATTTATTTTAATGTTGAACAGGGTGACTGACAGAATGCTGCCCTGGGGTACACACATTTCCTGGTCAAGAGTGTCAGAAGCGGAGTTGCCCACTCTAACCTGAAATTTTCGGTCTTTCAGGAATTCCACCACAAAACGGAGGAGGTGTCCCTTAAGCCCCATAAGCTCCAGGTCATGTAGAATGCCATGTTTCCAGGTTGTGTCATAGGCCTTTTCTATATCGATGAATACAGCTACTAGATGTTCTATTATGAGTAATGCATTTCTATTATAAGCTTCAAGCCTTAACAGGTGGTCATTTTTTGTCCGCCCTTGCCGGAATCCACACTGGTAGTTGGAGATTACTTTTTTCCTCTCCAGGTACCAGACTAGCGTTCTGTTAATCATTCTTTCCATGGTTTTGCAGATGCAACTTGTTAGTGCTATTGGTCGATAGTTAGCTGGGTCAGAGCCGTCTCTTCCCGGTTTAGGTATCGGTATAACTGTGGCTTTTCTCCAGCTGTTTGGGAAAGCGCCTGTTTGCCACACACAGTTATAGACCCCTAGCAGGACTGCCAATGAGGGTTCGGGAAGGTGCTTGAGAAACTGGTAATAAATTTCATCTTCTCCAGACGCTGCGTCATATGACTTGTCCAGCGATTCCCTCATTTCCTCAAGCGAGAACGGTTTGTTGTAGTCTTCATTGTTCTCTGACCTGAAATCAATGGGGTGTCTTTCTTCCCTGGTTTTGACTTTTTGGAACTATGGCGTGTAGTGTGCAGTGGATGACTTTTCTGCTATTGAGGATGCAAGGCAGTCAGCTATTTCTCTGGGGGACGTGACCGTTCGTCCTTGGTTTTTCAGATGCCCTATTGCTTTGATTCTTTCCCTTTGATTCGCCTTACTGCCTTCCAAACCGCTCTAGCAGAAGTTTTAGCATCCAGACTGCCGACAAAACTTCTCAAGGAATTCTTTTTGGCTGACCGTATGGTTTGTCTAGCCTTTGCTCTAGCTATCCTAAATAGATTTAGGTTTTCCTGGGAATGATTCTTTATAAATGCAGCCATTAGTTTCTTCCTATCGCCAATAGCACTTTTGCAAGCTGTATCAAACCATGGTTTGCTAGGCCGTTTTGGATTTGCGGAGGTTAGGGGGACAACTTTCCTGGCTATACTAAGTAGCTTGCTAGCAAAGGTATCAGCTGGGTTATGTTCATTGAGGATATTTCTGTGATATTCTCGGAGCATCTTTTTTGGAATTGTTACCAATCGGCCTTATTTAGTTTCCACCGCTGAGGTCGTCCCATTGAGGGGAGATTGTTAGTAACGATGATTAGAAAGTGATCACTTCCCCGTAGATCATTGCTAACTGACCATTTAAAGTCGTCCAGAAGTCCAGGGACGCATACGGTGAGGTCAATGCATGTGGTCGGTTATGCATCATTAAGTATGCATAAATCATGTTGGAGGAATATATCCTCCAGCATACGACCTCTTGTGTCGGTATTGTTGGATCCCCACATGGTGTTATGGGAATTGAAATCCCCACAGATTATATAAGGCCGGGGGAGTTGTTTCAATAGATCCTCCATGTCTGTTCGGTTTAATGGAGCGCCTGGTGGTAGATACAGGCTGCAGCAAGTGATAACCTTGTGAAGGGTTATCCTAGCTGCTACGGCCTGTAGTGTGGTCTGTAGTTTTACCCTCTCATGGGGGATGCTGTCCTTCACAAGGATACAGACTCCACATGATGCTCTCTCTGCATCCTCAACATTCTTGCAGTAAGCACTGTAGCTTCGGAAACTGATGCTATCTTTCAGAAATGTTTCCTGTAAGCAGACAGCTACAAGAGTCTCAGAGTCCATCAGTAGCTGCATTTCCTCATAATTGGCCTTGAGGCCTCTACAATTCCACTGTACGATTTCGGAATCCATGGCTTATTCTAAATAACCTACTTGGAGCTATTTATTTTGGGAGGCTCCCGGAGGGGTTTCCCTTTATTCCAGTGACCTTGGTATTTTTATTCTTGGGTTTGGATGGAGAAGAGGACAACCCCCTTTTGGGGGAAGTCTTTCTCTCTGGAGAGGGGAGATCCATATGGTTAGAGCAGAGGTTATTTCCTACTCTCTCATCTCGAGCATCCTCTCCGCTATAATTTCTCCCCTTAGAGAGTTGGTCAACCTCTAATTCGGTAGACGTTGGGGTGTCTGGCTGGATTCTCTGTGGAGAACCTGTTTCAGACATGATGTCTCCGGGTTCTCCCGAAGTGTTGGTTTTGACATGCTGCTCAGTCTCCATGCTCTCATCAGTGAGCACAGAGAACCTGTTCTTTAGCATGACAACAGGACTTTCTTGTTTCTTCGGAGGTGTGTTATTTGGCGGTATTTTCTTCTGGGTTGGAGAAGGAGGAGGGGGTGGTGGGGTCAATGTGTCCGTCTTTGTGGCTATGAATCTTCCTATCTTAGCAACAGCCTGGGCGTAAGTCTTTTTCAAGCCAAATTAGCCCTTGGGTAGGGCCAATACAGCCGATTTCGCCTGGCTGAAGGTACATCCATTTCTTGCCTTGTACTCCTGCACGGCGACCTCTGTTTTCCTAACAGGGCAGTCCTTGGAGTAGGCTGAGTGACCAGCGTGACAGTTTGGGCATTTGAACTGGGCTGTGCAGCCTTTGTCCTCATGACTCTCTCCAGCACATCTGGCACACACAATGTTCCTCTTGCAGACTGCCGCGCCATGTCCATAACCCTGGCACTTGAAGCACCTCATGGGGTTAGGTATGCAGGGCCTCACTGGAACTCGTAGGTATCCTGCCTTAACATACTCTGGCGGTGTCCTAGTTCCGAATGTGAGGATAATAGTGGCGGTTTTGACCTCCTCATCATCCCTGCGCCTGGTAATGTGCCGGGCATGGGTGACTTCTTCAATGCCCTCCACTATTTCCTTCTTGGAACATTCCAGTAGGTCCATAGAGCTGATTACATCTCTGCTGGTGTTAAGACTCTTGTATGGCATTACTTCCACCTGGAGATCACAGAGTCTTCTGCATCTTAAAAGCCCATCAGAGTGTGTCTTGCTATCTACTTCTACAAGAGGTTCCATTGACTTGTGTATCTTAGACACACTCTTGGGCTCTCCCACCAATGACTTGAGTCCCTAATGATAAGAAAAGGGCTCAGATTTTTCAGGCTTTTCCCCTTCTCTGTGCACCTGACCACCAAAAATGATGGCCAGGTAGTACAGCTTTTTGTGGCCTCCTCCTTTTATGCCTCAATACGGCGTCTCTTGCCCAGACTTAAATCTGGAGCAAGTAGTTTATAGTTTTTTTTATCCATATATATTTTCTTGTTAGTTCGGCACCTGTGCTCCCCACCCGCCATCGAGTCCAACAAGGGGATGGGCCATTCGGATGTCCAGAATGAGCCCGCCAGGGCTACACAGGTGCTATACTCAGTCAGCTGCTGCATCGGCCATGTTTCCGATACAGCAGCTACCTGATTGACCCTCCAGCCACCGCCCTCCAGCATAAGTCGACGACCTATGATGATAGCTCGGCATGACCAGCCGGTTGACCCAGAGCGGGCCATCTGGGCCTCAGGTCTAGGGGAACTTGGAGTCAAAGTATTGTGTTGTGGTGGTTTATCCTCAGATAGCCACCACTCAAACACCAGGATCTCTTTATCCCCCCTTACCCGTCGCAGTCCACGGCAAACGGACTGGTCTAGGACGTAGTGAGATTTTAGAGATAAGGAGACAGAGTGATGATCAATAAAGGCATACTGAGGAAAAGAGGAGGCAGACACAAAAGAAAAAGAAAAAGAAGTATGGCACTTTTGAGGTACAAAAGTGCTAAGGAAAGAGGAGCGCAGTTTAACGTCATGTCTCGGGACGCTTGCATCAATAGGACAACCAGATAAGTATGGAAGACAAAAGTGACATACTCTCTGATTAAGTGCCTTGTATGATGATAAAATATAGCCAAAAAAATAGATGCTAATCCCCCCCCCCCCCATTTTATTCTGCCTTGTACATTTGTGTAAATAAATATTCTTTATTTTTTCAATATTTGTATATTTCTCCATTGTTTGTTTTGTTGCGTGCCTGCTCCCGATGTATCTCTTATGGCCCAGTGTGTGTCCATTTAAAAATAATCGTCCCATATACATTAAACCAGCATTCACAAACGTCATACATGATGCCTGTCACACTTATCAAATAGTTAAATTCTGGCTGGGTAGGCAACCCATTCCAAGTTCTACTAGCACTATGAATGAAGGAGCATTTGTAAAAAAAATGTCTTAGCATATGAAACGAAGAAGGTGCATTTATCTTTTGTATTTGTAAGAATTTGGTTTATTCTGTTTTTGTATTTTTTTTCTTTGCATTTAACTCTTCACATGTCTTCTTTTTGATGTAATGTCCAAATTTTTATAAGAAGATTTTTTTTTTTATGTTTTTCAAGGGTAGACGCGGATATAGAAAATTGCTTCTAAATTAACGATCCCAAAATATAAATGCGTTTATATATCGGGGTTCTCATTATGGAGCGGGTCTTTCCAATGCAAGTCAAACGCTTATGTCGAAAAAAATACAACACACCGGTTAAGAAAAAACAAAACAAAATGGGGGTTCCAGAAAGCGAAAAAGAAAGTGAGTGTTAGTTTGTAGGTTATAATGTGGCCATTTACTACAAATTTAGAAACGAAATAAAGGAAAAATAAAGATGTTACTGCTATAAACATAAAGCTTGTGAACTAATCAACGTGTTAAGCCAGTGAGTACTGTTAATAGATTAAATATTGTGAGTCTTTTTTCCAGTTAATAAAATGTATTTTAACATTTTTTTAAAACAAATAATAAATACACAAAATATACCTTTTGAAACTTCTGATGTAGCAATAGAAACTGTTTGCTGTCTATTAAAAAAAAACATACATTTGTTACTACTTAATAAATATCAATATTCATTAATTGGTATATATCCAAAGATATTATAATTTGGATGTGGATAGCTCCTGTTTCACCTTCGTAATATTTTTCAAAAACTTTATTGTAGCGAATCGAATATTATATAAGAGTAAGTCCTTGGCTTGTTTGTGTCTTATAGTGCGCAGTCTCGAACCTAATTACAAGTATTTGTTCTAAAGTGCGGTTGAATTGCTCCACCATTCAATCCGACTGCGGGTGTAATGGGGTAGTGCGAGTTTTATCGATGCCAGCACCTGGCACATTTCCTGATATACTCTAGACTTAAAGTTTCTGCCCTGGTCGGAGTGTCGCTCTATAGGAACAGCAAATCGGCTTATCCAGTTCTCTACAAGCGTCTCTGTTACATCGATTTTTTTCCTTTTAAACGGAACTCCAACTATTTATTGTTTCCGTTGTCCCCTTGGTTTGCGTTGAGGGCCATTTGCGGCTGTAAAGAAGTTAATCTCCTGCACCATTCTTCCACATCCTCTCTGTATCTTAACCAGTATAATTTTTCTTGAACCTTATCTAGATTCTTATTAACATTAAGATGAGATCCGCTGACTTTTGGTAAAATAAGCTTAAGACGCCTTGATGTGCCGTCTACTGATTCCTAGACCCTTTTAATGACACTATTAATGATGGTTGATGGGAAGAGCTGGGAATTTATAAAAAAAAATTAGCATAAGACCTTGGAGAGTGGTGTGTTTTTTGTTGAGGCCCTACGTTACATGAGAAACCCAAAGGAATGATGATGGTGATTAATGATGGTTATTGAGTCCCATTGAGCGCATTTCGTTTGTGAGTCAGCCCCCTTATCAGAGATGTGCTGCCATTCGAACCGTTGTCCATTCTCCTTTCATAGCGGAATGGGGGCCAGATCATTATCTTCTAATTTGAATTAACTTGATTTAATCCTGTGTTCTTCCAGAGAATCATTGGGCCGCAACCACACTTCTCCAATAAACTCGGTTCTGTGCAGCTTTCTTAATCTGCTCCCATGACATTCCAGTACCCTTAGATTCACTGATGACTGAGCTTTTCCAGGTTTGCTTGGGTCTGCCCACTTTTTTCTTTCCTTGTGGGTTCCAGTCAAGAGCCTGCCTTAATACATTGGTATCTGGTTTTCGCAGAGTGTGTCCTATTCAGCTCTATTTTCGATTTGTGATGCTATTTGTGAACATTTTAATTAAATCAGCTACAGCCAACAATTTCCGTCTCGTAACACAATAATTCAATTGATACTTTGACAAACTTTTACTGAAATAAGCTATGATCTTTTCGTTTCCGTCAAAATTCTGCGATAATACAGCACTGATCCCTGTACCGCTTGCGTTTGTATCCAGAAAAAATGGTTGTACCCACCAGTGAGTATGCTAACATTGGCGACGAAAGAATAGCTTCTTTAATTTTTTTAAAGCTTTCTGGCATTCTTGTGTCATATGAACCGTTTTTTTTCGTTCTGTTGTTGAATTATTAACGCAATCCTAGATAATCAAGGAACAAAGCGTCGGTAATAAGTACAAAGACCCAGAAAACATTTCAATTCCTGTACACTTTCAGAGACAAGCCGTTGCCTAACCGCTTGGCTTTTGTCTAGATCCGTGCTTATACCTTCGTCTGATACCACATGGCCCACGTTTTTTACTTCCTTCTTAAACACTTCTTGGGGTTGAGCTTCATGCCTGCACTTCGAATCCTCTGAAACACTTCAATCAAATTTTTCAAATCTTCATCAAATGTTCTCCCGAGTACAATACTGTCATCAATCTCTCAATAGTGGCTTGTGCATTACAAAGGCCACATGGCATCAACATTATTCAATGCCTTGTAATCAACACAAAACCGCCAAGTCCCATCTTTCTTTTTAACCAGCACAAGGTGAACACTACGGGCTGTTATATGGCTCGATGACCCTTTGTTGTTCCATACGTTTCAGCATATTGTGGGCTTCTTGTTGTTTTTCCAACTATAGTCGGCGCTCAGTGGTTGTCAAATGGATCTGGACAATTCCAGTATAAATACGATGTTGTGCAAGGTTTGTACTCCCTAAGTCATCCTCGTCACAGGGAATCATGTCCTTATATTTAAAAATTAATTTCTCAGCTTTATTATATTCCTCCATCAAGAGAATTTCTTTCATCTTGTAAGATATTTGTGTATCTGTGCGTTCTCCTTCGATACCATGTTTGTCGATCCCTCCACGTTCAGACATTGTGTGACCGGATCAAATGAGTAAACTCCCCGCTCGTAATTTATTTTCCTGTGAGCAAAGGTTCATGACTCTCACTGGGACCTTTCTTTAATTATCACTGACTACTAACGTCTTACCTACAGCCAGCCTATTCTCTATTCCTCTCGCTCACGAGTTTCGTATTGATCGTTTTGCAATCTCATTTAATCTTTTAGCACATTAAACATTCTGACTGTGCTGGTATTGTCGTATCTTCTATCAACAATTTTTTTTCTCGCTTGACCATCTCCTATATCCTCCTCAAGTAGTGGAATCTCCAGGTTAGAATAGAGTAAAGTGCTATTTGCTATAGTTAAAGACAACCCGAATGATTGCATAAATTCGAAGCTAAGTTACACTCACAGTCACATTAGCGATTGATCGGTAAGGTTTGAAATTTAGTCTAACCAGTCCTAACACTGGTATTAGTTCGCCACTGGCTGTATTCAGTGTACAACCGTTCACTTCTGTTATTTGTTGATCTCCAATATAATAGGGTCGAATTATTGGCCGATGTCCAAAAAAAGCATAACACCCGCCGCCGATCTTTCCTTATACCTTTAAAGTTTTATTTCGTTCCAACACTGTGACAGAAATAACCATTTTTGGAGCCTTAGTATTTCGTGCTGCCTGTTTCAGCTCCTTGAAACCTACAGACTTTAGTTTTCCCTGTTACCGTTCTGCCTTTCTTGTAATTACCGTCCACGACCCCAAAACACTCTGGTACAATTCATTTGCATATGAACAGGGGTGTTGAAATTCCAGTAGCAAAATAGTGTTTTATTTTGTCTGATACAGGCTTGCTGTTCGTCTCTAGTCTTTTCCATCACCCTTCTGACCAGCCGTACAGGATCCTTGTGTCTTCCTGGGGTCTTCTTTTGTCTTCCTACCAGTTCTTCCCGAGCATATATACAAAGAAAATATGTTACGCAATTCAGACTAATCAGCAAGGATTCTTTGAATACTCGATAATGGTACTAACTCATTAATTGGTACCAAACTCATTGATTGGTACCAATTGCAACTGCTACATAATAGGAAAATAGTGATGTCCCACACTAACTTACTTAAGTGACTACCTTAAATGACTGTGATGTAATGACTATTCTTAATGTCTACTATCAAGTAACTTCGGCCAATGTTAAATATGTTCACTGGTGGAATCAATGAGTTTTGAATTTCCTTCATTATATCAAAATAGGATTTCTACAGTATGGCACAAACTTTAAGGTAGTGACAGTAAAAAAATAACAAAATATGGTGGATCAATAAAAGAGAAACGGATTCTATTGAATTCAGGATTCAAAATTCAGAAGCCAAGCGCGTAACCAATCATTTTTTTTTTAGTGATGAATAATTATGGAATATTTGTTCTTGAACCGATAATGTGATTGATGGAAATAACGAGTTCATTTTTAAAAAAATGAGAAACACAGAGTGAGTTAACATAAGATTTGTAAAAAAAAAAAAAAGAATAAAAATATAAAAATCAAGCGTATATAATCCTGACATGTTTGAGAAGGACAAGACATTTAGGCGTAATCTGAAGTCTTAGTCTCTAGTGTCTGTTTGTCACCTCGTGCACGGTTTGAAAGTAATAAGATTAGAAGAAATGGAGAGGCGATGGTTTGAAAGTGATGATCAAGGCCAGGTGAAGCTACGTGTGGCATCTAATCGCTTCTGACCAAGCTAGGCGTTGAAAGTAAATAGAGAAAAGGGGGAGGGGGTTTGACGCTCAAGATTGGAGAAAAAAGTCATGTTGCATCGCCTCATTTTTGTGTCGTAGGTGGCCATTGATGTGAAAGTGGGACTATGTTGGTTACTTTTGATACGTTGAGTATGGCGAAATTTGATAAAAATATGCTAGATCGCATTGTCTTAACATCGATACATTTTGTGTTTGTATTTTTTTTTTACATTTTAAAGTAAAGTTTTAATTTAGTCTTGGAAATCAGTGACATATAATAATGTTAAGATGATCAAACAAACAAGATGTCTTAAAAATCCCGAAATTTAAATTTCCCAGTCTTTAGCAAGATTCGAGCTTAAGAATCCAGGTTTGGAAGCTAAGAGTTTAAACAATTAATCACCAAATAAATAGCAGAAATAAATTTTAAATTTTATTACTACTGTGATGTTTTTATACAATATTATAGCTTTAAATCTACTTACCCTTTTGTAAATAACTGAAAAAATGATATTAAACAGTAGAACATTAACACATCAATAACATTGTATCTGATTTTTACAAATAATTTTAGGGTAGTGTGTTAAAAAGCAATATGGTAAAGACGATAACATTTAACTCTTTATCAATCAATCCATCAATCTATCTATTTATCTAACTATCTAACTATTTGTCTTTCTTTCTGTTATATTCCTATAGCAAGCAGGTTTTTTTTTTGTCAGCTATGTGTTCAATCTTTAACGTCTACTAGCTTATATAAAATCTCTAAAGAGATGGTCATAACGGAGCTTTTCTTTGCCGTTCATTGTGCTCTGTTATATCATCATGAAAATGATCTCCGGAACGCGGTTAACACATTTGCAGACATCGAAAAACATATCGTGATCGACCGCAGAAAATATTTGATTCCTCATTAACATTCGGACTTGAAGAAAAACATCAATACTTCTTTTTTTCATTCTCGAGTTCGTCTTCTATTTAAATTTAATGTAATTAACTTTCATTGAATATTGTTTAACATTTTGTCCTTTATAGACTAATACATCATTCATGTTCGCTTTCATTTAATCCTCTACATCAAACATGTAGCTGTCCAGACGCTTCTCTTCCAGTATTAGATCTTGAGGGAGACAGGGTCCGAGTATCTCCTTGTTGCCGCTAATTATCGGCTCTCTGACTTGGAGTTTCTACTTCAGCTGTATGTAGCTGAGCTCATCTAGCTAGTTTAAAAAAAATCGCATAGCCAAAATTATTTATTATTCGTTTTTACATCTGTCCTTCTCTAAAGCTGAATAGTGCTATTGTGCACTATAGATGCAGAGAAGCAGAGATTATCAATATATAAAATATGTAAAAATTTTATTGCGTTAATTTTTTAAATTTCTAAGATGATATAGATTGTTGTTCGTTAGTATAACATAAATCTTATTTAGAATTTTATCATCAAAAATAAAACATTATAAAGAATACCTTTTCTTTCATCATTTTTATTACATCTTTTTGAAAAATGTTTAATATTTCTGTTGAATAAAACATCGTAATCATATAAGTAAATTGAAACATTTTTATGATTGTGTAATTGTGTTGGAATGGGGTGTTGACAACCAAGGAGACAGAAAAAGGGCGATGTAAAAGGGAAAAATCATTTTAACAGTTAATAGATGAAAATTAAAAAAAATAATGCATCAATAAATTATATATTAATATATTATATAAGTGCGTTAGCTCTTTTATATGAACGACTAGGGTAGTACCTGTAGAATTAAGAAGTAATTTCATTTTTTACCTAATGCATCTCTTTTTACAATTTTTTAGACCGGTTAGGGTCAAACTTTAGAAAAAAAAATCTCAATAGTCCTTATAACATTAAAAATGTATGTATAGTCTACATTCATTTTTTTCTATAATTGTTTTTTTTTCTGGCTGACTAAGGAAACCCATTCCACGATTTATTAAAACTATAAAAATAAAAAGCATTTGTAAAAAAATTTTTTAACAATTCTAAGTATTTTATTATATTCTGTTTTTGGGTTATATTATTTTTTTTTTTGCATTTAACTCTTTATATCTCTTCTTTTTTATGTAAAGTCTAAATTTTTATAAAAAAAAATAAAATAAGATAAGATAAGCGTACGAAGGACTTTTTTTTCCGAGAGTCGAAGCGGATATAGGAAAATGCTTCTAAATTAACTGACTTAAAATATGAATGCGTTTATATCTCAGGGGTTAATTATGGAGCAGGTCTTTTTAATTCAAGTCAAAGGTGTAAGTCAAAGAATATACAAAACTCCGGTTAAGGAGAAAATAAATTCAACCAAAATTAGGGTTCTAGAAAGTGAACAAGAAATGGAGACTGATAAAAATGAGCGAGTCGTGCAATTTCCTTGTTACATAAACACTAATTAAAGTGCAAAAAATGAGTTTTAAGTTGATCGATATAATGTGACTATTTACTACAGATTAAAATAAAAGAAACAAAGGCGATGTTGCTAATGAAATTGTAAACATAAAGCTTGCGAATAATTAACCTTTGTATCAGGTGAGTACTGCTAATAGAATACATATTGTGTTTCTTTTGCCAGTAAATACATTGTATTTTAAAATGTGTATTATGAATAAATGGAATAAATAAAATATACCTTTTGAAACTTCTTGTATAGCAATAGAAGCTGTTTCCTGTCTATATATGAAAAAAAATTTGTTACAATGTAATACAAAAATCAATATTCATTAATTGGTATATATCCATTGATATTTAACTTTAGATGTGGATATATATGGATCCACCTTCGTAACAATTTCGTAAAAACTGTTCGTATTTAATTGCATATTATGTAAGAGTTAGTCTTTGGCTTGTTTGGAAATAGAAATGTAAGTTTGGGGAGAATCAATAATAACGTTTTGAAAACGTTTTATTTTTTAATATCTGTGGCTGAGAACCATCTGTATGATACAAAGCTAAACACGGAATAGTTAAAAACTACATCTCAAAGATATTGGTGTATTTAGTAAATACAAATAGGATTGCTATAAATTTTTTACTTACACGAGTAGCTGTGTCGGTTGCTGTTTGGATAGCTATACGAGTCAGTACACGTTTTAAAAAAAGTAATAATAGAAAAATGTATTTTGCAGATGGCCAGTGGTTTAAACATATGATCATATGGAAAAACTTGGTAACAGTTTTGTTAAGTTTCTTTCCCTTTTTGAAGCTTTTAGGGGCCATATATTACAAAGACTGTTTGTTTAAATAACAAACTCAAATATTTCCCTAAAATTGTTCCACCTAGAGTCTTCATCAAGATTCGAACACGGGACTTTCAGTTTCAATTGCTTTACCCCTTAGCCACAGCATTTCAATATATTTATTTAGCGTAAATTTATATTTAAAAAAAAGTATTAACCACATCCACTTTAGCGTAGCCAGGAATTTTTTTCTGGGGTGGGTGGGCTTAAGGGGGATTTTTTCTCCCCCTCCCTCAGCGAAAAAGATGTATGTGTGAGTGTGTACATAATTTATCTTTATTACATTCTTACAATTCATTCTTTTGGAAGACGTGAATTGTACCCTAGAATATGTTCTTTCTGGATTTAGTTGAAAAAATGTAGATACCCCGCTCTTGCCAGAAAGGGGTTCTAAGGGAAAGCTTGTAGCTCCCCTAGCCCGGGGCGTAGTTCCGTCAACAAGCACTATTCTGGTATTGAAAACCAACAAAATGTAATTTATGAGGTATCTACAGTTCATTATCCTGCTATTAAAAACCTTATGTGCTGATCATTCCGCGTCGTGAGGCGTATGGTCAGTAACTGCTTTCACAAAAATCTGTTACTGGCAATGTCTGAAGCCTCTTCCAGCATAGTGTCCACCTGCTCTGAGGACCTCCTTGAAAGTGTGGCCCATGTTGCAAAGAGATGTCCTAGTTTGCGATTTCCTCTTAATGGCCTCCCTGTCATCGCAACTCTTATTATGCGTAAATAATGTTATGTCACATTATATCACACTTCTGACATTACTAAATATCACAATGCTATTTTGGATGGTTGATGAGGGACTGATTGTAATGGGTTGGTTACTTTTTCTAAGTTGTATATGTATAAAGTCAAGAGTTGAACAATTAATCAACAAATGAACAGATTATACAATAGCATTTGTATTTCGTTGTTGTTGTTTAATATCATAACAATTAACTTACCCATTTTGTAATAACTGAAAAAAAAAGATATTTAACAGGTAAAGTACATAGGATATACTTAGGATATATATATATATATATATATATATATATATAAATGGTCATGACTATAAAAATTCTCTTCGTTTATCAATATATCAATCTATTTATCGATCTATTTTTGTATCTATTTCTCTATGTATATATGTATCTATTTATCTATTTATATCTATCTATTTATCTATTTATCTACCGATCTTTCGATCTATCTGTTTATCAAAGTATTTATCTATCTTTATTTCTGCCTATCTACCAACTTTTCTATCTGTAATATCCATATGGCAATCACGTTTTGTTTTAGTGTATATGTAATTAATCTTTGACGTCTTATAGCTTATATAAAATCTAAAGAGATGGTCATAACGGAGCTTCTCTTTGCCGTTGATTGCTCTCTGATAAATCACAATGAACAAGATCTCCAGAACGCGGTTAATAAATTTGCATACGATCCCGCTATTTTCTGGTTTATCGATAAACTTCTAAAAAATGAAAATCATGTTCGAATAGTCAACAGGTAAAAACTTACAGAGCCCCGAAGATCACCCTAATCGAAAGCTCCTTAACGTGGCAGAACCACTTTACGTATTGAAGGTGGTCTTCGTAAACTTAGGTGCCCAATGAAAACGCGTAAACTTGTTTAAGTTGATATAGAAGAGAGCACCTGGTTTAAAACGGCATTAGAACAAAACCGATGATAAATATAAACAAAGGCGCAGGACCAAAAGATAACCCGCTGCCGAGGACAGGTGCAGACATCGAAAAACATATTTTGATCGATCACAGAAAATATTTGATTCCTCATTAACATTCGGACTTGAAGAAAAACATCAATAGTTCATTTTTTCATTCTCGAGTTCGTCCTATATTTGCATTTAATGTAATTAACTTTCATTGAATATTGTTTAACATTTTGTTTCTTTTATCTTGTCCTTTATCGACTAATACATCATTCATGTTCGCTTTCGTTTAATCCTCTACATTAGACATGTAGCTGTTCAGACGCTTCTCTCCCAGTATTAGATTTTGAGGGAGACAAGCTCCGATTATCTCCTTGCTGCCGCTAATTATCGGCTCTCTGACTTGGAGTCTGTACTTCAGCTGTATGTAGCTGAGCTCATCTAGCTAGTAAAAAAAATCACATTTCTGAAATCTAATGTAGAAAATCTATGTCAAACACTTAACGAAATAAAATGAAAAAAAAGTTTTATTACTAAATAACAAATTAGATAAAGGCAAAGTTGTGTCCATTTCTCTAACACATAGCAAAAATTCACTATTGTTCGTTTTTACATCTATCCTTCTCTAAAGCTGAATAGTGCTCTTGTGCAATATATATGCAGAAAAGCATAGATTATGAATATATAAAATATGTAAAAAAAAATTTGTCGTAAGTTTTTAAATATCTAAGATGATATACATTGTTGTTCTTTAGCATAACATAAATCTAATTTAGAATTTTATCAAGAAAATAAAACATTATAAAGAATACCTTTTCTTTCATCAATTTTATTACATCTTTTTGAAAAATGTTTAATATTTCTGTTGAATAAAACATCGTAATCATATAAGTAAATCAAAACATTTTTCTGATTGTGTAATTGTGTTTACAACCAAGGAGATAGACATAAAAAGGGCGATGTAAAAGGGAAAAATCATTTTGACAATTAATAGATGAAAATTAATAAATACATAAATAAATCATAAAAAAACATATTATATAAGTGCGTTAGCTCCTTTATATGAACGACTAGTGTAGTACCTGTAGAATTAAGAAGTAATTTCAATTTTTTACCTAATGTATCTGATTTTTTATTTTTTTTAGACCGGTTAATGTCAAACTGTATAAAAAAACAAACATCTATATAGTCCTTATAACATCAAAAATATATTTATAGTCTACATTCATTTTTTATAAAATTGTTTTTTTACTGGCTGGCTAAGGCAACCCATTCCACGATTTACTAACATTATGAAAATAAAAAGCATTTGTAAAAAAAAATTCTAACTATTCTAAGTATTTTATTATATTCTGTTTTTGGATTTTATTATTTTCATTTTGCATTAAACTCTTTATATCTCTTTTTTTTTTTGATGTAATGTCTATATTTTTATATGATAAAATAAGATAAGATACGTTTACGAAGAACTATTTTTTTCCATGATGGAAGCGGATATAGGAAAATGCTTCTAAATTAACTGACTTAACATATGAATGCTTTTATATCCCAGGGGTTAATTATGGAGCAGGTCTTTTAAATTCAAGTCAAAGGTTTATGTCGAAGAAATTACAACGCTTCGGTTAAGGAAAAAAAATGGGGTTCTAGAAAGCGAAAAAAAAAGGGAGACTGATAAAAATGAGCGAGGCGTGCAATTTCCTTGTTATATAAACACTAATTAAAGTGCAAAAATGAGTTTTAAGTTGATCGATATAATGTGACCATTTACTACAGATTAAAATAAAAGAAACAAAGGCGATGTTGCTAATGAAATTGTAAACATAAAGCTTGCGAATAATTAACCTTTGTATCAGGTGAGTACTGCTCATAGAATACATATTGTGTGTCTTTTGACAGTAAATAAATTGTATTTTAAAATGTGTATTAGGTATAAATGGAATAAACAAAATATACCTTTTGAAACTTCTTGTATAGCAATAGAAACTGTTTCCTGTCTATATGTGAAAAAAAGATAAATTTGTTACAATGTAATAAAATAATCAATATTTATTAATTGGTATATATCCATAGATATTTAAATTTAAGATGTGGATAGATATGCGTCCACCTCCGTAACCATTGAGTTAAAACTGTTCGTATTGAACTGCATTTTTGTAAGAGTTAGTCTTTGGCTTGTTTGGAAATAGAAACTTAAGTTTGGGGAGAATCAATAGTAACGTTTTGAAAACGTTTTATTTTTTAATATGTGTGGCTGAGAACCATCTGTATGATACAAAGCTAAACAATGAATAGTTAAAAACTACATCTCAAAGATATTTGTGTATTTAGTAAAAACAAACGGAATTGCTTTAAAATTTTTGCTGACACGAGTAGCTGTGTGGCTTGCTGTTTGGATAGCTATACGAGTCAGTACACGTTTTAAAAAATAGTAATAATAGAAAAATGTATTTTGCAGATGGCCAATGGTTTAAACATATCATCATATGGAAAAACTTAAAAACAGTTTTGTTAAGTTTCTTTCCCTTTTAGGAATGTTTGTTTTAATAACAAACTGAAATTTGTCCCCCAAAATAGTCCACCTAGAGTCTTCACCAGAATTCGAAAATGGGACATTCAGTTCCAAGTGCTTTACCACTCAGCCACAGCATCTCCATATATTTATTTAGCGTACACTAATATTTAAAAATAATAATTATTAACCATATCCACTTGGGCGTAGCCAGGAATTTTCTTTTGGGGGGGGGGGGGGGTAGGGGGATTTTTTCTCCCCCTTCCCCCGCGAAAAAATGTATGTGTGTGTGTGTGTGTGTGTACATAATTAAACTTTATTACATTCTTACACTTCATTCTTTCGAAAGACGTAAATTGTATCCTATAATATGTTCTTTCTAGATTTATTTGAAAAATGAAGTTACCCTGCTCTTGCCAGCAAGGGAATCTAAAGGAAAGCTGGTAGCTCCCTTAGCCCGGGGCGTAGTTCCGCCAACATGCACTATTCTGGTATTGAAAACCAACAAAATGTATATTATGAGGTATCTAAAGTGCATTATCCTGCTATTAAAACGTTTCCTTTATAAACCTTATGTGCTGATTCTTCCACGTCGTGAGGCGCATTGGGCAGCAACTGCTTTCACAAAAATCTGTTACTGGCAATGTCTGAAGCCTCTTTCCGAATATTGCCCAACTTCTCTGGGGACCTCTATGAAAATGCTGCGCCATGTTGCAATAGGATGTCCCAGTTTGCGATTTCCTCGTAATGGCCTCACGGTCATTACAACTCTTATTATGCGTAATTCATTATGTCGGATAACGTATTCCGCTAACTTCATGCGACGCTGTGTCTCAACTGAAAATCTTACCAAGCACTATTGTCGGTATTAAAATCCAACAAAATATATATTCTGAGGTATCTACATGCATTATTCTGCTATAAAAATTTTATTTCAAAAACCGAAGGTGCTATTGTTACTGACTTAGACACTTTCGCGCCGTTCGGCGCATTTGCCGGCAAGCTGTTTCCACAAAAATTTGTCATGGCAATGTCTGAAGCTTCTTCCCAACTTCTCCGAGGACCTCCAGTAAAGTGTGGCGCCAAGTTTTACTAGGATGTCATTGCAAGTCTTATTATGCGTAATTCATTTTGTAAGATAATATGTCCCGCAAACCTCATGCGACGCTCTGTCATAACCTTACTACGGGGTCGATTCCCAGTTCGTCATTTGATTCCCTGGATTTAGACCCGATCTCTAGAACTGACTCCTAAAATCTGTCTTAGTCATCTTTAATGAGCCATACTTAATGTTTTTCAATTTCGGCAAATAACTCTTCACTTCACTTTATTAATGGAGCCCAGACACTGGTAGAATTTTTTAACCTCAATTGTCTACGCTCTTGGAATAAGGTGACTGTAGATTGCTTTAGATTTTACATCGAAAAGGAAGTTTTATCGTCAAAATCATCTGTTGGGGGTTTTAAATCTCTGGAGTTTTTTTTTTTTTTTCAATTCATAACCCCATTTAGTCTTGGAATTAGGTGACTGTAGTTTGCTTTAGAATAATATTGTAGAGAGAGGATTTCCACCAAAAAAGGTTCTGTGTGGAGGGTTTGAAACTCAAAACCATGTGAAGGGGCTCAAACTGTTTTTAAAAAGCCATCCGGAGGAGGAGGGCTTAGACTAAAATCCCTTATTTGCTTGGCTACGATCAAATAATTTTAGTGTGTCATTTGCATTTTTATATTGAAGATGTATTTTTAAGCATCAAAACCCTGAAGAGGGGTTTAAACTCAAAACCCCTTTTGACTACACTTATTTTACATGTGTAAATTGCTTTTTTTTTAAATTGAAAATGTATTTTTAGCTTTAAACCCATTAATGAGGATTTAAACTGAAAACCCATTTTGCTATTATCATTGCATTTTCAGTACCTTATTATTATTTTTTTTTGAAGAGGTGTGTTTTTTTTTTAGCTTTAAACCCTACTAATGAGAGGGAAGGTTTAAACTCAAAACCCCTTAGGCTACGCTCATAGTATTTTGAATATGTAATTTGCTTTTTTTATATTGAAGAGGGGGTTTATCGCAAATTTCGGAAGGAGTTTAAATTCAAAATATTCTATAGTTGTGCTCTTAGAATTTGGGGATTTTCGTTTGCATATTTTCGTTTATAGAAGAGGAGGATTTAAATGCAAAAACTCCAGTTAGAGTGTTTTAAATTAGAAACCTTTGGTAGGGTTTTTAAAATGAAAACACCTGTAGGTGGTTTCAAACTCAGAAATCTTGGTAATTAGTTTTAAACTCAAATCCCCTAGTAGGGGGTTTTAAACTCAGAACCTTTGGTAGAAGCTTTAAACTTAAAACCTTGTTAGGAAGTTTTAAACTCAAAACCCATGGAAGAGGGATTTAAACTCTAAACCACTTGGCTGTGCTGGGCAAGTGATGGTTTAGTCTTAAAATCTCACCTTAAGTAAACAAAATCAAAGTCAGTAAAATCGGAGGGGGGGGTTGAACCCCAAACCCTCTTCCTGCCTTCGCCCATGCATATCCATACATCAAAATTAATAACATGTTACATTGTAATAAATTGAAACTAATAAAGATTTATTCTTCTAACAAAATTAGATAAATTGGCTATCCAAAAAAAAATTGTTCGAATTTAATCTACAATTGTGTACCAATGACAAAAAAATCAAGTCTTAAACTTTTTCGATCGCTAATAAAATTAATATTTCCATTGTCATTTGTCATTTAAACTAGACATACATCTAGCAATTAGATCCTTGCTAGATCTAGACCTAGTTTAAATCTAAAGCTACATTCAAGATCTAAGTCTAGGTCTAGAAATAGATCTAAGTCAATATCGATCTAGAGTCAATATCTAAACAAGTCTATTTCTAAGTCTATATCTAGAATAAGATATAGAATCTTGATATAGATTCTACTATACCTAGACTAGAACTCTTTTTATAAAGATATGTAGATCTGGGTTCTATTTAGTCTTACTTAGACTGTCAAGTATAGGCACCTATAATAAGGATATGTCATAACTTCGCGCTAGTTATTTTTTAAAATTATAACTTAAACGAAATTCGTATCGAAATTATTTTTTTCAAATAAAATTTGAATCAGTTTTCTATTCAATGAGTTAGTTAATAAATGGAAAATTAATTTTATAATGATCCATTTACACCTTTACTATTGTGACTTAGATGCAAATGTTTTGTACCAATGCGCAAATCTATGAAACAAGCTTGATTTATTAATGAAGAAGCCCACGACATTTTAAAAAACAGTTTAATTATTTTAAAAAGATTACCTCTGATGAATTAAAAAAAAGTCTCTTTGCATATATAATTTTAAAAAATTACAAGGTTTACATTCGGAAAAGAAAAAGTATCTCTTGCAACAGAACTTTGAATGATCTAAAATATCATTATATCCAATTTTCAGTTTCTATTTTAGTTTTTAGGATCCAAACGGGATCAACGGACGGACGGACAGACGGACAGACAGGTCACACAAAAATAAAGTTCAGGTTCAGTTTAAGTAGATAAACGTTACGTGCTTCCAGCAGTTAAATTTTTGGTGTAAAATCGTTATGCTATTTTGACCCAAAGTTTCCAAGTCTTTATTTTTATGTCGCGAATAGTCTAGCTTTAGAATAAAACTGAGAATCCTATAGTATACAAACATAAAGAGGGTAAACTAAACAATGGAACATATAACAATATACATATACCCTAACCCAAAAGTAATGTCAAAGACGTATCCTACACAAAGTCCTTGACATTTCTGAATCCAACTATTAAACTTCTAACATTACTAAATGTCACAATGCTATTTTGGATGGTAGATGGGGGTCTGATTTTAAGGGGTTGGTTACTTTTTCTAAGTTGAGTATGTATAAAGGGAAGATAAGAACTTAGCATATTTTCTGCTTTCTCAGGAGAGACGTGGTATTTTTAGCGTTAAAGTCGACATTTAAAAAGTAAACAAAAAACTCACGACTTTAATAGAAAAAAAAAGAAATGCTGGATAGCATTGTCATAACATAAATACAATAAAAGTTTTTATTTTTTTAGATATAAAAGTAAATGACAATTTCAAATCTGGCAATCAGTGGTACAAATAATGTTAAGGCCATATGTTTTTCGGCTGTCGGTTAATAACCTTAAAACCAGTGTCTTACAAACCACAATTAAATTTCCCAGTCTTAAGATTTAAACCCCAAAATCCAGGTTTGAAATTCAAGGGTTTTAACAATTAATCACCAAATGAATAGAGTATACAATTACCTTTGTATTTCAATGTTGTTGTTTAATATTTTAGCAATTAACTTACCCTTCTTGCAATAACTGAAAAAAAAAGATATTTAACAAGTTAAATACATAGGATATATTATAGAAAATCTCTATGTCAATAAATCAATAAACCAATCTATCGATATATTTATTTATCTATTTATCTATATCTATATATCTATATATCTATATATATTTATCTATATCTATATATCTATATATCTATATATATATATATATATATATATATATATATATATATATATATATATATATATATATATATATATATATATATATATATATATATATATATATATATATATATGGTCATGACTATAGAATTTCATTCAATCAATCAATCAATCAGTCTATCTATCGATCTATTTTTTTTATCTATTTATCTATTTATCGATCTATCTATAAATGTATTTATATATCTATATTTCTACCTAATTTTTCTATCTGTAATATCCATAAGGCTATCAGGTTTTGTTGGGACGGCAATGTGTTCACTCTTTGACGTCTAGTATCTTTTATAAAATCTAAATAGATGGTCATAACGGAGATTCTCTTGATAGATCACAATGAACATTTTCTGGTGTACCGAAAAACTTCTAAAAAACAGAAGTCATGTTCCAAATGTCACCCGATAAAACTTACTGACCCCCGAAGATCACCGTAAGCGGAAATCTCCTTAACGTGGTAGACCCACTTTTCGGATCTAGGATGTATCGTATCAAATGACGCACCGCTTTAAAAAAAAATAATAACCGTCTGGCCAGGGCCAGTGGTGCTTTAGGACACCGTCAGGTAAGAATTAGTCGAAAAAAATCGCACCACCTACCAACAAAAATCAATGTCAAACAAGCTGTGTTTTTCTTAACCCTTCTATACAGATCTGAGACATGGGTACTACACAGAAAGCAGCTAAGAATACTTTAGTGCTTTTACCAGAAATGATTGCGTTCTATTGGAGATACTGTGGCAACATTACACTACAAAATACGATGTTCTTGTGAACGCCAATTTGAACCGTATAGCGGGACTTCTGAAAATCTGACAGTTACGCTTGGGCAGGTGACGTATCCCGTATTTGAGATCAACGTATGCAAAAAGCGGACTTTTTGTGAGCTTAAAGATGTCGATGTAAATGAGGAAACGCTTTATAGACCAGCTTAGGCGTAAATTTGCCTTAGCTGATATAGATCATAGCACCTGGCTGCATACAGCCTCGGAAGGAAACAGCAGTCGGACACTCACAAAGACCGAAGGAACAAAATGAGAGACTATAAGAAAAAATCCTGTCCAGGACAGACGCAGAGGGCAAAAACAAAAATATATATTAATCGACCTCAGGCAGACAATGGTTATGCTTGCCTTAGGTTTGGAAAATATGTAAGTCATGAAGACTATGAGACAAGCCAAAATACTTCCATTTTTCATTCTCATGTTCGTCCTATATTTAATTTTAATGTAATTAACTTTCATTATATATTGTTTAACATTTTGTCCCATTCATCTTTTCGTTTATCGCTTTCATTGAATCCTCTACATTAAACATGTAGCTGCCTAGATGCTTTTCTCCCCTATAGTTGTCCCTTTCTTTTTCCCTTTCTAGAACCCCTATTTTTTTTTAACTTAACCGGCGCGTTGTAATTACTTCAACATAAACCTTTGACTTGAATTGAAAAAACCCGATCCATATTTAACCCACAACATATAAACGTATTTATATTTTAGGTCCGTTAATTTAGAAGCACTTTCCTATATCCGCATTCTATCCCGGCGAAAAACAAAAAGTCCATTTCTCTAAAACATAGCCGAAATTCACAATTGTTCGTTTTTACATCTGACCTTCCCTAAAGCTGAATAGTGCGTATGTTCACAATATATGCAGAGGAGCAGAGTTTATAAATATGTATATAAAATATATAAAGTGTATAGTGTAAGTTTTCTAATACCTAAGATGATATACATTATTTTTCTTTAGCATAACATAAAGCTCATTTAGATTTTTATCATAAAAAATAAAATAAAATTTAAAAAATACCTTTTCTTTCATCAATTTTAAATCTTCTTGAATGACTTTTAATATTTCTATTGAATATATAATAATACTTTAAGTAAACATCGTAGTCATATAAGCAAATTATAACATTTTTAAGATTGTGTTATTATGTTAGAATCAGTGTTAACAACGGAAATAAAAGAGATGTCACTGCTGAAATTAAAAACTTAAAGCCTGCGAACTAATCAGCGTGAGTAGCCTGTGAGTAATGTTAATTGAATATATATATATATATATATATATATATATATATATATATATATATATATATATATATATATATATATATGTCATTATATATATTGTTACAAATGAGCAGTGATAGGTAGAGGTCAATGTATGATCCCGGCGAGATGACACAGCAGGGAGTGTTCTCTGGAATCTACATGTATAAACTGTGATAGTAAATGTGATTGTTTTGTCAGGCCCGTCCTATTATTGTAACCCAGTAACCCACATTACTGGCATGTCGAAAGAATGTGCTAATTAACAGATAGGGGGGATAATTGAATTCCTTTTAGGCCTATATATATGGACGATCTAACATGAATAAAGCAGCATTTAAACCAGTGGTTCCCAAACTTTTTGTCTCGTAGACCCCTTGCCATGTTTTCTGTTTTTCGGTAGACCGCCTGCTTAACTTGTATTGCATTTTTGCAGATTCATTAATTCATTTTTAAATTAAAACTAATTTATAACTGTGGTGACACGGTTATTGTGTGGTCAACCGTGACACACGGTCAAGTGTTGAGTATCGAGAGTTAGGGGACTTGGGGGAAATGACTAGTGTGTAAACAAGAGAGAGAGAAAAAGGTCAGCGAGTGAAGCAGGAGATCTGTACATAACGTTGCCGTGTATATGTGTTTTTGTTAAAATGTTCCACAATTAAAATACACTTTTAACGTAAAAGGACTTGTTTCTTCACAACTGGCGACCCCGACGAGACTCGAACTCGCAATCTTCTGATATTAAACAACAATTTGCTGCCCGTTTTCACCCCCAAGCAAATGGGATGTGCGAACGCCTGAATTCAACGCTGAAAACAATGCTGAACAAAGTAGCACAGGACAACCCAACAGACTGGGACAAGCTGATCAACCCCATACTGTTTGCCTACAGAGAAGTAACACACACAACAACGGGCTTCTCACCATTCGAGCTGCTCTATGGCTCACCTGTTAGGGGACCCATGTCACTATACAGAGACTTTCTAGTAAATAGGAACATAGAACATGACGTACTCACAGGATACGATCTTGTCATCAAGACAAGACAAAATATAATCAAAGCATGCGAAACTGTCCAAAAGCAAACAAACAGAGAGAAACCAGAACTATTGAGAAAGCTAAATCAGGGGCGAAAGTTGAGAACACTACAAGTTGGTGATAATGTCATGGTTCTGCTGCCTGACAGAAATAACCAGCTATTTATAAAATGGCAGGGCCCATTCCAAGTCACAAAGGTGATTTCGAAAGTCGACTACAGTATAAACATTAGAGGTCGAGACAAAGTATTTCACATCAATATGCTGAAGCTGTACATGCCCAGACCATTTACTCTTTCAACGAACGCTAAGCAAGACACGCAAGACAGTCAGAGAGTTATGATGATAGAAACAATAGAGGAAACAGAGGAATTACCATGTCCAGTTATTGAAAGCTGTGAAACTGTGAAAGATATAGACACATCACATCTCCAGTATCCAGTTAAGCAAGATATTGATAAACTGCTAGCTCATTGGGCGCCAATATTCACAGACAAACCGGGTAGAACAACTGCCATAAAACACACTATCCAACTGACTGATACGAAGCCCACAAAATCCAAACCATATCCAGTTTCCTTACACCATGAAGAGATACTGAAAAAGGAAATTGAAACGCTGTTAGAAATGGGAATAATTGATGCATCCACATCTCCATACTCAGCTCCAGCAGTCCTAGTGAAACAAAAAGAAACAACCGGAAAGATGCGTCTATGTGTAGACTACCGGAAACTAAACGCCATCACAGTGAAAGATACATACCCAATGCCTAACATACAGAACATTATACCTAAACTTAGAGGTGCAAAATATTTCACTACTCTTGACTTAGCCAGAGGTTATTGGCAAATTTCACTAGACGAAGATGCTAAGCCACTTACAGCATTCACCACTCCATTTGGTTGTTACCAATGGAATTACATGAGTTTCGGGCTTAGTAATGCGCCTGCAACCTTCAACAGAATGATGGCAAAACTAATAGGGAAAAGACCTGATGTCATTTTCTATCTTGATGACATATGTGTCTTCCACAACACATTAGAAGAACACGTTGCTGGCCTGCAACAAGTATTCCAGATAATACAAGACAACGGGCTTACAATAAAACCTAGTAAGGTTAAAATCGCCAGAACAGAGATTGAATTTCTAGGGCACAGAATACAGCAAAATACGATCAGACCACTACAAGACAATATAAGCAAGATACTCAACTTAACAATACCTACAACAAAGGGACAAGTCCGAAGCATCTTAGGTTTATGTAATTACTATAGACGGTTCCTGGCAAATTTCACAGGTATTACACAACCTCTAATTGAACTGACAAAAAAAGGCATGCCAAACAAGATCACATGGAGCTCCAGACTACAGGAATGCCTTCAAAGCATTAAAAATGTCTTCTCAGACGACATAGTACTCCAGCTTCCAGACATCAGAAACCCTTTCTACTTGGCAACAGATGCATCCTCCACAGCAGTGGGAGGCACTTTAATGCAGAAGTGTGATGCAACGCTAAGACCAGTTTACTACATTAGCAGAAAGCTGAACGCAGCAGAACAGAAATAGTCCACGATAGAGCGTGAAGCTCTAGCTATTGTGTTCTGCATAACGAAACTATCCCGTTACTTGCTTGGGAAATCATTCATCATGTTAACAGATCACGCCCAACTAGCTTATATTAATACAAATAAGCTAGCCAACCAGAGGATCACTAGATGGGCTTTAAAACTTCAAGACTTCAGCTTTACAGTTCAAGCTATTCCGGGACAAATCAACGTGATTGCTGACGTGTTGACGAGATGTGTCTAGGGACCGCTGGACTTAGGTTCATTCATTAATCAGATGATGAGAAAATTACCAAAAAACTTGTATGATAACTTTAAAATTTGTCTTGTCAAAAATTGAATGAACATTACGCTTTTGAATTTTTTTTTTAAATTTCATTCAGAGATGTGAAAGTTGTACTACAATTTAGTTTTTTAAGTTTTTTGCATTGATTGTAGTCATAAATGTCCATTTAGGAACTAATATGAAAGAAACACATAGTAAACAATTCCCTTAATTTGGAAGATGTTTGATGTAACATAAAGTATTAACTAATTGTGCATTTTTCACCTGACAATGTTGGCATTCAAAAGATTATTGTTACATAGAAAAAACTAAATGCGTGTATTTTTTTTTGTATATAAGTTGTATAATATAACAGGAAAGCTTTCTGCGATAGATCAATTGGAAATGTCCCTTGCAAAAACATATTATTGAAAATTTATTTGTCGTTATAGGCATTATCAGTTCTCTCATAGTAGAAGATGCCATTGTATTACATATCATTGTTTTTTTCTTGTCGATGTTAAACATTATTAATGTACACCCAAACTATTGGGTTCATGAAATTTTGATATGATCAAAATTTTTCTCTGCCCTGGGAGGACTGTGGTGACACGGTTATTGTGTGGTCAACCGTGACACACGGTCAAGTGTTGAGTATCGAGAGTTAGGGGACTTGGGGGAAATGACTAGTATGTAAACAAGAAGAGAGAGAGAAAAAGGTCAGCGAGTGAAGCAGGAGATCTGTACATAACGTTGCCGTGTATATGTGTTTTTGTTAAAATGTTCCACATTTAAAATACACTTTTAACGTAAAAGGACTTGTTTCTTCACAATAACTGTATTGAGTCGAAGAGCGAAAAACTAATTTTAAGCTACATCAAAAGTTACAGAGATCTATCTTTTTTGACTGATAAAATTTAAACCAAAAAAAAAAAAGTAATATGTATTGCTGCAATCACCAAACACACTAGAAATGTTGTTGTTGTTTTTTTTTGCATGTTCATCATTCGTTATTACGGTTATTATGTTTCATATAGACATTTTTTGTTCTATGAAGTAGTCCTTCAAACATTAAATATTAATTAATTAATCAATTTGCCTTAAATATCATTTTAAAAGTTTTCGAAAAGAGCAGTTTCTAGTGTGTTTCTTGATTTTTCACATCTGGCTCAAATATAAGGCACGCGGAGCTGTTTTCACTAACATGAGAAGGGTCAAAGACGAGTTACTGGTGCCTAAATCAGTCAGCTTTGGCAGGAGGGACTCATTAGCCTTGGCAAGCCAAAGGAAAACAGAATTCAATAATCTGCTGCTTTGCAGCTATACCCAAACATGGGAAAGGTTTTGTGGGTCAGCCCTGGGGATAAATATGGAGCAGAAGACCATTAGGCAGCTTGCAGCTTTAATGCTCATCCCACCGATGTGCCCTTGAACTATAGTGTTTCTTAAAGAAATTTGTTGCATAATAACAGATTTACGTTTATGTAAAACTTTTTTTAAAACTACTTCAATGGCTGGTAAAATCAATGTTTTATCTATAGTGTTTTCCATATTTGGCTATAGGTAAAGAGATCTTATAAGACACTTACAAATCACCATCTTTTCTATATGATATAAGAGATCTTATAAGACACTCATAAATTACCATCTTTTCTATATGATGTTGAAGAAAGATTGTGTGGGTTTACTCTGAACTTTATTTTTGAGTATTTGAAATGTTTTATCACCTTTATCTTTTTACGAGGGTAGCATCGTCTCAAATAATCCTCCAGTGTAATTGGTTTCATATGGTCATAAATAGGCACTTAGACATCCACTTATTTAACCAAGGAAATAAATAATCTATGATGTAAAATCTAGATTTCTTTTTGTGAAACATTAGTTACATGTAGACAAAAGTAACTATTTACATAAGTATTGAAATTATATACAACAATTTTACATTTCAATAGCAGGACAAATAAATATTTATTACTAAATTACAAATTATTTATACTTGCTTGAAATAGTTACATTAACGGAGTGTGAACATTAAAGTTATAACTTGCTTAATTGAAATCCAACATCGTAGACCCCCATGGACATCTCATAGACCCCCAATTTACTTTTTCACTTTCATGGACCCCCTGGAGGTCTTCGTAGACCCCTGGGGGTCTATATAGACCACTTTGGGAATCACTGATTTAAACAGACAAGAAAGTGTTTGTTAGTCTCTACAAGCCTACTATTACATAAAGAAAGACAGGATTTGACGTGTCCTCACGTGTTGTTCCAGGGGACGAACAGATCTAAGAAGGGGGCAGTTACTAATGAACAGTGAAAGATAGAGGTCACTACGTGTGACCCAGGCTTGATGACACTGCAGCGGGTGTTATCTGCAAACTACATGTATAAATAAAGACAGGATGTGACGTTTCCTCACGTGTTGTTCCAGAAGGTACTAGCAGTGTTTTTGCAATATTTTAGGAGCGATTATGGACTCTATATAAGCCAGAGAGTTAATGTGAAAGTCAGTCGTATGGAGTCGTAGGTAGAATCGTCAGTACAGTCTATGTTACTGTTGTCTACTGTGCGAGACAGTGGAAGAGAAATGTGTACGACTCGATGCAAGTTAACTAGGGTAGAGTTAACTGGAGTGGACAACTGTCGTTAAAGTCTATACAGCGAACTACAGTGGACTTGAGCCGTTACAGTCGATACAGACGATGTAAGACGTGTGCGGCTCTGTGGAAGAGAAATGTGTACGACTCGGTGCAAGTTAACTAGGGTAGAGTTAACTGGAGTGGACTACTGTCGTTAAAGTCTATACAGCGAACTACAGTGGACTTGAGCCGTTACAGTCGATACAGTTGATGTAAGACGTGTACGGCTCTGATTCGGTAGACTTGAGTACGACTTGGTTTAGCTTTGGGAGACCTGGAGCGACACTGGGAAGTGTGTCGTTGGTCTGTTCTGTGGAATACGGCTCGATGAATTGCAACGAATTGAAGAGATGAATTGCAACGAAGTATAGCTAACTGCAAACTGACAGATATTCTACAGTCTTCTACGCTACATGTTACAGTGACGAATTGTTAGAGTTAATAGTCGATAAAGTTAGATGAACCTGAAAGCTGAGTCGTCAAGTTCTTTGCAGTGTTTTTATTTGTGTGCCTACTAGTACATTTAGCCAGAAGATCAGAAATACGTAACAATATATATATATATATAAATTATCATTCGCCAGTTGATAAATGTATTTTAAAATATAGATTAGGAAGAAATAAGTTAAACTTCACCTTTTGAAACGTCTGCTAAAGCAAGAGAAACTGTTTTCTGTCTATGTAAAAAAAAAAAGATAAATTTGTTACTACGTAAAAGAATCAATATTCATTAATTGGTACATATCAATAGATATTTAAAAAAATGACATGGCCTAAATTGTGCCGATGTGCCTAAAATCAAATCAAATCAGATATTAAAAAATTAAATATGGCTAGATTTTTTTTTTTTACTTTTTTTTTGTAGCGAATAGCATATAACATAAGCGTAAATGCCTGGCGTGTTTGCGAATACAAACTAAAGTTTATGGGGTATCATTAGTATTGTTTAGTAAAGGTATAGCCATTTATTTTTAAAGGTGTGATTAATAGACACACTAAAACAACAAGAGTGTCAATGAACACATTGATTTTATTATTCTTTCATTCGTCTCCTTTACTAAATCAGTTACAGTGAAAGTCATCTGGTCTTTCATACACAGTCACCCACACATTGCACTACTGTCCACTTAAAAAATATACACTTACTATCACATCTCTCTCCTTTAAAGCATTCAGACATTAATTGAATATACAAATTAGTTCTTTGTCTCCTTATAAACATAAATTAGTAAATTGATTACATGTTAAACACAACAGAATGTTAAATAGATTATCAATAGTAAAAATATAAATTATATAATGTAAAAACGAAAGGTTTTGGTTTAAAAAAAGAGACATAAACTATATCAAAATTGCATAATAATAAATAGATATACGTGTATCTAATTATCTGCATCAGGATAACGTACTGTTGGCCAAACTTGCCTGTCATATCGAGTTATCACTGGCTGCGTATCGGTAGTAGTAGTCTGTTCCTGCAGGATGTTTGTATCGCTTACTTTCTCTAGCTGTGTCGGTTGACTATTAATGACTGTCACTGGGGTGTCCATTTAAAAATGTTATGAACCTTAATCTTGTACACGTGTCTCTTAAGATTAATATTTCTTTAGTATATTATCTCTTGCGGTGTTCTTAACCAGCAGAATCTTGGGCTCTTCTGAGATGACCACTACTGGTTCCCATTAATCGCCAGGTTTCTCTTGCATCCACACTTTGCTATCAGGCTAAATGTGTGGTCTCTCGGTGCGTCTCGTTGTTTTGTTATACTATTTTGCTTGATTTCTTTTTCTTGTTTTCCAAGAATTATATTTTTTTGTCTGGGATTTAATAACTGAGATAGGCCTCCGTTTTCGGAAGAATTGTCCTTAGACGGCAGCCCATGAGCAGTCGTAAAGGTGAAAGTCCATCAGGGCATGGGGCATTTCGAATTTGCAATAGGGTCAAATATGAGTCTTGACCTGACATTCTAGCTTTATTTAGAAGCCATTTCACTGTTTTTATGGCCCGTTCTGCCATACCATTAGATTGTGGAGATCTGGAGCTAGAAATAATGTGCTTAAACCCCAGTTTTAAGAGAATTTGAGAAAGTCTTCCCAAGTAAATGAGGGTCCATTGACACAAATTACTTCCATTGGGCTACCATGTCGAGGAAATAGTGATTTCATTTCTATGATCACATTGGAAGCTTTTAGAGTTAGGATAAGATTTATCTCCAAAAAATTAACTATAGTAATCTACAAGAAGCAAAAAGTTCTTCCAAGATACTCAAAAATATCAGCTCCAATTTTTCACAAGGAAGTACAGGAGTATCATATGGTATCAATGGAAGTAAAACAGCACTATCTGCAGTGGCCTGCAGAAACATGTTTATATATTTATCTGACATGGGTAAACTATTGACGAAGTGATGAACTTGTGCATCCCAGTCATTACTTGTGGTATTTTTTTTTACTGTTAGCGATGCTCTTGAAAATGTGGAATAGACAGCAGTATTTCATATTTCATTAGACGAAAAAGCATCCGCTGAAGCCTACCTTGATACCTCTTTTTTAACAATAACCTCGGAAAAAGCGATATTATGTTCTGGAATTCATCCAATAGAAGTAAGTCAGCCCCATCATGGTAGACAACTTCACAAATCTGAAAATCATAGTATCAAATGTCGCATTTATTTTAAGTGAGGATGATAAGGGCCAGTAGTACTTTTGGACGCCTCCTAATAATAGTGTGGCGAGAAAAATCATTTTTCAGCCTACAAAATCAGTGTTTATTAAGCATTGTTCCTCTTTACCTCTCTATGTGGATCTGAGACATGGGTACTTGACATAAAGCAACTAAGATTTATTGAACGTTTTCACTAAAGAGGTTTCCATACCATCATGAACATACGGCGCTAAGACCGCTCTACAACACGGTATGAACTTACTATAGTCATACAGTCACGCTGGGCAGGGCACGTTTTCCTTATTGGGCTCTAACATCTACCAAAGTTTTTTAGTGAGCTTAATGGTGTTAGGCATAAGGAGTTGCTAAAAAAGAAAGGTTTCTTTACAATACTAACGCAATGCTTTTAAGTGTCTTAAGGAAAACAGTGCTATGTTAGTTTGCTATAAATGTATGTTTTACCCAAAACGTAGAGATTTTGCTCACTTGATGTTTCACACTAAAGCTATAATTAATACACTGATTGTAATATTAATATCTGAACGTAACTATTTAAGTAATACACTTGTAAAGACTTTCTACCAAACCAATAATAGGCCAATAGCTTAACGCAAAAGAATCAATATGAGCTTTGTTATTCTAAGCTATTGGGAGAATTTTTATTCCATGTTTGGCATGTACTATGTCCTTTAGAACTAAAAGTATACAAAAGCAACTCTTCGTATTTTGTAGTTTTTAATCACATTTCCTTGACATATACGATCAAAATTAAAAACGTCAACACAGAAAAAGCATTCGACGAATCCCCAGACAAACGCATGGCAACAATTAGAAAACAACATAGGCAGTTTGCACACACTCCAAGAAATAGACTTACAACTTCAAGATTCTTACAGTTGGAGTGTGGGTTTTGAATAGGAATTAACATATATAGAAACAAGCTTTGAACTGTGCAAGGTTATTGCTAAGACACCATCTCAACATGTATTGTCTTTTTCTATGGCCAGAGCTTTTAATGAAAAAGTTGCAATGGATCTCAAACAATACAAAGTTTAATGGATACTAGAACTTGAAGCGGAAAATTCAGACGTAGATCTGGAGACTGTCTTATTCTGGGCAAATATGGCTAAAAACTTGTGAATAAGTGATGGTTATAGAAAACATCAGATTGTGTTTTGCAGAAACCCTAATTTAGCAAACATTCTGCAGGCAAAACTACCAGCTTTACAGGGTAACACAACAGTAAAGTCTTTCTTAAGCACATGTCTGCTCTCCACAAGGCACGTAAAGCTTACGTTCAATCAGAGTCAGGTGAAAGAATACGACGAGCCCTGCGTTCTAAGGTTCGAGCATCAGAGCAAGTGTTTCAAAATGGTGACAACGTTTTTTACAAGCGTAAAGGCAAAAAGAGATTGTTGGGACCTGGAAAGGTGGTATTTCAAGATGGCAAAGTTGTTTTTGTGAGACATGGCGTGTGTTTGTCAGAGTGGCACCAAACAGACTTTATAAAGCGAGCGTCGATGGTGTAGAGAGTACAAAAGATAATGAGGACACAAAAATGATTCATGACGTCATCAAGAGTGGTGTAAGCGAAATATTTGATGGAGATCGTGAACTTATTAGAGATGAAAGTAACACAAGGACAGACATTCATTCTGTAACTTGTTTGAAACCAAATGAACAAATAGAATAAAGAATGGACAAATCAGAACAATGGACAAAAGCTAGCATTATTAGAAGAGCAGGCAAAGTCACAGCAAATTATAAATATTAGTATAACATAGAAAATAATGTGGACAAAGAAATAAAAAGTGTAGACCTTAAAAGAATTGAGTAAAAATATTCAAGGGGTGGCAATAGAAACAATGTATGTTTATCAATGATTAAATCAAGCAAAGAGATAGATAAAGCCAAACAATTGGAGCTACTGAAATTAAAGCAGTTTGAAACATATGAAGAGGTTGAAGACTGTGGACAAACTGCTATTTCTACATTGTGGGTTATAGCAATAAAAATGAATGGGAGCTGCTTCTGTTCTCCAATGCCGCCATGTTTTACTGCAGCAACTAAACTGACTGTATAGGTGTCGTAGGATCTGGATGACTTTTTTGGGGATGCAGTATTCTCAAATAATTTTCCAAAGTGATTCTCGATGGACTCCAAATCTGAGGACCTTGTTTTTTGCTGACCTTAGCTTTCTTCGTTACTATCTCTCTTCATCTATTGCGTTATATGGCTATGCCTTCCCAATGGTCAGAATCATGTGTTTTTTTTACAGATTTGAGATTCCGTTTTATTACATCCATGTAACGGAGTTGGGAGCGACCTAGTATTTCTTGAGCCAGACGCGAGTTGCCCTAAAATAATGACTTTTATTTCTCTAAAATGAACTTTTGCCGACATGTCTATGGTATCATTCAAATCTTCAACAAAATGTATACAAAACCAAAACAAGAAAATGTACCTTTACCTTTACCTATCTCTTAGTCTGTTGAACCGTTGGGGCACCAAGCACGACCTGTCGACTGTCTTTCTCCATTCCTCCTTGTCTTTTGTCTTGTTTAAAACCTCATTCAATAGTAGGCTGGTCCATTCTGTTTATTGTTGTCCTCCCATTCAACTTTTGGTGAAAGTAGGCAGCCTTGTCTTAATCCAGCTGTGGTTTTAAACCAGTCCTCAATATTATTGTTGAAGTACACCGCACTGGTGGCATCCTTGTAGAGGTTCTGGATAACTATGATTATGTTTTTATTAATGTTGTACTTTTCCATTGTCGCCCAGAGTGCCCCGTGCCATACTCGATTGAAGCTTTTTTGAAATCAATAAATACATGCAAAAGATTCTTTTAGTGCTGGAGATATATTTCACAGAGTATTCTGAGGCTTAGGATTTGTTCTGTTGTGCTGCGACCTTGTCTAAAACACGCTTGTTCATATAGTACGATGGTGTCTGCTATCGATTTTAACCGGTTTAATATGATTATTAACAGTACTTTGCTGGGGTGGCTTATGAGGCTGATGGTGCGATAGTTTTGACAGAGTTGTAACTTACCTTTCTTTTGAATAAAGCAAAAATAAAGAGGATAACTCCCCAGTTAAATGTATACTTCAATAATGTAGAAGTTGTTTCCTTTATTTTATATGAGCAATATAAAACATAAATTTATTACCAGTAACAAAATATTCTTTTTTTTTATTTTTTTAGGTACAGTAAATATTTTTTAACGTTACAAGTGTATCGCAGAATGGGTGTGGGAGAAATAACGTGATCAATTATTAAATTAGACGAAACCATACAATTTCAGTCGAATCTGTTAATACTACAAGATTAATTTTCCCTGCTTATGTTAAGGAAAATGATAATCAGTAATAAATGTACTAATTATTTATTTTATTTTATTGGTTAATGTATTTTCTATGTCAATAAATGAAATTGAAAAAAGAAAGAAAAAGAAAAGTTCTTTTTAGATCTTGTCATCTGTTTCTATTGCCAAGAGTTAACGAGCAGGGTGCCATGGGCCAGTTCAACGGCCAACCTTCTTTACTTTTCCAAACTAAAGTCAAGAACCCATTCGATTTCTTTTAATCCTAAAATTTAAATTTCCTGTCTTTTCTGAGATCTGAGTCCAGGATCCCAGGCTTCGGATGCCAAGCGCTTAACCACTCAGGGAAAATTGATTAAAGGGAAGATGGCATTAAAGACATAGTCGAGACCAAGAAAAAGCAACGTTGTGTATGTTATCGGGAGCCCATGAAAGTGGATTTTTTATGTACCTGCAACAGTCTACTCTGTCTGAGCTGGGCAGGGAATGTTGAGAGACTGGGAGATTTTAACGCTTAACTTTGGAGTAGCAAGTGTCACGTTTCGTCACCTCATCTTGTGTTAATGGTTCATACAGGGAAGTTGAGATAATACAGAAAGGTGTCTAAAATTGTTTCATTTTAATTTATTTCAAAGGGGCGGTTACTTTTGCTTAGTTGAGTATGCCCAAAGGAGATATAAAAACGTTGCGATATTTCAGCTTATTTTTAGAAGAGACGTTATAATTTAGCATTCAATTAAAATTTGGACAGAAAAAAATATTTTCTTTAATAGAAATAAATAAATGCTTGGTCGCGTTTAGGGAAAATCTGTTTAAGCTGGACTTCTGTCACAACGTCTAAACATTCTGAGTGTGTATATTTTTAGATATAAAAGTAAAGTTCCTTTTCAGACCTTGCAATAAGTGGTGCAAATAATGTTAAGGATATCTTTTTTTTTTTTGGCTAGCGATCAAAGAGCAAAGTGTCTTAAAATCCCGAAAAATAAATTTCCCAGCCTTCAGCAAGATTCAAACCCATGACCCTAGGTTTGTAAGCCAAGAGTTTAATTAATTAATCACCAAAAGAAATAGCACAATAAAATTACTGCGATGCTATTTAACGTTGTTATAGATATTACCGTACTTACACTTCTTTTAATATCTGAAAAAAAAAGTTATTTAACAGGTGAAATATTAAAGCTTATTTACGTTATATTATATATATCTTGATGTAAAATTAGATTAAAGACTGTCTCTAAAATACTTTATGGCAGATTTAAAAGAAAAGGCATCACAAAGATTAAACATAATAAAACACCAAGAAGGAACATCCTGGGGAACTGAAAAGAAAAACTTAAAACAGTTATACAATGGATACGTCAGAACTGTCATGGATAACTATCTCTCCATACAAGTAGCCGCCAACAAAAACTAACAGTCAGCTTTGGACACAGTCCAAAATCAAGTCTTGCGTCTGATCAATGGAGGTATGAGAACTATTCCCACAGCAGCCTATGAAATAGACTTAAATATTGAACTTCTTAAAGTAAAGCGCAACAGAGCAGCATTAAAAGCTATTTAGAGATACAGAAGGTTGGAGGATGACCATCCATATAAACTACTAACATAAAGAAGTAATGGCGACACTTTCTTTTGTCATCAGAACAATTCTGTAATCAGAATTCAAGCTTGTAATTTTTTTGCTAACGTTAAATGCAGACAGTTTTTGTTGCATGCGATGTGGTTGGATAGAGTTGCACGTGGAGGTTAGTCAGTGCACTTTGAACGTTGAACAATAGGAGCAACATACGTAAAAAAGCTTTCTCCCACGAAGTCTTCCACACTGTTATCTGCAAGTGCCTTTTTTTTCTTTATCTGATAGGTCAAAATGCTATTGAGACGATGTTGTGATCATTGCTTGCTTTTTTTCATGACAGTTATCACTTTTATAAGGTACCTTTGTTTTCTCATCAGAGCAGTTGGTCCAACACGCCTCTACAACAGACCTTCTTGATGTACGTCACGTAAAGGAGTCCTAGTCCCACAAAACATATTAATCCTCAGCCATGTCGTTATAGTCCCACAAAACATAATAATCCTCAGCCATGTCGTTATAGTCCCACAAAACATAATAATCGTCAGCCATTTCGTCATAGTCCCAAAAAACATAATAATCCTCAGCCATGTAGTCCCACATAACACATAATAATCCTTAGTCATGTTAATATAGTCCCACAAAACACATAATAATCCTCAGCCATGTCGTTATAGTCCCACAGGTCACATTATAATCCCCAGCCATGTCGTCTGGGATCTCAGCTTAGTTACTTTTTTTCTTAGTGTTGCCTACAAATCGTATGCATCATTTTTCCTTTCAGACTCAAACTATTTTATAAAGCTCAATAGTTCCCTTCTTCATTTTTGATCTCGTCCTTCATTGTATCTTTCTTACAGTTTACTTCTTCTTTATCGACTTATATATTATTCATGTTCGCTTTCATTGACTTAACTTTACCATTCATTGAGTCATCCACATTAAATATGCAGCTGTCCAGACACTGTTATACCTCTATTGCGGGGAACAATCTCTGAGTGTCTCCTTGATGCGGCTAATCATCAGCTCTCTAGCTTGGAGCTAGCCTCTAGCCTCCTGAGCGTTAAAAATAACATATCTGACACGAAATATTGTAAATCTATGTCAAGCACTTTAAACAATTAGATAGACAATTATACATAAGTATAACCAGTTAATAACAAATGCGGGATAAAGACAAAGTGCTGTCGATGTCTCTAGAACATAGCCGGAAATCCCTGTCCCTTAATCGTCAATACATCTGTCCATCACGAGGGTTGATTAGTGCGCTCGTGCTCACCATAAGCAGAGAAGCAGAGGTATAAAAATATGTAAATATGATATAAAAATTATATCGCGCATGTTATTTAATACTTAAAATGATATAAATAGATTTTTCTTTCTCGTAATATAATATAATAATAATAATTTTTAATAATAATTTTATTTATAAAGCGCTGTTAACAAACAAAATGTAGGCTCAAGGCGCTGTAATAACATTACAAACACAAACACGACAATGGCAATAAAAAACTAATCTAAAAAAGTTTTAAACAAGTAGGTCTTAATGTTCTTCTTAAAAGTGGTATAGCATGTTGTCTGTCTGAGACACTGTCTCTATAAGCTCATTTAGATTTTTTCATAAAAGCAAAAAAAAAAAAAAAAAAAAAAATACCTTCTTTTTATTCTCTGTTACTTCGTTCTGTACAAGTTTTAACATTTCTGTTGAATAGTCAATTAAACTTAAAATAAACATCGTAGTCATAGGAACTAATCGAAACATTTTTATGAATGCATAATTGTGTTGAAATGTGATGTTAATAAACTATGAGACAGAAAAATGTTCAATGTAAAATGGGGAGAATCATTTGACAGTAAGTAAATTAAAATAAATAAATGATACCTAAATAAATTTTATATTATATAAGTACATGCGGACCTTTACTTGCACTACTAGGGTAACACCTCTAGGATTTAGAGGTGATTTAAACATTTTACCAAATTCAACTCAACTGTAATATGCCGAAGGTCATTTTTTTCTTCCTTTTAGACCGCTTAAGGTCTACCGCAATAAAAACAAAAACATGCTAATAGTCCTTATAGCATCAAAATTATATCTAAATTCTACAGTTCTATTATATATATATATATATATATATATATATATATATATATATATATATATATATATATATATATATATATATATATATATATAGATACATAGATAGATACATAGATAGATAGTTTTAGTATATAGGGACACTAAACCGATTTCTTCTTCTTCTTCTTCTCTTCTCTTCTGGCAGACAGAAAAAGCGATGGGAGGACAACATAAAAGAATGGACAGGCCTGCCATTGAGAGAGGTTCTAAACAAGGCAAAAGAAAGGGAGGAATGGAGAAGGACTGTCGACAGATCTTGCTTGGTGCCCCAACGGTCCAGCAGACTAAGGGATAGGTAAAGGTAAAAAAGGTAAAGGGGTAAACCGATTTATCAAAATGGTCACGAAGATTATTATTTTTTTATTTATTTAGATAGAACTCGCGACTCTTAGACTAAGGATACCAGATTTGTTCAAATAGCTTAAATATTTAAAAACATGCATGTAATATATGTCAAATTGCTGGGAATTTATAGATCTGTAAGAATAAATTACCATAAATAATATTTTATTTCAATATTTTGCTGTACATATAAATATAATGCAATGGTTTACTAAAACTCTAAAATAAATTAAACTTAATTGAGCTAAAATATGACACTAGTATACCAAATATAAACAAGTTAATCTCCATACTTTAGAAAGCTTAGATAAGTCTTCCCCTCTTCCAAAATTATAATGAATAGCATATACATATTAATATAAACTTCTGTTTGTAGGAAGCGTACTTGAGAGGCTAAATGCTTAAACTTGGCTTGCCTTGGCTACCTATGAAAGGGGTTCGAGGTTCCACTCCCGACTCGGGCAGAGTTGTGTTTACTGAGCGCCTAAAGGCAGCACGGAAAAACCTTCTCCTAGTTATCCCCCTCCACAACTGAGTTTGGACTAAAGAGCTCTGAGCATGCTATAAAGATGAAAGTAGCGCTATATAAAAACCATAATTTAAGTGTGTTGCGAACTAATAATAGTAAAAAACAAGATTACAAAGAGAGTTTGTGTTACACAAACTCAGAGGCGGCCCCCGTCGAAGTCGGATCCCTGTCGGATCTGCATACTCGCAAATAATATTCAAGAGGTGATTTAATTTTGATGTAAAATGTTTTACACGTTTCGGATGTTCCTTCAGAGTTGAAGATAATTACTTCCTAGTCCAAACGTCCCGAAGGACTACGGGGGATGGGAGCGGGCAGGGTTTGAACATTGGGCCATCCATAAATCTGAACGACAGTCCAGCGCGCAAACCGCACGACCAGGCAGCCATCCGATGGTCAAAAGTAATAATGTTTCAAAGATTCATTTGCCGTAAATTTAAATTTAAATTTAATAAAAAAATAGTAGATTAGTTTTAGTATATTAAAACATTACAATATTGATCAAAACGTTTGGAAATGAAAATCTACACTTTTTTTTTACACTTTAAGTTTAGAAATTGAAATTCTACATCTTAATCTAGTCTATTTTAGTCTAAACTAGATCTAGAAATTCTAGATCTAGACTCTAAAATAATTTTAATTAGAATATAAATCCAGATCTAGATATACTGTAATAAAAATCTAGATCTAGTTTAAAAAATCTAGATTAGATCTAAATCAAGATATCATTCCTTTTTTAAACGCGAGTCACATAACGAGGCTTAATAAACATTACTATACCGAGTTCTTTTTTCATTTCATTTGAAAAAAAAACACTACGTCAAACGGAATAGCTAGAATAAAAATCGCCTTCATCATTACGAGCCTTTTATCGAGTGTTCATAGACATTGGTGCACCGAGTGCGTTCTTTTAGCATTTCATTTAAAGAATTCATTCCATATGACGTCAAAGGAAAAAAAAAACACTACGTCACAAGGCCTAGCTAGACTAAAAATCACCTTTATCAACACGATCCATTTCTCGAGTGTTCATAGACATTGGTGCACCGAGTGCGTTCTTTTAGCATTTCATTTAAAGAATTCATTCCATGTGACGTCAAAGGAAAAAAAAACACTACGTCACACGGCTTATATAGACTAAAATATGTTTTCATTAATACAAGCAATTTTTTCGAGGGTTAATAGACATTGGTGCACCGAGTGCGTTCTTTTAACATTACATTTAAAGAGTCCATTCATATGACGTCAAAGAAAAAAAATTCCATTACCTCACAATAGGCTAGTACCGGTACCATAAAAAAAAATGTCTTTATTTACACGAGATATTTAACGAGAGTTCATAGACATTGGTGCACTGAGTTCTAATAGATATTATTTAAAAAGGATCAAAGCCACATTGTTTTTGCGTTTTGTCTGTCAGTCGGTCTGTCCGTTATCTTGATATAAAAAAACAACTAAAAGTTATTAAAAATTGATTAACCTTTATTTTACGTTTCAAAACATCGCAATAATTTTTAAGTATGAACACAATTGAAAAGTTTATATAATAGATTGTTCCGTATGTTTGTATAAATAGTAAAAGAAAAAGAGAATTTCAAATAAATGTAATACCGTTAATTAAATTTTTTGGATTGTCTTGTATAAAAATTAGATGTACTACAGCCACGCAGAGAGATTTTCATACCTTACTTTGGTGTTTGGATTCTGTTTTCCTTAAAAATCGGAACTTAATATTAACGATAATTAGATTTTGTAATGTTTTAGGTAGAAAGTTAAATGTACTGTAAGAGAGTAGTGAGTTAAAATATTTTTCATAAAAATCCGTAAAAACATTATTTCGTAAATGAGAAGATTATTTGTTTATTAATTAGAAGAGGGAGTTCAAACAATTATTTGGCGTTAGTAGATTTTTAAATAAATTCGGAAATTTCTGGCGACGATTTGTAAGAAACAAAATCCGGAACTTTCTTTATCGATTACAAAACTTCTATGTTATGTTTTACAAGAAAATTAAATGTCTAAAAAGTAATTTTCAGTAATCAATTCTAGTAAATTACTTTTTTTAAAAGCCTTATGCAATTTCAAACAATCATTAGGCATAATTCATGTTTTATAAAACAATATCCGGAACATTTTTACACTTAATGAAATTTAAGTCAGTATAGAGATTATGATTTAGCATTAATATGCTATTTACATAAAAAACGGAACAACATATTATTGATAATGTGTTTTTGCAACGTTTAAGCATGGAAATTGAATGTAATATAAGTTAGAAGAGCAAACAAACATTTGTTGGCGTTGATTAGTTTTGCACAAAAAAATCCGGAACAATCAATTTTAGATACTTAAAACTATTGAGATGTTATGGGAGGAACATTAAAGGGTAAATCAGATTTTCAATAGCTTTTAGAGTTCTAGTTTTTTAAATCTAATCGTGACGGACAGACCGACCAACAGACAAAACGCACAAAAATAAGCTTCTTTTATTCGGATGGGGGCACTAAACAAAAAATAAATAAAATCTGATTTTTAAAAAAAGTTTAAGGAATTGGTTTAGCACCTGATCATGTTGCGACGTTACGCTACTGCACGAAAATCGCTGCATAAAAAGTCCATTTAAAAAAATGTGAGTGTTATTTACATACAAAGTGCATTATTAGCCTTTATAAACAAACAGAAATGTTTTCTTTTAATTTTAGCAGCTAGTTGACCAGAAAAAACGTCTTTAACTATTATTTGTATTTGTTGTAAACATTTCCTGTACATTTTAAAAATATATTTGACTTAGTGATACTGAAAATACACAAAAATTGTCCATCTTTGTTAGCATATTGTAACATTGCCTCCCTTACATTTACGTAATTGTTTTAGAATTGGTGTATTTTTATGAAAAAATCGCTTGCATAATTAATTTTATAAATTAAACGGTTTCTTTTAGAAAACCAAAAGTAGCCGTTGCACCTAAACTTTTCAAGCCGGATTTAATGATGAAATAATATTTTTCATATCTCTTCTAGTTTTCGAGATCTGAGTGTGACAGACGGACAGACGGACAGACGGACAGACGGACATTTTGCACAAGCCTAATAGCGGCTTTTTCCCCTTACGGGGGCCGCTAAAAAACATACAGTCCATAGCTTTACTTAGATTTCTAGACAAAATGATCTACAAAGCCATTCAACTCAATGCTTTTTTATTTATTATTATTGAATCTTTAAACTCTATAAGCTGATTTGATAAACTGAAAATCAGAACTCTCTTTGTGTGCAGAAAAATGTTTAAACAAGGCTTTTTTATATCTTTTATATGACCAGTAATTTATTTTAAATAAAGCTCAACTATTCAAACACTTAATTTTTGACATATTGACTGTCTAAACAAAGAGGTTTGCATGAAAATGTAGGATATAAGCTGGCTACTGAATTGTACCATATAGACATCACTCACATATATTTGTCATCAATTTCATTATCTTTCTGTAGCAAAGTTACACTGATAAGGTTGCATGAACTAGAGTTGTGATATGAGGTTTGAAATTTCTTCTACAATTCCTAAATTATTAACCAAAAGTAACTGCTTCAAAGTATATTAACAATTAAAAAAATATTAATATAAAAATATTAATACATCCCAATACTAATGTGCTGTTATTACAATCTCAACCATCAAGAAGTTTGCCTTACAGATATAGAGAAACATTAGTATTTATAATCTTGCATCAGATGTTGGCCGATTAGGTGGGGTCGGGAGTGCACGATAATATCATTGCCGCCCCACCATACACTTTCGAGTGGGGGGGGGCGGTCCAATTTATTTGTAGAAATCACAACTTGCTAACAGAATCAATTAAATATCCATATGACTAAAACTTGTTATTGATATTTTAACCGATCTTTATATTATGTCGTTCCCTGTTTGCCGATTGATAGGGGGGGGGGCGAATACCTCTACTGCCCTTCCCACCTAAACCCTTTGAGCAAGGGGGGCGGTCCGTTTTTATGGAGAAATCATAGTTTGTGAACTAAATTAGTTGAATTAATATATAAATTTTATATTATGTCGCTCCCTTTCTGGTATTTTGGCCGATTCGGTGGGGTTGGGGGGAGGGCGATTGCATATACTGCCCTCCCTACTCTAGCCCTCTGAGTGGGGGGTGGTCCTATTTTTGTGGAGAATCATAGTTTGTGAACAAAATTAGTTAAATATATATATATATATAATATAAACTACGTATTGATATGTGACCCATTGTATATTATGTCGTACCACACTCTAATCTCAAATTGAATCATTAATAAATTTAAATGAAGAAGGGTTGTACCAGGTGGTAGGGGCGATACATGCAATCGTATTTCCCCCATCGGACAAATCAATACTTTTTGTTTTTGTATTATAGTTAAGAAATTACAAAATTTAAAAAATCTGTCACTAATATAATTTATATATACTATAAATTAAATTCTTATATCGAGTCGCCAAACCCCAATTCTTTAATGCTAAATGCAATCTTTAGCAGAAATTATTAAAGGAGCGAGGATTAATCGTTTTCACTCTATCGCCCCTCTCATTTACAGACAAAGTTTATCTAATTTCACATGAATTTATCATAATTATTTTTAAAAAAACTTTGCATTGGAAAAGTTAGAATTCAAACGAAATTTTTCAGTATAAGAGCCATGATTGAGATGAGTTCTAAACTCAAATAATATTTTCATAGTCGCCTTTTCGCAAAATTTACTTAATCTGATATTTTTCTAGTTGAATAAATTTGGGACTATAACTCACAATTTATACTATTTATCGAATATTTTTTTTTAAATATGTGGGGTATCTTATCTTTTCAAGGAACAAATCGGTTTTATTTGCAATGTATTTAGGGCCTATAAATTCATATAAGAATATTTTTCAAGTACAACATTATTCAAAAGGTCCTTTTTTAATAGTATGAATAATGAGCTTTAGGTCAGGAGAATGCGTTTCTGCATTGAAGAATGCACAAAAAAAGCTTTTGTCGTCGGGGCTTCGCCCTGAACTACATGATAAATAATTATCTGTACTTGTCCGAAAAATGAGTTTCTGCAGTGAAGAATGCAAGAAAACGCATTTGGTGTCGGGCGAACCGAACTCCATTGATAAATAATTAGCTGTACTTGTCATGAGAATGCGTTTCTGCAGTAAAGAATGCAAAAAAAACGCTTTTGGCGTCGGGGCTTCACCACGAACTCCACTGATGAATAATGACCTGTACTTGTCAGGAGAATGCGTTTCAGCAGTGAAAAAAGCAAGAAAACGCTTTTGTCGTCGGGACTTCGCCCCGAACCCCACTAGGGAACCTTATAGCACTGCCCCAGTTGTTTTGTTTTTCGCCGAAGGTTGAGGAATGCTGCTTTTTCTATTCACATATACATAGAGATAGATATAGATATATATGTGTTTGGGTTTGCGTAGTTATGTGAAACACTGCACTCAGCCGCAATCTTCGGAATCGAAGGCATTGGAAATATTATCATTATACAAAACTTATGTCAAATAATTTGATGTGACTACACAAAAAAATTAATCTGATTGTCATGAATTTCTTTCATATCCTAACAATTTTGGAATATTAGGGCCCACTGGTTTCAGGTTTAATTGTAGATTTATTTTAATTTTTAATATAAACATTATTATTGCTGAATTCACCACAAAATCAATTTTTATTTTATTTGTGTATTTTATTTACAATTTTTATAATTAGGTTCCAATAGAAATGAAATTTTTATTTAGATGTTGCCTGTGTATCATAACTCACAAGGTGAATAAAATGAATAGATCTGTTCTTTATTCTACATTACTTATGAAGCTACTGTACAACCACTGATGGTTCCCTACATGTCGTTATAAGCTACATAACTACACAATTTTAAAATATTATTTCATCACTAACAGAAAAAAGTCTTTTGTGTAACATATGTTTTTTTTTTTTTAATTAGCATTAATCAATTTTCAAACAATATCATAAGATTTAAAAAATAAAGCTATGCATTTTTCTTAGAGGCCACTAAAACAAATCCTGTTTTGCCGTTTTTTGGTTTTTAATATTGTTTTAATAGTAGACTTTTATAATTGTTCAGCAATATTTTAGAATTATTTTTGAAAATTGCTATATGTTCGTGAAGCCGACTTGGTTACATAACTTCATCTGAAAATGCCGGTATTCAAAGTTGAACATGGAATAATTTTTACCTGGTGGAAATTAACTAAAACTCTTAGAAATATTTCATTATATACTAGTGAGTTTTCGTATCAACACTTTGCCTCACTTTGGCAATATTTTTGTTTTAAAAAAAAAGGTAAAATTTTTCCATTTGAATGTTTGCTTTAATGTTTTTTTTTCAATTAATATTTACACATCAATCTATTTGCATATGTAGATAAAATAACAATAACCTAAATAGCTTATCACCTAGTTTGTTTATTAAATCATAAACGTTTATGCGCAAAAGAGCTAAGAACACTATACTCTACAGTTACAGCAAAAGAGTAAGAATTTAAAAATAGAAAATGGGATTCCCGAACTCCATTTCAAACGTTGTTTTTGTTCTTCAATTAGAAGCAGGCCAACTAGAACTTGTCTACATGCAGTTTGCCAGCTTTAATGTTGAAGATTTTATTTTATTTGTTTTGTTTTTCAGTGCACCATTAGTTTCTTCTTTCCCCCTTTATTCCCAGCGCCCACTTACCGCCCCCTATTGTGCCCAGCACCCCCTACCGCCCCTTTGGCTCGTAACGCCCCCCAAAATCTCGAAAACGCCCCATTGGGGCAAAAACAATGTCTATTTTCATTGTAGTCATTAATCCATGTCTGAATATTATTAAAATTACATAATTTCAAATGTTTTAAAAATTAAAATATTTTAAGTAAGAGATGTCGCTTCATCTTCTAATTGGGCCTTGTTAAATGTAGACTTAAAGAACGTTTTACAAAACTTTAAAATTATATAGGTAATACTATTGGTCCATTTCCGAAAAATAGCAACTGACTCGTTTTGTGATATTTCGCTATGTAAATTTCAATTAGTGTTAATAGTGTTAAATTAATATAAATAAAAAAAAAAAACCTAAAAATTGTGTTTTTATTATGAATGTTTCTTTTTTTTTTCATTACTTTCTTAAAACAAAAACTTACGACCTCACTGTGGGAGCCCACAACGCTCCTATAGATCCCCAGCTTCTAGGCAGGGCTCCAACGAAAATTTTGTCATGTAGGGTGTCAGCACACCGAAATTTTTTAGAAGCATTGCCTTATTGTGTTTTATTTCAAATCATTGTATAAGTGACTTGTACTTGGATTATTTAATTTGTATTAATTGAATAAAAAAAAATCAGCGCTGAGTGGCTTCATTTTGTCCTGGTGGTGTGTTGGATAAAGTTGTAGGCACCTATAAATCCGCGTAAGTCAGATGATTTGAAAAGAAACCTAAATAATCTTTTATAGAACGAAGTTTTATCGGCAACGTTTCGCTTTTAGATCCATGAAAAGTTTAACACCAATACAAAAAGATTATTTTTTCAATTAATAAAGACGATTTCAAAATTTGAGTGAAATAGAAAATGAAATCCTTGAAATTTTTTAAGCACACAAATATTTTTACACAAAAAATTTAGATTAGATTTACACCAGATATGTCTTATACCGAACTAATCTCTATTAATATTGCTTCTGTTTCTTAGACACCTTATGTAGAAATACATGAACTGGAGAAGGGCTTTATAACTTTGTAGTACACAAAAATGCAAAGTTAAAATTGGGAAAAAAAAAACATCTAAGAGGACATGAAGGATACAACAACAGTGCGATTATAAAAGGAAAACAAAAAACGATTGGTCTCTAAACATGGTTTTAAATCAAAGAGTACATTTTGGTACAATGGCCTGTCTAAAACTCAGTCTTAATGGGTGAGGGGGCGGCATTTTAAAATTTCGCACGCAGTCAGCCACAACCCTCGCGGTAGCCCTGTATCTATCTATCTATCTATCTATCTATCTATCTATCTATATATATACATATATATATATATAGTATAATAAATATATATATATATATATATATATATAGATAGATAGATAGATAGATAGATAGATAGATAGATAGATAGATAGATAGATAGATAGATAGATAGATAGATAGATAGATAGATAGATAGATAGATAGATAGATAGATAGATAGATAGATAGATAGATAGAAAGGGAGATTGATTGATTGAAAGAGAGATAGAGATATATAAAGAGATAAATGCCAAGAAAAAGGAGATAAAAATTTAATTTTATACATTAAGGAATCTAGTAATTGAGGAACCTTGGGAGGATTTTCGTTTTCGTTACGCTCAGCTAGTTCCAAAAAATCCATTCAATACTAGTATTAAATTTAAAAAAAACATGTCTCAGGATTGAAGAAAAAATAAGTTTTTTTTTAAATTTATCATACTAATTTGTATATATTAATTTATTATACTTATTTCTTTATAATATATTTTTAAAATGTTGCGTCCCCACAAAAAAAGGGTGAGTTCCTAAGCAGGTGCACAGCCATGTACAATCGGGAACCCAGCCCTGATTTTTATATTGAAGAAGTGACATATAAACTATTGTTTACATTAGGAGTGGGCACCTTTTTCTATCGAGAGCGCATTAAAAAATTTGGGGACTGCCATTAGCATAAATTTTTTCCTCCCAATGGTGGAATTACAACAAGAGTTAGCAATTTCTTTAACTAATTTTACGAATTATTTTTTAAATGTTGTCATAATCACAACATGTCACCACAAATGTACAATTGTACTTCATGTGAAGCATTAATTTGTTTACATCCGTGCATAATGTTCCAAAACTGTAGAACTAGCTTACTAGATGTTTGTTCTTGCGGCTGGAGTCAAATTACAGTCAGTAAGCATCGACCTGTTCTAGCAATTTATAATTTTGAAACAAATTTTTTTAAGTATCGGAATACAGGTTCTGGCACTCATGAAACTTCCGTGGAAGAAATCACTTTAAATTCTCTTTCAAATCAGAATTTGCTTGGATGTGTGTCTTCTTGAATTAAATAGTGAGCAGATGATATTGAAAACTAGTTCCCAGTTCTTGAAGTCTTAAAATTAACATTCAAGTTCCACAATAAAGGAATCCAAATAAGCCTTGTTTGTTTTAACATTTCACTAGAAATAGTTTTACCGCCCAGCTAAAAAAAATGACAAAACCTGTATTCACTTGCTGGCCTGGAGAAACGGAATAGCTTTGTTTGAAAAGATTTAAGAAGCACATACATTTATTTCATTTGCAAACAAAACATTGCAATGTCTCCAATGATAAACATAAAGTCTGTCTTCAACTCTTCATTGGATATATTGGTAACCAAGTCACATTCAATGTCCTGCAATGAATCTAACTATTTCTTCCTTAAGATTCCATATTCTTCTAGGCCATCGGATCCTACTGTGCATTCGAACATCGTAATGTTTTGTTTTCAAATCTTCAAGTACTTCTCGGAACTGCCAGTCATGGCAGGCAATTAATTGGAGGTCTTGGCAAAGTGAATGAGTTGGCCTCAAATAAAATTTAAAAAAAAAAAGCGACAAAAGTACAATTATTCAATTTATTAAAAACATATTGTACTTCAAAAATAACATTAATGATACGTTTCGTCATTTTTTCTCTAAAACCTACAAAACATGTATGTAGTGCAAGGCCCTCACCAATTGGTTTCCATAAGCAGTATGTCTGTCTAAGGCTGGCCTTTGCCAAAAAGGTTATTGAAATATCAATCCCAACAATATATTTAATATTCAATGCTTTATTTTATTAAATTGCCTGTTTTTCACATTCAAAGCATGGAATTCATTAGTTGTTTTACTTGCCATCTTGTACAAGCCGACCCAACACTTCCAACAAAGTTTTTCATATAATTGAATAATACTGGCTTGTGTTTGTCTTTAAAGGAATGTTTCGAAATGTTGATAAATGAATAATCTTCTTTTAATTTGAACTTTATATAATGACGTTTAAAGACAATGTTTCTTTAGCCTCTTTACGATAAGTGATAAGAATCAAAAGTTGCAATGTTTTTAGATCTATAGATATTTAAAATTATTTATTTAAATGCATTTGCATTTTTATAAGCGTAATGTGTGGGCACATCTAATTAAAACACTCCAGCGGGCTGCATGTGGCCCGCGGACCGTAATTTTCCCACCCCTGGTTTACATATATCCTAATGTTGTAGTTTTTTTAACAGTTGGTTAAATTGCTAGAAATAAATGTTCTTACCTTCTTGTGAGGGAAAAATATTATACGTGTTATAGTTGTAGGTGTCTAAGAGAGAAATAAATGACAAAGTTTGTTAAGTTTTATCTGAAATAACATATACAAAACATAGGCCTACTTTTTACTTCACATAGTTAATGCAAAGAATTGCAATAGCTATAGTTAAATGATACATTTATTTTTACATTTTTCTTTCCCTTTTTTTTTTTTAAAGTTTGTTTTAATAGTAAAATCGAATCGTTAAAAAGTAATATATTATATAATTGTAAAATACCACTCACTGACACATTGATCAAGCCGTATTGATTTACATGAAATTTCGTAGACAGATTCGATACCTGACGAAAGCTAATAGTGAAAAACCGAAAGCTTTGTACTACTACTTTCTATTTTCTTCTTGGTATTTTTCCAAAATGTCGCAATTTAGTTATAAAGCATTAAAAAAGATAGAGCGAATTGTTTGTTTAATGTAAACTTTTTCTTTTTCCTAAAGTCAAATTATTTTTATTATACCTAAATCTTTACCGCTTTCGTTTAGCAGTTAGATTCCTAACAAATGAATATTCATATTTGACTAGAGTAACACCTCAAAAGACTCTAAAGTAAAGTAGCTATTATACATTAAACACTGATCCATAAACTTCAAATACAAAAACAAAATCTAATAAAATAATCAGAAAGACACAAAGATAAATGCACATTCCTCGTTCCATATGCTAAGACAAATTGTACCTATGCGCTACTTCCATAGTTCTATTAGAGCATGGAATTGGTTACCTGAGTCAGCCAGGAAAACCAATGACTTTGCAGAATCTAAGTCATTAGTTAACATTTTTGACTAGATGCATAACGCGTAGGACGTAATCATCTTCTTTTATGAATTAACGTCTGTATTTTTATAAGATAAGATAAGTGTACGAAGGACTAATATTTTGTGTTTTTTTTTTGCCGGAGGGGGCGGAAGGATAGGTGAAAAATGCTATTAATTTAACGGAACCAAAATATTATTTCGTTTATAAGTTGTGGGTTTATTATAAAGCGTGTCTTTCCAAATCAAAGGTCCATGTCTAAAAATTACAATGCGCCGGTTAAAAAAACATAAACAAATGGGGGTTCCAGAGTGCTACATTGTTAGGTTGATTGTTTATATGTGGCCAAATCATTGCAATCTAAACCAAAACATAAAAGAAGAAGATGTTCTACAGGTTTAGCAGGTTGGTACTGCTAATCTACTTTATAAAGTAGAAAGTAAGGCATATGTATGTATGTATGTATGTATGTATGTATGTATGTATGTATGTATGTATGTATGTATGTATGTATGTATGTATGTATGTATGTATGTATGTATGTATGTATGTATGTATGTATGTATGTATGTATGTATGTATGTATGTATGTATGTATCTTTATGACGAATAGAAATCAAAACCATTTGACCAATCTTGATAAAACCTGGCAGAATTGTTCCTTGGGTACTAACTTAGACCGTAGTGTATGTATAGTAGCCCTAAAACAAAATTAAGACCCTCATAAAAAAAAAAGACCAACTCAGTTACAGCTATAGTATTTTATGGATCTAGGCCATGTTTACATGCTTAGTTTAAATGATGAAAGACGGAGAGGTCACGCATGCGCAGAGATACTAGATCTAAATTAGCTCTAATTTAAGAAAACAAAATTGTGTAACTTTACACATGAGCATACAAATTAGTGTCTATTCATTTTATTATTTAATGAAAATTAACATTCAAATTTGAGTTCAAAAAACATTCTTTACATAAAATTGTTCGCTCTAAATGCGAGAATAGCTTTAGCCGCATTGAAACCCTTTTCCCAAACTCGCGCCCGCGGAGTGATAAGAATGAAATTAACGTCAGAGGTCATAATATAACGCATTATAAAGGCATATTATTAAACAAATAAACTACTTACATAAAACAATTCAATTTCCATTGTGTTTTTAATTTATTTTACCCTACAACAACCGATTAGGTTTAATTTTAAGTCTTTATTTTCAATTTACTTTTTTTTTTCAAATTTACTTATGCGCATTTAAACATATTAATAAAGTAGCTACAAATATACATAAGCCGTGTCCACAAACATTTTTAATTCGTCATACCGCGGTTTCTAGGGCAACACAAAGTGTATAGTCTTTTTCTATAATAGGCTAAAATTTGTTATTTATGACTAAACTACTTTGGCATTCAATTTGTTTACATTCTATATTTAGATCTAAATAAAATTAAACTAACAATGTTATATAAACAATTACAGTTGCGTGTTCGATTTGATTATTAAATATATTTTTAGTGCTTTTTGTCACCTACAGTTTACAGTATTCACCAACGCAACGCGTATTGAGGTCATGAACTTTCGGCTCTAAATAAAATTAAAAACAGATGTTAACTCTTGACTAATAAATTGAATAAACTCTATTTTGCGTTATTTTTAGATTAAATCATTGAGAATTCAATATTTTACTCTCTTAAATATATACATTTGACTATACTTTTAATGAAGAATACACATTTTAGAAATACATCTAAAACCTACTTTCATTTACAAAACGTAATTAAGACAGCGAGATCTTTACTAGATCTAGATCTTTACTAATTATAGATCTACTCTATTATACCGAAATTATTTCAATTTCTATTTGTCTACATATAACTTTTATAAGTGAAACAAAAACAAACAAAAACTTATTTATTTTATAAGTAGATCTAGGTCTAGAATATAGATCTGTACACAATCATTCTCCAGTTGGGGAAATCATCTATCTCTGTCATCTATGTAGCCATTAGATGATACTTATACTAGAAATATCTAGATTCAAATTTCATACTTTAATCAAATATATAAAGGCCTACAAACGAATGTTTTTATTGGAAAAAATGGATTTAGGTTGATTAGCTAATTTGATATCTCAATTCATTCTATTTTTACATTCACGCATTTCGCATTTGCTTTACTTATAACATTATTATTTCGTTTAATCATTTACAAAACACTTTCAGTGACTACATCGACTGTGATATACGCAAATTAAGACCCTCGGGCCGTGGGTAACATATGGCTAGCAGAATATATATTTTACCTCAATAAAAATGTATATTGTGGAAAACAAAATAAAGAAAATATACCTTGTGAACCGACTATAGATGTTGCAATATTAACTGTGTTCCATCTAGGAAAAAAAGATACATTTTTGTTACTATGTAATAAAATCAAAAGCCATATAATGGTATAAATATATATAAATATATATATAAATATAAATATAAATATATATATATATATATATATATATATATATATATATATTAAAATGTGAATGTGAATAAATAAATTGCATTTTATGTAAGCGTAAGTGCTTGGCGTGATTGTGTTTCTGGAGAATAAATATCTTCTTATCTTCTTATATAATACAGACGTTACTTCAAAAAAGAAGATGATTACGTCCTACGCGTCATGCATTTAGTCATGCATATTAACCAATGACTTAAATTCTGCCAAGTCACTGGTTTTCCTGGCTAGCTCAGGCAACCCATTCCATGCTCTAATAGCACTAGGGAAGAAGGAGTATTTGTACAAATTTGTCTTAGCATATGGGACGAGGAATGTGCCTTTATCTTTGTGTCTTTCAGAGTATTTTATTAAATTTTGTTTTTGTATTTGAAGATTATTATTCAGTGTTTTATGTATGATTGCTACTTTACTTTTGAGCCTTCTGTCCTAAAGGCTTTCTAAATTTAGTGATTTTACTAAAGGTGTTACTCTAGTCAAATGTGAATATTCGTTTGTTATGAATCGCACTGCTCTATTTTGTGTCTGTTCTAGTTTCTTAATGTTTTCTTGAGTTGAGGGGTCCCAAATGGAGGATGCATATTCTATTATTGGCCTAACGAAGGTTAAATAACATTTTAGTTTTATGTTCTTATTTGATTTATAGAAATTTCTTTTAATAAATCCTAATGCTTTGTTTGATTTTTTTGTAGTTTCATCAATATGTGGATTCCATGACAGTTTTTCATTTATTATAACACCTAGGTATTTTGCGTTTTTAGTCTGTGTTACTGGTTTGCCATGAATAAGATAAGTGGAATTAATTTGTTTAAGTTTTTTTGTTACTCTTAACAACTGACATTTTTCTGGGTGGAAAGACATGCTCCAATTTGATTCCCATTTCTGTAATTCATCTAATTCTCTTTGTAAAATATCTGTGTCTTGTGTTGTTTTTATTGTTCTATATATTATGCAATCGTCTGCAAATAATCTGACTTTTGTTCCTGAACTAATGCAATTTGGTAAATCATTTATGTAAATTAAAAATAGTAGTGGACCCAAGACTGTTCCTTGAGGTACACCTGAGTTTACTGTTATCGGTGTTGATTTAGAGCCATTTATTATTACAGTATGTTCTCTCCCTATCAGAAAGTCTTTAATCCACTGATGCAGTGGACCATTAATGCCGAAATATTTTAATTTTTTAAGCAAACTATGGTGGTGAACTTTGTCAAAAGCCTTAGAAAAATCTAGTAAGATAGCATCTATTTGTTCACTATTATCTAAACCTTTAGAAAAATCATCAATTAGTCCTATTAGTTGTGTTTCACATGATCTATATTTCCTAAAGCCATGTTGGTATGGTGTGAGGACATTATATTTGTCTAAGTGGTTTATGATGTTGCTACATATTATGTGTTCTAGGATTTTACATGTGATGCTGGTAAGTGATACTGGTCTGTAGTTTCCTGGGTCAGATTTTTCTCCTTTTTTAAATAGGGGGTAAATAGTAATGTTTAGTAAAGGTGTGGACATACATTTTTACAAGTGTGTATTGGAAAACCATGTGTATGAGTACAAACATCAACTAGTTTAAAACTGTCTGTTGTATTTATGTGTATTTTTCTGTTGTGTTGTCTTTATAAGAGAAAAGATTCCTTGTAATCACAACAAATTTCCGTACGGATCAATAAAGCAGTCTTAGTCTTAGTCTTAAAATCTTTGTGAATATATAACTGTAGTGACCTAATAAAACACTACAGGAAGACATGTCTTGAAGCTAGGCTTTATTGAACAAGAATGACAAAACAGTTCACATAACACAGTATATAAGCTGACCTGGACACCATGACATTTTGACACACTAGAACAGATGAGTTCACAACACACAACAGGAAACAAAAATACACAAGAAATAGACAAATTGTTATAAATACATTGATAACACGGGTGTATGAAACATGAGAAGTTAGTAAAAATTGATAAAGTACTTGTAGGAAAGATCCACATGAGGCACAATAACATATTTAAGTCAATTAATTATAAGAGAACCAAGTACATATCCATTGTCCATTACATTGCGAAGCAAAAATATTTCATTGGAGAGGTTTGTTTGTGTACCTCTGCTTTCTCCCAATAGGTACAGAGAATTAAGTAGGTAGGTAACAAAACAAACATTTCTTTCCCTTTTTACATTCATTTATTTATAAAAAAAAATTGTCAGAAATTAATTTAAAAAAACAACTATAAAAAAATTATTAAGATATACACACTTTATGTCTTCAACTTCTATAAGATACATGTCTCTTTGTTGTTGTTCAATACTGGCTATTTTGATCATTGTATCAAGGTACTTTGCTTCGAAATCTGTTAAAGAATCAAAATGTGTTATGCTTTAGTACTTATTATTTTGACTTTGCGTTTAAAATGTAACACGTATTCCTAAGAAGCATCATTTAAATGAAATTGCCATACCATTTATACCAGTAATATATATATATATATATATATATATATATATATATATAAGATAGGAGGATAAGATAATTTCATTGATCCAATCAAATGGCAATTAAGTTTGACTACAATTGACAACCTCAGCATAACTACTGTACAAAAACAATATAGATAAACAATTCGAACAACATTCACTCTCGAAATACTAACACATTTTAGTCCTAATGGAAAGAAGACGACCACTCTTTTCAGATCTTATGTAACAGTGGTTTAATGGGTGCAGGTTGTCTTTAAGAATCGTGAGTGTTTTGGAAATGCATCTTTCTTGAAAAAGCTCTTCAAGAGATGGTAGCTGTATTTGGGTGATATACGATGCTTTTGTAATTAGTCTATTAAGTCTATGTCTTTGTGCCATTGAAGTATTACCATAACAGCAGGTGATGGCAAAGTTGATTAGACTGCTGATAGTTGCTGTGTAAAAAAAGTTTGATTATTGTTTTGTCTATGTGAAATTTTCTTATTAGCTTTCTGAGATGAAAGAGTAGCTGGTGAATTTACTTGTATATGTTTACACACACACACACACACACACATATATATATATATATATATATATAATTAATTAAACCTTGCAGTAAAAAGCTGCTATTGTGTACTGGTTGTTCTGTTTATCCGTTTCGTTAAGATTTATAACAATTGTTAATTTAGTTTTACTATCCTCCTAACTGTCCACCCAGCTCTCATGGGTACCTAAAATTAGTTTGGGAAAAGTAAAAACGAAAGGCGGTTGGTCGTTGTGCTGGCCACATGACACCCTCGTTAACCGTAGGCCACAGAAACAAATGACCTCTACATCATTCGACCTATAGACCAAAAAGTCTAAGTGGGAAACTTTACTTCGTTACTACCTCACTGTACATTATATGGTTGTGACGATAACTGCTAGACCTTAGAAGAATTTTATTATTATAACCCGGCCATGCAGACAACCACCCAAGATAGTGCAAAAGGTGCGCATTATTAGTGCACGATCTACGCCCATATCTAGAAACGATATTAAGATGCTGTGTTCAAGGAAGACGTTGTCTTCCGTATGTGTGATGTCATCGTGTAAATAAACATCGTTGCCTCGTTAAGTTGCCTCCCTTTAGTATGTACATTGGGGTCAGAAGTGGGCTTATAATGTGTAAAATTAGTTCACAATGGCATATTTACAACAACTAGACAACTCCTAGTTAAAATTCTTAAGCAGGTTCTTCGTTGCCGACGTCTGAAGCTTGGTGTTAGCAAGGAGATGCTAATAGCTCATCTCCGGCAAGCCCTAATCGATGAAAAAGAGGATCCGGACACCTACCTATTTAAAATTTAGCCGGAGATTGTTGAGTTCATGGCAAGATACGGCAAGGTATTGTGAGGTGATTTGTGAACAAATAAACAGGAAGGGGAACAAGGTACGTAACATGGTGTCGAAAGCGAACGAAGGAATAGACATATATTGAGTATAATAGTAAAAAATAAAAAGAGTAATACTAAACATGAACCTACTGAATGGGTAATGTCTGTTTTTCTCATCTTCTGGTAGCAGACGAAACAACAAGGTGATTGGCGGCATCATAAACAAAAGTATACTATGTTCACAGGTAAATGACATAAACAGACGATGCCATAATTCTTCCGTTTGTTGCTCATTAGTTTTTATTGCAGAGCTAATAAAAATAAATTATAAAAAAATATAGAACGAAATATGTATGAGCAAACTTAAAACCGTTTATATGTCTTATTTTAGGATTTTGGTAAATAAGGAATGTCCTTAGTATTTTTGAAACACGTCTAAGTGACTAAACAGTAAAGCGCTTGACTTCCTAACCAGGGTGCGAGATTTGAATCCTAGTGAAGACTGAATCCTCCCAGGTCTAATGGGTACCTGACATTAGTTGAGGAAAATGTGCTGGCCACATAGCACCCTCGTTAACTTAAGCCATAAAAACAAATGACATTTACATTATCTGCCCTATGGACCACAAGGTCTGAAAGGGTAACTTTACTGTTCTATATGGTTCCCATCCTTTTATCCCCGGTCACTACATCCCCTTTTAAAGGTGACCCGACAAAAAAGGGCAAGAAAAATAGTGTATAATTATATAAGGTTTCTATCTACTTCAAAATAAATATTTCTAAAAGTATTATATATTAACAGAGAAAGAGAGTACTTTAAAATTTGATCTCTTTCTCTTTTTTTATCCAATGTTTCAAATCCATTACTTATTTATTTATATGTGTACGTGTCTATTTACTAACTTGAACAGTGCGATGATTAAATTGAAGAGAAGAATATTAACTATAATGACATAGATGCCCATAATTATTGGAACGTAGAATCTTCCCACATCAGAAGGACATCGTAGCTGCTCATTGTCCAAGTACACTGATGCATTAAAAGTACATTCTGAAAGCAAAATTATATATATATATATATTGTTTCTGTAGCTGGAGAGACTATTGAAATAGTGCAAACCTTTAAATACCTTGGTACTATCCTAGACAATAAACTAAATTTTACTGCCAATACTGATTATATCAGCAAAAAAAGGCAGCAAAGGTTTAAGATTATTAAGAAAACTGTCCTTGTTTAATGTTAGCGAAAAGGCCTTGGCTATGTTTTATCACGCTCACATCTGCAATATTTTAAGTTTCAATATCACTGCCTGGTATAGCAATCTGAGCATTAAAAATAAAAATAAAAAAAAAATAAAAAATCTTAAATGCTTCTGGTAAAATCATTGGCAAAAAACAAACCCAATTTGGGCAGTTGTTTGAGACAAACATCTATAAAAAAGCTAACAAGATCATCGAAATAAAGAATCACCCTTTGTGTCAGGATTTTGTGATTTTACCATCACAAAAGAGACAAGTGTGACAGGTTGGGGAAATGTGATGTGTGTTGGGCGCGTTTAATGTCTAGGGGATGATTATTTTTAAAACTATCATACACCAACCCGTCAGCATATAAATCAGGAGCAGTGATGCAACGAGACAAGCAATGAAAGAGAGTTACAAAATTAAAAATGAAGAATATTTATTTGCATAAATATTTACATCAACGAATAAAAGGGGAGGGTTTGCATCTATCTCCAAGCAATAATGGATTTAATCATCACTCTAGCACTTAATAAGAGAGTATGTCACTTTGTCCTCTGACTTAGCTGGTTGTCCTGTTGATGTCGCAGCTGGTTGTGTCCTGGCTTGAGGTTCTGCAGCTGGAGGTGGCGCTCTAGCGGATAGAGGGACGCCGGTGATTCAGTTCTTGTGGAGTCTCAATCCAAAGTTCTGATATCTGTAGTGGGCACAGTAGGGCGGGTGACCGGCAAACGTGGGCACAAGGTTACTGCGGGCAGAGCTGATCTGCCGTGGGCAGCGTAATGAGCAGGATATGTCCAGTGAGTTGCAGAGGGATGGCGTAGCTATGACGTCTCACACAGATCTGGGTCTATAGGGACGTCGCACCTAATAAGTTGACAGGTGGGCTGTCGAATACGCGGGCAAGGCCGATAGCGCTAAGTAGGAGAGTTGAGTAGATCCTCGTAGGCGGGAGATGATACTCAATAGCAGATAGGCAGTTGACTAGGCAGATAATGCCAAATAAATAGGCAGGTGATTGATCCGATAAATAGGCAAGTGCAGCGCTGAATAGCACTAAACACATAGGCAGACACCAGAGGGAGGCTGCGGATAAATAAAGACAAGTTAGGACATCTTATCGATGCCCTCGACTAAGGTGCATCCCTTAGATTGGTAACATTGCTTTAAAGCACAATGGGGAGATGATGACAAATGGGATATGGAAAAATAGATGGCTGATAGTAGCAATATAAAATGTACATATAAGGGGAAATAATAATCTCAAATAATCAACACAAGTTGGAAGAGAGAAAAAGGGGGGGGGGGAAGGGCGGTGGTCAGCGACAAAGACGGTATGTTTACATACGACCGTCGACCGAGAACAATGGAGCGCGCTTGAATGGAGAGGGTGTCCGTTTAAGGGGCGCAACTATCGTTAGAGTAAAATGAGTAAATGGGAGATAATTCATATATCTTCTCTTCTAAACGCAGTATCAGTGCGCTAGTAACATTATCAAGGCGGACAGCCGAGATAAAGGAAATAAAATAAGATGTACAAATATATACATGGTTGCATCAACGATCAATTGAGCAACGCAGCATTAATATATTAATGCAATACTCAAATACATATATAGTGTCGCAGTTACTAAAGTAACTGCATACGGTAGTCAGGACAATCAAATGTAAATAATGCCGAGTTCAACACGTTTGATGACGTCATTGTGTTTATTTTCCTCCAAGTATTTTGTTTAGCAGGTTGTGTCCCTTGGTTTCTGGTCATTAATTTTTTTACTAATACTCACTCGCTACTAGTGACGTAGCGGACGGTCTGTCGATCTCTTTCCCATCTTGTAGTCTAGAGACAAGACGTTTGTCTTGAGGGAGCTCTGATGTTCGCCATGTACTTCACTACTGGATAGACTTAGTGTTGTGTCTTGGTGGATATTCAGATTATTCTTGAATTGGATTATCTTGACCCCTGTTTAGGGGTCTTATTTTAGGTCTTAGTTTCAGGCTTTAGATTGGTTCTAGCCTTGGACTATTTAACTAACTTTTCATCTTGGAGTTCTCTGTCTGATGTGTGGTGGTAAGGCGGAGGGTACCGTTCCAGACTTCGGCTGACTGTATTCAGACCGGTTGTTGGATTATGACGTTCAAGCTTTTGAAGGTATTGTGACCCACGCTGTGGACTACTAATGAATATTGCTCTACGTGTATTGCTAGTTGTTATTTGGACAACTACCTAGGCATACTTATTGAGTTATTGAAGTTAAGTGATTATATTATTTGTATTGAAATAGTCAATCACTTGAGATGAATTAGAGCATATTATTTCATATCAAGTATTTATAAACCTTATTGTAACTCACCTCATTATTATCATTCATACTCACTAAGTGTATATAATTCATTGCATTAAATTCTTAATTTTATTTTAATCATCATACACATGGTTTATTACTTTATGCATAACTGAATGTGTATGGTGTGACTGTTGGGCTGAGCTCGGGCCTAAATTAGCTGTAATACCTAGACACATTTCGCAATATATACTTTATTAATACATGAACACATTAATTCATGGTGATAATTCATCAAAGACCTGAAACATAGGACATGTTTATGTTTTTACTTACGACAGTGAGAAATACACAATGCACTAATTAAATATAAGTGAAGTAATAAAATACACATGATAATCTCCAATGAGAAATATGCACAAAGTAATTAAGATGAAACTTGTGATTAAGTTCGGCTTACCACCAGGTATTCCCCTAGGAGTGAGAATAAATGATATAGTCCAGACTCGATTGAAATCAGAGGGTCTGGCTTGATTTAATCTACCTTATATATAGGCCTGGAAAACATGGGCGGAAACAGGAAATGTCCTAGGCTAAGAATTATCTTACACGTGGTTGAATTTGACTCGAGGTGGGAGTCGCACCTTGGAAAGGTCAATGGGCGTGTTGGTTCGCGTGATCTCCTAGATCAAAGAGAGACGTGGGAGAAAGGGTGGGGGGAAGATGACTTTAACTGCGCCCGTCAGACATCCGGCCGGTAAGATCAAAGAGGCTGTGTTTTTACCTTTCCCCGATCAAGGGCAGATAAATGAAAGGACGCCAAGGTGGTGGACTAAGGTCTAGCCTGGAGAGTAAAAGGTGGGGCGGGTGAAGGAATTGGGGATAGGACGGGGAATATTAAAATAAAATAAATAAATAATAGTAAATAAAGATTAATGCTGTGATAAATTTGAGTGACTCTGACAGCGAGCTTTTGACTTGTCACAACAAGTAACCGATAACAAAGACAAACAGGCACAAACACTCTTTTCTTCCCCCGGCAATCAAATAATTAAATAAGATCAATCTGGTATAAACTTTGTCACATGAAAATTATGAGTCTGGTGTGAATGTACGCTTTGGTTTCTTATAGTTATAATGTTCTTTGTTTGGTGTAATGCACAAATTGTAAGACAAATTCAGTACAGACAACAAAGATTATTATTATTATTATTATTATTATGTTAGAAATGAACGAGTAGTCATTCTCTGGCGCTGCCAGGGTCGAGTTTCGCTAAAGAGAAACAAAATTCATCGTAGTCCCTTTAACAGTTTCCACTGAGGAATTTTCTGGTGATGTGGCAGGTCTGCAGCAGTACCGCCTTCTGACAGGCAACGAAGATGTTCCTAGGAATGTTAAGGGCCTTGAAGGTGTCTGTGAGGTCAGTTGTTATTATCCCCTCGGTTGATATAACAATGGGGTATATTGTTATTTTGGACAATTTCCATAGACGCTTAATCTCCAAGCCTAGGTTCCCATATTTTCTTTGTTTTTCTATCTCAGTTTTTCTTAAATTATGAGACAGTGGTACGGCGATATCGATAATGGTAGCGGTTTTTTCTTTTTTATCGATGAACAGCAGATCCGGGCGATTGAAATCTACCGTTTTGTCGGTCAGAATAGGCCTATCCCAGTACAGCAGATGTTCAGTAGACTCGAGAACCTCTTGCGGAGAGTATTTATAATAAGGGGGAGTGTCCTTACCGATCAATTTGTACGTCAAAGCCAGGTGTTGGTGTATTAACTTTGCAACTTGGTTATGGCGACCTAGGTAGGCTGATTCTGATAGGGCTGGACATCCTGCCATAATGTGTTCAATCGACTCGCCCACATTTCCACATTTTCGGCATTTGTCGACAACATTGAGTTTCAGGATATGCTTCTTGTAATTTTTTGTCCTGATTACTCTGTCCTGTATTGCTGTAACAAAGCCTTCTGTTTCAGGGTAGAGATGACCTGCTTTGAGCCATGTTAAGGAAGCAGCCTTGTCGATGTTGTCCCCATGTAATGAAGCCGGAAATTTTCCGTGGAGTGTTTTCTCATTATTATTATTATTATTATGTTAGAGATGAACGAGTAGTCATTCTCTGACGCTGCCAGGGTCGAGTTTCGCTAAAGAGAAACAAAATTCATCGTAGTCCCTTTAACAGTTTCCACTGTGGAATTTTCTGGTGATGTGGCAGGTCTGCAGCAGTATCGCCCTCTGAAAGGCAACGAAGATGTTCCTAGGAATGTTGAGGGCCTTGAAGGTGTCTGTGAGGTCAGTTGTTATATAATTTGTTAAATTTCAGGAAGAGTTTTTGCCTATAACCTGGGAGAGGTTTATCATCACAAATGTTTACACGGAAGAACGATTTGATAATTTCTATATTCATTTCTCTCGTCCATTTGATCCTTTTGGCTCCTCTTGTTCTACCACCAACAGCACCTCTCAATTGTGTGGGGTGCGAGTCAGGGAGTAGACCGACCTCTTGTGTTTGGTCATGAGGTTGTGAATCGCCCTCAGTAAACACTCGACTCGTTGGTGAATAATATTTACCGCCTAATTTACTTCATATTCATCGCTGTCCTGGAAGAAGCAATGGGTCCGTTCTATTTCCTCAAAATTCAAAAATGAAGATAAAAAAAATGAACGTGCGTTGACTAGTTTATTTTGATCTACTGTCTCAGTAAACAAGCTTTTTAGATCTAGGTCTAGTAATCATGGAAGTGACGCAGCGAAAATGGCGTCCCTAGCCTAGGATAAGAAGTGATCTTAAAACCAAGAAAGTTTTCAAACCCAATGCATGAAAACATCCTAAATACATGCAGACCTACAACCATGTAGCAGTGCTTCAGTATTTGTAAAGTCTAGAGTACAAATACCTCCTTGATCTCGCTAAAAATTATTATCATTATTATTATTATTATTATTATTATCAAGTAACAGGGAGTAATGACTTAAGCTCCCAGAGTCTTACTAAAAACCAGAATATACAACAGACCACGGGCACACTTCTCGGTGTCGCTTCATGTCTCCCAAACTGTTCCTTGGTATCACACAGGACAGCACTCAGCACAAGAATTGTTTAGGCTCCCTTGACTTCAGCCCAATCTACAACAGCTATTCTACCTTTTTAACATGTCTTATACTACTTGTGTTCAATGGCGTTCTCAAGCGCATAATTAGTGTGGCGAGGGACCGGAGTTACAATTATATATATAAATATATATATATATATATATATATATATAAATAAGTATGAGGTGTACTTTTTACTATTTCGTAAACTATCCGGTAGTTATATTCGACCGGAGCTGAATATGGTCAAGTAGTGAAAAAAAAGGCCAAATATTCGGCAGCAGCCGGACCCGGAGATAAAAATCCGGTGGAACCCTAATAAAAAAACAAATGAATAAAAAAATAAATGATAGTCCCTCCAGTTGGTGGCTCGGAACGGCTACTAAGCATAAGTATGATGACCGCATCTGGAAAAGTGACTAATTAGTGCCTATGCCCCCACACAATGCTCGCTTCAGGAGGACAAAGACAAGTTCTATGAAGACCTCAAAGAAGCCATTGCAAACATTCCTCAAAAAGAACATATGATCCTTCTAGGTGACTTCAATGCCAGAGTAGGATCAGATCACACTACCTGGCCAGACTGTCTTGGGCTTTTTGGAATCGGAAAGATGAATGAGAACGGACAAAGACTGCTTGAATTCTGCACATACCATAAGCTCTGCATTACCAACACATACTTCAGAACAAAACCACAGCACTGTGTCTCATGGAGGCACCCTAGGTCTGGGCACTGGCACAAGCTGGATATGATACTGAAACGAAAAAAGGACATTGGAAATATACTGCTGACACGCAGCTACCAAAGCGCGGATTGTGATACTGATCATACTTTAGTGTCCTGCCGGACAAGACTGCTGCCAACTAAGATCCACACATCAGAGGGAAAAAGAAAATCACGCCTGAATACTACTAGCACAAAAAATCCTGATCTTTGCACCGAATTTGAGAACAAATTAGAGAAAGCTTTTAAAAACTTCTCTGTGACTGAGGTAGAAAAAAGCTGGACGTTTATGCGTGATACAATCTACCAAACATCATCACTGGTCTTTGGAAACAAAACCAAGAAAAGTGAAGACTGGTTTGAAGCTAGTCTACCAGAAATGGAAACTGCCACTACGAACAAGAGAGCAGCCATGCTAATCTACAAGAAGGATCCCACCCCAAGCAACTTAAAAAGGCTCAGAGCTGCACGTAACAATGTCCGAAGAGTAGCGAGACAATGTGCTAACAAATACTGGCAGGAGCTATGCGAAGATATTCAATCTTGTGCCGAGTGTGGTAACATAAGAGGACTATAAGAGGGCATGAGAAAAGCCTTTGGACCTTACACCAGCAAGTGTGCTCCGCTCAAGTCAAAAGATGGCTCAATCATCAGCGATCGTGCGCTGCAAATGGAACGATGGGTAGAACACTATGCAGAACTCTACCAGATTGAAAACGCCATCTCACCAAATGCTATTTCCAACTTCCCATCACTTCCAGTTTTGACGGAATCAGACGAAACGCCCTCAGTAAAGGAGCTGAGCATTGCCATTGACATGCTTGCACATGGGAAAACACCCGGAGGAGATGGCATTCCTGCTGAAGTAATTCAGGCTGGAAAACATGCCCTAATCAAACCACTCCATGAACTGCTAAGCTTGTGCTGGGAACAAGGAATGGTTCCCCAGGAATTGAAAGACTCCAACATTGTTACAATTTATAAAAATAAAGGCGACCGCTCTGATTGTAACAATTATAGAGGCATCTCACTGCTTAGCATAGTCGGAAAGGCTTTTGCTAGAGTATTACTAAAGCGATTACAGATCCTGGCAGATCGTGTTTATCCAGAGTCGCAGTGTGGCTTTAGGGCAGGTAGATCTACAACAAATATGATTTTCTCTCTTCGGCAGCTACAGGAGAAGAGCAGAGAACAAAAGCAGCCCCTCTTCATAGCATTTATTGATTTGACCAAGGCCTTTGACCTTGTTAGCAGAAGCGGTCTGTTTGATGTACTAGAGAGAATCGGCTGCCCAAATAAGTTAAGAAAACTAGTGTCAGCTTTTCACGAAAATATGCAGGGCACCGTTCAGTTTGAAAGTTCTTCCTCCAGGCCATTCTCCATTAAGAGCGGTGTAAAACAAGGATGTGTACTGGCCCCTACACTATTTGGCATCTTCTTCTCAGTCGTACTATCCAGTGCTTTTAAATCCCTGGAAGACGGAATATACATCCATAGCAGATCCGATGGAACGCTCTTTAACCTGGCACGTCTTAAAGCCAAAACGAAAAGGCGTCGTATCTTGATAAGGGAGCTGCTGTTTGCCGATGACGCGGCACTCGTATCTCACTCACAAGGAGGTCTACAGAAGCTAGTGAACGCCTTAGCAGCTGCTTGTCAAGAGTTTAGCCTTACTATAAGTCTCTCCAAGACCGAAATTCTGGCACAAGACGTCGTAGAAATACCTATAATACAAATTGGGAACCACACCCTTTCAGTGGTGCGGGAATTTACCTACTTGGGTTCAACAATTGTCAGTAACCTAGACTTAGACATCGAGCTGACAAAAAGGATAGGAAAAGCTACCACAGCATTGGCAAAACTCTCCAAGCGCGTCTGGGAAAATGTAAATTGACCACAGCGACAAAAATCCTAGTCTACAACGCCTGTGTTGTGAGCACTCTCCTTTACGGCAGTGAAAGCTGGTCAACATACATGTACCAAGAGCACAGATTGAATAGTTTCCACTTGCGCTGCCTGAGACGCATAATGGGCATCTCTTGGAGGGACCATGTCTCCAATCAGGAAGTTTTGAGATTGGCCAATATGAACAGCATGTATGCTCTCCTGACACAAAGAAGATTACGCTGGCTCGGACATGTTACCCGCATGCTAGATGGTAGAATCCCGAAAGATATCTTATATGCTGAGCTTGTGGAAGGAGTCAGACCCAAGGGCCGCCCAAGACTAACATATAGAGATGTCTGCAAGCGAGACATGAGAGCCTCAGGCATCAGTGAAAGTATGTGGGAAAACATAGCCAAAGACCGGAGTGCATGGAGACAGACTGTGCGTGCTGGGACAACCCTTGCTGAGAACAAAAGAATTGAAGCGGCTTTAATCAAGAGGGAAAAAAAAGAAAGCTGCCCTGTCTGCTAGCCCTAAATCAGAGGCATACACATGTACGAATTGTGGCAAAGTCTGCCGTTCTAGAATTGGCTTGATTAGCCACACCAGATTCTGCCCCGTCTCAAGATTAAGCCAAAACCAGTGACTCATCTGGGCGCATCCATTGCCTTTCGAGACAAAAGGAGCCATATATATATAAATGAAAATTTACATTATAAACGCGCTTTACAATCAGCGCACTAATGACTGGCACATTTGTTTCCTTTTGTTATGACCTTTGAGAGGTTAGTTAACATGTTATGATATTATATTCCTTTACTATGTCATTCTGACCAGACGTCTTTCTAGCTATGCAGGTATATATTCTGAGGTAGAGATGAACGACTCTCACCACATTTGATTGGTTCAGTCCATTACATTAAGTTTATTAATAGACAGGTGACCACAAGTAAAGTACGATGGACATAGGTTTAATGTCAGCACATTGACACTCTCTCGAGGTCACACCTTACGAGGGAACTGAGTTTGTTTACTTGCTACTAATTCTTTATTAGGGGCTGGACTTCAAACCAAACCACTACACAAGAGGTAGAGATGAACAACTCCCACCACCATTTATTTGTTTAGTCTATTACATTGAGCTCATTGATAGACATGCAAGCACAAAAAAGATATGATGGACGTATGCACTCTCTCGAGCTCACACTACGGAACTGAGTTTGTTTACTTGCTAGTAAATATTAATTATGGGGCTGGACTTTAAGCCACACCTGTACACGGGTCACCGGAAAATGTGTTTGCTTATTTGAAGAAAAATCTCAATCACGTGCCTGGAGTACAGGCCACACGTTTTTACAAGTATTGTACCGAGTTTGCTTACTTGGATTTAAATATAAATTAGTTAGATGGACTTAAGATCACACACCTAAAAGAGTGACGTTTTACTACACTGAACACTTATTGTGAGATTTCATAGCCCAGTAAGTCAGTAACTAATTATTTTGTAGAAAAAAAAAAACAAGACAATGATTTGGGTTTATTGTTAAGGTAAAATTTACGACCAGGCCTATCTTTAAAGGGAGAGCTTGACATCCCTTTTTTCTTAATGTATTTATTATGTCCTTAACACTCATTTTATTGATAGACGTTGACCATTTCTTTTATACTGTTACGAATCTCACTATCCAGGCTCTATGCAAACTGCACCTTACACCACCAACTTAAAGAACTTGACAACTCAGGGCTCCAAAGTAACGTAACACTTTAATAGTTGAATAAATAACAACCAATACTGTACATTTGGCAACACGTAGACTGTACAAATATCTCTCCGATAAAACTGTACCGCCGTATCAACTCTTGCACTGGCCTCTCCGTCTCGTTCCGGGCTTGCACTGGGTTCAACAGTTCAGGACTGACGTCACACACTAGGCTCGTTGTGTCGGACTCGATCACAGACCAAGATCAAGACGTCGTTCGTCTCAACTGTACTTGATAGTACTCCGTACTGAACCGTCGTAATGCTCCGTACAGAACCACACCGCTGAACTGTGCTGTAGTCGACCGTGTTCTGGACTCCTGTCGTGAACCTCCTTTCTGAACCTTGCTGTATTAAGCCATTTTTCTCGACCGTCTTGACTGCGACACCTCATCTCTTATATAGGGTCCCTACTGGCCTTGTAGAACCGGACGAAACATCGCTCGACGTTTCTAGCTTCGTCACATGACTACATCCATCGTGACGCTCCTGAGCTCTGTTAACGACGTCGATCCTTGCCGAACCGCCATCGATTCTTCCCGAACCGCCGTGTTGACACTCGTCTCTTCTGACCGTCGTAACTCGTCACGGTTGACCGCTCGTCTAGCGCTGGCCTGGGGCGATTTGCGTCGGCTGACTACACTCACACCACTACCCCCATCTGTGCCACCACCAGGTTTATAACAATACAGAATTGATAATTACAACATACTAAGACACCACACTGTATATACATATTACAGTTTTACATTACATTAATACATATTACAGTTTTACATTACATTAATACATATTACAGTTTTACATTACATTAATACATATTACAGTGTTAAATTACATTAATACATATTACAGTGTTAAATTACATTAATACATATTACAGTTTTACATTACATTAATACATATTACAGTTTTACATTACATTAATACATATTACAGTGTTAAATTACTTTTCCTAACGTGTTAACTTGAATATTGCTCCTGGGTTAAATGTCTCAATTTGATATATATATAATTAACTCCTTATTTTTACTGTGTTTGCTTTTTTTTACTTACGATGCTTACTTAACAAAGGTGTATCAGGCCAGTACAAATTTTTACAAACCTGACACTCACGGGCTTACTAACGTGCCCTTTTATTACATTTACAGAAACCACGATAAAAACGGTAATTATAAAGGAAGATGCTTCTAACATATATTCTTTGCACAATAAAACAAAACAAAGATATGTTTGTAATTTTTGCATTGCATATACATCTTTAGAAAGAAGGCTAATTTCGTTGTTTAATTCTACTGGGCTAATAGTGTTAGATCTAGCAAACAAAGAGATAATATGCTGGAGTGTTAAGAAACAGTTACAGAGTTTAAAACAATAATGAATTAAAAAAAATATACAAATAATAATACAAATATTGGAAATGTATTTAGCAGTTTTACAAAATACTCAGCAACACATTTTCTTACAAGATGTGTAGGTTTCCGGCTTCAGCACCGGTCAAATATTATATTTTAGCATCTGGCCATATCAAGCTCGGGCCTAATATAAAATGACTATTGCTGTGCATTCCTAATATAAATAAATAAATAGATATCTACAATACATGGGCGTAGCCAGGGGGGGGTTCTTGGGGTTCAAACCCCCCCCCCCCGAAATGAAATCCCCCCCCCCCTTGAGGGGGGGGGGAGTCGGAATTTAGTGACTGATTTTTTGCTTTGATTTTGTTTATTTTAGGTGAGATTTTAATACTAAACCATCACTTGCCCCAGCACAACCAAAGGGGTTTTGAGTTTAAAACCACCTACCAGGGGGTTCGAGTTTAAAACCCCCTACCAGGGGGGTTCGAGTTTAAAAACCCCTACCAGGGGGGGTTCGAGTTTAAAACCGCTACCAGAGCGGTTCGAGTTTAAAAACCCCTACTAGGGGTTTTGAGTTTAAAACCCCCTACCAGGGGTTTTGAGTTTTAAACCCCCTACCTGGGGTTTTTGCAGTTAACTCCCCCTCTTCTATAAAACAAAACAAAAAAAATGCAAACGAAAATCCCCTAATTCCAAGAGCACAGTTAAGTAAGATTTTGATTTTAAAACCCCGTCTAAAATTTACGATAAACCCCCTCTTTAATATAAAAAAAAAGCTAATTACGCACTCAAAATGTTATGAGCGTAGCTAAATGGGTTTTGACTCAGTTTTTAGTTTAAACTCCACTTCAGTGGGGTTTGAAGGTAAAAAATACCTCTTTTTAATAAAAAAAAAAGCAAATTATACACTAAAAATGTTAGGAGTGTAGTCTATGGGGTTTTGAGTTTAAACTCCCCTCCAGTGGAGTTTGAAGATAAAAAGTACCTCTTCAATATAAATAAAAGAAAATTACTCACTCTAAAATCTATGAGCGTAGTCAAAGGGGTTTTGAGTTTAAACCCCCCGCCATCTTCAGTGTAAGAAAAAAAGCAAATTACGCACTCAAAATGCTAAGAGCGTTGCCGAAAGGGGTTTTGAGTTTAAACCTCCATTCAGAGGGGTTTGGTGCTAAAAATACATCTTCAATATAAAAAAAAGCAAATTACACACTAAAATTATTTGAGCGTAGCCAAGCCAATCGGGGGTTTTGAGTTCTTCTACAGATGGCTTTTTTTTTTAAAGTTTAAAACCCCTCCAGATGGTTTTGAGTCTAAGATCCCCCTACAGAGCATTTTGAGGTGGAAAACCCCCAATAGAAGATTTTGACGATAAAACATCTCTTTTCGATATAAAATCTAAAGCAAACTACAGTCACGTAATTCCAAGATCGTATTCAAGAGAGGTTACACATTTTTACCAGTGGCAGGGCTCCATTAATAAACTGCAGTGAATAGTCATCTACCGAAATCGAAAAACACTAAATATAGCTCAACAAAGATGACTAAGACAGATCTCAGGAGTCAGTAATAGAGATCGGATCTAAATCAAGGAAATCCTATGCCGAACTGGGAGTCGACCCCTTAGTAAGATTGTGAGAGAACGACGCATGAGGTTTGCGGGACATGTTCTCCGACAAAATGAATTACGCATAAGAAGAGTTGCAATTCATGGAGGTCCTCATGGTAGGTGGGAAGAGGCTTCTGACATTACCAGTGACAGATTTTTATGGAAACTGCTTGCCGTCAAATGTTCCGAACGGCGTGGGAGGGTCTAAGTCAGTAAGAATAGCACATTAGGTTTTTGAAATAAAACTTTTTAATAGCATTAAAATGGACTGTAGATACCTCAGAATATGCATTTTGTTGGTTTTCAATATCAGAAATAGTGCCTGGCGGCGCTGGGGGAGCTCCTAGCGCTCCCCTAGACCCCTTTGCTAGTGATGTCGGGGAATCTACAATTTTTTCACTAACTCATGGAAGAACCTATTCTAGGGCACAATAAACGTCTTCCGAAAGAATGAAGGGTCAGAATGTAATAAAGATTATGTACACAAACACACACACACACATAAATACATATAATTTTTTTTTCGCGGGGGGGGGGGGAGAGAAAAATTCACCCCCCCAAACCCCCCCCCGAAAAAAAGTCCTGGCTACGCCCATGCTACAATATATATAAATATGTAGATAGAAATAAAGTAACATTTCCTCAAATACTAAATGACCAACCTAACTGACACTATATATCAGCATTGTTTAATGAGTGTGAGCGTAACCCCATCCACACGTAATGACTGTTGATGTGTTTTATTCTATTTTTTTGTTTTGCTTGAAGGTGAAATTTAACGTAAAACCATTACTAGCACCAGCGTTACAAAAAGATGAACTTTAAAACCACATCTTCAATATATAACTATCGCAATTGACGCTAACCTATTTCCATGAGCGTAACCAAGAGGCTTTTGATGTTACCCCCCACCCCAATTATTCATTTTTTTTTAAAAGTAAACAGATAGCAACAAGTTCATAGAGCGTTGCCAAAGTAGTTTTTGTAATTATCTCTCAACATAAGGCGGTTTTCAATTAACGCAAATCCTTTCGATTAAAAAAAAAAAAAGAAATAAACTACAGTCACCAATAATTTTATGACTCTAGCCATGGAGAGTGGAAGTTTAAATTCTATTCTAATAAAAAGAGAAACAAAACTACAGTCGTTAAATTACATAACGTTAGCTAAAACAAAGGTTGCATGTTTAACTCCCTCCCTTTTTTTTTTCAATAAAGATAACTAGTCACAAAAATCTACAATTGTACTTATTGAAGTTTCACATATTAAATTTCCAATACCAATAAAAAAAAAGAACAAGATTACAAAGAGTGTTTGTGTTGCCACACAAACTCAGAGGCGGCCCCGGTGGAGACGGATACCTGTCGGATCCGCATATTCACAAGGAATATTCAAGACGTGATTTTGTTTTGATTGTTAAAAGTAATAATGTTTCAAAGATTTATTTGGCGTTGTAAAAAAAAAAATTAATATAAAATCTGCCGCTTGTCGTCGGAGGATGGCATCGAGCAGGGTATGAAACCGAGACCGTAGAGATAATCAGTCCTGCACGCTAACCGTACAACCAGGCATTGCTCTTAATCTAATGACAAACTGGTTACAAACTAATAGCATATTATTGATAATATACCTACACATTACGGAATGACAACTACGGTATATGTACAATATGTCAAAAGAGCGATTTTAGATAATCTTTTGGTATTGAGCATATTCACTTAAATGGAACTAAAATGAGGATGTAGATCTACCTAAAATAAACGTCTAATTTAGCACTCTCAATATCTATATCTACTTGATCTAGATATAAAATATATATTTAGATAAGATTACTGTAAAAAAAAAACAACACACTAGATAATCAATTAATAGACTAATCGCAATATTACATTTTAAAATAGTAGATTAGTTTTAGTATTTTATAACATTGCAATAATGACATATTGACAATATTAGAAATAAAAATCTACACTTTAAGTTTAGAGATTAAAATTATAGATCTTGATCTAGTCTAAATCATGGCTGTCTGGTAGTGCGGTTTGCGCGCTGGATTGTCGTTTGGATTCATCGATGGTCTTAGGTTCAAACCCTACACGCTCCCATCTCCCGTCGTCCTGAGGGAGGTTTGGACTACAACTCTGAAGGAACATCCGAAACATGTAAAACAACAAACATTCTAAACTAGATCAATAAATTCTAGATCTAGATTCTACAATGATTTTAATTTCAACTTAAATCTAAATCTAGTTTTTAAAATTTAGCTCTAATGTAAAAAAAAAAATATCTATCTCTAGTGTAAAAAAAATCTAGATCTAGTGTAAAAAAATTAGATTAGATCTAAATCTAGCTATTATGTCTTTTTAAAACGCGAGTAACATTACGAGGTTTAATAAACATTACTATACCGAGTTGTTTTAGCATTTAAAGAATTTATTCCATATGACGTCAAAGGAAAAAAATCCACCACGTCACAAGGCCTAGTTAGACTAAAACATATCATCTATACGAGCAGCTTGTCGAGTGTTCATAGACATTGGTGCACCGAGTGAGATCTTTAAGCATTTCATTTTAAGAATTAACTTCATATGACGTCAAAGGAAAAAAATTCCATTACTTCACACGTCATAGTTAGACTAAAAAATGTCTTCTATACGAGCAGCTTCTCTATGGTTCATAGACATTGGTGCACTAAGTTAGTTATTTTAGCGTTTCATTTGATGTGCCAGTTAGACTAAATATGTATATAACATATATATAAAAGGATTAAAGAATCATTTTGTTTTTGTTTTGTCTGTCAGTCTGTCTGTCCGTCATATTAATAGCGAGGAAAAAAAAGGCTAAAAGCTAATGAAAATCTGATTAAAATTTAATTTCCCTTCCGAAACATCGCATTAGTTTTAAGTTTTTTATAATAGATTGTTCCGGATGTTTATATATTTATAGGGAGAGAAAATAAGAATTCCAGATTAACCAAATACCGTTAATTAATTTTTTGGGATGGATTGTTATGAAAATTAGATGTACCATAGCCATATGGAGAGATTTTCAAACCATACTGTGGTTTTAGGAAGTTGTTTTCCTTAAGAATCGGAACACAATGTTAATGATAATTAGATTTTCTTACATTTTAGCTAGAAAGTTAAATGTAGTGTAAGAGAGAAGTGTGATTTTACATAAATAGAGTTAAAATATTTTTCATAAAAAATCAGGAACAACCAATTTTCGTAAATGAGAAAATTATTTGTATTTAGGGGTGCACCGGATAGTACTTTTTAATAATTTGCCGGAATCGAATATGACCGGATAGTAAAATTTGATATTCGGCCGGGGCCGGAGTCGGAGCCGAATACCTAAATGTCTTGTAAATAGACTTGTATTGCTGAGCATTTTACGAAACTATTAAATAACATACCTATATTTGTTGGTATTATTTTTTTCCTTTTAAAATACCTTATTGTTTTAAACTGTGTTACTGATTGATTTATTAAAGATAAACAGTATGTATAAACAGACATTAATCTGTGTAGCATGAGCGTGTCTGTGTGTATGTACGAGGCCACCAACCATTTAGGCTGTGTGTTGGAGAGTCAATGTAAAATATGTTAGTATATATTTAACTAGTTACTCATGTAAATCTCTCATCTGGCTTGTATGGTGGTTGGATGTATGTGTTCAAAAATTTCTGACCAACAACCGGTCATCAGACTTGTAATTTTAAGTCCAAAGACTGCTTCTGGTTCTGGCTTCAAGGGCTTAATACTGATAGCTGTTAGTTAATAGTTGGAATCTGAAGCGTAGTAAGTCATATATTTATTAATCCATTTGCGGCAAACGATATTTTATTAACCGCAGGAACATCTATTATACCTACTCATATCATTAGCCTTAGATATTGCATAAATGAAGCATAGATTTAATTGTAGTCTATAGGCATATTATTGATATCTATGTTTCGATCTACAGTTATATATATCTAAGAGCAGTAGGAAAATAAACTATAGATGAAAAAAAAACCTCACCCACACCCTTCCTACCAAAAAAACATAAACATAAATAGACTTTGTGTTCGACTGATTGTAACAACCTGGTCAGATAGACGTAGTGAGCCTACACATCTAGGCCTAGTGTAGTGTATATAGATGATTGTGTTGACCTTCACGCGTAATTTTTTCATTGGGCATACGCAATAGTGTTTAGTGTGCAAGCAAAAAAAGATAAAACATTGGCATGGTCAGTCAAGCATATAGATAAATTATATCCGTACATTAGTTACAGAGGTCTAGTGTTTCTTAATATTCCAGCATATTGTTTCTTTGTTTGCTAGATCTAATTGTGGTCCTTTAGATCAATTTATTTTCTGCGATGTTAAATTTTACTGTAAGGTTTTCCTTTATGTATTAAGTCAATAGAATTAAACAATAAAATTACCTTTCTTTCTAGAAGTTTTAATACAAGGGGAAAAAATGAATACACGCACACATGCACATATTTGTTTTATTTTATTGTGCAACGAACGTGTGTTCAGAGCCCTAAATGACATTTCTGTCCAAGTAAACAAACTTAGTCTCATCATCTAGTCACCTCTAGACAGTGTCAATATTTCTCAACAATCTGCGTTAATCCATTCTGGCTTAAGAATGGTCAATGTCTATCAATACATTGTCATCGATTAAACAAATAAGAAGTTGGGGGTGTTGAGTCTCTTGAGCCCTCCCTTTAAAGATACCACTGGTCAGTGTCTGTTTGGCTTGTAGTTCAGCCTCCTAATTGAGACTTAAAGTAAACAAAATTATTGTCCTGGCCAATAGTATAAAAGGTGTGGCTTGTGATCCAGACCCTTGATTGACAACCTATCTCATAATAAACAAACTCATACCAGATTAACTTTATATAAATTTGGCTTTTAGTCCAGCCCCTAATACAAATTCTTCTCCAAGTAAACAAACTTAGTTCTCTCATAAGATGTGACCTCTAGACAGTGTCAACACGTTGAAATCTGGCTTAATGTGGTCACCTGCCTATCTGTGAACTCAAACTTATGGACTAAACAAACAAAAGGAGATGGGGATTGCTCATCTCTACCTCTGGAGATATACCCCCAAATCTAGATAAATTATCAGCGTGACGTAGTTAAGGAATATTACATGTTTACTAGACCACTCAAAGGTCAAGAAAAGCTTTTAAAATGTGCCAGACATCGCTGCTACGTATGTAATGTGAATTTATAATGTAAAGTTATATTTCTATTTAGATCAACACGCCTTGTCTTTGTACTAAAAAATATTTGGTGCATAGTCATAGTTTATAGTTTTAAAAACAAATTCTTTTATTTGAAACAAAAACGTTAATGTATTTCGGAACTGACATTATTGAATCATGTCCACTTTATGAGTATTGGTATATTTTTATTAACATGGAGATTTAGTTTAAACTTCTTGTTGGACATCAGCGTCGACTACCTTTATACTGTTTGCCTTTCGCCTGTGTTGTTTCGATATTTAAGTGTTACCTCCGTTTGGCGTATCTGGAAAACACTTAGCGCGTAGGCGCATAACAATATTAATAGAAATACTGGTGTAGATTTTACTATCCGGTTTACTATCCGATAGGGATATCCGACCGGAGCCGTATTGTGCCGGATAGTAAAAAAGTGCCGAATATTTGTCAGAAGCTGGAGCCGGAGCGACTATCCGGTGCACCCCTATTTGTTTTATTTATTAAAAGAGGGATTTCAAACATTTATTAGCGTTTTAAGATTTTATATAAAATTCGGATCATTTTTGGCGACGATTTGTAAGAAAATTATAGTAATATATGTCGATTTCTTTTTTGAAACAAAATCCGGAACATTCTTTACCGATTAAACAATTATTATTATGTTTCAGCAAGAAAATTAACTGTAAAATAAGTTTAAAAAGTGATTTTCAATAATCGTTTCTAGAAAATTACTTTCTTTTTTTTTTTAAATCCCTAACAACTTATTGTCGATATTTTTGAAAAAAAAATTATTTGACATAAATTTGTTTTAAGTTCAAAATTCGGAACAATGGATATTGATAAATAAGCTATAGTGACGTAGTGTCAAAGAGTATAAGTGTAATATTAGTCAATTATATCATTATACGTTGCACCTAAACTTTTCAAGCCGCATTTAATTGTGAAATTATATTTTTCATATCTCTATAGTTTTCGAGATATGAGTGTGACAAACGGACAGACGGACATTTTGCACAAACCTAATAGCGGCTTTTTCCCTTTACGCTAAAAAACTATCACCAGTACATTTTATGAACGTAGCTATAACAGTTTTGATGTTAAGACTTTGTCTTCTAAAATATTTTAACTCAAAATCCGTTCCTTTATATAATAATAATAATAATAATAATAATAACAATCTTTATTATCTGTATAGCAATTTGTCTTACAATTTGTGCATTACACCTAATAAAAAATATTATAACTATAAGAAAATAAAGTGTACATTTACACCAGACTCACTCATAATTTACATGTGACAAAGATTATACAAGATTGTTCTTATTTAATGATTTGATTGACAGGGGAACAAAAGAGTGTTTGTGTCTGTTTGTCTTTGCTATCGGTGTCTTGTATCTCTTTTGTGATGGTAAAATCACAAAATCCTGACACAAAGGGTGATTCTTTATTTCGAGGATCTTGTTAGCTTTTTTATAGATGTTTGTCTCAAAAAACTGACCAAATGGGGTTTCTTATTTGCCGATGTGGTCCTCAAAAACGTTTCAGAAACTGGCGGAACGTCACACGTCTTTCTTTTATTGTAAATATTACTCTATCCGACGTGACTGGAGAAAGTAGAGTTTCCTATAGATCTTTCTGGGAGCGTCGCAGAGCCGCTCGTCTAATGCTAAAACACAGCACTTTACCTATTTGTATCCATATATATATATGTGTTCTTATGTGTATATTCGAGTATAGAGGAACAAAAATTAACTCTACCAAAACCACCACTCCTATTAAAAAATCCTGAATACGATCTCGTATATTGGACACAATAAAAGATAACGCAATGTGTAGTGTAAGCCTGGAATTTAGATCGAGGCTACTTCGAAGTCTTCTATCTTTAAAAGATTTAAATAATACTTTTCTTAGTCTAAAAAAATATTGGAAAAATAATAATTTTAATATCTATTTATGTATTGAAAATATTCCCCAGACTTTCCACTAACTCTAATATAATCTGATATATATATATATGTGTGTGTGTGTGTGTGTGTGTGTGTGTGGAGGAGGGAAGAAACAAATTTCCTCCAACAAAAAATCATCGCTATCTCACTATACACACACACACATTATAGAAAGACAGACTAACAGAGAGTCAGAGACAGAAAAATATCATAGAACTAATAATAATAATATGATTAAGGACGAAAATTGAAAACCAAATTGAATTCCTCCTTTTTTTTACATATCATAGTGTCACAAACCGCTGTGAGCCCACAACCGTTTGTGTGTGTGTAGCAGAACAACCGCAGTCCACTACCATGGCCTTAGTTATTGTGTAAAGTTTTAAGTTTATTTCTGTTATTTATATTTTAGAACTAATGTCATTATTTATGTTTTAATATATTTTAATTAGATTTGTTTTATTATTGGAAGTTTTATTATTAGAATGTTTATTTTGTTGTCACGGGACCAGAGTACCTAGGCTACAACGAGGACGGGGTGATCTGGGGAAAGGCAGTTGGCGCGGCCTACGTCATCACTGGTCAGATACCGATGATGCATGTAGACGTAACCACTGAGGTTATGCGTCACTGATGATGCAAGGGGACGTAACCACTGTGTTGCAGTGTAGTCCACGTGGGAGGAATTTTGCTCTGAAAAAGGCACAGTTGGTTGGCGTGGGTCTTGTAGAGCGGACGGTCGTATTTCCCACTTCTGCTCGTTTCCTAATCTGGTACGAGAAAACTATAGCAGAATGACTCCATGATTAGAGACATAGTCATTAGAGATCTGAGTTTAGTTTTAGTAGTTGATGTACCTGTATATGACGTTTCATTTGGAAGATTATATGTTGTGTGTAAATAAAGTTACAGTTTGAAGTTATAGTTTCTAACTATATTCCGGTGTTTAGTTTCATATCTTAATTATATAGACTAACACCAAAATCGCGTCAGGGCTAAAGCCACCAAAGTTCCAGCGTCAACAGTCGGGCCTCCAGAATCACCCTAGACTACGACCAGTTCAAGCAGGCGCCAGCACACTGCTAGCGTCTTGTGACACATAGTTTATGATACAAAATGAAATCAATTTTTTGCTCTGTTGTTTAGTTATTTGTCAAAAATGCAGCTTTGTTATTTACTATTTAAACATTTGTGGCAAGAAATATTAACAGTTTTAAACAATTGAAATAACTTAACACTTTTAGAATATCTGCGTTTTTTAATTAATGTGAAATATGTTGCAGATATGTCTACTTACCACTAGGTTCAAGCTCATCCAACGTAAAATCTCCAAACACTGACCAAAAAGGTCGTTTGAAGATACGAAAAAATAACAAACCAGTCAGTTGTGTCTTAGGATACAGAACAGCTTGTGAAGACACAGCGAAGGCGATGAAGAATGCAAAAATGATGAGTAGAAACTGGCTCAAAATTTTAATCTAGAAATAGACATTATATTTATCATGTTATTAAATTAATAAAGTGATAAATGAATTGTTCTATCTATCTATCTATCTATCTATCTATCTATCTATCTATCTATCTATCTATCTATCTATCTATCTATCTATCTATCTATCTATCTATCTATCTATCTATCTATCTGTCTATCTATCTATCTATCTATCTATCTATCTATCTATCTATCTATCTATCTATCTATCTATCTATCTATCTATCTATCTATCTATCTATCTCTAATATATCTATCTATCTATCTATCTATCTATCTATCTATCTATCTATCTATCTATCGATCTATCTATCTATCTATCTATCTATCTATCTATCTATCTATCTATCTATCTATCTAATCTATCTATCTATCTATCTATCTATCTATCTCATCATATTATATCCGGACATCTATCATATTTAATATAATTTTTATTGAACATTTCTTCTTCCATATTTTTTTTTCTAATTGACCTTTTTTTCTAACTTATTTTGTAACTATTGTTGGCCTTCTTCACCCAAAACAACTATAGTTTATCATTTATTTATATGTTTGTAGTAATTTCAAATGAAAAAAAGACTATATTTTGTATTTGTTTTTGAATTTTTGATTGTATATCCTGTTTATACAATTTAAAAGAAATGTAACAACTTTAATACATCATATTTTTCATACCATATCGAGGAAAACTATAAGCCTTGGTCCTAATAGTTGTATGACGTAGCAGAACTCTAGAGTAAAAATACAAAAGAGCATGAAGTCAATACTAAAAAGTGTTAAAACGCAGTCCATTAGTTGCTGATTGTCCTGGTGTAAGTAGGCAGCGATATGTAAGATCCAGGAAATGAGAAATACGACAACAGAAAATCGTTCTATGTTGTCTATGTAATTCCAAGTTAACATTTTGTGTCTCATAACTTTCCGTGTACACTGAAAGTAGTTTGAATGAAAGTAATTATATAGTGTAATTAATATATTTAGCTTATTTATATTTAGAATGCTTGCTATGTGTTTATTTAAATTATATTTATGAATAAATTACTAGAGATGTCCTACCTGATCGACGATTTTAGCTAGGTAGCATATTACCCAAATCAAAAGTACCCATTCAATCCAATGTAATGTGTCAGCTGCTAGAAAGAAGATTATCCAAATAGCAAAGAACCCCAGAAACATAATGTGAGAGATCTGTGTTAAAAAGATGCATTTTATTTTTTAAATTTGTAATACTACAAAAATTAGGAAATACATTCAACTTAAAAATTAGGTAAGAAACATTTATTCATTTATACCCTTACATTATGTTGTTATATGGAAAAACATGGGCAACAATTAAAGTTTGAGCTTACATATTTGTTGTTTCTTTTTCTTACAAGAAAAAGAGTTGTATAATTATTTTTTTAAAGACGACAATTATTTTTATTCAAAAAAAGGTCACTTGGTTCACTTTCATGTACTTAGCAACTAAACACTAACACACTCATATGTTTGAATCGATAATAACAAGTTAATAATATGAAAAGCAATAATACAGAGAGAGAGTTTGTGTTATCACATAAACTCAGAGACATCCCCGTTCGGATCACCGGGATCGTATTGCAAGGAATATACTAAAGTGATTTTGTTTTGATTTTCAATTGTAATGATATGTAAAAAATTTATTTGCCGTTTTTACAAATTATTTTATTTTTCAGTAAAATGTTTTACATGTTTTGGATTTACCATCAAATTAAAGAAAATCATTGTCCAAACCTCCCGCTGAACGAAGGTGGATGGCAGCAAGCAGGATATGAACCTAGGATCGTCGAGATAATCATGCTAGCTAGCTAATCGAACGAATAGGCATTGCCTTTAACTTCATAACAAACTTATAGACGATAATTAATAAAGAGATATACTACACGTTATGGCATGAAAACTACCGGATATGTACGATATGATAATTTTAAATAATCATTTTGCATTGATTGGTAATTAAAAATAGAAAAGAGCAGTTATCTAACTTGTACTTTGTCAACGTCTGCTCGATATTCCAACACATTTACTCACTGAGCTATCGGCGTTTTCATTTCAATGAAACCGTAGGCCACAAAAACAGATGCATTTTACATCATCTGCCCTATAGAACACAAAGTTGGAAAGGGAAACTTTACTTTTTTTTACTATACATTTCTAGATCTAGTGTTAAAAAATCAAAATCTATTGTAAAAATTCTAGATCTAGTGTAAAAAATCTAGATTATATAGAAATCTAGCTAGTATTTTTTTTTTACTGTTGCTAGGTTTAATAAACATTAATGCACTGAGTTCTTTTTGTATTTTATTTAAAGAAATCATTGTACATGAAGTCAAAGAAAATATATAATATATAAATATATTATGCCAAACGGCCTATTTAGACTAAAAATGTCTTAATTAATACAAGCTAGTTGTCACGTGTTCATATACATTTGCTCTTTTAGCATTCTATTTAAAGAATTTATTATTAATTCTATATGACGTCGAAAGAAAAAATACACTACGTCACACGGCCTCGTTAGATTAAAAATGTCTTTATCAATAAGAGCAAGTAGTTGAGGGTTCACAGACATTGGTGCACCGAGTTCTTTAAAGCATTTCATTTGAAGAATTAATTCAATTAGAAAAAAAAACATTACCTCACAACTAGCTAAAGATTTATATATCTATATTGTAATAATTTAATGGAAGGCAACTCAAGGAGACATACATGTTTATTTATACGTAGACATGACAAACACAAAGGACATCTGCCTTGAACACAACATCTTCACTTCGGCTCTCCAGAATTGGGCGTAAATCGATTTTCTTTCTATTGTAAACTTCCTTCCTAGTCTGGTTTCTAGAAGTGCGCACCTTCTGCAATAGCCTGGTTGGCGTTTCGCATGGCAGAGTTATAATATTGTTACGTCCTTCTCTCTCTTCTACTCAGGCGTTATGTAAACACTGCTAAACACACAACGCATCAACACAAGAGCTTCAAATAATCTGATACCTTATTAAAGGTCAAATAAAACAGCTAATATGACAATTGGCAACACAATAAACTATACTGTACATTACGTATAAAAGTATACAGTCTCTTCCTCAACTCGTACATTTCAATCGAGGACTCTAACAGGACTGACTTCATGATCGACTCACAGTTCGGTCTCCTCCGTGTCCTCTCTTGAACTGCACTGCCTTACACACACTGTCTCTCTGATCTGCCCAGGCCTATGATCAGATGACCATAACACAAGTCATATTCACGTGCAAAGTTCATACCAGTACTGTCCCTTGCCGTTTGATTTAGCACGCTAAACTGTACTACTGGCGTGTCACATATGTCAACTGATAACACACAGTTAACCTTATCGCGTCTTTAATAGGGTTATTACACTGCCCCATTCTCATATTTGTCCGTCCCGGACAAAATTTACCTCACGACAAAGGCTGTGGAGGTTAGTCGAAGCAGGCGGGGGTTAATCGGTGAGGGCGACAATGGGCTTATATTGCCATCTTGATGGAGCCATCTGCGTTGCAGTCAGCAATTGTCGCTTTCGTCTCACCTGGTTGCATTGACGTCTCTATCGCATCGAAATGTACTCTGGACTTAGCAAACGTGACATTAATCTCTCTTTCACTACGGAGGGCAGCCACTTAACGCATGGGAAGGGATAGGATGCAGGGACCGGGGGTCACCAGGATCGTTGACCCAAAAGGTTACTTTGTAGGGCTTCTAGAAGAAGGGCTTAGAAATAAGTTTCAGGTCCATATGAGGGGAAATAGTGGCACACATCATCTTCAGGCTTGTCTGGAGGGGCAATATGGCAGAACTCCACTTGCAAAGGTCTCTCACTTTCAGCATCAGGCTCCATTTGAATTAATTGACCACCAACAGGGCTTTTCAAGTTAGTCTTGTCAGCAGAAGAGTCGTCTGTTGAGTTCAGACCCCGTCGATGACTTTCAACTTTCAGATGGCCGTTAATTGCTGCATCTGGCTTTGTTGCATTCTTCTGAACACCATTAGGACTTCTCTCTCTCTGATCTGTGCAGCTCTCATATCACGTACGTCTGCAGCACAAGCTTCGGTCAAAATGTAGGCCTTTTCTTTTTCTTCTTCATCTGTCTCTAACTGTATGTCACCATTGACTACATTCTGGAAGCTAGCCAACATCAGTTCTTGAAAGGTGATCAAAAGCTCTACAACATAGGGTATGAGTTCAAAGAGGTACCTGTTCGGATCTTTCTTCATCCACCAGGGCTTGCCGGAGACGTTCTTCAAGAGTTTCGTTGTTTTTTTCGTAGTTCTTCAGTCCTCACCATTTCAGCTCTTGTTTTAGATCTTTCAGATTCATTTCAGCAGTTTTACAGAAGCCATAGGTAATCCCACTTCTGACGCCAGTGTTACTTTGTTCTCTCTCTCTCCTACTCAGGCGTTCTGTAAAGACTGCTAAACACACAACGCATCAACATAAGAACCTGATAACAAGAGCTTCAAATAATATGGTACTTTATTAAGGTTTAAAAAAACAGCCACTATGACAATTGGCAACACAATAAACTACACTGTACATCATTGTACAAAACTTTAATGTCTCTTCCAGGACTTGTACATTTCACTCGATCACTCTACCTGGACTGACTTCATGGTCGACTTACAGTCCCGATCTCATCCGTGTCCTTTCTTGAACTGCACTGCGTTACACACTTTGTGTCTCTGGTCTGGTCAGGCCTATGATCAGATGACTATAACACAAGTCATATTCACGTGCAAATTCATACCAGTATTGCCCATTGCCTTTTGATTTACCGTGCTAAACTGTACTACTGGCCTGTGTCACATATGTCAGCTGATAACACACAGTTAACCCTATCACGTTGCCAGTAGTGTTATTACAATTTTACATTATTATTATTTTTATTATATAAATACGACTTTAATCCTTATATATATTTTTATGTAACTGAGTTTATTTTCTGCGAAAGTCCAGCGTGTCAGAAGGTCATGTCTAGTGTGTGTGTGTGCTTATAGTACTTGAGCAATTTAAGATGTGCTTGTATTCGTTCACTATTCTACTATAATCTTGTTAAATAATGCCAATAAAGTGGTTTTCTAGAAATAGTTATTTCATTACAATTAATTCAACATGATTATGTATCTGGATTAGTGTTGGAATCTTTAAACAACAATAGATAAATTACTTAGACCGAAAGAGATAGATATCGATCCAAATGCTCCCCCAGCCTCAGAAAAATAGACTCACTGGTATGGTACATTTCAGTCCATCAAGGATATTAACGATGGCTTTAAGCTTTTTTTTTTGAAAAATCACGTAACAGTTACGTTATGCATGCTCATCAGTGATGTATCGTCCTATTCGATGGCCATAGACACAGTCAAGGCTACTTATATCAAGGTAACGAATGACACTTTTGCTACACATTTGGTTGCTACATGTAAACAGCAGCCTGGAAAAACAAAGACTATGAAGACTCGATGGGACTGTGACATTAAAGAAGTAACTGCAGTCCAACACTATTAGACAGCGGCTACTGTAAAAAACATCGCTTACTCTACAAAGCGTTTATGACGAAGCTTGAGTGTTAGAAACAGCAAAGACGCATGCAAATGCTTAAAATTCAACGAACACAATCTCTTGTGTGGCAATAAAAAGGTAAAAGCCTGAACAACCTATTGTCGATACTTTAAAAAAAAATATATTTTTAATTGAAAATACGGAAAAATTTGATATCGATAATTAAACTATTTTTAGGTATTCTCCAAAAATATAAGCGTAATATAAGTCAATTATGCGATTTCAAACTATCATTTGACATAATTTATTTTTAGTAAAACAATATCCGGAACTATTTTATAGTTAATGAAACATATGTCAAGATAGAGAGTTATATTTAGTTTTCATATGCTATTTGCATGAACAAATTGGAGCAACATATTATTGTTCATGTATTTTGGCAACGTTTAACCACAAAACTTAAATGTAATATAAGTTAGAAAAGCATACAAAATGTGTTGGCATTGATCCAGCTTTCAAAATACATCCCATACTATCTATTATGGATACTTAAAACTATTGAGATATTTCGGAAAAGCATCATAGGTTAACCACTAAACAAAAAGAAATAAAATCTGATTATTTAAAAATTGTGAGGGAACTAGCATAGCAGCTAGTTTAGAGAAAAAGAAAAAAAGTTAGCTAATATTCATATTTGTGTAAACATTTCTTGTACATTTTATAAATATATGCCTAAGTGATAATGAAAATGGAAAAATAAATATGCAACAGTCTTTGTTAACATAATGTAACATTATCTCCCTTACATTTTTGTATTGTTTTAGTATCGGTGTATTTTTATGAAAAAAGAGTTACATAATTAATATTTAAACTAAACGGTTTGCTTTTAGAAAACAAAAAGTAGCCTTTGCCATTAAACTTTGAAAGCTTTATAGCATGATGAAATAATGTTTATCATATTTATTCTAGTTTTTGAGATCTTAGTGTGACAGACGGACATTTTGTACTAATCCAATAGCCTATTTTCTTTTTCAGGCGGCCAGTTAAAATTGTAGCTCTAAAAAGCATGAAATTAAAACAAATAAGCTTTAATCAAAATAATACTAACACTTATGTCCCTTTATAAATACTTACAAATCGAAAAAAAGCTATCCAGCATGGAGCTTGTAGTTCACAGATAATGCTAGTGCAGCTACTGGAACAGAAGAATTTTTCTTTTTTTTATTTTGAAATTAAAAATTTTCGGAAAATTTAGAATTTATAATAAATGTGTGTTTTAGGAATAAACGAGAATTATATGATGCATCTTTTTTGACATAATTAGACATTGGTCTTAGGCTAAAGCATCTGAAGTAAATTTTAGGTGCACCCACCACCCCAATAAAATCCCCCAAAATGGGTAGGTTGGAATTGTGTAACTGTTGTTGTTTTGTTTTTTTTTATTCGCTTACATTTGAATGTTTAAGTTTCACCATCACTTGCCCCATCGCAGCCAAACTATATGTAAAGCAAACTAGAATCTTCAGAGTTTACATCGCCCTAGCAGATGGTTTGGAGGTAACAAAAAATATTTTCATCTAAAGCTAACTACAGTCATTAAATTACATAAGCATAGCCAGTACTGTTTAGTCGAACATAATTGCAAAAAAATTCAATGGGAGAGGGCTGGCACCCTGAGCTACCCCACCAGGTGCCACAGACACTGCATGGAATGTTTTCAAGATACTTTAGGTGTTTAGTTAACACAACTCTACTTATTTCAATAAAAAATTGAAGTGTCTTTTAAAAGGCGAAGTGATGTCATTGTTTGCATGCATGTAAAAAAACAACGCCAAATGAGTGTTTTTTTATTTTATTATTTTTAACGATCAAAAAAACTATGGCTGGAATATTCTTGGTCCATTGGTGAATTTGATGGGACCGCCTCTGAGTTTGTGTGATAAAACAAACTGTCATTGTAATCTTGTTTTTTTTTAGAATTAACACCTTAACGTACAAAATTCTAAAGTTTTACCTGTTTTTTGTTGTTTCTGACGTTTCCATTTTCGCTTGTTCGAATCTACTGTTCCTTGGAACGCTGCTATTGTTCCACATCTCTTCATTCAGCATGATGCACGGTGTTTGAGATAGAAATTTACCAAGTTTGTTACATAATGCTAAGTCCAAACAGCTGTAGCCATTCCACGATCCTTCTAACCTACAGATGAGCAAGTCATAAACGATGTCTGGATTTGTAGCGTATGTTTTGTTTAATGTGGAAATGGCCAAGTCTTCAAAGTTCCTGAAAGAAAAGTGACATGTGTTTCAATAAAACAAAATCTGTTATAACTATAATATAATAATTAGTATCAATTAATATTTACAAAATATATTAGAATTAAAAAAAAATTAAAAACCTTTTTTCTTTATCCAGTTTAGTATCGTGGTCGTCGTGATCATTTTTGTATAATGTCTTAAGATCATTTATTATTTCTATGGCATACAGTGCTGCTATAGTCGGTCTCTAAGAAAAGTTGTATCCGTGATAAAATTAGTGAAATTAGTTTTACAATTGTTTATTGCAAATAACAGTACATTATTACAGCAAACAATTTATACGATAGGTACATATACATTCATAGCCAAAATTATTTTTAACATTTTGTTTGCAAGGCAAAATTAATCTGCAGAAGAAACATGGAGAAAAAAAATTACAAAGCTTATATTAACTCACTCTGTTTGTCTGTCTTTCTGTCTGTCTGGTAAAACGTGTTTAAACGTTTTTTCTACCATATCCAGTCTCGAATCAAGTTGAAACTTGCACAATTAGTCACTAGCATATGTCAAATTCTGTTCTTCTTAACAGTTGGCTTATTAATGGTTAACCAAGGACAATTAATTAATACTAAATAAACTCCATCTCCAGCTCTAGCTATCCATGACAATAATAATAACTTTAATCAGCAATAAAGCACACATTGACTGCAACACTTTCAGTAAATATTAAGTACACAAACATTTTAAGTACCCAAACACCAGTTCAAGAAACAACTGTCCTTCCTGGACTGGTAACAGGGCCCCACAGACTAGCATATTCTCTCTCAGATTCAAGAAAACTAAACCATTTAGTTCACATCACGGACATCACTATTCACATTCATATATCTATTCATACTAAAAATATCAACAAAGAAAAATATTCACACTCACCATATCTGCTCCTGACAGCATAGTCAAGACATGAATCAATTGAAAAAGTAGCAAATTAATAAATCAATTCCTGGTAATTAAAATTTTGTTTGTAACCAACAAGGGAAACTAATCCTTCAGTATTCACAGATACTGCTTCATTTTTAGGGTTAAGTCATCTTAAACAATTTTAATGCTATTTCTCCCACACGAGTTCTCTGTTTTAGTTGATTCTTAAAACAATTATTTATTTTACCTAACTAAAAATAAATCAATTAAAAATAAACAAGTAATTAATTAATTTTTTTTGATATGGAAAAAGTGAAATAACTTGTACATTATTGATATAGTGTTAGAGGTAGGTTCTTCCCCTCTACAAAACATTTTCTTTAAAAAAATAATTTTGCTTGTTTAGTTGTTTAGAAATAAATTAGTTTTTAGTACTTTTTGTTAAACGTAATTCGCTTATGGGTGCCAAGAACATGACATTTCATTGTGACATATAAAATTGTATTACCTCTTTATAAGAAATGAAATCTTTTAAGTCAGATTGTTGTTTGCAGATAAAATAATGGCTGAATAACTTACTTCTGATGAATTAGCTTCGTTGATTATTGATGTCTGTCTAAAACGTCTGCTAACTTAACTTTAGTTTCCCATCTTCAGGTGTGTTTACCATGTTCTAAGTTGTGTTATGATAGACTATATTTACTGTTCATATTACTTTCGCGCTGGAATTGTATATGGTAGTGCTGCAAAATCGATGTTTTTTTTTTGTTATTTATTAGATAGGGAACTTGTTTGGTACCAGTTTTTTTTTAATCCCGATTCAAAAAAGGGTGGGGGGTGGAGCGACTTTTTTCTGTATTATTAAATTACATATGCTTAGTATTGATATATTTTATTTCATGTTTTTTTTTCCAAATTTGCACTACTAGCAAGAAAAAGATAACTAACGTATTCTTATTTATTTTTACTCTTACCGATAGAGTTCTCCATAATAATACAGCTAATTTAAAATTTTCTGTTATAACTGCATATATATAAAGATCGCGTTCTTTGGAATCATTTCCTGTGTTTGAGCTTTGATCATTTGTTTTGTCATAGTTATCGCATCTCAGCTTTTGCTTTTTCTGTTCTCCCTGTTCATCTGTATCAAGTGATATTAATTAAATAAAGATAATGCTTTCTAGACATAATATTTATAACGCTTAGTGTTATTAGTAAATGTTCATAAATAATCATTATTTTATTTAAATAATATATATAAAAACATTATGTTTTAAATTCAAGGCATATTTTTGCATGACAATGCTATTAATTATGTAAAAAAAAAAAAAAAACAAACCTTCTGTTTCAATTAAATATTTAACTTTTAGATGGGCTTTGTTTTTCTCTGTATTCTATAAGAAGTAAATTAAAACATATTATGTTTGCAATCCAATTAAAAAAATATTCATGCATTTTTGATGAGCATTTTCAACATTCTTGTCACTTTTTTTTCATACTAAAACAACTGTTTATGTGTTTTTATTTATGCCCTCTTATGCATGTATAGTAAAATACATTTAAAGATTGCTGCTCATGAACAAATATAATATTTTTATTTACTTTTATGTAAATTATAAGACTTTAGCGAAGATGAAGACTATTTATAGATTATAAATCCCTAGATTTAGACTTCATAAAATAGGAAATATATATATATAACCTGCATTGCACGTTTTCATTAGTCGCGAAATTATGTACACCATAAAGAAACAAAGAAGATAAGGAAACCAAGGACGCTTTAGCTTTTATTTGTTTGGCTCTAGATCTAGTTTCTTAGTTGTAATTAAACGTGAAACTTTATAATCTGTTCGTTGAGGTTATGAGCTACATTGCGCACTGTGATTAGATGCAAGACTGTGACACAAGACAGAGACACGCTAAAAGATTGAGGAAGTGAAAGATGGTCAATAATAGACGAAAGACGACCCAAGGAAGAGGATCTTGCACGGTTGGTCAGAAGGGTGGTGGAAGAGGCGAGAGACGAACGGCGACCCTATGCCACACAAAATAGAACATCATTTTGCTCCTGGAATTGCAACACACCTGATCATATGCAAAGATATTGCTAAAGAAATAGAAGTTTAAAGATACAACAAATGATCGGCAACAAGTATCATGCTTTACTTTTGGACACTGAGGAATCTCGATAATTCGAACCGATTATATTAGAGTTTAGAAAATAACAGAAACAAACGGGTATACACTGAAATTTGCCACTGGCAAGCTAATACCAGTTTTGGAACAGGTCAGACTAAACTACGAAATTCAAGCCCAATCATTCAATATAGAGTTTCTGATCGCCAATGTGACCAACGAGTGTATCATTGGTTTATATTTTATGCAAGCATGGCTCTTTACAAAATACTTAAGTAGGATAAGGGAGACGATCAAGCAAAAGAATTTTGTTGGTAGAAGAGAAGACCATATCAGCACAATCGGAATGTATTGTTATAAACCTTGTGGTGACACAGATGAGGGTAGTGGTGTGTGTGTAGTCAACATACGCAAAATGCCCCAGGCCAACGGTTGACGAGCGGTCAACCGTGACGAGCTACGACGGTCAACCGAGACGAGTGTCAACATGAAGGTTTGAGTAGGATCGGCGTCGTGAACAGAGCTCAGGAGCGTCACGAGGGATGTAGTCATATGACCACCCAGAATGGTCGAGCGACGTTCTGCTCGGTTCTAGAAGGCCAGCAGGGACCCTATATAAAGAGCGAAGGTATCAGAGATGAGTCAGTTACAACTTCCCGATTTACAGTTCGTTACTACGGCTCAGTACAAGTCCGAGACGAGACAGAGAGACCAGTGCAAGAGTTGAGACGGCGGCACGGCTATTAACTTGAGAGATATTTGTACAGTCTTGTGTTACGTGCTGCCAATTGTACAGTATTGGCTGTTATTTTATTGACATTAAACTATTACGTTATTCGGAGCCCTGAGTTGTCAAGTTCTTAAAGTTGGTGGTGCAAGGTGCAGAGAGCTGGATAGTGAGATTCGTAACAGTATAATATGGGAAAAGGTTAATGAAAATTGCGAAGCGATCGGCACGAAACTCGCAGTAACATCGAGAGGAAAACGAAATATGCTTGCTGTGAGAAAGACGTTGGTGGTCAGTGTTGATGATGAAAAGGTCCCTGTCATTAATCTTTAGTCGCAGGAAAAGACGTTACGAGCGGGAATTGTAATAGCAAACAGTTACTCTGTGGATCTGATTACACAATGTCTGAACGCAGAGGCATCAACTTACACGACAACGAAAGAGAACTCTCGGAGGCACATACTTCTTACAAAGACGAAAGAAAGTCTTTCGATGGAAGAAAATAATAAAGCTGAGAAATTAAATTTAGAATTTATGGACATTATGCCATTATGACAAGGATGACTGAAGGATGACAAACTTTGTACAACACATTATTGTTACAGGAAATGATAGACCCATTCAACAAACTCCGCAAGAAGCCTTTGATATGCTGGTCCGTATGAAGCAACAAGGAGTGATCGAGCCATCCAAAAGTCTGTGGTGTTCATTAGTTGTGCTGGTTGAAAATAAAGATGGGAGTTTGAGGTTTGGTATAGATAGCAGGGAATTGAATGATGTCACGCAAAAGGCAGTTATCCTCTTTCCCGCATTGATAATCCATCTAACACACTAGCCTTATTACGAGTCTTCTCGAATTTAGACCTCAAGAGTGGAAATTGCCAGGAAGGGATGTATCTCAAGAATAAAATTTCAGCTGGAAGGGGCCTGTGGGAAATTAAAGTGATGCCATTTGGTTTATGCAATGTAGCGGCCACTTTTCTATCTCTTACTCCGCCGAATCGTCCCTGTACATATCTTTGGTATCGACCTCGGTTACTATAAAACTGTCCTGGTCTACTACCCATTTGGTTCCTTCCTTGTCCTCTAAACCTATTTTGTTCATCATATCTAAATCGTCTACCGTTGTTGATGTAGTTGTCTCGTGTATCCCTTGTTCTGTTAAATGCAACTATTTCTTCTATGTCGCTGCCTCTGGATAATTTCTTCTCGGGATGTGCCACCTTATTTCATAAATTGTTTTGTCTATCATTAGAAATGTCTTTAGACCGTCAAATGTCTTTTCTATTTTAGCGTTTTCAGTCCAATTTTCAAAACTACTGGTCATTCTGTCCATGAATGTCTGTGGGTCATCATTTGTTTCTATCGCACAGTTAACAAATTGTTCACGGTAGTACGCCTCTTTTTTTCCGTACGTTCGTAGTAATTGTTCTTTCACCACGCTATAGCTGCTCTGGTTCATGCATATCTTCGATGGAACCTCTGCTACAAATGACTTTGATAATAAGAATGGCCATTTGTCTTCGGGGTATTCCAGTTCTCTCATTTCAATTTCAAATTTCTTCAAAAAAATGTCAATGTCCATTTTGGCTTCTTCAAATATCGCACCTTTATATTTTGCCAGTTTATTCCCTGTAGTTTCCCCTTTTCTTTTATCACTCTCTTTTTCTTGGTGTGTTTTTTAACTTTTTCTCTGCCGTCTCTTTTTCAAACGCTAATCTTTCTCTTTCAATGGCAACTAATTCATTTTTCTTTTCCCTTTCAATTGCTACTATCTCCTTATTCTTTTCACTTTCTCTTTTGTCCTCCTTATCTAATCTCTCCCTTTCTTTTTCTCTTTCCATCGCTAATCTCTCCTTTTCTTTTTCCCTTTCTCTTTTGTCCTCCTTATCTAATCTCTCCTTTTATTTTTCTCTTTCCATCGCTAATCTCTCCTTTTCTATGGCTAATCTCTCCCTCCCCATCAACCTTTCTTGTACGTATTTTCTTAGTTCTGCCCTTTCAAGCTCCAACAACCTTCCCTCTTCCTTCAATGCTGCTACCTTGTCCGCTATAGTCTATTACTAATGATATCGAATTGATTGTTCTCCTGTCTCTAGATCTAGACTTTACTATCTCTACTGTCTTCTGACAGGAGATCCACTGTGTATAGAGGGATACGTGGGTTTTACCTTTGCGTTGGGCGCCACTTGTTACGTCTTCATATGGGATAAGACTCTTTAGACATGGAAACGACAAATCACAGTTTATAAATACTTTAATCTTTATTAACACTGAAAACACTTTCTTGTTCATATTCCTCCATTTTTGTTCTTCTTCCATTTTCAACACGCATTCGCACCATTTCACATTTACACTAAGATGCGCACGTAACACACCAAAATGCTGATGCTCTATCTCTACAACCATGCGAAACAGAATGCAAACATTGTAAGAAAGTCGAAGAAAAGGAAGCGATAATTTATTGAAGACGTTTGGACCTGAATGTTTTAGCACTTCAATCTAATACTAATATCCGAGAGGATCAGCTGAAAGATGAGGATGTGGCAACCGTTCTTCTTTAAAAAGGGGGACAACAGCCAGATTGGCAATATATCGCAGAGAAAGTGGCTACCATGAATACGTATTGGGCACAATGGGATTCAGTGGTAGTAGAAAAAGCTGTTCTTAAGTGAATGCGGAACATCAACACGATTACAAATAGTTCTGCCCAAAGTTAGAATCCAAGAAGTACTCCAAGAGTTGCACAATGGCTCCACTGGTTATCACTTGGGTATTAACAAGACGTTGGAAGCTTTTTTATTGGTGTTGATACAAGGAAGACGTAGAGGATTGGTGCAGAAGATGTGACCGATGTCCAACAACCAAAGGCTCACAACGTCGAAAAAGGGGACCCCTACAACAGTACAATGTAGGTGTTTCATTCTAGAGAATCGCAATGGATGTAGCTTGTCCTTTTCTGAGACACTAAAAGGTAACAGATATAATCTTGTGATAATGGGTAGACTCATAGAATTTTGAGTATGTAATTTGCTTTTATATATTGAAGAGGTGGTTTTTAGCTATAAACCCTCTGGAGGGGGTTTTAAACAAGAACCACTCTTGGCTACGCTTATAGAATCTGGTGACTGATGTATGGATAGTCTAATATTGAAGGAAGGGGTATCGTAGATTTGGAGGGGGTTTTAGAATCAAATTTTACTTAGCTATTCTCTAGAAAATTGTGGATTTTCGCTTGCATTTTTTTTTCCGTTTTTGTTTTATAGAAGATAGGGATTTGGCTGGAAAATCTCCTAATAGGGGGCTTAAGCTCAAAATCCACTTGGCTGCGCTGGGGCATGTGACGGTTTAGTATTAAGATCTCACCTAAAATAAATAAAATCAAAGCAGAAAATCAGTCACTAAATTTCGATCCCCCCCTGCGGGTGGGGATTTCATTTCGTTAAAGTTTGAACCCCAAACCTCTCTGGCTACGCCCATGATATAAACATTTATTTGTATTTTTATTTGCAAGTGATACATTTTTTTTAAACAGGCTTATTTGCAACTTCGTTTTGTAACAGATCTACAATTCAAAGCTCAAAACAATAAAAAAATTCGAAAGTGGGAGGAGAAATTTTGTTTACCAAATAGGTTCTACTCTAAATTTTTGCATTGTATGGATTCAATTGTAAATAGTGAGTTATAGCCCCACATTTATTTATACAGTATAATAATATCAGATTTTGTAAGGGTTGGAATGTGGCGACTAAGAAAAGAATATTTGGTTCAAAACTTATCTCAATTTTTTAATATTATACAGAGACATTTCTTATCAATTCTAAACTTTCCAAAACAAATGATAAATGTATGTGCAATTACATAAACTTTGTCGCCATAATTGTCTATTCTGTTTTAAAACGTCATGTTTTCGTCTGAAAAGAGGAGGGAACTGTAAAAAGAAAACGTTTAATCGAGTAAGAGTCCTTGCTCCTTTTTTTTATAATGTCTGCAAATAATTGCATTTGGCATAAAAGAAATAAGGAAGAGGCGACTCGATATAAGAACTTAATTTAAAGCATATATAAATTATATTAGTCACTTTTTAAAATTTTGTAATTTCTTAACTAAAATACAAAAGAAAAAGTATTGGTTTCTCTAATGTGACGAGGGTGATTGCATGTATTGTCCCTACCACCTGATACAACCTTTTTTCATTTTATATTTACTAACGATAAATTTTGAGATTAGAGTATGGTGCGACAAAATAATAGGTTAAAATTTTAATAATAGTTTATATCCTATACTCTTAAGCGAGCGATTCTTGTATATATATATTGTGGTGACACGGTTACTGTGTGGTCAACCGTGACACACGGTCAAGTGTTGAGTATCGAGAGTTAGGGGACTTGGGGGGAAGTGACTAGTGTGTAAACAAGAAGAGAGAGAGAAAAAGGTCAGCGAGTGAAGCAGGAGATCTGTACATAACGTTGCCGTGTATATGTGTTTTTGTTAAAATGTTCCACAATTAAAAGGCACTTTAAACGTAAAAGGACTTGTTTCTTCACAACTGGCGACCCCGACGAGATACGACGAGGCACAAGTAAGTGGAAATGTCGATGTACAAAATATTTAGAGAAGCGGGCAAGGAAAATGGCCTGCAAGGGGAAGAACTGGAAAAGTTCATAACATTAAAAATAACACAGGAGGAAGAAAGGGAAGAAAGGAGATTTAATAGGGAAGAAGCCAAAAAGAAAGAAGAAGATAGTAGAAGGAAGGAAATTTTACAACTAGAACTAAAACTTAAAGAAAAGAAAGACAAAGAACAGCAAAATGAAAAGGAGGAACACTTTGACAAATACAAACAATTAGACAGAATGTCTCCATTTGACGAGAGCCAGAATGAATGCATTGACTCATATCTACTGAGATTTGAGGATATAGCAACATCATGCAACCTCCCACAGACAGAATGGGCAAGAAGCCTCATGGGGCGCTTAAAAGGTAGAGCCATCAACATCTGTCTTCAAATGAGAGATGAAGAAAGAAAAGAGTACGTGGCCGTAAGGGAGGCGTTGCTGAGACAGTTTGGCTCCACAAGTTACGAATACAGAAGGAGATTGAAAGAGTCGACACCTCTGGCGAACGACGATCCTCAAATATTCGTCACCAACATGTCGATATACTTCGATCGATGGGTAGACCTGTCAAAAGTGGATCACAAATATGAAACCCTCAGAGAACACATCATAATGGACGCTGTGATGGAAGCTTACAATAATAATGTGAAAACATACGTCACGGAGCGAGAGCCAAAGACCATCAGCAGCCTGATAGCACAACTAAGGCAGTATAAGGCCGCACACCCAAGGGAAGTGTTAGCTAGAGAGAACCCAACTGCGACATCAGCTTTTATGGTGAACAACGCTGCAAGAATGCGGACTCCTAGCCCTTTATATAGAAGAGAGAACGCTGACAAGAGCCCAACATATAGATCTCGAAGAGAGAAAGATGAAGGAATGAGCCCAACATATAGATCTCGAAGAGAAAAAGATGAAGAAATGAGCCCAACATATAGATCTCGAAGAGAAAAAGATGAAGAAATGAGCCCGACCTATAGATATCGAAGAGACAACGATGAAGAAATGAGTCCAACATATAGATATCGAAGAGAGAAAGATGAAGAAAGGAGACCAACATATACTTACAAGAATAGAGAATATCAACGTAATCAGCAAAGAGTTCGTTTCCAATGTCAAATTTGTGGTAGAACAAACCACACAACAGAGACTTGCTTCTACAACCGACGCAATAAAGATTGGAACGACAGACCAAGAGATCGAGCATTTGCTGCCAAACACACTAATAAACTGCAGGTATACCCAGGCTTTGTGGGAGAACAAATGACCAACGTACTGTACGATACAGGTGCAACTGCAATTTTAGTCGCAAAAGAATACGTCAATCCACAAGAGTACACCGGAAGAAGACAAGACTGTGTTGGTTACACTGGTCAAGTAACTACACATCTGGTAGCACGTATCAACATACACACACCGTTCATCAGTGGTTGGCATGAGGCTTTAGTACTAGACAATAAGCCTGACAACATTGGCCTTATCATTGGCTGTATCAAAGGCTCTAAACCTTGCACAGTAGAATAATTGAACAAGTGGAAAGAAAAATACACACAGAAATGTTCCATGGTTACTACAAGAGCTCAGAAGAAAGCAGAAGAAGTGCTAAATACAAACGATAACATACAAGTTCCTTATAACAATGAAAATGAAAATACAGAAACAGAAATTAGCGATATGAGAAGCCATAATCAAGTGAACAACCCGAATGAAATCTCCACAGAAAGTCAAGACCCACTACACATTAAAACAGAAAAATTTGTCAGTGAACAGAAAAATGACCCAGATCTAATAAAACTCATAGAAAGTGAAGCTCCACCAAGACGAGGGTTAATCAAGATAGGCGAAGATGGTGTCTATGTGAGAGAAATTCATCTGAATGCAGGCAAGACACAACAATTGCTAGTTCCAAAGAAGTATAGAGAAACAATTTTAAAGCTTGCACATGACACCCCGTTTGCCGGACATATGGGAGTAAAGAGAACATTGAATAGAATCTTGAATGAATTTTTTTGGCCGAGAATTACGCAAGAAGTCAAGGCCTACATAAAATCCTGACATATTTGCCAAATACATGGAACAAAGGGAACATATATGCAAGCTCCAATACAAACAACAGACTTAAGTGAAATGCCATTTGAAAAGATAGCTGTAGATATTATTGGACCAATGCCAGTAATATCCGGAAGAGGCCATCGCTACAAAATGACTGTTGTAGACATGTGCACACGGTTTCCAGAAGCAATACCATTGAAAAGAATTTCTTCCGAAGATGTCGGAGACGCACTTACAGCAATATTTGCAAGAACAGGTTACCCTCGCATAATACTGAGTGATCAAGGCACCCAGTTTAAATCAAATGAATTCGCACAGTTTTGCAAAACTCTGAATATTAAACAACAATTTGCTGCCCGTTTTCACCCCCAAGCAAATGGGATGTGCGAACGCCTGAATTCAACACTGAAAACAATGCTGAACAAAGTAGCACAGGACAACCTAACAGACTGGGACAAGCTGATCAACCCCATACTGTTCGCCTACAGAGAAGTAACACACACAACAACGGGCTTCTCGCCATTCGAGATGCTCTATGGCTCACCTGTTAGGGGACCCATGTCACTATACAGAGACTTTCTAGTAAATAGGAACATAGAACATGACGTACTCACAGGATACGATCTTGTCATCAAAACAAGACAAAATATAATCAAATCATGCGAAACTGTCCAAAAGCAAACAAACAGAGAGAAACCAGAACTATTGAGAAAGCTAAATCAGGGTCAAAAGTTGAGAACACTACAAGTTGATGATAATGTCATGGTTCTGCTGCCTGACAAAAATAACCAGCTATTTATAAAATGGCAGGGCCCATTCCAAGTCACAAGGTGATTTCGAAGGTCGACTACAGTATAAACATCAGAGGTCGAGACAAAGTATTTCACATCAATATGCTGAAGCTGTACATGCCCAGACCATTTACTCTTTCAACGAACGCTAAGCAAGACACGCAAGACAGTCAGAGAGTCATGATGATAGAAACAATAGAGGAACCAGATGAATTACCATGTCCAGTTATTGAAAGCTGTGAAACTGTGAAAGATATAAACACATCACACCTCCAGTACCCAGTTAAGCAAGATATTGATAAACTGCTAGCTCAATGGGCGCCAATATTCACAGACAAACCGGGTAGAACAACTGCCATAAAACACACTATCCAACTGACTGATACGAAGCCCACAAAATCCAAACCATATCCAGTTTCCTTACACCATGAAGAGATACTGAAAAAGGAAATTGAAACGCTGCTAAAAATGGGAATAATTGATACATCCAGATCTCCATACTCAGCTCCAGCAGTCCTAGTGAAACAAAAGGAAACAACCGGGAAGATGCGTCTATGTGTAGACTACCGGAAACTAAACGCCATTTCAGTGAAAGATACATACCCAATGCCTAACATAGAGAACATTATACCTAAACTTAGAGGTGCAAAATATTTCACTACTCTTGACTTAGCTAGAGGTTATTGGCAAATTCCACTAGACGAAGATGCTAAGCCACTTACAGCATTCACTACTCCATTTGGTTGTTACCAATGGAATTACATGAGTTTCGGGCTTAGTAACGCACCTGCGACCTTCAACAGAATGATGGCAAAACTAATAGGGAAAAGACCTGATGTCATTTTCTATCTTGATGACATATGTGTCTTCCACAACACATTAGAAGAACATGTTGCTGGTCTGCAACAAGTATTCCAGATACTACAAGACAACGGGCTTACAGTAAAACCTAGTAAGGTTAAAATCGCCAGAACAGAGATTGAATTTCTAGGGCACAGAATACAGCAAAATACGATCAGACCACTACAGGACAATATAAGCAAGATACTCAACTTAACAATACCTACAACAAAGGGACAAGTTCGAAGCATCTTAGGTTTATGTAATTACTATAGACGGTTCCTGGCAAATTTCACAAGTATTACACAACCTCTAATTGAACTGACAAAAAAAGGCATGCCAAACAAGATCACATGGAGCTCCAGACTACAGAAATGCCTGCAAAGCATTAAGAGTGCCTTCTCAGACGACATAGTACTCCAGCTTCCAGACATCAGAAACCCTTTCTACTTGGCAACAGATGCATCCTCCACAGCAGTGGGAGGCACTTTAATGCAGAAGTGTGATGCAACACTAAGACCAGTATACTACATTAGCAGAAAGCTGAACGCAGCAGAACAGAAATATTCCACGATAGAGCGTGAAGCTCTAGCTATTGTGTTCTGCATAACGAAACTATCCCGTTACTTCCTTGGGAAATCATTCATCATGTTAACAGATCACGCCCAACTAGCTTATATTAATACAAATAAGCTAGCCAACCAGAGGATCACTAGATGGGCTTTAAAACTTCAAGACTTCAGCTTTACAGTTCAAGCTATTCCGGGACAAATCAACGTGATAGCTGACGTGTTGACAAGATGTGTCTATGGACCGCTGGACTTAGGTTCACTCATTAATCAGCTTATGAGAAAATTAACAAATACCTTGTAAGATAACTTTAAAGTCTGTCTTGTCAAGATTGAATTAACAATACGCTCCAGAATTTTTTATTTTCATTCAGTGATGTTAAATTTGTACTACAATTGAGTTTGTTTTATGTTTGTTGCATTCATTGTAGTCATAGATGATAGATGTCCAGTTAGGAACTGGTATGAAAGAAACACATAGTAAACAATTCCCTTAAATTGGAAGATGTTTTGATGTAACATAAAGTATTAACTAATTGTGCAATTTTTTTACCTGGCAATGTTGGCATTCAAAATGCGTGTATTTTTTTTTTATATAAGTTGTATAATATAACAGGAAAGCTTTCGGCGATAGTTCTATTGGAAATGTCCCTTGCAATAACATATTATTGAAAATTTATTTGTCGTCATAGGCATTATCAGTTCTCTCATAATTGAAGATGCCATTGTATTACATGTCATTATTTTTTCTTGTCGATGTTAAACATTATTAATGTCCACCCAAACTATTGGGTTCATGAAATTTTGATTCGATCAAAATTTTTCTCTGCCCTGGGAGGACTGTGGTGACACGGTTACTGTGTGGTCAACCATGACACACGGTCAAGTGTTGAGTATCGAGAGTTAGGGGACTTGGGGGAAGTGACTAGTGTGTAAACAAGAAGAGAGAGAGAAAAAGGTCAGCGAGTGAAGCAGGAGATCTGTACATAATGTTGCCGTGTGTATATGTTTTGTAAAAGGTTCCACAATTAAAAGGCACTTTAAACGTAAAAGGACTTGTTTCTTCACATATATATATATATATATATATATATATATATATATATATATATATATATATATATATATATTATTTTGAAAACGGCTCTAACGATTTTCTTTAAAATTTCACTTTATGTGCATAATAGTATGACAAAAAATTCTCAACTCATTGGCCACATCTGAAAAACTCGATTTCGGCCGTTATATCGGTTTTTTTAAAATGGCTCATTATCGAAAAATTAATTTTGGCTAGAATGTTTTATGAATGAAAATTTTCCGTGACGTGAACGGGAAAAACTCTGCCTACGTCACTAGGCTTACCGCAGTACACTAAAATATTTCTTTGCAAACAAGAACGAGTTTTAAAGAATCAATAGACCTTATTAAACATTGGCGCACCATCTTATTGGAGATAGATTTATTATTTTAACTATGAAAGAGAAGTAATAAAATTAAATGTGCCGATGTATGATTAGTTATTGTGTTTTGAAGGCTTTATAAATTAATAACACTTGATATGTTGTTTATTTTGCTGGTGACCTTCAGCTGTTCTATTTCAGCTAATGCAAGTTTTCGCCTAAGCTGGTCTTTTAAGCGTTTCGGTGTTACGTCGTCCTTTTTGTTTAGCTCACCCCGCTCTGTCCAGCGTAACTGACGGACTTAAAAAATTACCTCTATTCAAAGGCCCCGGATACACATTTGAGACCAAAGAAAATCTGCTGCCGAGAACAGAGGCAGATGCGAAAAGAAAATCTTAATCGACCACCGGTTGACAATGGTTATCCTTGCCCTGGATGTGGCAAAATATGTAGGTCACAGCTGGGGCTGCGTAGCCACGGGAAATACTGCAATCCTCATTAATCTTCGGAATCGAAGACAAGCCTTATTGTTATTTTTTTTTTTTTTTGCTTTTGAATTATTACCATGTGTTCTTGCTTTGTGTCTACTGTCCCGTACTAAAACAAAGGAAATAGTCATAACACAGCATCTCTAAGCCTTACTTGCTCAAACTGAACATGATATCTAGCTAGCTTCCAACGAGTTTGCGTACGCTGCAGCCTTATTTGATTCAACTATAAACCTCGGTAAAAAGCTTTGGGTTAGGGCTTGGAATGGAGGGATGTGTAAAGGCAGGCCATATCCAGGGGCGTAACTAGGGATTTGGGGGCCCGGGGGGATTGACCTCTTTGGGGGCCCCTTGCATTTTGACATTCGACATATGACATGAGATAATGTACGCAAAAATAAATAAGCCCCAAATCAAATTGGTTAGTATATCAGTAAACTTAACAAAAAAGTAATCATCAAGACTCTTTTAATAAATAATACCGTTGTTTATTAGTTAAATAATGCACAAGTGACAAATCTAAATTGATATCGCTTCACGTCGTGCATTATGTGCAGCAAAGACATCTATAACATCAACTACATCGATACTTTCTAGTGTTTGTGACTTCACTGACATTAAAACATGATAAGCCTTTCTTGCGTCATTGTGCTCCTGAAATAGTTTTTGATGAATTTAAGCTTTGAGAATGATCTCTCACATGACGTAATGGAAGTGGCCTGTGTTAGCGGTATTCGGAGGAGGCTGCAAAGTTTGAGCACACGTAATTCCCATATGAAGCCTGTTTCCTCAATATGTCTATTGGTGATTGTATTACTGGTTTGTTAATGAAAAGTGCTCGTGCATCAATGACATCATTGAAAAAGCGATTTTCCATTTATTTCATCATACAAACAGGAAAAGTAGCACAGTTTGTCACAAGCGTGTCTTCATCTAACAGGTGTCTTGGTTCAAAAAGAAACCCAAAGGTATCCATTTTCTTTCCAGCCTTTGGAATCTGCCCTTCATCTCCATATGAAATCTGTCCAGCACTTCTGTCGCAACACGTTTGAATTGCAGTTCTATTGACAGTCCTACATCAGAACTCAACTTCCCATCAACTCTTTTCTTTCTTCTGGTTGTTTTGATTACATGGAATCCATAGCATTCACTACCTTCTTTTGCTTTTTCGATGGATTGGGTTTTTGTCAGTTTCTCATCATTTTGCAGAAAGCATGAAAAAATACTAATTTCTTTAGCAGCTTACCGTATATGCTGTCCAGACTTTTGTAGTTTCTTCCGAACTATATTAATTGGGTGCAGGAGCTTTGACCAGAATTCAAGATAGGCAAAAAATTCTTAATTTTCCACTGCATGAAGAAGATTCTGTGCTAATATTATATGGTATTACGTCATTGTTGGTTGTTTATGTTTTGTGCGAAAGCAAAAGGATTCAGAGCATACAAAAGTGGGAAAGATCCATATCTCGTTATGCTCGAGTATAGAAATAGTCCGATAAGTGGACTGCCGTATTCACCATCACAACTGCTGACGAGAAGAAGACTCAGGGAATCATTCCAACTGATCACAAAATATTGAAACCATCGGTAGCTGAAAATGCAGAGACATTACTCAACGAACGACAGATGAAAAGCAAAGTGAAATACGATGCAAAAGCAAGACTACCTAAAGATTATTCTGTAGGAGAGTTCGTCTAGGTCAAACATGGCAAAAAAGCAGTTGTCCTAAAAAAACATTCAGCACCCAGATCTTTCATCATAAAGACAAACGATGGTAAAACATACAGAAGAAATCAACGCTTTTTGAATAAGAGTTTCGATGAAGACATCTCTGGGTACTATGATACCGATGAAGACAATGAACTGCACACTGTTGGAACAAACGAAACAGAGAGTTATAGACCAACGTCTAGAGAACTTGTTGTGCCAGTCAAGACAACCAGAAATGGACGAATTGTTAAAGTTCCTAGTAGACAGGGCCGGCCTTAGGCCACTGCAGCCTATGCGGTCGCATTGGGCGCCGCGCTTTCATAGGCCCCGCACTAATTCCAAGTGTACATTATTAAATTAAACAATTATAACGTATATAAAATAACAAGGTTTTCGCGACCTCCTGATTTTCCAGGGCCTCCAGGAAATCTCTTGAAAAGGCAAAATATACGATAAAGTCTTGAACTTTTTAAAAATTTATTCAAATCTCCTGAAGAAGAGACGAAATTGACATTTTGGGGTGCCAATAAATAAAAAGTGGGCTTTCATTTGATAAAACTTTATTGCAAAGACGAAAGTAGGCCTATTTTCTAATTCAAAAAAGATAATTTTGACATTATGCTTATCCCTACCCAGACTAGACCCCGCGAGATACGTTTCGCATAGGGGCCCCGCAAATGCTAGGGCTGGCCTTGCTAGTAGATATCACACTTAAGAACTTTAAAAGGAAGGGTATGATAATAACTTCAAAAGGAAGGATGTGTTAATATTATATGATATTACGTCATTATTTTTTATTTATGTTTTGTGCGAAAGCAAAAGGATTAGATGTAAATAAAAAGAGAGTTTCCATTGGATTGAGGAAAGATGAATAAAGGGGTAACAACTAGAGTGTGAAGTTTAATTCTGAAATTATAGACGCCAAACCCGAATAATGGACAATTTTAGCATTATTAAGAATAACTTTTAGATCTGTTATACTCGATTCTGTAAATTTTGCTTCAAGGTTAATTAGTGTAGCCATATAATTCTCGCCATTTAGAGCTATTATTAGTAAAAGTAACAAGATACCTGGAATTCGCTGTATATCATGCAGTTTTATTCGTGGCAACAAAGTTTAAAATGTAAGACTAATTTTAAAAAATAATTTGATCTCTCTGGGAAAAAATATTTTTTAAATGTCAACAAAGTCAACGTACCGATAGACCTTGATCTAGGTTTAGTCTTTGTGATAAATTTAATCCATAAATGTTGAAAAAAAAAGACACCCGTTAACACTATTTGTCTATCAAATATATTAAATTATGTATTTACAAATAAATTTCGGACACCCATTTGGGGGCCCCCCCTAGGTGGGGGCCCGGGGGGATTTTAAAATTCTCCCCCCCCATCCCCCCCCCTTAGTTACGCCACTGGCCATATCCCTCCACGGGCTGTAGTACTACTGGGATGGATGGATGGCAAAGGCGATATGAACTTCTTATAGTCCAACAGTCAGGCTGGTCAGGGCACGTATCCCGTATGGGTAACGAGCATATTGTTCGGCCTAACAGAGGTGTCCCACGGAAACGTTTCTTTAGAAATCTAATGCAATGATTTAAGTCTATTAAGAAAAATGCGCCATTTTACTTTGTCACAATGTGCCTGTTTTACCCTATAACGTAGAGATCTGCGTCACTTTATGTTTCGTACTAAAGCCATAATGAATATATTATATATATATAATTAAATGTCTGAACGTAACCATCTAAGAAGTTACACTGCAAAGACTTTCTTCCAAGCCAATAATAGTAGGCCTACAATAGTTTTACACAACAAATGGATTGTAAACTATAAGACGGACGTGAGCTGTGGTTTGTTTAGACTGTAGGATGACTTAAGAGACTTTATATTTAATCGCCATGTACAATTACATTTAGAACTAACAAAACACTAAAGCAACTCTTCAGATTTGTAGTCTTTATCTGATCGTTAATTTTCGTAATTACACAAATTTTCCCAAAATGATTTAGGAAATTATTTAACCGAGCGAGGCTCGGCCACCTGATATTTATATAAATATTCATCTAATTTTGTTTACAAACTATGATTTCTCGACACAAATAGGACCTCCTCCGCCACTCAAATGGTTTAGCTGGAAAGATTAGCAAATGTATTCGCACCATGCCCCCACCTTACCCAATTAGCCAACAGGTTAATGACATAATATAAAGATGGGTGAAAATATCAATAATAAATTTTAATTCGTATAGCTATTTAATTGATTCTATTAACAGGATGTGATTTCTAGAAATAAATTGGATCGCCCACCTCCACTCGAAAGCTTATGGGTGGATTGATGTCATTGCCCCCTCCCAACCCCACTAAATCGGCAAAAATACTAGATAGGAGGGACAAATAATCTAAAAATAGGTTGAAATATACAAAATTAGTATATATTTTTAACATAAGTAGTAAATTCGTATACAAATTATTCAATTTCTTTACTAAAGTTAGTCCGACCCCCTCTAAAACTGCCAGTGATTGTTTATGGTCGAAACCATTTTGCCCACACAGCATTATTCCTTCTCCACGCAACAGATGTGACCAAGGAACGGAATATCCGATAAAGTTTAGGATCAGTAGCGCAGCAGGTTCTCCCAGGCTGTAGAACCGTGTCCCACTATCCGCCTAAGGGTCACCATCTCATGATTGCATCCTGAAGCCTTTTCTGTGCTTATGTATTGCCGCAAAGCAGCGGATGTTTGGATTCAGAGTTTTCCGTCTAATAGATGGGTAGTCTACTTAGGGAAACGATCTCCTCCTGCCCAAAGCTTACAATTCTCCATGCTCTAAGGAGCACTAGTATAATATGTGCGTCTAAAATCACACGGTTGTTCTCATCTATTGCAAGGAAAAAAGTGAAAGAACGCCAATGAATTTTTTTTTTTAACTTTCAAGTTTCCAAATAAAAAATATTACTTACGTCAATGATATCGTCTCTCTCTAAATAGTCTTTTATTTTCACTCCATGTTGTATAAGATATTTGATAAAGTCAAAGCGCTCAAGATTTTTGGAAAACAACACGATCTGTTTTCTTATGAGCTTATTCTCATCCTTAGCCTAAAATGAGTTGACACACAAAGACATAGTGGTTAAACAAAGTAAAACAAGCATCATAGAAATAGTGTTGATTTTTAATGACCATTTTTCCATTTATGAAGCTGATGAGCGAGTACTTTGCTCTTATGAACGTAATATGTAATGAATAATAGAATAAAAACAACCTAAAAGTAATTTAAAAAAAAACTCTTATTCAAAGTGTAATTGCATTCAATTAATTTAAAAAAAAACACAACCAGATATGTTTTCTTTTGTAAAATTAATTAATAACAAGGCTACAAATTTTATTTATTCTGTAATACATTTGTAAATAAAACTATTTTGACAAAAATCTAAAATCAAAAACTGTTTTAAATAGCCGTGTTTTTTACTATATATAGTAAATTGTTGAGTAAAAATGATGTATTTTTATAAAAATAACTGCTTGCATAATTGATTTTAAAAAGATTGTTTCGTTTTCAGGAAAGAGACAAATATCCGTTGCATCAACACTTTAAATGGTCTGAGATATCATGATGTAGGATTTTCAATATATTTTCTAGTTTACTAGATCTGAAGGGGACGGACGGACAGACAGACGGACGACAAAAAGCTAATAGCTTTTATTCCCTTTTCGGTGACCGCTAAAAAGTAATATAGAAAAAAAATATAAACAAAAAAAAAAACGCTAATAAATATATTTCTATATCTAGATGATCACTTTTAGAAATAAATAAATGAATAATATTTTCTTACAGTGGGTTTAGTTACCTAAATTTTGTGAATTTGTTGTTTATACCGATCGTGTCCCTAATCGCTTTTATATATTTGCAAAATGAAGTAATATAATGTTTATTGTTCCAATCATGGAACTATACTAATGGAACACCAGCTTCGAGTTTTTTACAAAGACAAAGAGAGTCGAAGTGCCGTCGCGCATCTTTTTCGCGCACCATACCATTTTGAAAAATCGATGAGGATGTCAAAGAAGAAATTTACTCCGAGAGCCACTTGGATTGACCTTCATTGAGAGTAAAACTTCCCCACACTATATTTTATTAGATCTGTAAAAACTTTATCCATTTTCTGACTATCTGATAAAATAGATACAATTTCCCTGAATAAGAGATCGTCACAAAAGTTATTTTTTTCGATCACCCTATAAAATGCCACTTATTTTCCAAAAAATAGAATCTAAATTCCGAAAATACAATCTTTCAGTGTTTCTGTCTTTGGTTTATTTACACTAAATCTGGATTAAGACCTGTCTACCGTTCCGCCAAATGCATATTTGTTACGATATACTAAATTGCACGAAATAAAAATAGGAGGCCTAATACAGTTTTGACACTCCAAGCTACGCATTTCTAATCGTTTTTTTTTTATTTATTATCGAAAGGACTAGGCTATAGACATACACGTCTCGTGGGAAACAAAGAAAAAGTTAATCTTGATAATATTGTAGCCTAAATAAAATGACAAAAAAAACAAAACAAAACAACTATAGCCTAATCTAAAATGAAATAGATCTAGAGCTAGATTTTCTTGGACGAATGATATAAAATAAGTATAAATAATAAGTCATATGAATCTGATAGATCTAAAACAAATACTGATAGTCATTCATTAATTAATTATTAGAATTACTTGACTTCCAACTGGGTATTTTTATTGCCAAAATACAATGTATTTTATGTGCATTTATTAAAAACAACAACCAAAAATTAAGCGTTTGACGCAACTAGATCTAATATTAGTTATATATAGATTCTAGTTCTAGATCCAGAAAGCTACTTCTCTAATTCCGTTTTCTAGTTTAATTCTAGTTAGATCTAGATGTCTAGACCACTAGATCTAAATCTAGCCAGGGTTTTTGTCATGGAATAGATTTATAAAACTTCAGCCACCTACTGATCACGATATGACAGATAGGCCTACTCTCTCTACTACTAGACTCTAGATCTAGAATCTAGTACTAGTAGATCACTACATTTGACTACATGATTACTAGATCACAGTAAAATTCAATGTGTACTTCCGACTTTAGCTCAACAAACAAGTCTACTCCAAAGTATAGATCTACTAGTAAAGTCACAAAGTGTAAAGGATCATTATATATTCACATAAAAAAAATTATAGGCCTAAAATGAATCGAATAATCAGTCACTAATTTGACTAATCAGTAATCTAAATTGTTTTTTTTTAAATGGCAAGTGTTAATATGACTTCTGACTTGTAAACCAGTTGCAGAGATTCTAGTTTTTATTTTGATGTCATGTTACGATATATCAATGATATTTAGATAAACCTAGTGGAACAGACAGAAGGACCATTTAATATAAGGCAAAGAAGTAAGATGTTTATAATCCATCAAACTCACAGAGGACTTGTGTCATTTGTGACGGCATTTCATGCATTTACAGAAGCTACAAACTATTCTACAAAAATGATAGGCTTGTCTTTGATTCCGAAGACTTATGAGGAATGCTATGTTTCCAGTGGCTACTCAGCCCCAGCTGTGACCTACATATTATGCCAAACTGAGCACAGGCATAACCATTGTCCACCTGTGGTAGAATCAGTTGTTTTTTTTTCTTTTTGCCGTCTACCCTCGGCAATTAATTTTCATTGGTGTATACCACACCTTTGTAAGTGACCTCCAGCTGTCTCGCTCTGAAGCTGTATGCAACCAGGTGCTCTCTTATTCTATGTCAGTTAAAGCAAGTTGGCGCCTAAGCTTGTCTTTAAAGCATTTCTGTGGTACCTCTTTATGTGCATATGACAGGTTAGGCAAATAGGTTTTGCCTATCGGAAGGCCATTTGGGAATATATAGGTGTTTAAAATGAAACTCCAAACATCTGGACTTCCAGTAACCAAGAAAATAAGCTTAGGATTCAAAGAGACGACACTGGCATTTCAGCTAAGACAATCAGTAAAATTAATAGCAACTTTAATTGCAGTCCACCAAACAAGATAAAAAGAAACAAGTGTGGCTTCAATAGCATTGATGATATTTAGTTTACTTTTATCTCATTTACTAGTATTACTATTTCATTGACTAAGGTTTTTTATTGTCAAATATGCATAAGTACATGTACTAGTTCCTGCAATTTGATGAAAAATAATAATTAAATTGTGTGTAGTCTATATACAAATGTTTATAAGAGATCACAGCTTAGCTTAATTTACTTAATTTCAAAACTATGATTTTGTGTTCTGACTCTACTCTAAATAAATTATATTTTATTTTAAGAATGCAAAGTTGGAAATTCTGTTCTGATGAAAAAAAATTATTAAAATAAAGTAGATGTTTATGGTTTCTTTGTATTTATTTTAAAATTATTTATTCATTAAAAATTAATTGTTCATTAACATTTACTTGAAGTAAAGATCAAAAACACAAATTCAATTCATGCAGATCACAGCCCATCACTTAAATGTATTTACTGTCAATTCTACACACTATTCATTTCAAAATGTTGCTTTAAATTGTTATATGACACAATCAAAGTACTGGTACCTCACATTGATGTAGGCCTAAAGCACCTGAAATAATGACAAATTTTCATTCAATAACTTGTACTGTCATTTATTATCAGACGTGTTAAAACTAATGACCTGTATCATCATCATTGGCCTCCTTCAGTCGTAGAAATAGAAAGACTAAGGTTTCATCTCAGAGCACACTTCCTCATGTGGCTGTGGAGCCCTATTTCGGAGAGACACTCCCATCCACAGATAGCACAGGTTAAGGTGGTTTTTGCTTTGGTGGTAGAGGAGCTGGCCATTTTTCGGATTGTACGTTTTTCTTCCTGAGCTGAGACCTATGTACTTTCACTGTCCATAGCTTTCTTGGTCACTGTCTCTCCATCTGTTGCGGTCTAAAGCTATGTCTTCCCAATTGTCAGTATTGATGTTGACTGATTTGAGGTCACGTTTTATTACATCTATGTAATGGAAGTGGGGGCGACCAGTTTTTCTTGTGTCAGTAGTGTGTTAAAACTAATGACCTGTGTATATAATTTATTAAGCAGGAGCATCAACAAATCTTGAACAATAATTGTCTACAGAAAAACTTTATTCTTATCCAAACAATATACATTTACAATGTATTTAAGCAAGTTAATTTATATTTATACAAATCTATATGGCCTAAAGATTATAGCGTATTTTGATGTGTGAATACCAAGTTACATTATAACATGAAAATAGTGTACTCATTTTTAAAATATTCTGGGTAATAAAAATAAAAAACTAATGATACAATAAAATTGAAGCATTAGTCAAAAAAAGAAAAATTTCACTCAAGATCTATGTGAACTCTGCTTGAAAATTAATTAATTAATTAATTTTGAAATTAATTTAAAAAAAATTATGGTTCTTTAGTCAATGGAATGATAGCAACAATTATTTAACAATTTCATGATTATCCATTCATTTCAATATACTTATAACTGAAAAATAATTCATAAGGTTTAGATACAACCATTTGAAATAATGATTATAATTTTTTTCTTAATTTGCTTAATTCAAATCTAATATAAACAAGATTTCCTCTGTCAAGAAACTTATGAGGGAACAACATGCATGTTCTTCTCAGTAAGTTTTGCAAAGGGAATTAAGAATATTTAATTGATGTTGTTTTTTTTTTTGCCAACATTTTAAACCTTTGCACCAGGTTTTAGTTTTAAGGAGAATGCACCATATTTTATATGTTTACTTTTGTTAGATTCTTATTTTAATTTAAAAAAAGTAAAATTTCCCTTACCACTCATCCACTGCACTCCCTCTTGTTTTAATGGGGCTCAGATTAATAGTTTTCAAGTACAATATCAAACAGATTTAAAGAAATACTAAATCCAAACCTGTTGGCTGAATGACAGGATATACATAAATATGTATACAGCTTACAGTATAATATATATATCTTAAATTAAAATTGGTCCAAGACTTTTATTTTGCAACATGATGGGATTTTCCTTTCTGGTGGTGCTATGCAGGAGTCCAAGAATCTCATCTTTTCTCATAACAGAAAGTTATCTAGTTATAAAAATAAATAAAAGGATTTAAAAAAAAATAAAAAATATGTGTGACATGTGTTGTCCATGCTAAACGTATATATGTTATTAATTATAGTTTTATATAATTTTGCCATTCTAAAAATAGTCTGTACCTAAAAGGATCTACTGCGTTAATGTGTAGACATGGCCCTGACCTTAATAGTTATGAATTATTACTATAGGTGAAGGCAGATGTTCAGTTAATTTGATGCACATTGAACTAATCTAAAAGCAACTATAACATATATTATGATTTACATTTTCATGGAAAACTAGTTTTTCAAAAATACAAGTACTTCAGTTTATGAGAAAAGTACATGGGAAAAATTGCAGTACCTTACCTTTAAGAGGTGCAACCAATCATTGACTTTTCAGGAATGCATGCCTTTTTCTTGCATTTCCAAACATAACTGTAATTATACAATTAGGCATATTGGTTAATTTCTTTTGAAAACATTACAATTAAAAAATAATATTATTAAATTGAAAACGTTGTATCAAACATACAAATTATCAGAAAATTTTGCCTAATTTCATCTAACAGTTTATTGTAAAGGAATGGCCTGCACAACAACCAAGGTATATTAGGCATTCATGAAAGATGAATGTGCTTAAGAGTGTTATAAATAAAAAAAAAAAAACTTAGAGAAAAATGTTAAATTCCATCCCAGATATTTGGATGTTGCTTGACCATGAAAATCACACAATTCATAAAACATCTATTAGATAACTAAAATAAAAATTGTATAGTAGTACTTACATTAAATATTGAATGGATGCCCAGAGAGTAGAAATAGTATAAGTATGATCCTTGAGCCATTCTGGTACATCATTAGAACTGGTTGCCATGGTTCTACTTGTTAATAACTGAAACATTACAAACATTTTTTTTTATTTATAATTTATCACAGACTAGAATAGAAATGTTGCCAGGAAAAATACCAATGGTTAGAATACACCTGATGCTACTTTTGTAGCCTTATTACTGGTTAAAATGCACCTAAACTTCATTAATTAAATCTGATAAGAAACATATATGTATCACACAAGTCCAAGTTTATCAGAGTGTCAGCAAATAATTAACTAGATATGTGAGTTTTATATTAAAGTACTGAATTTCAGGGGATAGATCCAACTTGACACCACATCATTTATTATTTCATGAACTCATGGGTATGGCATGGAATGGACCGGGAAAAGTGGATGGTTTGGTTGCGCGGGACAGATGATAAAAATGACATGTACATAAAAAAAAATCCAGATTTTGTGTAAAATACCCAAATGAGGAAGTACTGGAAACACCTATTTTAATGAAGTGGCCTTAAAAAAAAATCTTTTGTGACGATCCATTATTCAGGGAAATTGTATCTATTTCATCAGATAGTCAGAAAATGGATAAAGTTTTTATAGATCTAATAAAATATAGTGTGTGGAAGTTTTACTCTCAATGAAAGTCAATCCAAGTGGCTCTCGGAGTAAATTTCTTCTTTGGCATCCTCATCGATTTTTCAAATTAGTATGGTGCGCAAAAAAAGATGCGCGACGGCACTCTGATCATAAAATCTCGAAGCTGGTGTTCCATTAGTATAGTTCCATGTTCCAATCAAACGAAAATTCAGTTTGACTACAATTGACAAACTCAGCGTAACTACTGTAACAATAACAATAGAGATGCAAATACGAACAACATTCACAAACGAAACACATACAAACTCAGAGCCAGTGCTTTATGTATGGACTTCTATTTACTTCTCGATAACGACAAATGATCTTTCTGTTTTAGTTCTAATGGAAAAGAGAAGACCACTTCGTTCAGATCATGTGTAACAGTGGTTTAATGGATGCAGGTTGTCTTTAAGAATCGTGTGCATTTTGGAAAGTCATCTTGCATGAAAAAGCTTATCAAGAGATGGTAGCTGTGTTTGAGTGATATACGATAAGTTTTTTAATTACTCTATTTAGTCTAAGTCTTTGTGACAGTGAGGTATTACAATACTAACAGGTGATGGCAAAGTAATTAGGCTGCTGATGGTTGTTGTATACACAAGTTTAATTATTTTTTTTATTGATGTTAAATTTCCTTAGCTTTCCAAAATAGAAGTGTCGTTGGTAAATTTTGGTGTAAAGGTTTGGACAGTATTCACTCCATTTCAGTTTGTTGTTGATTGTTGTATTTAGGTATTTTTATTCTTACACTTGCTCTACGGTTCGGTTTTTTATCTGAGTTTCTGATAGATGGCATTTATGTTTCCTAAAATATATTATCATTTCTTTAGTTTTCTGAACATTTAAAATTAAAAATTTATCTTTACATCATTGGTAAAAAGTGTTAATTGTTGAATGGTACAAATTTTAGTCAATATCAATGAGGCTGTGTCGTCAGCAAATTTTACGTTGGAAGAGTCTGCTGATAGGCTCTGAATGCCATTTGTGTATCTGGTATACAACACTGGTGACAGGACGCACCCCTGCGGCTCTCCTGTGCTAAGCTCTCTCGTGTCTGACACATGTCCTTTCACTTTTTTATACTGTGGGCGTTTGATAAGAAAGTTTAGAATCCAAGCTTTTTTTTTTTTTCTAACGTTCAATTCAGATATTTTTTGAGATTGTGTACTATCTAATGTGTCTTGACCTTTACAATAAGTGTAGTTATTTTTGTCATTCTGTCTAATAAATTTTTAGCTGTTAAAATTATTATTTGCTCTATTAAAGTACTGCAGTAATACTTTCAAAATTAGGAAAAATTAATACCTGAGACTCCAGTGAGTTGAACTTCCACAGTCCACCATGCTGAACTGCAAGATCTAACTGATTCAGCCGAATGCACAGTAAAAGAAAATCTTCTACATTGTCTTTACCTAAATTGCGCAAATAAAAAAATAGCTACATGAATTACTTTGTATTAATTATTTTCATGCATTTGAGAATAACATAATGGTATATTAGTTACCATTTTTGTCTTTCTCGATTTTATTCACCCTAAATCTCTTAACCTATAAAAATCTGGTGACTGTCATTTCATCCTCGGTCACTTTATCCCCTGTTATTTCATCCCCAGTCATTTCATTCCACTTCATCCCCGGACATTTCATCCCTTGGTCATTTCATTATGTAATCATTTTATCTAACAAAGAGTAATCGTAGAACTTATAACACAATTATAATTTAATATATTCATTTTTATTTACATGTGAAATAGTGTAACATATTTGTTAAGAATAAAATTAAATGCCACTAGAAACTACAGAAATGTAACATTTATAGATATAAATTGTATTTGTTTATCTATATAAAGCAGAAAGGCTATTTTAATTACAGAATACGATCCATCGATTTATTTTGCGGAACAATGTTTGTAATTCTCTTTGCCTATAACACAATGTACAACTTTTGTGTTTAAAACTTGTATAGGCAACAAGATATCTTAAGAGTGGGTGAAGTCAGCTTTTATTAGAAAAAAAAATACAACCATATTTCAAAAAAAGAGCGATTGAAACATAAAATAAAGTGAAAGATGGACGTCAGGAGTTATCAGTCATGATCATTAGTATTCTAATTGTTCTCATCTCTTAAAAGATTTCCACTACTTACACCACACCTTGGCCTTTGATCATTACGTCATGCTCAGGATATTATAATATTAAACCCCCACATCCAATAGAAGCGTTATAGCTAAGCTCACATCCAAATTTACAATATAGTATACGCTTTGTAACCAAAATTTAAACTGGAAGGGGAAACACTATAAACGCAATGATAACATGTAAAAATAGAGCAATTTACGTTATCATATTTATATATTAGATGAAATGTAGGCTTAAAATCAAAGCCTTAACAGCACAATTAAACAATGTATAAGAAAAATATTTAATTGGTGATGAAGTGACCGGGTATGAAATAAATGTCACCAAAAAACGGTTAATCTATTTATCTTTTTTCAAAATCCCACAATCAAAAAATATGTTAATCTATTTATCTTTTTATAAATCACACATTCATATTTCGATATTTCTATCTCTATCTCTGCTCTTTCTCTCTCTCTCTCTCTCTCTGTATATTTTCCGCCCAAGCTAGAGCTGATGTAAAAATGCTGTGCTCAAGACATGTTGTTCTACATGTATTTGTGATGTCCTGTAAATAAACATCTATGTCTTGTTGAGTTAGCCTCCCTTCAGTTATTACATTGGTGTCGAAGTGTGATTATAGGCGACTCAACGAGAGGAAGTAGGATTTACAATGGCAGCTTTGAAGCAATTAGACCAACTCTCAGTTAAAGAGCTTAGGAAGGAACTTCGTTACCGATATGAGATAATTGGTGGTACCAAGGAGGTGCTTACAACTCGTCAACGGAGAGACATTACAGGAATTAGCAGCAGACGTAGAACGTCTCGCCCGTCTTGCCTACCCATCGGCAACACAGGAACTTCTGGATGTTCTGGTCACAGATGCTTTCATAGATGGAGTGCGAGATTCGGAACTTAAGAAAGCCATCCGAATAAGCGGAAAACGAAAAATCAACGAAGTCCTCATCTATGCCATGTCCTACGAGGCGGCCGAAGTTTCAGCGAGGAACATACAGTATTGTCGGACGTTAAATGTGGCGGAAGAGGAGGATCTGCCGAGGCTGATTCAAAGAATGGTGGAGAAGGCTTTAAGTGAACGGGAACATTATCAGACCTCAAGGCGTAGTAAAAAGACTTTTCGTTGTTGGAATTGTAACACTCCAGGTCATTTTCGGAGGAATTGTAACATGTTGTTCCAAGGCCAAGGCTGTGCATCAGAACGTCAACCGCTACGATTCTACGGGCTTAGGAAGCAAGAACTGGCAACCCAGAAAATCGAAACTCCTAGGATAAAGACTCCTTTCAAAATGTTAGAACAAAGCAGAACCTTGAGGGTGCAGGGAAAGATTGGTTCTGGTTATTATAGGTTCCTCTTGGACACAGGGACTACGCGGTCGATAATTGGACCTAGTCTGATTGGTGATCGGGAAATAATACGAGTGAATGGCTACACTCTTAAAATGGCAGGTACCTATATTAGGACAGGTACGGCTTAATTTTGAAATAGGAAGTCAACCATTTAGTCATGATTTTCTGATCGCCAATGTTGTCGACGATTGCATCCTGGGTTTGGATTTTATGCAGGAATTCGGTTTATCTCTAAACATTGGAAGTGGAACTGTACAATATGGACGCATAGAGTTCCCATTGCTTGATGATGGTGTGAAAGGCATTCAGGTGAAACGAATCGAACATACAACCATACCAAAATGGTCTAATCTGTCAGTAAACAGGTATCATAAAAGGGACAAACTGAAGTGGAACAAACTGGAAGGCCTGCTACATCCTAGAAGAGCGGAGATTGAAACATCAACCAATCATTGTAGTGGCTATACGGGTAGTTACAAGGAAAGTGTTGGTGGTGGCAGCGCCGTCAATCATCATAATGACAAATCAGATGCATCTAGCTTTCATGATAAAGGAAGTGGCAACCTTTTCAACGATAAGCGCGGACCCGAAAAGAAAACGCTAGATGAAGAAACTAGAAGAGTGACCTACAGGCAGAGTGAAACTATTGCTTTCGATGTCCTTGCTATGAGTGCTTCAATGGGCATGACCAAATCAGACAACGTTGGGTCTGTGTCCAATACTCCTGTTTGGCTACCAGTACTAACTGCAGATAGAAATTTAATAAGAACTGTACGGGCGGCACCTCGAATAAACAATGCAAATACCAGAAAAACCATCAACAGGTCTGGACTTGATAAACGTGTGTACGTCTGCCTTCCCAAAGCAGAGTAAAAGATGAATCGATTTCAGCAGAAACTGGACACTGATAATGTGGTTATTGGACATGTGTAGACAGGCCTACCTTCTGGAGATGGCTTAAAATGACAGTGTGTTTATGACCTGGCCTCCAGTGGAACTATAACTTTTTTGCCAGAACTTCATCTTCACTGACAATTCTTCAACCCTTGTCGAAAATCTGGTCATGTTCGGGACGAACATAACTAAGGAGGGGGCAGTGTTATGACTTTACTCTGCGCACTGTCATTTGGCGCGACATTGTGTACCAGAGGACACGATAGAGAACATAGAAAGAAAGATGACCGATGATTAGCGATGTAAACAAGAATGCCTGAGATGTGATTTTAAGTTTGGCTCTAGATGTAGTTTATAATTGATTATTAAACGTTCTGTTTTATATCACTTTCGTTGAGGTTAATTGCTAAGTTATAGCAATATTTTATTTTTGAGTCTTCTCTCCTAAACGCTTTCTAAATTTAGTTGTTTTCCTTAAGTGTTACTCTAATCAACTGGGAATATGTGTTTGTTATGAATCTGACTGCTCTATTTTGTGTCTGTTCCAGTTTCTTATTGTTTTCATGAGTTGAGGGGTCCTAAACAGAGGGTGTATATTCTATTATTGGCCTGTTAAACAGGAAATGGTAGCTAATGTCATTGGATTTAAACCTGTAAGTGAAAGAATCTGCTCACTACGTTTGAAAGGAAAATTCTTCAACATATCATTTATCAATGTTCATGCACCTACTAAAGATGCATTTGATAACACAAAAGAAGCCTTCTGTGATGGACTGGAAAGGATGAAGCACTAAAGCATGACATCAAAATAGTCCTAGGATATTTCGATGCCAAAATCGGAAAGAAACCATCATTTAGACCAACAATAAAAAGCATACAAGAAGAGACTAACAATAATAACATAAGATTAGTAGATTTTGCATGAAAAAAGAAATGTCTATTTGCAGCACAAAAGTCCAACATAAGAATATTAACAAGGTAACCTGGATCTCACCTGATGGCAACACCCAGAATAAAATAGATCGCATTCTCATAGAGACGGATCCGATATACTAGATTTAAAAAGTCTCAGAGGAGCAAATGCTGACTCAGACCACCTACTAGTAAAAGCTAAACATAGACAAAGAATAAGTACCATACACAATTACTTAAGAGCCAGGGCACAGCAAAAATCACAAACGATCCACTGGTGGCAAAAACTTAGACAATTGCACTCCAAACGAAACTAACAACATTAGAAAAGGACAGTGAATATAACATAAATGAACATTGGTAAATAATAAAGCATGCAATCAAAAGAACAGCAGAAGAAGTAGTTGGATTTAAACGAAGGAACAAGAGAATGGGGTAGTATGATGATGAATGCAGACACATTATAGAAGAGAAAAACAATGCTCGAATGATAATTCTACAGAGAGAAACCAGAAACACAAGACAGAAATACGATGAAGCAAGAAGAAGGGCCACGAAAGTTGTGAGAAAGAAAAAAGGGGAACTGGAAAAATCAAAGATTACTGAAATAGAGAAACTAGCAGAAGAGGGAGACATGAGAGGAATGTATATGAAAATTAAAGATGAAAAGAACGGATTTAAAGCTATATCACACATGTGTGAGAACAAAGATGGTCTAATTATTACAGAAAACAGCAGAGTCATTGAGAGATGGGCTGAATACTTTGAGGATATCCTAAATACCACTGAAGATGGAGACAAGGAAAATGTGAACTGCTACATGGAGGACCAGATCCTTTAGTGAACCCACCAACACTCATTGAAACATCAGAAATAATTAGGACCATGAAGAATCACAAAGCACCAGGAGAGGACCAAATTACAGCATAACTAATGAAATATAGAGTGAAAGACTTACATTCCCAAATACACAGACTAATATCAAGAATTTGGTAAGAAGAAGTAATACCAACAGAATGGGAAACAGCTCTTATAACCCCAATACGCAAAAAAAAGGATCCAAACTAAAGTGCTGTAATTACAGAGTAATCTCTCTACTAAATGTGATATATAAGATCCTGTCTAGGCTTATATCTATGAGGCCTGGAAAATATTCGGAAGAAATCTTAGGTGACTACCAATGTGGTTTCAGATCCAATACATCTACAACCGATCACATCTTCACACTAAGATGTATACTAGAAAAATGCCTTGAATACAAAATACCAATCCAACAACTCTTTATAGACTATAAATAGGCTTATGACATTATCAGAAGGAAATATCTATATAACACTCTACAGAATTTTGGAATACTTAACAAGATAACATATGGCATTAAACAAATTAAAAAAGTAAAGTCATAATACAAGGAGAACACTCAAGAGAATTTAGGATTAAACGAGGATTAAGACAAGGAGACGCACTTTCCTGCATGCTATTTAATTTGACAATGGAGAGAGTTATAAAAATATACAGATAAACACAAGGGGAACTATCAAACTATTACTAACTACTTCAGGAGAGAAAACATGGGTCCACAACTAACAGGGACGATATACAGCCAACCTCTACTATACCTTGCTTACGCCGATGACATTGTCTTATTGGGTAAAGAAACCTCTGACATTGCTAGAGCCTTAAAACAACTAAAAGAAGCATCTCCACCAGCAGGACTAAAGGTCAATGACAGTAAAACCAAGTACATCGTAATGATAAATAAACAAACTGAGAAAAATATATCAAAATCAAAGACCACGAATTTGAAAACGTCCAAAATTTCAAATATCTAGGTAGTACAATTGATTTAAAAAATAACCTACTAACAGAAATAAAGGAAAGAATATCAGGAGGCAACAGAACATTTTATAGTAACCGTCATTTACTTAAGAACAAAACAATTCAAGACCAGAAGCAATGTATGCAAGTGAGACCTCGACACTGACTAAGACATCAGAAAATTTAGCTTGATACTATCCTAGACAATAAACTAAATTTTACTACAAACACTGATTATATCAGCAAAAATAAAAAGCAGCAAAGACTACGATTACTAAGAAAACTGTCCTCTTTTAATGTTAGCGAAAAGGCCTTGGCTATGTTTTATCACGCTGACATCTGCAATATGTTAAGCTTCAATATCACTGCCTGGTATGGCAATCTGAGCATTAAAAATAAAAATAAACTTTTTAGAACCCTAAATGCTGCTGGTAAAATCATTGGCAAAATACAAACCCCATTTGGGCAGTTGTTTGAGACAAACATCTATAAAAAAGCTAACAAGATCTTCGAGACAAAGAATCCCCCTTTGTGTCGGGATTTTGTGATTTTAACAATCACAAAAGAGATACAAGACACCGATAGCAAAGACTAACAGACACAGACCCTGGCAATCAAATCATTAAATAAGAACAATCTGATATAAACCTTGTCACATGTAAATTATGAGTGCGTCTGGTGTGAATGTACACTTTGGTTTCTTATAGTTTTAATGTTTTTTGTTTGGTGTAATGCACAAATTGTAAGACAAATTTCAATATGGACAATAAAGATTATTATTATTAATACTTGGGAACGAAAAATTCTTAGGAAAATCTATGGTGCTATACAGGATGAAACAGGGTGGAAGACACGCTCTAACCATGAGATATATCAATTATATGAAGACCCATCAATAGTGACCGAAATGAAAAAGAACAGACTACGTTAAGCAGGTCACCTTGAAAGAATGTCAGATAACAGAGGAACGAAAATCATATACAGGCAAAAACCAAAATGCAAGCGAGCAAAAGGCAGACCCAGAATGCGATGGATTGATGATGTACAAGCAGATCTTGGGGTTAGGGCGTGGAGACAAAAGGCCCAGGAAAGTTCTGAATGGAAGGATGTGTTGAAGCAGGTCAGAGCCATCCATGGGCTGTAGCGCTACTGTGATGGATGGATGACTTAACCAAGGTTAAATAACATTTATTTTTACATTACTATTTGATTTATAGAAATTTCTTCTAATAAACCCTAATGCTTTGTATTTATTTTTTTATAGTTTCATCAATATGGGGATTCCATGACAATTTTTCATTTTTAAAACACCAAGGTATTTTAAGTTTTTAGTCTGCGTTACTGGTTTATTAATAAGATAAGTAAAATTTATTTTTGTTATATATTTTTGTTACTCTTAAAAACTGACTTTTTTCTGGGTGGAAAGACATGCTTCAATTTGATCGCCCTTTCAGTAATTCATCTAATTCTGTAAAATGTCTGTATCTTGTGTTGTTTAAATTCTTCAATACATTATGCAATCATCTGCAAATGATCTAACATTTGTTTCTGAACTAATGCAATATGGTAAATCATTTATGTAAATTAAAAATAGTAGTGGACCTAAGACTGTTTCTTGAGGTACACCTGAGTTTACTGTTATATGTGTATTTAGAGACATTTATTATTACATTTCGTTGTCTCCCTATCATAAAATCTTTTATCAACTTATGCAATGGACCATCAATGCTAACATTTTTTAAGCAAACTATAACTGGTAAACTTTATCAAAAACCATAAAAAGTTTATAAGATAGCATCTTTTTGCTCACTATTATCTAAATTTTTTGAAAAAACATTATTTAGTCCTATTATTTGTGTTTCATAGTGTTACAAATGACCAGTGACAGGAAGAGGTTAACGTGTGACCCAAACGAGATAACACAGCAGCGGGTGTTCCCTGGAATGTACATGTATAAACAGAGACAGGATGTGACGTTTCCTCACGTGTTATTCCAGAGGATACTAGCCGTGTTTGTGCAACTTTGGACAAGCGATTAGGGACTCTATATAAGCCAGAGAGTTAATGTGAAAGTCAGTCGTGAGTGAGTCGTCGGTACTGTCTACTGTGCGAGACAGTAGAAGAGAGATGTGTACGACTCGATGCAAGTTAACTAGGGTAGAGTTAACTGCAGTGGACTACTGTCGTTAAAGTCTTTACAGCGAACTACAGTTTACTTGAGCCGTTACAGTCGATACAGTCGATGTAAGACGTGTGCGGCCCTGATTCGGTAGACTTGAGTACGACTTGGTTCAGCTTTGGGAGACCTGAAGCGACACTGGGAAGTGTGTCGTTGGTCTGTTCTGTGGAATACGGCTCGATGCAAGTTGAGAAGAGATGAATTGCAACGAAGTGAAGAGATCAATTGCAACGAAGTATAGCTAACTGTAAACTGACAGATATTGTACAGTCTTCTACGCTACATGTTACAGTAACGAATTGTTAGAGTTAATAGTCATTAAAGTTATAAGAAACTGAAAGTTTAGTCGTTAGGTTCTTTGCAGTGTTTTTATTTGTATGCCTACTATTACATTTAGCCAGAAGATTCAGAAATACGTAACAACTGGTGTCAGAAGTGGGATCTTTCTGGCTAGAATATATTCCACCAAACTTCTTAATAAACTCTACATGAAAGAACTTAGACAAGAGCTTCGAGAAAGAGGTCTACAGCTTAACGGAAATAAGGAATCGCTAACAGCACGTCTCAGACAAGCCCTGTTGGAGGAAGATGAGAATCCAGACACTTGCCAATTTGAAATCAAACCTAATACGATGGAGCTCCTTAGAACTTTGCAATACAAAATGAACTCGGTGAAAGAGAGCATTAAGGAGATAGAATCGAAATCAACACCAGATTTTCTTCATTTGACCAGTTGACCAAAGCCATGAATGAAAATGAACAAATAGCTACCACGCCCAACAAGACAAAAGAACAAATAAAAGATCAAACGAGAATCATGATTAATGAGCTGCTGAACACCCAGCAGTATCAAATTAAGTCGACTGATGAAAGAGCTACACCATTGATGAACAGCGAACAATTGTCCAACCAAGGATGTGGCGATACAGACAATTACGATAGGCATGTTGGTGATAGTTGTGCTGTCTTTGACTGTGATAGCAAACCAAATGAATGTGGCCCACAAGAGATGAAAAGAGACGATAGCTGTTATTGTTTCAACGAGAAGCTGAATGAGACAGTTGAAGAAAAAAGAGAAGAGACCTATAGTTCAACCGAAGATTTTGCTAGAGATATACCCGATATGAGTACCTCGACCAGCCAGACAGAACAAGACAACGTTGGGTCTGCGTCCAAGCCTGTTGCTGTGGGCATTAAAGACTTCTGTCTTCGATCTGCCAGTGTCTACGAGAGGAACTCGAAACTTGATTACTGCAACAATGCGTTTGACAAGAACTATACGTACGTAGCTTTACAAGAAGACTGTGAATGCCAAGAAATACACCAGCAAAGTCTGGACTTAACAGAAGCTTGTCCAGCTGTCAAGATCAGCGCGAGAAGTCCTGGTCAAAGTCAAGAAAACACAATAGAATCTGATGCTGAAGTTGATGGACCTTTGCACGTTGAATGTTATCAACCTGCCCCACAGTCGAAATCTCCAGACTCGGATGAAGGTGATGACGTGTTTGACACCTTGCCTTCAAGTGGACTTGCAGCTCATTCGCAAAGCACCCTTCGAAGAATAATGCTTAAGCAACTTGTTAGATCTACAGTCTTGATGACTACAGCTATGAAATGCCATACCTTCCTATGTGCTAAGAGGCTGCCATCAGCATTGATCGACAAGAAAGCAAGCCAACGACAACGACATCAACGCAACCAAAGAAATATCAAATTGAGGAGAAGGCGGAGAAAGCGACACATGCAGAGTGCAACGTGGATGGCTCCAAAAAGATCAAGATACAAACCCACCCCTTCTCCCACTGATAGACCCCCACCTGCATTTATGAAACTCCATAGCCCATGTTGTTAGAAAACAAGCCCACCACTTCTCCCACTGATAGACCCCCACCTGCATTTATGAAACTCCACAGCCCATGTTGTTAGAAAACAAGCCTACAACTTTTCCCACTGATAGACCCCCACCTGCACAAACGAAACTCCATATCCCATGTTGTTAGAAAGATTCTGTCTGGAACCATCAGACCAAAGAAGAAAGCCTTACGAATCAGTTGAAAGTGTAAAGCCAGCGCAGCCTTGTACACTTTCTCATGCGAAGTCGCTAAAGAATCATCTAAGAACATCCCTCATGAGAGTAGTTTGATGAACTATAAACAGAGGTTTTAGAAGAATGATAATCTAGTCAGAAGCAAGAAGGACAGAACTAGTGTAAGGTGACAGAACTGTGAAGTGAGTAACTCTGCGATAGAACTGTAGGAAAAAAACTGTACGAGAAGATCAACCCAACAGACATCGTACAAACCCAAAGTTAGTTGCTGTTGTTTAAAAGAATATTGCTGTACTGTGATGAACCTGTGTATCTCTGAAGAAGCTCTGTAAAAAGATGCTTGAAAATGTAAAACTCAGCCAGTGAAGCACGAACTCGTTAGAATGCTGCCCAATGTCGTCATCTGAAGGTCGATGTTTCCATACCATGATTGATGAAAACATTTGTGAGGACTTGCTGAAAAATGAGGATTTGGCTCCCATTCTTCTATGAATAGAAGATGGACAACGGCCAGATTGAAAGAACATCTTAGAGAAATGGGCAACCACCAAAGCTTCCTTCTTGAAAACGTCGATCGGTTTCTTCAGTATCGTGGTGAAATGGAATCTGTTCGGGACGAAGAGATCTAAGAAGGGGGCAGTGTTACAAATGACCAGTGACATTAAGAGGTTAACGTGTGACCCCGACGAGATAACACAGCAGCGGGTGTTCCCTGGAATGTACATGTATAAACAGAGACAGGATGTGACGTTTCCTCACGTGTTATTCCAGAGGATACTAGCCGTGTTTGTGCAACTTTGGACAAGCGATTAGGGACTCTATATAAGCCAGAGAGTTAATGTGAAAGTCAGTCGTGAGTGAGTCGTCGGTACTGTTTACTGTGCGAGACAGTAGAAGAGAGATGTGTACGACTCGATGCAAGTTAACTAGGGTAGAGTTAACTGCAGTGGACTACTGTCGTTAAAGTCTTTACAGCGAACTACAGTGGACTTGAGCCGTTACAGTCGATACAGTCGATGTAAGACGTGTGCGGCCCTGATTCGGTAGACTTGAATACGACTTGGTTCAGCTTTGGGAGACCTAAAGCGACACTGGGAAGTGTGTCGTTGGTCTGTTCTGTGGAATACGGCTCGATGCAAGTTGAGAAGAGATGAATTGCAACGAAGTGAAGAAATCATTGCAACGAAGTATAGCTAACTGTAAACTGAAAGATATTGTACAGTCTTCTACGCTACATGTTACAGTAACGAATTGTTAGAGTTAATAGTCATTAAAGTTATATGAAACTGAAAGTTTAGTCGTCAAGTTCTTTGCAGTGTTTTTATTTGTGTGCCTACTAGTACATTTAGCCAGAAGATTCAGAAATACGTAACAATATGATCTATATTTACTAAAGCCACGTTAGTATGGAATAAGGACACTATGTTTGTCTAAGTGGTTGATGATGTTGATACATAATATTTGATCTAGAATTTTACATTGTATTTTTAGCGTGCCTTTTTATTTGCAGAATGACTCTGAAACCATAACAGACGTCAACCAGACTTCCTTCCTCAGCTTGACCAACACAATCCTTTCCAGGACCTACAGCATATCTAGCTGATTTACGCCGAGGAAATTGGACTGAAAACGAAGCGGGAACACCCAGCAGTTATGCTGGCAAACGACTGGACAACAAGAAATGTTACCATTCAGTATCTGTTATGTTGTGAGCAGACTAAAAAGGACCACAAAAACGTCACGATGGCAAATACCGGTGAAGAAATTGGATAAGGATGACGCACTCTCATGGCCTCATGGTACAAGAGGATTCTTTTTGCCGATTTGTATGACATGACAAAGAGCTTTTGGTCTAAACTGATCATAAATTGTGACGTTGCAAATCAGTGATGAGGCTTTCTATAATGAATGGTCCCGACAGGATGGACTAGCCTTCTATTACAAATGGTCCCGATAAAATGGACTGGCCTTCTATAACAAATTTTCTCAACAGGATGGACTGGCGTTCTATAACAAATGGTCCCGATAAAATGGACTGGCGTTCTATAACAAATGGTATCGACAGGATGGACTGGCCTTCTATAACAAATGGTCCCGACAGGATGGACTGGCCTTCTATAACAAATGGTCCCGACAGGATGGACTGGCCTTCTATACCAAATGGTCCCGACAGGATGGACTGGCCTTCTATAACAAATGATCTAGACAGGATGGACTGGCCTTCTATAACAAATGGTCCCGACAGGATGGATTGGCCTTCTATAACGAATTGTCCAGACAGGATGGACTGGCCTTCTATGACGAATGGTCTCAACAGGATGGACTGGCCTTCTATAACAAATGGTCTAGACAGGATGGACTGGCCTTCTATGACGAATGGTCTCAACAGGATGGACTGGCCTTCTATAACAAATGGTCTAGACAGGATGGACTGGCCTTCTATAACAAATGGTCTCAACAGGATGGACTGGCCTTCTATAACGAATTGTCCAGACAGGATAGACTGGCCTTCTATAACGAATTGTCCAGACAGGATGGACTGGCCTTCTATAACGAATGGTCCAGACAGGATGGACTGGCCTTCTATAACAAATGGTCCCGACAGGATGGGCTGGCCTTCTATAACGAATTGTCCCGACAGGATGGACTGGCCTTCTAGGACGAATGGTCTCAACAGGATGGACTGGCGTTCTATAACAAATTGTCCAGACAGGATGGACTGGCCTTCTATAACGAATTGTCCAGACAGGATGGACTAGCCTTCTATAACGAATTGTCCAGACAGGATGGACTGGCCTTCTATGACGAATGCTCTAGACAGGATGGACTGGCCTTCTATAACGAATGCTCTAGACAGGATGGACTGGCCTTCTATGACGAATGCTCTAGACAGGATGGACTAGTCTTCTATGACGAATGCTCTAGACAAGATGGACTGGCCTTCTATAACAAATGGTCTAGACATGATGGACTGGCCTTCTATAACGAATTGTCCAGACAGGATGGACTGGCCTTCTATAACGAATGGTCCAGACAGGATGGACTGGCCTTCTATAACGAATGATCTCAACTGGATGGACTGGCCTTCTATAACGAATGGTCCAGACAGGATGGACTGGCTTTCTATAAAAAATGGTCTAGACAGGATGGACTGGCCTTCTATAAAAAATGGTCCAGACAGGATGGACTGGCCTTCTATAAAAAATGGTCCAGACAGGATGGACTGGCTTTCTATAAAAAATGGTCCAGACAGGATGGACTGGCTTTCTATAAAAAATGGTCTAGACAGGATGGACTGGCCTTCTATAACGAATGGTCCAGACAGGATGGACTGGCCTTCTATAACGAATGGTCCAGACAGGATGGACTGGCTTTCTATAAAAAATGGTCTAGACAGGATGGACTGGCCTTCTATAAAAAATGGTCCAGACAGGATGGACTGGCCTTCTATAAAAATGGTCCAGACAGGATGGACTGGCTTTCTATAAAATATGGTCCAGACAGGATGGACTGGCTATCTATAAAAAATGGTCTAGACAGGATGGACTGGCCTTCTATAACGAATGGTCCAGACAGGATGGACTGGCCTTCTATAACGAATGATCTCAACAGGATGGACTGGCCTTCTATAACGAATGGTCCAGACAGGATGGACTGGCTTTCTATAAAAAATGGTCTAGACAGGATGGACTGGCCTTCTATAAAAAATGGTCCAGACAGGATGGACTGGCCTTCTATAAAAAATGGTCCAGACAGGATGGACTGGCTTTCTATAAAAAATGGTCCAGACAGGATGGACTGGCTTTCTATAAAAAATGGTCCAGACAGGATGGACTGGCTTTCTATAAAAAATGGTCTAGACAGGTTGGACTGGTCTTCTATAACGAATGATCTCAACAGGATGGACTGGCCTTCTATAACGAATGGTCCAGACAGGATGGACTGGCTTTCTTTTAAAAAATGGTCCAGACAGGATGGACTGGCCTTCTATAAAAAATGGTCCAGACAGGATGGACTGGCTTTCTATAAAAAATGGTCCAGACAGGATGGACTGGCTTTCTATAAAAAATGGTCTAGACAGGATGGACTGGCCTTCTATAACGAATGGTCCAGACAGGATGGACTGGCCTTCTATAACGAATGGTCCAGACAGGATGGACTGGCCTTCTATAACGAATGGTCCAGACAGGATGGACTGGCCTTCTATAACGAATGGTCCAGACAGGATGGACTGGCCTTCTAAGACGAATGGTCCAGACAGGATGGACTGGCTTTCTATAACGAATTTTCCCGACAGGATGGACTGGCCTTCTTTAACGAATTTTCCCGACAGGATGGACTGGCCTTCTATAACGAATTTTCCCGACAGGATGGACTGGCCTTCTATAACGAATTTTCCCGACAGGATGGACTGGCCTTCTATAACGAATTTTCCCGACAGGATGGACTGGCCTTCTATAACGAATTTTCCCGACAGGATGGACTAGCCTTCTATAACAAATTTTCCCGACATAATGGACTGGCCTTCTATAACGAATGGTCCAAACAGGATGGACTGGCCTTCTATAACGAATTTTCCCGACAGGATGGACTGGCCTTCTATAACGAATTTTCCCGACAGGATGGACTGGCCTTCTATAACGAATTTTCCCGACAGGATAAACTGGCCTTCTGTCGTCTTTTTTCTATCTGGTTTAATATTTAGCTCTATTTGCATGGAACAAAATGGTGATAAACTCTCTCTTTGGTATTGACACTGTTAAGGTTTGTCAATTAAAAGCCTAATTGAATGGGGAGATAACATTGAAAAATCTTTCAATAACCTCAGAAATAGAATCATTTCTTTATTTTGTGATAGACCTATTTAGCTGCTTGTATTTTTGCAGAGTGGTACTGGCTAGAAAATGATAAGGTGCACCTCTTACCCTGCTAAATGAAGATTTGCAATAGCGTTCGAAAGCGCTTATGTCAGCATAAGACATGCCAAGAAATATCAACTTGCAGTTTGGTATTTAACATAATATAGCCAAATCCCACAACCATGAGGGGTAGTTCAGTTGAAATACTTGCTTTTGATTGCTCTGACTTAAATATTTCAAATAAAAAAAAATGATTTGCTACCTCATTATATGGTCAGGATTCAAAACCTTGCCACAGAAGTTTAGTTGGTAAATAAAACAATAAAGCCCTAATCACTCGGTTCAATTAGACTTTACACATTTTCTTAAAGCTCTTGCCTGCAGTCCATCTTCACCTTCACTGAAGTATAGTAGGGAATTGGCGCCTATAGTTAGAAAGGCTTTTATCTAACAACCAGGCCTGGACATTGGGATTCTTCATCCCATGTCCAGTTTGAGGGCTCCCAGCGGTAGACGACCATATTGATTGACTGGGCCAGACCGGGCCGTGCCGCGTACACAGTGCTCCGTCTCGGAGCTTCCTCACCAGCTATAAGTGATCGAAGACAGTGCTAACTGCAAAGAGCTTGTATCATATTTCTTTAATGTAACTGCCACTGTTCTGCGCAAGGGTCGCCAATCCAGCAATCCGTATCTGATGACGACCCCCCACAAAATGGGTCAGACGCCATCACTAGTCACTCCCATACATTTTTCAAAGAAAAATATCCTTTATGATGGTTGAAACCTTTTTCAACAGGTCTTGGCGTGATGATCCCATGCTTTCTCCTTATATTAACTATATTATTTCAAAATTGATGTTTATACTGTGAAATTCAAGAGTCGACCGGTACCAGATATGCCCGTTTAATATTATGCTTTTATTTTAAAACAGCCACATTATTTTTATAAAACAAATATGTTGGCTTGTTATCATGTTCCTAATAAAAAAAGGAAAGATTCGTTCGCTTTTCCTGGCAGATTTCAAATGTAAGTGTTAAAGGCCATGGTACCAATCCATCTTTGCAAGCGTGACTGACCTAACAGAGAAAAATGCATTTTCAACTTTATTCTGTTGAAGGAGTAAGATCTTCTACACTTTGTGCTGACCTTTCGGCGGGCATGATGGAACGACGCCGTGAGTCGTATTTTGGGCATCACTGATATATTTAAAATAATTATTTAAATATTTTTTTAGTTATATAAATTGTAATTATTTAATGTATTTCTTGTTTAATTATAATTATTATGTATTTGAATTGTTTTTATTTCAAGTATAATTTTGTCGGGTACTACGTAACAAGATCTTACCCAAATAGGAATGTAATATCTTCTGTGCAATGGAAGTTTCTGTCCATGTTTGGTTGATGTTCATTGTGACGTAATTCTTTGAATGAACATTCCCTTTTAGTACGTCACTAGATCTGGTAAACGGAATCAAAATCTATATTCATATGGCATATAATTTAAATGTATCTTATAAACCATATATATATAAATATATTTGATCGTAACATTACATTTGTATTATTTAAATGCAAAGTTGATAAGAAGAAAGTTAAGTTAAAACATAATTTACTTATCATTTAAGGCTTTTTCAAATCTGGTTAAATTTTCAGATTCCTGAAATTAAAAGAATTGTTACATTTAAAATAATTTTATCATATTATTTAATTTTTTCACACCATTTTTTATTCATTTTATATTTCAGATGTATTAGAGATACTTAACAATCAAATTAGTAATTGTATAATTTTCCGTTCTGTGTTTTCAAATAGATAATTAAAAGATATTTTCTGTTTATGAAAACAAATATCTTTAAGCAATTTTATCTAAGAATTAAAACAAAATGAGGAAAAAATATAAACAAAAGCATTAGTTTGAAAGTGATTTTTGACGTGGGAAAAAGCATTCATACATAAGAGAGAGAGAGAGAGAGAGAGACAGATACATAGTAATACATAGATACATAGATACATACATACATATTAAACAGACAAATACTGTTCAACATAAAAAAAAATTGAAAAAAAAAAGTTTCTGTAGAATGAGTTATCTATGAGGAAACCTATGTATAAACATTTTAATTCAGTGTTTCTCAAACTGTGTTCCGCGGAATAGTAGTGTTCCGCGAGGCCTAATTAGGTGTTCCTCGAATTACTTTAATAATTAACGAGTAGGGTACCGTGACAATTAATCGATTTTAAACAAATATTTATCAATATGTTCCATTAGATATTTAGAAAGATCAAAGTGTTCTCTTAAGAAAAAATTTGGGAAACACTTTTTTAATTGAACACATTTGTTGTTTAACAAGTATTAATTACAGACATTTTAGTAAACAATTACCTTCAAAATTATGATATTTCTATTATTTTTGATATACTCTTCCTGTTCTTTCTCATCCATATGATCTCCATTGTAAACAAGGAGACATTCTAGAAAAATATATTTTGTAAATATAGTTAAATAAACTAAAATGCTGTTAGTTAAAATCCATATATTAGTTGATCAATTTAAAATAAATAATTCAATGCATACTATTCATAACTTTTTTATACGAAATCTCATCTTGGAGAGTTAAAATATAGTTTGTGCATTTGAGTTTTAGCGGCCCCCGAAAGGGGAAAAGCCGCTATTAGGTTTGAGCAAATTGACCACCTTGTTCGTCTGCCACACTCAGATCTCAAAAACACGAGAGGAAAAAAAAAAAATGTTATTTCACCATGTATTGTGGCTTGCAAAGATTAGGTGTCACGGCTATTTTTTGTTTTCTTCAAGCAAACCGTTTAAATTATCAAATTAATTATGCACCAGATAATACAAAATCTCTAACCCTAACCTTTTCCTCTAAGACTTCAAAACATAGTGCTAGTATTTTAAAAGTTTCATCAAATCCATTTTTGAAAAAAAAAGTCGAAACTGTAAAGTGTAAATACAAATTTAATATTTTTTTGAAAATGTTGTTTGATATATGTACATATATATTGTAATAAATAAACACAAAAAATAAATATTACGCTGCTTACTCTAAGCTATCTAAACTGGGAATATAAGGCGGTAAGACCGCATTACAAACAGCGATGTCTTTGCCAAAATCGGTATGGACAGTAAAAAGGGATTTTGTAAAGTCCGATAGTTACGCTGGGCAGAGCACTTATGAAGTATTAGAAACGAACGCATGCCATTCTTTTTAGGAGAGCTAAAAGGTTGTCGGCATATTAAAGAAGCCTCACGATAACGTAACAGAGGAACCCCAAAGTAACGCTTTAAGGACCAGCGAGACAGCGATCACTTACAAAGGTACAAAGGCCATGGAATACCAATTTGAGATCACTAACAAATCCTCTGCCCACGATAGAAGTAGTCGGCTAAAAGAAAATCTCAATCGACCAGAGGCGGACAATGGTTAGGTCTGCGCAGAAAATGTAAATCGCAGATGGGGCTGTGTAACCGCGGGAAATAGCCATTACTGGGTATTATAAAAAAAAATTCACACATTTTTTAACTAGTACTTTAATTATGTCAAAGAAAAATTCAAAAATCTATTCCAAAATCTACTAACATATGTTTCTACATTTATTTTTTTCTCTTTTGTTTTGCAAAATATACGAGCATTTTAACCACATACCTGAATTGATTTATTATGAAAGAAAAAGCTGAAATAAAATTTACTGAGGTCTTTTTATAGTTATTGTGTTTTGCCTAATTTATACTTAGTTTACATTTTATTGCTGATAGTCGTGTAAGTGGTTTTAACTTTGATGAAGACTAATAAAGATACAATGCCAATGTTGAATTAGGCTTACTCATTTATTGAAAGTTGTTCTTTTTTCAAACAACTTTTTAAGCCTAGTGACGTAGGCGGTGTCATATTTTTTTTTACGTCATTCAAACCACTTTTATTCATAAAATTTGTGTTGCGAAAATTAATTTCTTTATATTGAAACATTTTTGAACCGAAATAACGGTCAAAATCGAGTTTTCACAAAAGTGGCTAGCGAGTGGATTTTCTTTTGTGTATCCGCGTATATATATATGCAACAGTCTCTAGGAACCCTCGTAAACGCAATCCCATGTTATAAAAGACACATTTTAGTCTCACTAGGCCTTTTGAAGTAGAGGATTTTGTTCCTTTGACGCCGTATGGAATAAATACTCTAACTTTAAATTTCAATGAAATGCTATAAGATCTCGTTGCAGAAATGTCTAGGAACCCTCGCCAACTATATCATATTGATATTGGCTTTGTGTTACTGTAACTAGGCTGTGCAACGAATTGGCATTTAAATTATAGATGTAATTTTAGACTAGACTTAGCAGTCTAGATGTATAATCTACAATGAATCTAGCTCTAGATCTAGTTAAAAAATCTTGATTAGATTTAAATTTAGCTTGTAGATCTAGTAGGATGCTGCGTGGTCGTGCGTCATGCCCGTTGGACTAACGTTCCCACTTCTTGATGATTCCAAGTTCATACCCTGCTCGCTGTATTTTACAACGCCAAATAAATCTTTGAAATATTATTTTGGACAATCAAAACAAAATCATGTTTTGAATATTCCTTGCCCATAGGGAATGCAAAATGGATCCGACGGGGGTGCCTCTGATTTTGTCACACAAACTCTCTTTGTAATCTTGTTTCTCTTTATCGTAGAAATGTAATACTTCCCATCAAGTCCAGTGATAAGATAGTCATAATTAACTTTTATTTTACTAACTTTAAATATTGTATATTCCATAGTTCGCAATATATAAACAACTTATTTATTTTATTAAAATATTTAAGAAGTAAAAGAATTAGGCATCAAAAATACGTTAGACACACATACTGTAGATCGACTGATTCAGACTTTTATAACATGGTATTTTTAAAACCCAGCAGTAAAATCGCAGATAACACAGGATTTACTTTGGAGCAGAACTTTCTATATAATTCCAATATTCAGATATTATATTCAGCAATTGATATTATATAAATATTTTAAATGGGATAAGTGTTTAGTAACACACATCTGAATATAGTGATATACATATTCATATTATATTTTAAGAACACAAATGTATTTCAAACTTACCAAAATGTCTGAAATCACTTATCAATTTCAGAAAGTCTTCCTGTTAGTTTAAAATAAAGGACACATTTAAAGTTTAAACTATATTATATGAATAACTAAAGGTTACACTTTTAACTAGAAATTATATTTGTAATTTAATTATTGCTTAGTTTTACCTCTGTTGAAAATACAACTTTTTCATATTCTTTAGTTAGAGTTTGACTTATTCTTTCAACTAATTTATACAAAGTGTTGTTATTTCCCTTAGGCAAAACAAGACAACAATCTGAAGAGACAGAAAAAAAATTAATTAGTTTGGATGAGTCATTTAATTAAATTTGTAATAAATCTAGACTAGCATTAATAAATCTGTGCGATTCTAAATACTTTTACTAATGTTTTAGTTTAGCGCAATGTCATGCTTTTAGCTTTCTGAAAGCGCTATGACTCTACCACTTATCTCGACTAGCTGGGAAAAGAAGGAGAGGGAAGAGGGAGGGGTATCTGGGTGAAGATTACCATAATCGCTTTTTAAGTGAATTTTTGAAATAAGCTTTTTAAACTCTAACCACCGTGATTATGAAAATAGAAGGTTATAAAGGTATGTATTGTTTCTTGAAGCCATGACCTACTTCTTAAAACAAATTATATAGGGATTAATAAAAATATGCCATCAAATCTGTTAACTAAATGTTTTTTTCCCTGCTAGATACCAAGCCAAATATTTGTCCGGGGCCACCGTTTCTTCCTTAATACGTTGCTCTATCTGTTCTAATGCGTTTATTTGGAAAACGATCTGTGGATCTTTGTAAGTAAACGCCCATCATGAATCTTGGACCTGATGACCAAGAAGCAAGAGCACATTTCACGCTAAGCACAGTGATGATGACTTTGCATAGGAGCAAAGTTGTTCAATAAATATTTTATCGTAAACGTTAATATGCCATCAATCTCGCAAATTACTTTTTTTGTCATTTTACAGTTGAACATTTTTTGATGTATGGAAACTTTTTAAAAATAATTACTTAAAAATCATTATTCACTATAGTGCTTATAATGACTTATTCTAAAAAAAAAATCACATTTATTAACATTGGCTATTTATTATCCTAGTCGTAGAAAAATGATACCATATAGTTCAAAAGAATGTTAAATAGCACTGTCTTAGAAGATTTAACAAAGTTTCCTTATTTTATTTTAATTTCTTATACAATTGTAATCATCTCGTGTATACACAGTAATATTAACATATGTAATAACTAGACTTTCAATGCGAATGAAACAGAATTTAGCCTCCGTCAAATGATCGCCTTCACGAACTATGGAAAACACCAAATGTTTTCGACATTTTTAGTGAAAAACATTCAACTAAAATATATAAACATTTAATTATATGTTTTAAGGATAGAGGCGGTCTTAAGTCACTGCAACCAACGAGAACGCAGTAGGCGCCACGCTTTCTTGAAAATCTCCTGAATTTATTTTACTCTCCTGAAAACTCATAAAAATCTCGTGGAAAATATACAAAATTATCATTTGTGGGTGTCATTCATTGCTGTAAACGCCAATCCTACGCGCGATAAAAAAGGCATTGTCAGCTTGCATGTAATACAATGTAATAATGGGGCGAATTTTCATCTAAATCGGAAGTTCCAATACTTTATTTACTTTTATAGTCATTACCATATAAATATGCCATAGGTTGCAAGGTTCTTAAAGTAAAGTTAATTTAATCGCAATTTTGTACTTAGTAAAGATTAAATACAAATCAGAGTCAAATTTTGTTTTCTAATACAAAATCTTAAATTTTATTTATTATTCTTTTTTTCACCCAGACTAGGCCCCGCTCAATCAGTTTTGCATAAGGCCTCGCTATTGTTAGGACCGGCCCTGTTTAAGGATGTTGTATTGGGAACCTAGCTACACTCACTCGTTTTTTTTTTATTAATCTGTGTGCGATTTATTTTTTACTTGGATGTCAAACAATGAAGGGTGCAACACGGCTCGGACCGCGTCCCCTCACATCTCCTAATGACACCATTGCATGTAGATTAATATAAACATATACATTTCCAATCGGGAACGTTCGGCTATTACTTTACAGTTAAAAGGAGGGGAGTGAGTCTAAAAATGTGTTACGTAACAAAACAAATATTCAAATAAAATAACATACTTGTTAAGATCAATTTGACATTTTAATAATCATGTTTCTTATGTTATCACAGAGCCTTGAGCTAGCATGATTTTGTCAACGCTTTTTATAATTTAAATTATTTATATTACTTTCGCGGGTCCCACTTTTACTTACCACAGCGTTGTGAAAGAATTTCGATGTTCGTGTGTTTGTCGTGGTGCTTATTATGGCTTGATTAAGAATTATTTTTTTTATTTCGGAAATAGTCAGACGTTTTGACCTAGAGACAATGAATTGACTAGGAAAAATAAGACTTGCTTTTAGCCAGAGCGAAATATCAGCCGATGTAACGAGACTAATTCCAATACGCACTAGAGATCGGGAGATTGTTACGAACAAAGTGATTTAACTAACATTCGACGGTTCCCTCCATTTCTATTAAACTTCTTGTTCAGTATCAGCCTCGACTAACTTATATTGCTTGTTCGCCTTTCGCAGGTATTTTTACTTCCGTTAGGTTTATATTATACACCGCGGAAGCGCCTAAAATGTATGACTGTTACCCTTAAGTTACGCCCCTGTACATGGCCAGTGAATGGGTCATCCTAACGGGGGTAACGTGAGGTCAGGCGAGCAGAACAACAGTTTAACAGGCTGGGCCTGTTGGTGTAGGTTGTGAAATAGAAATTTAGTAGTGAATAAAGCACAGCAGATTGATGAAACATATTTAGCGACCTCCGAAAGGTAGCAATCACACCTATATATATAGGACAGAGGTATACGGTTTTCTTTCTTTAATGATGTGGTTGTTTAATAATATATAGAACGTATCACAAAGAGGTTTTCAAAAATATTACAAAAAAACACCTCATTTTTTAACACCATGTTTGTTTTTTTTTATTGTTCGGCGGCCGTACAATGCATTCAAACACTATTGGGGAAAAAACTGAATACGTCTTTGAAGCACCAATTAAGTCTTTTCCCATTAAAGTGCACTATGACGTCTCTAACTTTCGTTTCAATCTTATTGCTATAGAAGTCTTTTATTCCTGAATTTCTCATATCTTGCATCTTGACAAACAAAGAGAAAAGCTCCATCGTACATTAAAATATTCACAATAAATTCTTCATAAGCTCAACAATCATTTGTAGTTTGTTTAGTCTTACCTTCTTTTTTTAATAAATTAATAAGCTTGAAAAGAAAATTCCGAAGGTTGTGGTCAGATTCAATACTGTAGCCTTCATCAGACTCTTCTAGAACCGAGCCAACAAGTTTGACAACCAACTGTTGACATGTGTGAAAATAAAATATATTCGCTGTGTTAATTAGGACACAACGTTCATGTTTAAAGAAACAAAACAACAAATTTTAGCGGCCCCCAAAAAGGAAGAGTAGCAGTCCAATCACATCAATGTGTCCGTCAGTATGTATATATAATTTAATTAGATGTTTCACCAATTTGCTTAAATTAAAATAATAATTGAAGATTTTTTTAACATGTGTCAACTAGCTAAGCTAACAAAATATATAATTTGTCAATGTTTAATTGCAAATGTAATTCACATTTACCGAAAATGTATTCTCTTTCTTCTCTTGCTCTGCAGACTTTGGCTTCAATTTATTTCTTCTTGAACAACAATTGCATGTTGACTTTTTATCCTTAAACTAAAATAAATATTATGAAAATTATAACCAATTGTGTTACAATAATTGACTCTCACATTTCTATCAATATATATATAAAGCCCTCTCTAAGTTCAACCTGCAGGCCAAATTAATTTCCGACACTGGTGTCGCGGGCCAAATGACCGAAAAGGTACAAAATCGAAATGAAATTGACCTAAAACAATTTCAATAGACAACGGTTAATCTAGTAGTTACTACTTACTGTGCTTACATTAATTAATGGGATATATGAAAGATTTTTTTTTTTGCGTCGGAAACTTGTTTCATTTCTCTACTTAAAATGTGAGTAGCTAGCTAGCCAAAGATTTATTTTCTTGTCTCTTTTTGGTAACTATTCCCTTCGATCCTCCAATTTCTAGTAGTTTAAAAATCGTTTTATTCGCGCACAAACTAAGAATAATATTATATTTGATATTTCTTTTATAATGCCGATTATCTGTTGTTTAAAAAAAAAAACACAATGGCTACACTTTCTATACAAATCAAATATGTTGGCTTATTATCGTTCAAAAAACAATCCGTTCACTTTTCCTGGTAAATTCTAAATTCTACTTGAACTCTTCAATTTCGTAAACGTATAAATGACAAAGATCATGGTGCCAATTTATCAGAGGGCCCTAAAGTAGGTGAGGTACATTTTTCAACATTTTGTTATTGTTTTTTTTTTTTTTTTTTTGGAAAAGAGGGGGATTTCCTACTCTTTGTGCCGACATTTCGGTGGACCGGATGGAACCTTGTCGCAGGCCAAATCTGGCCCGCAGGCCAAATCTGGCCCGCAGGCCGTATTTTGGGCATGACTGACTATGACAATTGCAAAAACCCAATACCAAAAAATATAATAATAATAATCTTAGGCTAATGTACAAATTTATTCAGAGCATACAAGGCATAAGCGGATCCAAAACTTTGGCGGGGGGGGGGGGGGGCGATTTTTTTCAAAACCCTAACCCTATGCATAAACGTGCGTACAGCGCACACACACACACACACACATTGTAGTGTAACTGAGTTGATTTTCTGCGTGCGTCCAGCGTGTCAGAAGGTCATGACCAGTGCGTGTTTCATGTCCAGTGTGTGTGTCTGTATAGACTGCATCAGTGTTATGCCAAACGTGCTGGTTTCATTCACTGTTCATTGTAGTTCAATTTTGTCGAATAAAGCCATGTTATTGGAATACTAGTATTTGTTGTTTCATTACACACATACATGTATGTACATATATGAGAATTAAAAAAAGCAGTATTTCTCAACCTTCGGCGAAAATAAAATAACTGGGGCAGCGATATAAGCTTAACTTGTGGGGTTCGGGGCGAAGCCCCGACGACAAAAGCGTTTTATTCCTTTTTTTTCACTGCAGAAACGTATTCTCCTAACATCTACAGCTCATTATTTATCAGTGGGGTTAGGAATAAAGCCCCGACGCCAAAAACTTTTCTTGCATTCTTCACTGCAGAAACGCATTCTCCTGACATCTACAGCTCATTATTCATCAAAGAAGTTCGTGGCGAAGCCCCAATGCCAAAAGCGTTTTCTTGCATTCTTCAATGCAGAAACGCCTTCTCCTAATCTAAAGCTCATTATTCATACTATTATAAAAGGACCTTTTGAATAATATTGTAGTTGAAAAATATTTTTAATATGAATTTATAGGCCCTTAATATATTGCAAATAAAACCGATTTGTTTCTTGAAAAGATAAGATACCCCACAGATTTAGATTTTGTCTTTGAGGATCGCCGCCGAAAAAAAACGTATTTGATAAATAGTATCCGAGAATACTCTAGTGAGTATTCGATAAATAATATTCAATAAAATTGAAGTATAAACTGTGAGCTATAGTCCCAAATTTATTTAACTAGAAAAATATCAGATTGAGTAAAGGTTGGGAAAAGGCGACTATGAAATCATTATTTTGATTTAGAACTCATCTCAATCATGACTCTTATACTGAAAAATTTCGTTTGAATTGTAACTTTTCCAATGCAAAGTCCTTCTTAAAATAATTATGATAAATTCATGTGAAATTACATAAACTCTGTCTAGAAATGGGAGGGGTGGTAGAGTGACAACGATTAATCCTCGCTCCTTTAATATTTTCTGCTAAAGATTGCATTTGGAATTAAAGAATAGGGGTGGGGCGACTCGATATAAGAATTTAATTTATAGTATATACAAATTATATTTATGACATATTTTTTTTTAATTTTGTAATTTCTTAACTATAACACAAAAAGAAAAAGTATTGATTTGTCCGAAGGGGGAAATTCGATTGCATGTATTGCCCTTCCCACCTGTTACACTCATTTTTCATTTAAATTTACTAATAATAAAATTTGAGATTAGAGTGTTGTACGACATAATAAACAATGGGTAGTTTATATTATATAGATATTCAACTAAATTTGTTTACAAACTATGATTCTCCATAAAAATAGGCCCCCCCCACACACTCAGAGCGCTAAAGTGGAGAGGGCAGTACATGTAATCGCCCTCCCCCCAACCCCACCGAATTGGCTAAGATACCAGAAGGGGAGCGACATAATATAAAATTCATATATTAATTGAATTAATTTTGTTCACAAACTATGTTTTCTCCCTAAAAGTAGGAAAACTCAAAACTCAAAGGGTTTAGGTTGGAAGGGCAGCAGAGGTATTCGCCCCCCCCCCCCACCAATCGGTAAACAGGAAAAACCATAATAAAAAGATCGTTAAAATGTTAAAATATCAATAGCAAGTTTTAATCATATAGATATTTAATTGATAATGTTAGCCAGCTGTAATTTCTTCAAATAAATTGGACCGCCCCCCCCCACTCGAAAGTGTATGGGGGGGCGGAATTAATACCACCACCCCCTCCCGACCCCACCAAATCGGCCAACATACTAGAAGGGGGGGGGGAGAAATAATCTAAAATAGGTTGAAATATAAATAATTATTATATAGTATTAACATTAAATTCGTATACCAATTGTGTGAATTCTATACCGAAATTCGTCCGCCCACCCTTCGGGGTGGGGGGGTAAGGCGAGTGGAGGGAGTTGATCGCCCCTACCGCCCCACTAGATCCGCCAGTGATACAAGGTGCAAATGTATATAGTTATAACTTTTGTAATTTTACGGATTGTGGTAGAGTGTGTAGTCAGGCAACGCAAATCACCACAGGCCAGCGCTAGACGAGCCATCAACCGCGCTTACTGCCAACAACAATTTCACAATTGTTTAATTTGTTCGCTACAAAGAAACGCTACTTTAAGAAATATCAACACTACTTAGACCAATTAAGTAAGCTACGGTCATGTAATCAACTAGAAGTCACATTCCTCGTTCCACATGCTAGGACAAATGTGTACACGTGCTCCTTCTTCCCTAGTGCTATTAGAGCATGGAATAGGTTGCCTGAGCTAGCCAGGAAAACCAGTGACTTGGCAGAATTTAAGTCATTTGTTAATATGCATGACTAAATGCATGACGCGTAGAACGTAATTATCTTCTTTTTTGAAGTAACGTCTGTATTATATAACATATGATAGGAAGTGTCGTGCGAAGTTACGCCAGCTTCTAGAATGCTTTTAGGGGCACACTATAAAGATCGGAGATGTCACTGATAGGACGGCTCACTACACTCTTGTCCAGGGGTGGGCAACCTTTTTTTATCGAGGGCCACATTGAAAAAAAAAATCGGAATAAGGGGGGGGGGGCGCATATATGTTTCAAAATATGTAATTGCAAGTTAGAAAAATAACCTAGCTGACTGTGTAAAAAGTCAATTATTTAACATTTATACTGAATCATACATATCATTTTTTACACTTCTATTTAAGGACTTACAACAAGGGTTAGCGATTTCTGAATCTAATTTTACTAACAGTAACACTTAATGTGAAATATTTAAATGTTTACACTTTTACATAACTTTTCAGAATTATGGCACTTGCTTACGATTTTTATCTTTGTGACTGCTGTCAAATTACAGCCAGTCCGCAGACCTTTTTTACACTTGTTTATTTTCAAACAAAAGAAAAATCTTCTTCACGGGTGTATTTGGACCCAAATAATGTAAAAGTTTAGTTGCAAAGTTTTTTTAGCATGGGAATACAGTTTCTGGTTTCCACAAATTTCTCGAAGAAGAACTGACTGGAACTTTTCTTTTGATTTGAGTTATGTCCAGTGGAGCTGAATCAGCTTCTGCACTTAATGGTGAGCTCAGGATATTGAAAACTTGTTCTTGACGTCTTATTGTTTAAAATATATTTGCATTTTATATGAATACTTTGTGGGCATACTCGATTTCTGTAGATGTTCGGGTTAGGGGCCGCATAAAACACTCCGAGGGGCCGCATGTGGCCCGCGATCCGTAATTTGCCCACCCCTGGGCTAAGCTATGTTCAGTTCAGTGTTGTTCAGCGTTTTGGTTGGTTCTTTACGACGACTCATTAAGACGATTCGGTGCGGAGTAAAGACAAGACAGCGCGCAAGTACGAGACGACGCCTTCATCGTAATCTACGATCAAGTCCAACACAACGAGACCGGTGGGTGAAAAGTCAGCCCTGAACAGCTGAAAGCAGTGAAAGTCTGGAACGTAGCAGAGAGTCAAGTGGTGTTCGATACAATTTTTACATAAATTGATATATTGGTACGTTTGTTAAGTGTTAAATATTTGTACAGTCTGTGTTACATGTTGCCAATAGTTCAGTACTAATTGTGATTTATTGTAAATTAAAGTGTTGCGTTATTACAGAGACCTGATTTTTCAAGTTCTGTGTTTGTAGTGTTAAGTGGAGCAGTTTGCAGAGAGCTTGTGTGGTGGCCCAACAGTTCAACAAATTAAGGGATATATAATAATTAGTTCGGATTAGTCATGTAATAAAACAATAAATCTGTGCGATTAGTAATATATTTACCAATTTGTTTAGCTCTATTTCATGTTTTTATCGTTTATCTAGATCAGAGGAAAAAACATGATACCACTAACGTCTATGGTCTACAGAAATACACTGAACATTTCTTTACAAACAAGAAAACATTTTAATGCAACTTTTGCGAACTATAGTATTGTAGGCTCTAATTTTATCAGCAAAGTAAGCCACCTACATGGCTCCCCGTGATTAAAGTGTACACAATTTATAAATAACGCAAATGACATTAACCTTGTTAAATGTTATTTCATTTTATTCTTCCATAAAAATAAATGTATATACTTTTTTGTAAAAGTGGTACTTCTTTTAGAGAACCAAAATGTATTTCCTAGAGGGAAAAAAAAAAGCAAAAAAAAAAAAAAAGCAGAGGCAAGATTTGTGTATTGTAAGTGTTAATGTTGATGTCGATTGTACAGTATTGGCTTTGATGTATTTGACATTAAACTGTTACGTTACTTTGGAGCCCTGAGTTGTCAAGTTCTTTAAGTTAGTTGTGGCATGTGGCGCAGTTGGCAGAGAGCCTGGATAGTGAGTAATAGTATTAAGTTAGCAGTTAGTGAAATAGATTAGAAATATTTTAAGTCTATATGATATTACATAGTTGTTTACCTGTCTGTTAATATTTATGGACGCATCATTCTGCAAAAAAAGTATCATTCAAGTGAATTAAAACTAGTATTTTGTTTAAAACTAAATACTACTACTATTGCATTGACTTTAACAATTTAAAAAAAATACTATTTCTGTAGTACCTTTTATAAAAAAATAAAAAAATATAACTATATACTTACTTTCTTAACTATAAGATACTTGTCTGATTCCAATTTATGCTTTTCATCCATAATGCTTGTAGTGTTGTTTTCATCATTACCTTCCATTTCTTTTTTTTTTAATAAAACAAACGAACGAAATTGTAGGCCTACTTAGTTACTGCATAGTATGTATAATATAAGCGAAATTCAACTCACTGGCTGATCACTAAGAGATCTCTGAAACAGGGAAAATTACATATTCTAATACTTTATGAGACAATTATCATATTATTGAGTAAGTTATAAAATGAGATTTAATGTAATTTATTCGCGTAATAAGACATTGGTTTATTTATTATATAAACTATTGTATATTTTGAAATATAAATCATACTCTACTCAAACTCTAAGGTTGTCTTCTAATTTTCATTAAATTAACTAATTTAAAATTATTGGCCAAAAAAACCCCAGACCAAACTACTGCGTAGAGTTAACAAATTTCACACCATAGCTAAGCCCAAACCATCATCTATTTTAAAAGTTTAAACCTAAAACTGGATAAGACAAACAGCTACAATACGAGTGACAGTAACCAAATACAATCTTCATTTCTCAATAAGCATATCGAAGGGCAAATGGTTATTTCCGCAAACATCACACTGGATTTTATGTATGCCTTATTTCATTGGTGTCAGGAACCTCGAAACTAATAAAGATAGTGTTTCGAAGATTCATTTGTCGTTTTTCAGTTTACAGGTTTTGGATGTTCCTTCAAAGCTAAAAATAATTAACTTCCTTGTCCAAACCTCCCCCTTGACGACGGGGCATTAACCCGGGATCGTCGGGATAATCAGTCCAGCGCGCTAACCGCACGACCAGGCATTGATGTTAACTTAATAACAAACTGATTACAAACTAATATCCTATTATTGATAAAGAAATACAATACATATTACACCGGATATGTACAATATGTCAGTTGAGCGATTTCAAATAAACGTTCAGAACTGATTGGTAATCACAGAAAAAAGAAGAAGAAAAGAACAGATATATCGTGCTTGTACTTCGATGTCCCAGCACAGTTACCAACAGAGCTATTGGCATTTTCATTTAAATAGAACTAAAGTGAGGATGTAGATCTACGTAATTTAAATTTCTGATTTAGCACTCTTGAAATTTATATCTACTAGATCTAAATTTGGAATAATTGAAATATAATTTAGATTAGATTTATGACAAAAAAAGCGTTGATAATATACCAATAGACTAAAAGCAACATTGAATTTAAAAATAGTAGATTGTTTTAGTATATTATAACATTGCAATATTGATCTAAACTAGGAGTGGGCAAATTACGACCCGCGAGCCACATGCGGCCTGGCGAAGTGTTTTATATGGCCCGCGGACACCAAAAGAAATCAGGTGTGCCTACACATTACACATATAAAATGCAAATATAATAAAAATAAATAATTGTAAATATCTATAGAACATATTAATACTTTTGATTCTTATTACTTATAATGAAGAGGCTAAAGAAACAATCTATCTAAACGTCATTCTAAAAAAATCAAAGTAAACGAAGGTTAATTTTAAATTTCAACATTTCAAAAATTTCAGTCAAAGACACAAGCCCAGGCCACTATTTATTCAGTGCTCTGAAGAACTATGTTGAAAGTGTTGGGTTGGCTTGTACAAGGGTAAGAACTGATGGAGACCGCGTTTGATTTGAAAAACAAGGCTTTGTAATAAAACAAAAAGTAATATCCCAACCATAAACTCATTAAGAAAAAATTTACACAAATCTGCATTGAATACCGTTCTAGTTATACTACGATAATGATAAAGTTACTTATAGAAGGCATATGGCCAGCCTTAAGCATAAGTAAACTATGCAGTGGTTTAGGCCCCACGATTGTTGAGAGCCACTCACAGGATATATATATACATAACTATAATCTCATCTGTATCATACAAGATAAGATAAGATAGAGAAGACATAGCGAAACATTTCCTCATTGTTATTGTACTGTTGTTGTCCTCACTGTTATTGTTAAAATACACTAGGCTTTTAATAAGCTGCATAATTTTTTATTTTTGCTGTTATTTATATTTTTTCTATTTTATTCGGGGCCAACGAATTCACTTCAATTACGGCCTCCAATTATCCAAGGCCGGTCTTGACTGTTAGGTTCATTGAAGGACATTGTCTGCGACTTTATTACTAATAATTCTAATGAATTGTTTAATACAGACCTTATGTTTATCGTTGGAAGCATTGCAATTTGTTGTTTGCACATGAAAAGCATGTGCATCTAAAATCTTTTCAACCAAATCTATAGCATTTCTTGAGGTATGCAAGTGAAATCAGGCCTTATCATTATCATTAGTTGAAAGGTGAAACTATTTTCAATGAAATGGTTGAAAAGTACAAGACTTATTTGGAATCTTTGATTGTAAAATTTGAAAGCAAAATAATAAGACGTCAGAAACTTGGAACCAGTTTTAGATACCCTCAGCTCACCATTTAATTTAGAAGATGATTCAGCTCCAGATGATATACCTCTTGGCTAATTATGTTCTGAAAGAGAAGTTCCAGTCAGTTCTTTCACGGGATTTCTTGGGTGACAGAAGCTATATATCCACATTTAAAAAAAAATTGCTTATAAACTTTAACATTATTAAGAACCACATTCATCTGTGAGCATACTTTTTTTAAAAAAAATTATCAACTATTTGAACAGGTCGATGCTGATTGATTGTAATTTGAGACTTGTCACAATGATAACAACCAGTAGGCCTAAGCTAGTTCCACGGTTCCGGAACATTATGCACGAGAGTTGACTGTTATATACTTCACATTAAGTACAACTATATATTTGTGTGGAAATATTGTGATGTAAATAGTAATATGCAACATTAAAAAAAAATCATTCGTAAAAATAGTTCAAGTAATTTCTAACTCTTGTTATAATTCCTCAATCCCCATCCCAATTTTTTAAAAATTCGGCCCTCAACAGAAAAAAAAGTAGCCCACCCCTGATCTAGACGTTTGGAAATAAGGAAATAAAAATCTATACTTGAAATCTAGAAATTGAAATTATATATCTTGATCTAGTCTATATCATTCCAAACAAGACCTAGAAATTCTAGATAAAAAATCCAGAAATGTTTTAATTAGAATATAAATATCGATTTAATTTAAAAAATCTAGATATACTTTAAAAAATGTAGTTCTAGTTTAAAAAAAAATAGATAAGATCTACATCTAACTATTATGTCTTTTTTAAATACGAGTCAGATAACAAGGTTTAATAAACATTACTGTACCGAGTTCTTTTAGAATTTTATTTAAGAATTAATTCCATATGACGTCAAAAAGAAAATTCACTACGTCACACAGCCTAGTTTGACAAAAAATGTTTTCATCAATACGAGCACGTTGTTGAGAGCTCATAGACATTGGTGCACTGAGTTAAAAGAATTTATCAATATGACGTCAAAGGAAAAAAATACATACGTTTCAATGGGCTAGTACAAAAATATCTTTATTAACACAAGAGAGATTTAACGATGGTTCATAGACGTTGGTGCACTGGGTTCTAATACAATTCATTGACATAGAATTAAAGCCGCATTATTTGTGCGTTTCGTCTGTCAGTCTGTCATGTTACTATTAAAAAAAAACAACTTAAAGCTATGTAAAATTTGATTGACCTTTAATTTTTCTTTTAAAATATCGCAATAGTTTAAGCATGTATGATAGATTATTCCGGATATTTGTATATATAGTGAGAGAAAAAGATAATTCCAGATAAATATATTACCGTTAATTAAATTTTTGGGATGGTCTCGTATAAAATTTAGATGTCCATAGCCTTGTAGACATATTTTCGTAAATGAGAAGATTATTAGTTTTATTTATTAGAAGAGAAGAGGGATTTCAAACAGTTATTTTGCGTTAGTAGATTTTTCATATAAAATTCGGAAATTTTTGGCGACAATTCGTTAGAAAATTAAAGTAATGTAGGTATATTTCTTATTTCAAAATCCTGTACAACCTGTTGTCCATATTTTTTAAAAAATAAAGTTAATTACAATAATTTGTTTTAAGATGAAAATATGGAAAATGGTGATATCGATAATTAAAACTATCGTTAGTATTGTCAAAGAATACAAGTGTAATTTTAGTCAATTAAGCAATTTCAAACAATCATTGGACATAATTAATTTTTTTATATAACAATATCCGGAACAACTTTATAGTTAATGAAATTTAAGTCAGAAAGCGTGATCTAGTGGCTAAGTGCGCTTAAACTTGGCTTGTCTTGGCTACCTAGAAGGGGGCTCGAGGTTCGACACCCGACTAGGGGAGAGTTGCGTTTACCGAGCGCCTAAAGGCAGCATGGAAAACCAACTCCTAGATACCCACTCTCCCCACTGGTCCACAAATGAGATTGGACCAAAGCGCTCTGAGCATGCTATAATCATGAAAGTAGCACTATATAAAAGCTATAATAATAATATTCATTTAGCATTTATATGCTATTTACATTAAAAAAAAACGGAACAACATATTATTGATCATGTGTTTTTGCAAGGTTTAAACATGGAAATTAAATGTAATATAAGTTAAAAGAGCAAAAAAAAAATCTTTGTTGGCATTGATTTGTTTTTCACATAAACATCCCAAACAATATATTTTAAATTATTATGATTGTCGCGATCATCAATGATGCTAGATGTCACGATGAAGATTAGCTTGATCTAAACAGCACAATCAATGATCGTGGTTGCCGAGGATCTATAAATCATCAGTTGATAGGATGATCATTTAGAAGTTGCCAGTTCATAAGAGGATCATCTAGAAGTTGCCAGTAGATAAGAGGATCATCTAGAAGTTGCTAGTCGATAAGACGATCTAAGTATATTATATTATATTCAATGAAGAAACTTCTCTTCGTCAAATACAAATACTTTAATTCAGAACTAGAAAAAGCTATTCACAATATTGATTGAATAAAACATAAAATATATATTTCTACTAGATTAAATGATCTACACAATAATATGATCATGTCATCTTTCTTTGAGTTCCAACACGAGACTGGCGGTAATATCTAGAATCTTTTTAGACCTTTGGGCGTTACCATGTGACTAATCTCTTCCTGTCACTTGGTTAATCAATTGACCAATAAAATACAGAATATCGTACAATAACCCGTCAAAAAAGCTCGAACAAAATAGTGCAGACAAATTAGCGCGGACAAAATAGCGCCGACAAAATAGCGCGAAATTTCCCGACAAAACAGCGCTAGACAAAATAGCGCGAAATTTCCCGACAAAATAGCGCAAGACAATATAGCGCGGACTCTTACATGATGTGTATAAAAGTACCGAATTTTTAGTAATTTAATGTCCTGGGCATCATTTTTGTGGATGTCTCTCTATCTTTTCAATATTAATATAACTAAAATAATACCATATTTGCAGACAACGAAAATACTCTAAATTTAAAATCATTTCCCTCTTTCACCTTTGATTAAAATGCTTAACTATATTGCCAATGTACGAAAACAAGCAAGTGATGGAATTTCTACATGACATTTCCTACAATTTAACTTAGTGAAAGTTATTGTCCGTGTGTATGTGTGTAAATTTGACAAATATCTTTGTGTGTTTTCGAAGTACACTTTTATAATGTAAATAATTGCTATATTTTGAAATTATTCATTTGACCTTATTATGATTTTTGCTTATTTATGTTTAAAGTTATCTAAAGTGTTTCCTGCAAAATGACGGTAAAATTATGACAACATTAAAACAAAACAAAATTTATTGGCTCTATTCATATTTTACGATATATAAAGTATTTCTTTCAAAATGACTGAAATATGTTTTATTCTACGCTATTTTGTCCGCGCTATTTTGACGGGGTACCGGCTGTAAATGTATCAACTCATCCAATGGTTCTCTCGCTACAATCTCTAGTTCCTTACATCTTGAGACCTACAAACTCTCTTTAACTATTTGACGATACAGTCATTGTTGATATACAGGGTTTTAAGCCACACTGAGACTGGCCTTAAATAAAAACTAAAACTGCATTGATGGCAAGGTATGTATAACATACATGTTTGAATATCTACACCTATAAAAGACTGACTAAAATGAATGTAGACATAACTGCCGTTTTCAAAACTTGCTTAGCTGACTCTGGGTCAGTCAAAGAGAACAAATCTCACCTTCTTCAGGTAGGACATTTCGGAAATGGTAATAAAGCGTGGCAATGTCTAAGCAATGAAAAAAAAAACACTTCTGAATGCATTGATACTAAACAACAACGCAGGAAAACATTTATAACTCTACATAAACACATCAGTCAAAAATGTGGCTTTGATAATTGCATATGCTCATACCTTAGGTTCTACTCCAGAGACAAAAGACATGTTTTGTGACACTCTTTCATTGTTGTACAATAAATGAATGATTCAGAACAGATTATTGCAGGGCTATCACAATTTAGGAATTCAATCTGAATATTTTAATGGTCGTTGAGGTGTTGAGAAATTAAATGAAATTGGACAGATTTGTAAGATATCTGCTCTCTACATTTCCTCGGCGGCTGCAACACCTACTTTAAAATTAACCGGCAGCACAGAGTGTAATGTTAAGTCAGTACCCTTGTTTTGTTACTGTCATTCATTGCATGTATTTATAGACGCAATTCTAAGAACAGCGTCAAAATACCCGGATCTTCAATAGTGCATACAGAAAAACTTTTGTGAATGCCTGTATTCCAGGGGATCTAAGCTTGTGGGTCGCGACCTCTTGGGGTCGAATGACGAATTGCCGCGGGTCGTCTAAGACCCAAAAAAATATGGAATTTTTGTCTATTCCATTGAAAATTAATTTTTTCTTTAGTTATGAGAGACAGACAACCGATTAATTTCCTTCTAACGTTGTTGCACTAGAAATATTTTTGAAAGTTTAAATTCATTTAAAATAGTGAATAACACTACATTTCGTCATGCGTAATCATAGATATTATTTTCGTCGAGACGCAATAAAAAAGATATTTGGTAAATAATTAATAATCCGCCATTGTTTTATAGCCAATGTTATTGAACGTAATATATTTCCGTTATTAAACAACACCAGAAAAAGCATCTCAACAAAAACGTAACGAAAAGAGAATAAAATGACGATGTTTACGTTATATGTTTACTTAAAGCAGCAATTGCTAAACACCAGTTGGTCAGTTCTTACGAATCTATAAAATAAATGTAACGTCAATTTTTTAACAAACAAACTATTTTAGAGGTAAGAAATCTCTTTCGCAAACTTCTTGAGACGACTAATAGAATGTTGGTTCATTTTTGGAAAAATATAAGGTTTCTGGAAAAAAAATATTAGTTGTGTCTGCAAAGATGGAGTTCCAAGTTTCTATTAGGTTAAATTTCGGTACTGAATAATTCGCCAAAAGTTATTGGAACTGAACCTTCGATTCATCGATTTGACTGAAAAGATCCGACCCTCGTGGACGAATCTTAAGATTGGGAAAGAAAATTGGACAAAATTAATATTTACATCTTGCAAACCTTATCAATTTTTATGAACAAAATTAAATTGAACATGACAAAGAAATACTATAATAAATTTTGTAAAAAAACAAAACAAAAACAATTGTGCTTGCTTGCAGACACAATTTTATCATACTTTCTACCTTGCCAGAACTCCATTCACAGTTAAAGTAGAATTTATTAAACATATTGTTATAACTGTGCCATGCGCACCGCTGTTCAAGATAGCGCAGAAAGTGCGCACTGCTAGAACATTGACTGAGAAGGATGTCAACATGAGAAAGAAGAAAGATTTCCGCCCAAGTAGAGAGCCGATGTGAAAAGACTGTGTTCAGTGCAGTTGTTGTTATAATGTACTTGTGATTTCCCCGTGAATAAACATCTTTGCCTAATAGAGTTGCCTCCCTTAATTTATTACATTATTAATAGATACGTGTTGATAAATGATTGTTTTCAATGACAATTAAACTCGTCTGGATAAAGGGTTTGAAGTCTTATACCGATTTGTCTGTCGTGTGTCTTCTTCTTACGTTTCCAATAATATAGTTTCACAGCCTGCTGTCTTGTGTAGTGCATAAATGTCGCCATACATGTCGAGAATTTTTGGTTTTACATACCTTTCGAGACGGAGATCAGCAAGTCTGGGACAGTCAAACAGAATATTAGGCATTGTTTCTTCTGATAGAAATAGATTGCCTATTCCTGACCTAGACTAATAATACTAAATCTGTGCTAACATAATTTTTTATGTTTTAAGCGATATTTCATGCTTTTGGCTTTTTCAATACGCTATGATTCTATCACAGCGGTTCTCAAACTTTTAAACCTAGCGACCCTTTTTACAATCCCCGACTCTTCCGCGACCCCCACTCACACCCACACAGCAATAGAAGAATAGACAAAAACAATCCATAATTTCGATGGACTTAGTCGACCCCTGACAAATCGTCAATCGACCCCTAAGGGGGTCGCGATCCACAGGTTGAGAACCCTTGCACTAAAAGTACACTATATATGTACATACAATCTGCATGTCTTAACTTCTGGACATCAAAACAATCTCTAATATGTGCACTACGCCCTAATTGATTAATCTTATCTTATCTTATATAATACAGACGTTACTTCAAAAAAGAAGATGATTACGTCCTACGCGTCATGCATTTAGTCATGCATATTAACCAATGACTTAAATTCTGCCAAGTCACTGGTTTTCCTGGCTAGCTCAGGCAACCCATTCCATGCTCTAATAGCACTAGGGAAGAAGGAGTATTTGTACAAATTTGTCCTAGCATATGGGACGAGGAATGTGCCTTTATCTTTGTGTCTTTCAGAGTATTTTATTAAATTTTGTTTTTGTATTTGAAGATTATGGTTCAGTGTTTTATGTATGATTGCTACTTTACTTTTGAGCCTTCTGTCCTGAAGGCTTTCTAAATTTAGTGATTTTACTAAAGGTGTTACTCTAGTCAAATGTGAATATTCGTTTGTTATGAATCTCACTGCTCTATTTTGTGTCTGTTCCAGTTTCTTAATGTTTTCTTGAGTTGAGGGGTCCCAAACGGAGGATGCATATTCTATTATTGGCCTAACCAAGGTTAAGTAACATTTTAGTTTTATGTTCTTATTTGATTTATAGAAATTTCTTTTAATAAATCCTAATGCTTTGTTTGATTTTTTTGTAGTTTCATCAATATGTGGATTCCATGATAGTTTTTCATTTATTATAACACCTAGGTATTTTGCGTTTTTAGTCTGTGATACTGGTTTGCCATGAATAAGATAAGTGGAATTAATTTGTTTTAGTTTTTTTGTTACTCTTAACAACTGACATTTTTCTGGGTGGAAAGACATGCTCCAATTTGATTCCCATTTCTGTAATTCATCTAATTCTCTTTGTAAAATATCTGTGTCTTGTGTTGTTTTTATTGTTCTATATATTATGCAATCGTCTGCAAATAATCTGACTTTTGTTCCTGAACTAATGCAATTTGGTAAATCATTTATGTAAATTAAAAATAGTAGTGGACCCAAGACTGTACCTTGAGGTACACCTGAGTTTACTGTTATCGGTGTTGATTTAGAGCCATTTATTATTACAGTTTGTTCTCTCCCTATCAGAAAGTCTTTAATCCACTGATGCAGTGGACCATTAATGCCGAAATATTTTAATTTTTTAAGCAAACTATGGTGGTGAACTTTGTCAAAAGCCTTAGAAAAATCTAGTAAGATAGCATCTATTTGTTCACTATTATCTAAACCTTTTGAAAAATCATCAATTAGTCCTATTAGTTGTGTTTCACATGATCTATATTTCCTAAAGCCATGTTGGTATGGTGTGAGGACATTATGTTTGTCTAAGTGGTTTATGATGTTGCTACATATTATGTGTTCTAGGATTTTACATGTGATGCTGGTAAGTGATACTGGTCTGTAGTTCCCTGGGTCAGATTTTTCTCCTTTTTTAAATAGGGGGGTGACATTAGCTTCTTTCCAGTCCTTTGGTACTCTGCCCTGGTTAAGTGAAGCCTGAAAGAGTATTTTGAACACTGGGGCTAGCTCATTACTTAGTTCTTTGAGTAATCTAGCTGGAATACCATCAGGTCCAGAAGCTTTATTAGGTTTGGTGTTGGCTAATAGTTTTTTAATTCCATTTTCTTGTACTACTATATCTTCTATGTTGTCTACTTGGGTCAAATTCAGTAATATGTCTTTGTCTCCTGGGGCTGAGAATGCTGATGCAAAGTATTTGTTTAGAATGTTTGCTTTAGTTTCATTATCATTATGTATTATGTTATGTTCATCTTTTAATGGCGCTACGCCTGTTGTTTCCATTTTCTTAGACTTAATGTATGACCATAGGTTTTTGTTGTTATCTTTAGATATTACATTGTTTATGTATTCACTCTGCAGCTGTCTGCTTACTTTTTGGGTTAAGTGTTTAATTTTTATATACTTTTTGTAAACTCTTTCTGCATTAGTTTCTTTAAATTTTCTATAGAGGTTTTCCTTCTGTTTACAAAGCTTCTTTAGTCTATTATTAAACCAGCATTTATTTATTTTGTTTGATGTGTATTTAGTTGGTATATGATTTTCTATTATGCTTTTAAGATGGTTTTTAATGAAATTCCAGAGGTCATCGACTGGTTGGTTAATGTCTTTTTCTAATAAGAATGTTTGTTGAAAGTTTAGTGCAGCTTGGTGTAGTTGTGTTAGGTTACATTTATTCCAGAGTAAGATTTTTCTTTTGGGTTTTGTATTGGCTACTGCTTTTATCTGACTGTGTATTTTTATGATCTCATGGTCTGATAGACCAGGGATAATTTCATAATCAACTACTAATCCAGGTCTGTTGGTTAAGAAGAGATCTAATGTGTTGTTTAATCTAGTTGGCTTTTTAATGATTTGATCTAAACTTAGGTTGTGTAAAGTTTCTATGAAAAGCTCATTTATGTCCTTAAGGTTTTGGTGTTTATCTATGGTTAGTGTTTTCCAATTTATATCAGGTAGGTTGAAATCACCCATAATCCAAAAAACTGCATTTTTATTTGTCTCTTTAAGTGTAGTAATCTGATTACATAGTTCCTGCATGTATTCTAAACTAGAATTTGGTGGTCTGTAAATGCTGCCTATTATTAGGGATGTTGAGGTGGTATTAATTTTACAAAATGTTGATTCTACATTTTTTGAGTTAGGTAAGGTAATTTCTTCTGCTATAAGAGTGTTTTTTATTGCTAAAAGAACTCCTCCATGATTATCAGCCCTATCTTTTCTAAAAATTTCATAATTACTATTGAAAATTTCTGCATTATAAATTTCAGGATGCAGCCAAGTTTCTGTTCCTGCAATTATGTCTGGTTTCTCACATTCTAATAAAATTTCTAAGTCTGCTGTTTTGTTCCTAATGCTTTGAAAATTTATAACTAAGGTTTTAAGGTATTTTGGTATTACTTCTTTAGTAGGTTTGTTAAGTGAGGCTGTTGTATTAATTTTAGTAGATTTAGGTTTAACAGGAGTGGATCTGGCTAGTGGTTGGTGAGTTTGGTTCGGGATGGTGTTTAGGATGTTGTATGGGTTAGAAGTGTCCGCATCAAAGGAATCAAACAGTCCTGATGTAAACTGAGGTAACCCACACGGTACACAGTGCCATGATGCGTCTTTGTTGCCTAAGGCATAATACACAGGTGTATTCATATGGAGACATGATGCATGGTACCATTCATCGCAGGTGTCACATTGAATGGCTTTCTGTTTCAGGGTGCATATTTTTTTGCAGATGTTGCATCTATCTTTAGATCTAGGCCCTGGATTTGACTCTACATCTCCTGCCATTAATATTAACAGTGATAGGTATTTATTTCTGCTGTGTCTGATTGAGAACTTCCATTTGTGATGGGTAATCTTCTTTAATGTTATAGATGTGTATGTTAGGTTATTTTTGAAGTTGCATTGTTCTAAAGTGTGATGATTGATTATGACTGTTGTTTCCTTTTTAAGTTTAGTGTTGACAGAGGTAGATCTAGTTCTGTGTTCAGCTAGTGTGCATTTGGTGATTATTAGGATAAATAGCCAGAGCAATTTCATTTCAGATTAATGATCTGAATCTCTCACGCAAAACTAATTTAATTACATTTGAAATAATGGTAGTAGAACTAGTGGATCCAGAACTTTGGAGTGGGGGGGGGGCGATTTTTCTTTTCAAACTCAAACCCTAAAGCCCAGTAATCCCTCGCCCTATGCATAAAAGTGCGTACAGCGCGCACACACACACACACATATATATATATATATATATATATTATATATATATATATATATATATATATATATATATAAGAATAAAAAAGCAGCATTTCTCAACCTTCGGCGAAAAACAAAACAACTGGGGCAGCGCTATAAGGCTCTCTTGTAGGGTTCGGGGCACTGGCGGATCCAGGGGGGGCGGTAGGGGCGATCGCCCCCCCCACTCGGCCGACCCCCCCCCCCCCCCAAGGGGGGGGCGGACGAACTTTAGTATAGGATTCACACAATTTGTATACGAATTTATTACTTATGTTAAAAATATATACTAATTATTTATATTTCAACCTATTTTTAGATTATTTCGCCCCCCCCTTCCTCTAGTATGTTGGCCGATTTGGTGGGGTCGGGAGGGGGCGATGGTATCAATCCCGCCCCCCCCCCCCCTTAAATTTCGAGTGGGGGGGGGGCGGTCCAATTTATTAGTAGAAATCACAGCCTGCTAACAAAATCAATTAAATATCTATATCCTTGTAACTTGTTATTGATATTTTGACCGATCTTTATATTATGTCGTTCCCTGTTTGCCGATTGGTGGGGGGAGGGGACGAATACCTCTTCTGCCCTTCCCACCTAAACCCTTTGAGTGGGGGGGGGCGGTGCGTTTTTATGGAGAAATCATAGTTTGCGAACAAAATTAGTTGAATTAATATATAAATTTTATATTATGTCGCTCCCTTTCTGGTATTTTGGCCGATTTGGTGGGGTGAGGGGGGGGGCGATTGCATGTACTGCCCTCCCCAATCTAGCCCTCTGAGTGCTGGGGGGGGCGGTCCTAATTTTGTGGAGAATCATAGTTTGTGAATAAAATTAGTTGAATATCTATATAATATAAACTACGTATTGATATGTGACCCATTGTAAATATGTCGTACCACACTCTAATCTCAAATTGTATCATTAGAAAATTTAAATGAAAAAGGGTTGTACCAGGTGGGAGGGGCGATACATGCAATCGCATTTCTCCCATCGGACAAATCAATACTTTTTCTTTTTGTATTATAGTTAAGAAATTACAAAATTAAACAAATCTGTCACTAATATAATTTATATATACTATAAATTAAATTCTCATATCGAGTCGCCCCATACCTATTCTTTAATGCCAAATGCAATCTTTAGCAGAAATTAGTAAAGGAGCGAGGATTAATCGTTTTCACTCTACCATTCCCATTTCCAGACAGAGTTTTTGTAATTTCACATGAAGTTATCATAAGTATTTTATGAAAGACTTTGCATTGGAAAAGTTAGAATTCAAACGAAATTTTTCAGTATAAGAGTCATGATTGAGATGAGTTCTAAACTCAAATAACGTTTTCATAGTCGCCTTTTTCCAACCTTTACTCAATCTGATATTTTTCTAGCTAAATAAATTTGGGACTATAACTCACAATTTATACTTTAATTTTCTTGAATACTATTTATCGAATAAGTTTTTTTTTTGTTCGGCGGCGATCCTCAAAGCAAAAATCTAAATACGTGGGGTATCCTATCTTTTCAAGGAACAAATCGGTTTTATTTGCAATGTATTATGGGTCTATAAATTCAAATTAGAATATTTTTCAAGTACAACATTATTCGAAAGGTCGTTTTTTAATAGTATGAATAATGAGCTTCAGGTCAGGAGAATGCGTTTCTGCAGTGAAGAATGCAAGAAAACGCTTTTGGCGTCGGGGCTTCGCCCCGAAGTCCATTTATGAGTAATGAGTTGTAGATGTCAGGAGAATACGTTTCTACAGAGAATAATGCAAGAAAACGCTTTTGGCGTCGGGGCTTCGCCCCGAACTTCATTTATGGGTAATGAGTTGTAGATGTCAAGAGAATGCGTTTCTGCAATGAAGAATGCAAGAAAACGCTTTTGGCGTCGGGGCTTCGCCCCGAACTCCATTGATGAATAATGAGCTGTACTTGTCAGGAGAATGCGTTTCTGCAGTGAAAAAAGCAAGAAAACGCTTTTGGCGTCGGGGCTTTGCCCCGAACTACATTGTGAAGAATGGGCTGTACTTGTCAGGAGAATGCGTTTCTGCAGTGAAAAAAGCAAGAAAACGCTTATGGCGTCGGGGCTTCGCCCCGAACTTCACCAGAGAACCTTATAGCACTGCCCCAGTTGTTTTGGTTTTCGCCGAAGGTTGAGAAATGCTGCTTTTTTATTCTCATATTTATATATATATATATATATATATATATATATATATATATGTGTGTGTGTGCGTGTGCGTGTGTGTGTGCGTGTGTGTGTGTGTGTGCGTGCGTGTGTGCGTGTGTGTTTGTGCGCGCGCGCGTGCGCTGTATGCACGTTTATGCGTAGGGTTAGGGTTTACTGGGCGTTAGGGTTAGGGTTTGGAAAAAAAATCGCCCCCCCCCCCCACTCCAAAGTTCTGGATCCGCTAGTGGTTCGGGGCGAAGCGTTTTCTTGCTTTTTTCACTGGAGAAACGCAATATCCTGACAAGTACAGCTCATTATTCATAAATGGAGTTCGGGGCGTAGCCCCGACGCCAAAAGCGTTTTCTTGCATTCTTTACTGCAGAAACGCATTCTCCTAGCCTAAAGCTCATTATTCATACTATTAAAAAAGAACCTTTCGAATAATGTTGTACTTGAAAAATATTCTAGTATGAATTTATAGGCCCATAATGCAATGCAAATAAAACCGATTTGTTCCTTGAAAAGATAGGATACCCCACATGTTTAGATTTTGGCTTTGATGATCGCCGCCGAACAAAAAAATTCGATAAATTGTATTCAAGAAAATTAAAGTAGAAATTCTGAGTTATAGTCCCAAATGTATAAAACTAGAAAAATATCAGATTGAGTAAAGTTTGGGAAAAGGCGACTATGAAGACATTTATTGAATTTAGAATTCATCTCAATCATGACTCTTATACTGAAAAATTTCGTTTGAATTCTAGATTTTCCAATGCAAAGTCTTTCTTAAAATAATTATGATATATTCATGTGAAATTACATAAACTCTGTCTGGAAAGGGGATGGGCGATAGAGTGAAAACGATTAATCCTCGCTCCTTTAATAATTTCTGCTAATGATTGCATTTGGCATTAAAGAATAGGGGTTGGGCGACTCGATATGTGAATTTAATTTATAATATATATACATTATATTAGTGACAGATTTCTTTAATTTTGTAATTTCTTAACTATAATACAAAAAGAAAAAGTATTGAATTGTCCGATGGGGGAAATGCGATTGCATGTATCGCCCCTCCCACCTGGTAAAACCCTTTTTCATTTAAATTTACTAATGATACAATTTGAGATTAGAGTGTGGTACGACACAATATACAATGGGTCACATATCAATACGTAGTTTATATTATATAGATATTCAACTAATTTTGTTCACAAACTATGATTCTCCACAAAAATAGGACCGCCCTCCCAGCACTAAAAGGGCTAGAGTTTGGAGGGCAGTACATGCAATCGCCCCCCCCCCCTCCTCACCCCACCGAATCGGCCAAAATACCAGAATGGAAGCGACATAATATACAATTTATATATTAATTCAACTAATTTTGTTCACAAACAATTATTTCTCCATAAAAACGCACCGCCCCCCCACTCAAACGGTTTAGGTGGGAAGGGCAGTAGAGGTATTCGCCCCCCCCACCAATACGCAAACAGGGAACGACATAATATAAAGATCGGTTAAAATATCAATAACAAGTTGTAATGATATAGATATTTAATTGATTTTGTTAGCAAGCAGTGATTTCTACAAATAAATTGGACCGCCCCCAATCTCGAAATTGTAGGGGAGGGGGCGAGATTGATACCATCGCCCCCTACTTACCACACCAAATCGGCAAACATACTAGTGGTGGTGGGGGGGGCGAAATAATCTAAAAATAGGTTGAAATATAATTAATTAGTATATATTTTTAACATAAGTAATAAATTCGTACACAAATTGTGCGAATCCTATACTAAAGTTCGTCAGCCCCGGGGGGGGGGGGTCGGCCGAGTGGGGGGGGGGGCGATCGCCCCTACCGCCCTCCCCCCCTGGATCCGCCAGTGGGTAATAGTACAATTTCTTAGGTTATTTTAAGCATATTTTCTGCTATACTATTTACAAGGTTAAATACGTTTTAATTAAAAGTAACATCTCTATAGATAAATTTTATTCTATTTCATTGATTTAAATCACAGATTTATTTTAAAAAAAAAAGGAAATGTATTAATAAACAGAAAGAAAGAAAACATGAAATATTTACCCAGAATGCAAAATAGCAACGATCTGTTTGAATGAATGATTTTCTTTTATAACAAATTGTTTTATACTTATGCATTCCTTATCTAAACATGTTTCTAACTAATTTTTTAAGCACCTAAACAACCATTCAAATACATTTATTGCCATTGAAAACAAAACAAATACAAAAAAAAATTATTCTAGTAACTAATGACAACGAACCTATAATGAAGTTCCAAGAACAGATTAACAGAAAGCGTTTGAACTCGATCTACCAGGAGAACTAGAGCGTAAAATTATTATTATTATTATTATTATAGCTTTTATATAGCGCTACTTTCATTTATATAGCATGCTCAGAGCTCTTTTGGTCCAATCTCATTTGTGAACCAGTGGGGGGAGGGGGTATCTAGAAGTTGGTTTTCCATGCTGCCTATAGGGCCTATAGGCGCTCAGAAAACACAACTCTGCAAGTCGGGTGTCGAACCTAGAGCCCCCTTCTAGATAGCCAAGCCAAGCCAAGCCAAATTCAAGCGCACTTGGCCTCTCGACCATGCTTCCCACCGGCGTCAATATGTTGTATTCCATGTTAATATGACACTGACGCAACAAAAAACAAACTAAAATATATCTGAAGTTTTTTTTTTAAATTCAAAACCACATTTAGCTACGGTCATAGAATTTGATGACTGTAGTTTGCTTTAGAAATAATATTGAAGAGAGAGGCTTTCAACCTTAAAACGATCGGTAGGGGGATTTTAAACTCAAAACTATCGTGAGGGGTTTTAAAATTTTAAAAAAGCCATGTGGAGGAGAGGGGTTGAAACTAAAAACCCCCATTGGCTTCTCAAAGAATTTTAGTGCGTAATTTACTTTTTTTAGCGGCCCACAAAAGGGGAAAAGACGCCATTAGTTTTGTGTGAAATGTCTATCTATCTGTCCGTCCGTCCCGCTTAGATCTCGTAAACTAGAAAAGATAGTGAAAATCCGACTTCACAATATTTTATACTATTCAAAGTTCTGAATAACGGCTACTTTTTTGTTTTCTGAAAGCGAAAAATCTAATTTTTTAAATCACTTATGCAAGCAGTTTTTTTTTTAAGAAAAAAGGCTAATTAGTATGCATTACAAGTTAGACCTAATTAAAAAGAATAGTAATCTTGTAAATTGCATTTTCTTGAACATTTTATTTTAGCGTAAATGTTGCTTTTTTTTTTTTTTTGAGGATTCGAATAAGAGATTGAATCTTTTCAAAACAATTACATCATTTATAAGACTTCAGTTAGGCCAGGAGAGGCGCGGTAGCTGAACGTTAAAGCGCTTCGCTTCCGAACCGGGGGTCTCGGGTTCAAATCCTGGTGAAGACAGGGATTTTCAACCTCGGAATCCTTGGGCGCCTCTGAGTCCACCCAGCTCTAATGGGTACCTGACATTGGTTAAGGAAAAGTAAATGCGGTTGGTCGTTGTGCTGGCTACATGACACCCTCGTAAACCATAGTCCACAAAAAACAGGTGAACTTTGCATCATCTGCCCTTTAGACCACAAGGTCTGAAAGGGGAACTAGTTAAGCCAGGTTCACGTCTCGTCTAATTTTGCATTCACTTGCACTTATCTTTTGATCTGCTGGACCGTTGGGGCACTACACAAGATCTGTCAACCTTCTTTCCCCATTTTTATCTCTCATTTGTCTTTGATATAATTTCATTCGGATGTTCTTTCTGAAAATATTGAAGCCTGCCTGGGTGGACCACACAAACTGTCTTTGTAACCTTGTTTTTTAATGTTATTTAACGTGAATGAAAATAGAATTGTACCTTACATAAATTGTCAGCTTATGTCAACCTTTTTAAGTGATCCGGACGGATTCTAGAACTATTTAATTCTATAGGTTAATGTTGGTTCCTTGATGGCTAATTTACAAGCAATTACGCCTACATTTATTAACCTGGAAATGTGAATTATGAATTTTGTTAAATATTTTTATAATTATTTTTTTTTATTTACAAATTATTGAAGTCGCATTACATCTGATTTTAATGTCACCACAACCTTCACATTTCCTTTAGTCTTTTGAACCGTTGGGGCACTACACATGATCTGTCGACCGTCTTTATCCAATTCCCCTTGTCTTTGTCCATGCATTACTAGCGGATACAGAGATTTTGAGTGGGGGGGGGGGCAATTTTTTTCAAGCCCTATCTATTTAAGCCCTAACCATATTTGTGTACACGCACTCACACAAACACATTGAATTTATAGCGGCAAAGTTTCTCAACGTTCTATTGAAGAAAAAAACTAAATTGGTGTCCCTCCTTGTCGACAGACATACTTGCGGAGCACTGTAAGTTTGGAGCGCCGACTCCGATCGTTTTATTGCAGTCTGAGATGCACAAACGCATTCTCCTGGCTTTTGCTTCTCACTATCTGTCCTATTAAAAATGCGGGTCAAAATAAATAAAATGAAATAAAATAGGATCAAGGGCGTCTTCAATAGCTAGTCGCTCTAAGCGAGCTCAGTTAGCTAACCCAGCCGAATTTTGTTTCTTCATTCTTAGACGCTCAAAGGCATTCCAAGAAGACTACAGCTTGCTATTCATCCTATTAAAAAGGCAGGTCATATTTTAAGAAATATAATACAGGTGTGGGCACGGGCACACTGTGTGGGTGACAATAGCCCCTACCGCCCCCCTCCCATGGATCCGCCATTGCCTTTGATAGTTTCTTTCAATGACAGCACAACCATTCTTTTAAGTTTTCTGCCCATTGATTACTTTGTCTGCCTCTTCGTCGTTTCCAGGTTCTGTTCCTTTAAGGAAGGTCTTTGGGAGCCCTGAGGACCGACTTGGTGATTTGATCATTAGGTTTCAGTCAGGGGTTTTAATAATGATTAGTAGGTCATTGTGGGGCTAAATAGCCGTTGTTATCCAGTATCTAATTTCTTCGTTTGTAATTGGGTCTTTGAAGGTGATACCTTCTTTAACATCTCAATTCCATTGCAATTCTCCTCTAAAGTTATGCAGTCAGCGTTCAAGATTCTAAAGCATACAATAATGTGACCATGACCAAGAAGCGCATTAGTGTCGAAGGTAATGTTTTATCTTAACAGACTGTTTTTAAGTTTTGCAAGTGGTGCTGTGGCCAAAAGTTGAGGCCTGGTTCCTTCATCTGAAACAAGGGATTTAAAACTACTAACACTGGCCAACTTGTTACCCACAACAATGACTTTGAAACATTACTAAATATTTATAGACATTAATTTGCATATTGTATCATTAGTAAATTTAAATGAAAAAGGGTTGTACCAGGTGGGAGGGGCGATACATGCAATCGCCTTCTACCCACCGGACAAACAAATCCTTTTTTTTTATTGTAGTTAAGAAATTAAAAGATAAAACAAATATCGCATTTCCCCCATCGGACAATTCAATACTTTTTCTTTTTGTATTATAGTTAAGAAATTACAAAATTAAAGAAATCTGTCACTAATATAATTTATATATATTGTTACGAATCTCACTATCCAGGCTGTTTGTACCACATGACACCACCAACTGAAAGAACTTGACAACTCAGGGCTCCAAATAACGTACTAGTTTAATGTCAATAAAATAACAACCAATATTGTACAATTGTCAGCACGTAACACAAGACTGTACAAATATCTCTCAAGTTAATAGCCGTGCCGCCGTATCAACTCTTGCACTGGTCTCTCTGTCTCGTCTCGGACTTGTACTGAGCCGTAGTAACGAACTGTAGATCGGGAAGTTGTAACTGACTTGTCTCTGATACCTTCGCTATCTATATAGGGTCCCTGCTGGCTTTCTAGAATCTTTCTAGAACCGGGCAGAACGCCGCTCGACCATTCCAGGTGGTCATATGACTACATCCCTCGTGACGCTCCTGAGCTCTGTTTACGACGCCGATCCTACTCGAACCTTCATATTGACACTCGTAACGGTTTACCGTCGTAGCTAGTCACGGTTGACCGCTCGTCAAGCCGTTGGCCTGGGACAATTTGCGTCGGCTGACTACACACACACCACTACCCCCATCTGTGCCACCACCAGGTTTATAACAATATTATAAATTAAATTCTTATATCGAGTCGCCCAACCCCTAATCTTTAATGCCAAATGCAATCATTAGCAGAAATTATAAAAAAGAGCTTGGAATAATCGTTTTCACTCTATCGCCCCTCCCCTTTCCAGACAGAGTTTATGTAATTTCACATGAATATATCATAATTATTTTAAGAAAGACTTTGCATTGGAAAAGCTAGAATTCAAACGAAATTTTTCAGTATAAGAGTCATGATTGAGACGAGTTCTAAACTCAAATAATGTCTTCATAGTCACCTTTTCCCAACCTGTGGGTAGCGGTTCTATTTTTTTATAGAAATCATAGTTTGTGAACACAATGAGTTGAATATAATATAAGCTACGTATTGATATGTAAACCCATTGTATATGATGTCACACCACACTCTAATCTCAAATTTTATGATTATTAAATATAAAATAAAAAAGGGTTGTACCAGGTGGAAGGGGCGATACATACAATCGCCTTCCCCCCACCGGACAAACAAATCCTTTTTTTTTGTATTATAGTTAATAAATTAAAAGATAAAACAAATATTTTACCCTAGACTTTAATGCCAAATGCAATCATTAGCAGAAATTATAAAAAAGAGCTAGGATTAATCAATTTCACTCTACCGAAAAGTTAGAATTCAAATGAAATTTGTCAGTACAAGAGTCACGATTGAGAGTTCTAAACCCATATGACCATCACAAAGTCGCCTTTTCCAACCTTTACTCAATCTGATATCTTCTAGTTACATAAATTTGGGACTATAACTCACAATTTACGCTTGAATTTTATTGAATGTTATTTATCGAATATTTTTTTTCGGCAGCGATCCTCATAGCCTTAATCTAAATATGTGGGGTATCTTATCTTTTCAAGGAACAAATCGGTTTTATTTGCAATGTATTAAGGGACTATAAATTCATATTAGAATTCTTTACAACAATGCGTTTCTTCTGTGAAGAATGCAAGAAAACACTTTTGTCGTAGGGCTTCGTCCCGAACTCCACTGATGAATAATGGGCAGTAGATGTCAGGAGAATACGTTTTGGCAGTGAAAAATGCAAGAAAACGTGTTTGGCGTTGAAGCTTCGCCCCGAAACCAATTGATTGATAATTAGCTGTAGATGTCAGGAGAATACGTTTCTTCAGTGAAGAATGCAAGAAAATGATTTTGGAGGCGAGGCTTCGCCCCGAACCTCTCTGGAGAAGAATACAGCGTTCTCCCAGACCCTCAAGCTTGCAAGAGAAATTCCTCAATATGTCTGTTTTATTGTTGTTTTTATTCTCCAAAGATTGAGAAACACTGCTTTTATATATGTATATGCTGTACGCACGTTTATGCATAGGGTTAGGGTTTACTGGGCGCTAGGGATAAGGTTTGGAAAAAATCGCCCCCCCCCCCCACTCCATAGTTCTGGATCCGCTAGTAGTGACCACAGACAGGAGAAGGTGCAAAGGCGAGCAACTGGCGCCAGTAAGCTTCGAGCAGGAGGGTCTCGTTATCCTTGGTTTGCTACCCATCTATGAGAAGGAAAACTCTGAATGCAAACCTCCTCTGCCTTGCGGTTATACCCAAACGCGGAAAAGACTTCGGGAGACAAACCTGAGGAGCTGGTTTAGTATGCATATAAGTTGGACATAATTTAAAACAACAATTAATAAGTAGTTTTTCATATTATCGAGTGAACTGCAGTGCGATATTGTAACCTTACAATACTCAACCTAAGGGATTTTATTATATTTGTTTTATGCAAATGTTTTTTTCTTGAGGAATTGAGTGATAGATTGACCCTTTACAAAACAATTAGATCAATTAGATATTCATTTCTACCAGTGGCGGGGCTCCATTAATAAAGTACAGTGACTAGTCATCTGCCGAAATTGAAAAACACTAAATTTGGCTCAATAAAGATGGCTAAGACAGATTTTAGGAGTCAGTTATAGAGATTGGGTCTAAATCAAGAGAATCCTATGCCGAACTGGGAGTCGACCCCAGAACGTGACATGAGGTTTGCGGGACATATTCTCTGACAAAAAGAATTACGCATAATAAGAGTTGCGATGACATCTTTGTACAACTTGGCGCCACACATTCATGGAGGTCCTCAAAGCAGGAGGCTTCAGTCATTACCAGTGACAGATTTTTGTGGAGACAGCTTGCCGCCCAATGCGCCGAACGGCGCGGGAGGATCTAAGTCAGTAAGAATAGCACATTAGGTTTTTGAAATAAAACTTTTTAATAGCAGGAAAATGCACTGAAGATACCTCAGAATATGCATTTTGTTGGCTTTCAATTCCAGAAATAGTGCTTGGCGGCGGGGCTCCACCCCGTGCTGAGTGAGCTTCTAGCGTTTCTTCAGACCCCCTTACTGCCAATGGCGGGGAATCTACAATTTTCCCACACATCAATACATTCCAATTTTTTATTCGCGCGGGGGGGGGGGAGAAAAAAATCCCTTACAAAAACCCCTGAAAAAAAATCCTGGCTACGCCCATGATACATATATACTTTCCCCACCTAATGTCAGGTATTAGATCTGGGTGGACTCAGAAGCCGCCAAAAATCTAAAAATTAAAAATCCCAGTCTCTATCAGGATTTAAACATGGAACCCCTGTTCGGAACCCAAGAGTTTTAACCTCTCAGCCAACGATCCTCCAAATAGACATTATAAAACTACAAATAAAAAAAAATTACATTCTTAACCTGTTAGTTTGCTTTCTAATTTGCATTAAATTAACATTTAAAATTGTCGGCTGCTAAACGGACCAAACTGCTGAGTATATTAAACAAAGTTCCCACCATAGATAAGCCTAAGCAATCATGTATTTAAAAGTTTAAACCAAAACCTGGATAAGACACAGCAGCTACTTGGCGATTGACAGATTGACAGCTACATTTCTTAATTGACTTGGAGAAGGGCAACAGTGTTACTTTTGCAAACGTAAGCTGGATTTCATGTAAGCTTTTTTGTTGGTGACAGGAACCTATAAACTAACTACGATAGTGACATATGACGAACGGTTGTCTTTTTATGAATGTAACAGTTTATTTTTATGAAAATAAATTGAAGAAATTTAAATGTACTAAATAATTCAAAAGTTATTCAATTTTTTAAAAAAGTATACTTGAAAATAAAAGAAAATACATTTTTAGACAAATGCACTCAACTAAACATCCAAAAATGTATTATTATGGATGTAGTTACTCAACGATCTTCTGGAAGTATACGGGTATACATTCATCAACTCATCAAATGCTTCTTACTTTACAATCTCTAGTTCTTTACATCTTGAGACATACCAACTCTCTCTACCGTCTTGACGATACAGTCATAGTTAATAATCAGGAATTAAAGCCACAACAACACTGGGTCCAAAACAAAACTAAAACTGAATTGATGGCAAGGGTTTTCAGCAGCAACAGCGTCTGATATAAGACCAAACAGTACTTAAGTCAATAACACCTCTTTCAAGTTACAGGTCTACTTTCTTTCAGTATACACAATACACACTGGTCATTCTTACAAATCAAAACATTGAGGACTCATTCAGAAGAGAGTTTAATTTGGGCTATCCAGATAAAAGTCACAATAAGCAGACTAAAACATAAAGATGGAGATACTGACAGTTGGTTACAAAAATATACAGGAATTTACAACCGAATCAAACCCAAACTTTAAAACTGATCGGTATTAAGCGAACCGAACTAATTGTTTTTACATTGACCGATTTTGCAATATTTAAAAAAAAAAGAAAAGAAAAAATGTTTTTTAGAGAGATTTTTTGACAGTTTTTTTTATTTTTTATTTTTGAAAACTGGATCATTTTGTATCTTCTTCTTTTAATGCACCTTGAATGGTAGCGAACCTTTTATTATTGTTAATGAAATTGGAGAGTAAAAAAAAACAACTATAAGTAGAGTCTGAAAGTAAAAACTACCAGGAAAGTGGAAAGATCTTTGTCTTTTATGGAGCACGAAAATAAGCCAACATTTTTTATTGGTATAGAGAAATGTGTTTCTGTTTTTAAAGAATGTAGCTTTTAACAGCATTATAAAATCAAAAACATACACAAATATTGCGGCATTTTTAGTTTGCGCCACAAAGACAAGATTGCAAAGAAACGCCTAGAGATTAGTGCATTGGTTGGCAAAAAAATTCTGTTACGCTTCCGCTGCCTAAAATGTAAGTACATGTTCATACTTCGCAAACCAAGCTTTCCCATTTCACAGGGCAAGCAAGCAAAAACAGGCTTTGTCATTTTCCTTTGCAGAAAGGTGAAACTATTTCTTATAATAATATTAAGCTTGTCTTCGAGTTAAAATATTAATTAGGAATGCAGTATTTCCGCTATCTCAGCGGACCCAGCTGTGACCAAATTATTTTGCCTTCATCTATCGTAGAAATAACCATTGTCGCATGTGGTTGATTTCGATTTTCTTTTCGCTGTCTACGTCTGTGCTCAGTAGCGGGATTTTCTTTTGGTCTCAAAAGTGTATCCCGCGGCCTTTGAAAGTTAGAGAAAATTTTTACTTTTTAGATTCCTTAAATGTGGAAGTTATAAAAGCAAATAAAAGCAAAAACAAGAACCAGTCTTAACTACCATCAGCTCACCATTTAGTGCAGAAGCTGACTCAGCTCCGGAGGACATGACTCAAAGTAAATTATGACATAAAAAAAAATTCCAGTCATATCTACCATATGCCAGAAGCTGTATTTCTACTCTTTAAAAAATTTGTTGCTAAACTTTCACATTATTTGGATACAAATACATGTGTGAACAAGTACAGTTTAGTGGAAACTAAGCAAGTGTTATCACAGTTTGATGCTGACTGCTAGTAATTTGACAACAGTCAAAAGATTACGACTGGTAAGCTTGTTTCGCTATTCATTAACATAGCTGACTAGTGTTAACAGTTAAATACTTAACATCAGTTACAACTATGCATTAGTAGTGAAATGATATGATGTGAAAAGACAATATACTTTTTTTTGTAATCGTAAAATTGGTTCCAAAGCCACGATTGGGAATGGAAAAATGAATAGTGAATGTATATTCTACCTTATAAAGTAGAAATTAAGGCTTATGTATGTATGAATGTATGTATGTATGTATGTATGTATTTATGTATGTATGTATGTATCTATGTATGTATGTATGTATGTTAGGAATAGAAATCAAAACCGTTTCACTAATCTTGATAAAACTTGGCAGAAATGTTCCTTGGATACTAACTTATAATTTAGTGTATGTATTGTAGCCCTACAACAAACTTAAGACTAGTTAAGACCCTCAAAAAAATTGACCAACTCTATTAAAGCTATAGTATTTTATGGATTTAGGCTTTGTTTACAATGTTGACATGTGAAAAGATCGAAAGGATTTATATCTAAATCTATATTTAAGAATTACACTTTGTGTCATATAGTTGTTTTTTTACTTTCACATAGAATAATAAAACAGATTTCATTATATAATGAAATTAAACTTCAAATTTGTGTCTTAAAAGCATTTTTTACATAAATTCGTTCATTATAGCTGCGAATTAGATTTCCTGACGAACAATATATCATTAGACAATACCGTAATGTTGCACATCTTTCCATTCCTAGATCTAAAACCCTAATTCAACTCTAAGATGATAGAACTTCTCTTCGCAAAGATAGTTTTATACTTTAACACATGAACATACTAATTATAGTCTATTCATTTCATATTTTAATCAAATTAACAATCAAATTTGTTTTTGAAAAGCATTTTTACATGAATGCAACTCTATTCTTAAAATCGCGTGAATGTAGGTCAATTTTATCTCCATTCATAATATTTTTTTATTCATGAATTCATGCATTCGCTTATAACATTATTGTTTTCTTTGTTTCTAATGCATTATATCAGTGACTACATCAGCAATACGCAAGTTAAGACCCGAGGTAAGCGGGTAATATCTGTCTAGTATGGTTTAAATATGAATTAAAAGAAATTTTACACTGTTAGCAAGCGTATTTTTCAAATTTGTAAGTACATATATATATTTATATGGTCCCCCAGTCCCAATTTTTTTTAAATGCAGAATCTGAAAGAAAAAGGTTGCTCAGCCCTGGATTATAGGACTGTTTATAGGAATGCTTATTTCCAAATCTTTAAAAACGTATCTGAACTGCCTGTGGTTAAGACAACTAGCTCTTATAATGACATCAATGATCAATGAGATATTAGGGTCAATAGCATGTTTTATATTAAATGCAAATTTGCATAATCAATCCTGTGTAGAGGTAAGTTTTGGTTGGAATATTGTTCTTTAATTTCATTATAAACACACATTTGTCTCAGTTAAAGCACGGGCCCCATCAGTTGTTACACTCGCAATCTGAATCCACAGTTCTTCATAACATAGAATAAATACTGAATGTGCGTCTTTGACTCAATGTTTCAATGTAGGCCTTCTTTAACTTTTCAGAATGTCAAGATAAGACACTGTTTCGTTTTTTTAGCCACTTCATTACAAGAATCGAAAATTTGATAAATTACATAGAAATAGATACTTTCAAATATCTATTTCTAATAATCATGTATATTTTGCAAATACATTCTGAAGACAAATCTAAGAATTTTAGAGGTTCGCGGGCCGCAGAAAACACGCCAGTTTGCCGCATATAGCGCGAGGTCCGCTGCTCTAGATGTATTATTAAATTAAATTACATACCTGATCCTAACCATTACTATACATTTTTTTCAAAGTATTCATTTTAAAATTTAAAAATAGAAAAATACTAAGCTCATGTTAGCTCATGTATGAGATGGGTACGAACAGTAGTAAAGCAGTATTGTCAAATGTCAAGGTTGTGTTCAGTAGTTCACGTAACAACAGTTCCAGTTGACCTGTAAGTCTTGCAGACGTACAGTCCTTACTCTTTGACACTGATTATGTAATTATGAATGACTAAATCATAGATAATTACCTCTTTAAGACTAATAGGCTACGGTAAACGTGATTGAATAGCCGTGCGGAACGTTTTGCTAGGTAGCTGTCTGTTACGCTCAGAAAGCTCTTTTCATTCCCTCGAGGCTAGGGTTGAATGGATGAATGAACTTTGCGACTTTAACCTAGGACGCACGTTATGTCTGGCACGCAGTATTTTGGAAGCCTTATCGGCATCCATATGATACCAATAACCATGCAGGCTCTTGAGGTGACATTTTTAAAAAATTTCAAATACAGTTCCGTTTCGGTAAAGACAGCATCTTATGACCTGTTGATTCTACGAGGCTATCAATGTTTAACAGTTCACATTAGCATCAATAAAGACAAGTAGCCCTAATTAAAATACATTAAATCAGATTTAAATAGGAAATCGCGTAGTGATCAAGTTTAAACCAGTTGCGAACTATAGTTATAGTTATTTCTATATGAAAGAATCATGGGTCAGTTATATTTTTTTTAACATAAAGGAGACTTTTGAAGTATTGATTCCTTGATAATAATAAATAAAGAAATAAATTGTTTTCTTGACTTTCGAGGAGATACGATCTGAGACCGCCCTCAAAAATACAATTTCCGCGGTATTTAATTTCATATGCGTACAACATTTTCGTATAGGAACAACTTTACATCTTTTAAATTTGACCTTCTCTTAATAATCTTTACATCCCAACTGTTTCTGACGTTATTGCCTGTAACGGAGCAACGAGCTATTGGTCTACACAGGTTGCGACGCCGCAGGGCAATTATGAGACCTTCTAAAACGATTGATGTTCTATACTGTAACCACTATTTGGCTTTGGCGTTCGGACCACGCATCATGAGAGATAATACATTATACTAGCCATATTAAGAGAATGGTCATCATTTCCTAAAAGACTCAGTTGTCTAAAAAGGGTGGGTTTGGACACACACCTGTGTGCTCATACCTGTAGAGCGAGGAAGGCGTGGGTGCGGGTGGATAGAGGTTCTAAAAGGTGTTAGAGAGTTAGAATGCGTGGGTGGTGTCCAGCATGGTTAAACTGCGTAGATAATTATATATATATATATATATATATATATAGATATATTGTTATAAACCTGGTGGCGGCACAGATGGGGGTAGTGGTGTGTGTGTTGTCAGCCGACGCAAATCGCCCCAGGCCAGCGCTAGACGAGCGGTCAACCGTGACGAGTTACGTCGGTCAGCCGAGTCGAGTATCAACAGGACGGTTCCTGAAGGAACAGAGCTCAGGAGCGTCACGAGGAATGTAGTCATCTGACCACCCAGAATGGTCGAGCGACGTTCTGTCCGGTTCTATAAGGCCAGCAGGGACCCTATATAAAGAGCGAAGGTATCAGAGGCGAACCAGTCACAACGTCCCGATCTACAGTTCGTTACAACGGCTCAGTACAAGTCCGAGGCGAGACAGAGAGAGACCAGTGCAAGAGTTGACACGGCGGAGAGATATTTTACAGTCTTGTGTTACGTGCTGCCAATTGTACAGTATTGGCTGTTATTTATTGACATTAAACTGTTACGTTAATTTGAAGCCCAGAGTTGTCAAGTCCTTTAAGTTGGTGGTGTCTGGTGCAGTTTGCAGAGAGCCTGGATAGCGAGATTCGTAACAATATTATTAGTGCAAAGCGACAAGCTAAAAAAAACTCCGTAAATGATTTCTTCTGTGACCGTCTTAACAACTGTTTGGTTACTACTTACATATTATCTGCTTTGTTTATATTCATGCAAAATGTTTCTGAATCAGTTACGCTTATCAACCTTAAAAGGGGAAATTACAATACAGTATGTAATTAGTAATCTTATCTTATCTTATCTTATATAATACAGACGTTACTTCAAAAAAGATGATTACGTCCTACGTGTCTTGCATTTAGTCATACATATTATGACTTCAATTCAGTCAAGTCACTGGTTTTCCTGGCTAGCTCAGGCAAGCCATTCCAAGCTCTAATAGCATTTGGGAAGAAGGAGTATTTGTACAAATTTGTCCTAGCATATGAGACGAAGAATGTGCCTTTATCTTTGTGTCTTTCAGAATATTTTATTAAATTTAGTTTTTGTATTTGAAGATTATGGTTTAGTGTTTTATGTATAATTGCTACTTTACTTTTGAGTCTTCTGTCCTGAAGGCTTTCTAAATTTAGTGATTTTGCTAAAGGTGTTACTCTAGTCAAATGTGAATATTCGTTTGTTATAAATCTCACTGCTCTATTATGTGTCTGTTCCAGTTTCTTAATGTTTTCTTGAGTTGAGGGGTCCCAAACAGAGGATGCATATTCTATTATTTATAGAAATTTCTTTTAATAAATTCAAATGCTTTGTTTGATTTTTTAAATAGTTTTATCAATATGTGGATTCCATAACAGTTTTTCATTTATTATAACACCTAGGTATTATGCGTTTTTAGTCTGTGTTACTGGTTTGCCATGAGTAAGATAAGTGGAGTTAATTTGTTTTAGTTTTTTTTTGTTACTCTTAAGAACTGACATTTTTCTGGGTGGAAAGACATGCTCCAATGTGATTCCCATTTCTGTAATTCATCTAATTCTCTTTGTAAAATATCTGTGTTTTGTGTTGTTTTTATTGTTCTATATATTATGCAATCATCTGCAAATAATCTAACTTTTGTTCCTGAAGTAATGAAATTTGGTAAATCATTTATGTGAATTAAAAATAGTAGTGGACCCAAGACTGTTCCTTGAGGTACACCTGAGTTTATTGTTATCGGTGTTGATTTAGAGCCATTTATTATTACAGTTTGTTCTCTCCCTATCAGAAAATCTTTAATCCACTGATGCAGTGGACAATTAATGCCGAAATATTTTAATTTTTTTAAGCAAACTATGGTGGTGAACTTTGTCAAAAGCCTTAGAAAAATCTATTAAGATAGCATCTATTTTATCACTATTATCTAAACCTTTTGAAAAGTCATCAATTAGTCATATTAGTTGTTTTTCACATGATCTATATTTCCTAAAGCCTTGTTGGTATGGGGTAAAGACATTATGTTTGTCTAAGTGGTTTATGTTGTTGATACATATTATGTGTTCTAGGATTTTACATGTGATGCTAGTAAGTGATACTGGTCTGTAGTTTCCTGGGTCAGATTTTTCTCCTTTTTTAAATAGGGGATGCCATTAGCTTCTTTCCATTCATTTGGTACTCTGCCCTGGTTAAGCGATGCCTGAAAGAGTATATATTTAAATACTGGGGCTAGCTCATTGCTTAGTTCTTTGAGTAATCTAGCTGGAATACCATTAGGTTCAGTCGCTTTATTTGGTTTGGTGTTAGCTAATATTTTTTTATTTCCATTTTCTTGTACTATTATATCTTCTATGTTGTCTACTTGGTTCAAATTAAGTAATTTGTCTTTGTCTCCTGGGGCTGAGAATGCTGATGCAAAGTATTGGTTAAGAATGTTTGCTTTAGTTTCATTATCATTATGTATTATGTTATGTTCATCTTTTAATGGCGTTTTGCCTGTTGTTTCCATTTTCTTAGACTTAATGTATGACCATAGGTTTTTGTTGTTATCTTTAGATATTTCATTGTTTATGTAGTCATTCTGCAGCTGTCTGCTTACTTTTTGGGTTTAGTGTTTAATTTTATATACTTTTTGTAAACTCTTTCTGCCTTAGTTTCTTTAAATTTTCTATATAGTTTTCCATCTGTTTACAAAGCTTCTTTAGTCTATTATTAAACCAGCATTTATTTATTTTGTTTGATGTGTATTTAGTTGGTATAAGATTTTCTATAATGCTTTTAAGATTGTTTTAAATGAAATTCCAGAGGTCATCGACTGGTTTGTTAATGTATTTTTCTAATAAGAATGTTTGTTTAAAGTTTAATGCAGCTTGGTGTAGTTGTGTTAGGTTACATTTTTTTCAGAGAAAGATTTTTCTTTTGGGTTTAGTATTGGCTACTGCTTTTATCTGACTGTATTTTTATGATCTCATGGAAGAGAGCACCTGGCCGCGGGATACACATTTGAGACCAAAAGAAAATCTGCTGACGAGGATAGACAGAGATGGCGCAGCAACCGGAAATACTGTAATCCCCACTCGATGAAAAGTCTTATTATTTACATGGTTAAAAGGTTTATTTTAATTATAAGCAACATCTTTGTTGATATATTACATTCTATTTTATTTTTTTTCAAATCACAGATTTATTTATAAAAAGGAAATTTGTTAAGAAAAAACAAGAAAGAAAGAAAACATGAAATATTTACCTAGGCTGCCAAAAAGCAACGATCTGTTTGAATGAGTTACTTTCTATGATAACAAATGTTTCATACTTATACACTCCTTATCTAAATATTTTCCTAACTAATTTATTAACCACCTAAAAAACCTTTTAAATAGATTTATTGCCATTGATAACAAAAACAGTTTGCATTCTAGTAACTAATGACAACTAACCTATAACGAAGTTCCAAGAACAGATTAACAGCAACCATTTCAACGTAACTTTTAGTAATCAGCTAGGAGAACTAGAGCGTGAAATCAATGTATTGTTATGTTCATTTCTACGTTAAGGTGACATTGACGCAACAAAGACCAAGACGAACTCTAGAACTAAATGTCAGCCGACTTGACTAATTCCAAATGGGATAAATGAGGCCTTTACAACTGTATAAACATGACACATTTTTTAAGAACAACAAAATAAGGAATAACAGTAGAAAATAAAGTAACTCCTTTCAGACCTTGCAATCTATGGGGTGGATTATGTAAAGGTTAACTGTTTCTTTAAGCTAACTGTTAACAAGCAAAAAAGTCAAGTAACCATTGGAGTTGGGTGGACTCAGAGGCGTCGTTAAAATCACAAAAATAACAATCAAAGTCTTCACCGAGATTTGAACCAGGAACATATTAGTTTAGTTAAGTAGCTAATCGCTCTAACACTTAGCCAGCAATATATTTATATACATTTTATATATAATATACAAGATTACAGAGGTGGCTAATGTGACGATTGCACTTGCCGGGGATTATATTATCAAACTTGATAATTCTATGAAATGAAGAAACATCTCTGTATTTTCTTCAAAACTTCTTTAATAATACTTCTTCAACTTCTTTAACATCAAATTAACTTCTCAATTCAACAAAAATTTGACTTGATACTTAATAAATAAAACTTAAAGATATATGAAACTTTACTTAGTATAACTTCAACTTTAACTACTGTAACTTCAATTAATATAACTTCAAATAATATCACTTCAAATAATATTACTTCAACTAATATCACTATAATTAAATAGACCCGCTAATAGTACAAAACATATAACTCAATCGAACCTTTACTAAGAGGGGACTTAAGCGAGGAACATCGCTCTATGCGAGGAACAACCACTATATTAAATCATTTTAAGCGAGGACCCCGAATCACTGACCTTATACTTTATACTTTCTTAATCGTACATTCCTTCTAGAAGCTGACGTATGCTATTTTTTCCCCTCACCTCTTTCTTTGATTGGATACCTAAATTAACTTGTTTACACTGGACAGCACTGGTTTAACCTTGCTTCTAGAAAATAGGTCAAAGACTCGACTCGTGACACTACCTTCGGATCCCCATGTTCTCCGCCTATTTGCAAGGAATATTCAAGACTTGATTTTGTTCTGATTTTCTAAAGTAATAGTGTTTCATAGATCATTTGGAAAATGTTGTTTGTTTCTTTTTGTAAGTTTTACACGTTTTGAATCTTTCTTCAAAGTTTATGTTAATCTACTTCCTAGTCCAAACCTCCAGATGAAACATACAAAAGTGTGGTTACCAGGCGTTACATTTAAAAACTTTAAGTATTTGGATGAGGTGGCGCGTTATAATGCAGGCAGACTAGAAGGCTTCAGCAAATTGTTCTAAGATATGTTTGTTCAACCTTTATAATACGGGGTTCTGGAGCGATTACAGAGCTTTAGAAAAAGGAGGAATAATATAAATTTAATTGGTAGAAGTTTAATTGTGGGTTGGAGGAGTTGTAATGTGTTTCTATTTATTTCTTGAGCAGTATACACATATACTTATATTTTAACCTTAAAGTTGCACATGTATCAGGAAATTAATATTAGATTAGTATTTAAAACAAATTATTTAAATTTCATATTAAATTCTAGAAATCAACTAAATTATTTTAACTGTGTTAAATTAATGAAAGCACGTGTTTTTTTTTAATTACAAAATGGTCTTGCATTCTCCCACATAATTGTTTTACTTACTGCTGACGTCTTGATCACAGTTATATATTGAACAAACTATAACATTAATTGTAGAAATAACCAATAGAGTACAAGTTGACAAATGTACTTAAATAAAAATCCATCCAAAGTTATCAATTAATCAATTATGAAAAAAAATCATTTTTAATCTATATCTTCTAACTTCTGTTTCTACAGTATTTATATCTGAATAAACAAGGCCATACTGAGGCACTTGTATTAGAAACATAATTACCGTTATTACAAATGCACAGAATTCTATAACGTTATAATTTTAGAAACATGAAAAGGAAAACAGAAAGCAATCATTCTTTCAGCGGATAAAAAAGTTACAAAATATGTGCTTGAATATAAAGCCAAGACCTTAACATTATCAAAAATCAATAGAAAGTAAAATAGTATTGTAACTGAAAAATGTTTATCAAAGTAGAAAACAATGTTAGACATTCGAAAATCACACTTTCTTAATATAATATTCGACATAATATTTATAGCGCTTAGTATGATTAGTAAATTTAATATATACATAAGTAATTTATAAAGCTTTAGTAAAAAGTTGTATTTGTTGTGACTTTGAATAATAGATTCGCCCTTCACAAAATACTTAGATCAATAAGATAATCATTCAATAACATCAGTTAGGCCAGTTTACATTTAACTTCAACTATCCTTTAGTTTGCTGGACCATTGGGGCACAGGACGAGATCTATCAATCTTTTTCCATTCCTCCTTGTTCTTTGCCTTTGATAGAATTTAATTCGCAGACATGCCTCTCCATTTGTTGATATTGTCTTCCATCGCTTTGTCTTCTTTTCCATCTTTTTTCTGTTTTTTTCTTGTTCTTTGAAAGAAGGTCTTTGCGAGCTCAATAGCTTTATTAAACTGTTTCAAATCTCTTCATTATTGTTGGTGTCTTTGCTAGTGACAATAAGGAATTAAAAATATCTTCAAAACAATCAGTTTATAAAATACGTATGAAAATTATCAATGTAGTAATAATAACCTTAAGGAATCTCCGAATTCTGTAGTATCAAGTCGTTAGATCAACTAACAATACAATAGCAAGTCTTTTTTTTTGTTTCGACGGATATAAGGTTGTAGTTGTTAAAAGTTTGTAGAATATAGTTTCTGATATCCTTTTTGAAAATATTGAAATCTGCCTTTTTTTTTAACTTGCCTGAGTGGAACAATTCGGTGGTCGATTTTAGTTGGTGTTTTAATCATATTAAGAAAAGAAAATAATAAAAAAAAATGAATAAACATTTAAACAAAAAAATTGGAATGTTTCATATGTATATCATAATATATGCTTTCATTAAAAATTTAAAAAAAAAGATAATTCAAACAAATTTGAATAGTATTAGCTTTGGCTTTTATTCAACTAAAATACACGTTAAAATAGTATACAAGTGTATCCAGATGTTTAGTGTGCACATAAACATAAAGAAAAGAAAAAATGTAATTGTGATAAAGTAAAGAAACGTTTATATTTATATTGTAAGAAATAAAAATCATAACTTTTACATAACAATTGTTTTCTCATATACTATTACATGACATATTATGTTAAAGAAATAACTAGCATTCAATATTAAGTTTTTAATCCTAAGTAAGATTCTTCAGTTTAGGCTGTAATGAAAAATAGAATATGTCTGTATTAGTATTACATTTAAACAAGAAAAACATTTAAAAACTTAAAAAAATATAATTATAGAATCCTTGATACACTATAATGAATCTCCACCCAGGGACTAAAGCTCCTATCCTACTATAAGCGACCATATTGTAAACATAAAAAGAAAAAAAAATGACTACAGACCAACAGAGCTCCAGGAAATAGTGAACTGTTTTCTACATACCAATTATCCTACCAATCAGTGGATTAGAGTTTACACGGATGGCTCATCCCATTAAACCACCACAAATGGAGGAGCTGGAATACTCATCGAATGGCCTGATGGAGAAAAACTAGAAAAATCCATTGCAACTGGAGAGCTCTCTGACAGCCACAGAGCAGAAAGGGAAGCACTAGAACTAGCTGCTACCATGCTAGCAAATCATCCAAGTTCCCCACACAGTCAGATTGCCTTGCTAACCGATGCGAAAACAACCCTCCAAAGCTTGCAAAACTTCTCTTATTCCTCTTATTTTAAAAACCTCAAAACATCACTTACAACAGCAAAAAAAAAACTGTTATTCAATGTTTACCAGCTCATATACAACTAGAAGGAAATGAGAAGGCTGACACACTCGCCATGAGTGGGAGAACTAACTCACAATCAAAATCTGCACTCTATCCAGAAGAATTGAAGAAATTAATTGTAAATAAAATAAATGAAAAATGGACGAGCTCTCATCCAAATCAAAAGAAAGATGACGCTTACTATAAGCTATCCCGACAAGACCAACGTCTAATCTTTCGACTCAGGACCGGAAACAACAGAATGCGAAAACACATGTACCGGAAGCTCAAAATTGGAACCAGTGAAATCTGCCCATGTGGAGTATCACCAGAGAATACCGACCACGTCCTCCAAAACTGCTCTCTTTACGATGAGGCTCGTATAAGACACTGTCCCCCAAACACCCAAATAGAAAGAAAACTGTATGGAAAGCTTCCTGATTTTGAAGCCCCCGCCCTTTTAATCTCATATATTGGTCTAGTCATCTGAACGCTCCAACAGAACAATGAGAACAAAAAAGAAGAAGAAGCTTTAAAAATACTTTTAAAAAAGACAAATCCTCATTTTAAAACAACACTCGGAAAGACGTCTAATTCGTTCCAGAACAGTATATTCTCCTTTACTAGACAAATTGAAATTGATAAGGATTAAAGTAGAGTTTAGAATTCTAGAATTTTTTTTTTCAGCTATTTACATAACACCAACTCTCAAATTTCAACGAATTTCTTTTTAACTTTTTTTCGAATTCGTAACCCGTAAAAAAGTCTAGACCCATGGCACTATGAGACTCTTGGTGGTCTGAGGGTTGTGACGTGTGAGCTGACTGATTACCAAATATGTGAAATTGGCGAGTGATGACTGTAATTGAAAAAAATGTAAGCTAATATTTTAGAAAATTCTTATTGTATTCATATCGTAATAAGATTTACAAAAACTATACACAAAGAACAAATAAGGATTTAAAAAATACTGAACATATGAACTCTGCATTTACAACCTGAACCAAATGACAACCTATATTTTTAAAATTACATAATCGTGTATATTTTTTGTAAAATACGGACGGTGCTTTAAAAACGAATATGATTACGTCTTAAGAATTCCCGTTGGTCAATCTTGTAATAAATGTTAATGACCTAAACTTCCAAGTCATTGGTTTCCCTGATTGTACTCATTAAGTACACGAACTTACGAGCGTGTGTAAAAGAAAAATGCATAACACTCTTTGTGTCCTACTACACCAAGTAGATGTTATGACTTTTCTTGAATGTCTATCAACAAGAAAACTTTCATGTGCAGCTGCTATGCACAAACCGCTACCTTTTTTAATGTTGGAAAAAGGATAACTTTTCTTGTATTTTAACGTTTATTATTGATTTATTATATTATTATGTGTTAAAATTATTTTTTTTTAGAATTGCGAGAAATAAGAATTAAAATATAAAATACAAAACTACTTTCTGCACATATATTTCCGGTCAATGCTGTTTTTTAAGACATAATGCCTTTAAAATTTTAAATTTTGAATGTAATTATTAATATGACCCTTTTTAGAAATCGATAATTTTATTAATTATTATTTATTGGAAATGATTTCTGTTAGCAGTCGGGAGTATACGTCAGATAAGAACTTATTTAAACTTTGAGACTTATTATGAATATCTTATTCAACATTTATATTTTATTTTCATTTGTAACATAATTTATTCCTATAAAACACAACAGAACTTGACAATTGTTTTTTTTTAAGTAAATTAGGAGTAAATTGAAAAAGTTGTTAGTTAAATTTTATAAATCATAACAAATGTATATAGTATACTATTATTATCTCTCTATATGATCCTCTTCATGGCTGAAGAGTTTCGACACACAGTAATGGAGAGATGACTTTTTTTTATTTGACGTAATTTTAGAAACGAAAAAAAAGGGGGTGGGGAGAACAAGTAATATTCACCCGTCTTAGCAATAGCAGGGCTGAACTTAACCATTGTGGAGCCCAATGACAAACGGATATTGCAGGGCCCAGTTTAGATAGGGATACCATTAATAAGTGAAAATTGATATTTTGTATTAAAAAATATATTCGTATTTGCATTTTATTCATTCTTTACTACGCACATAATTACTTTACGAACCTTGCGTGTAGCAAAGTCAATACAGTATATTATAAGAATTCTGTTTCCTACATAGATCAAGCTCAATAGCAAGAATTTGCAAATGATTCTTCCTTTGAGAATTGTTGCCGTCAAGTAATTCTTCATTAACTTTAGGTGTGAGAAGCTTCTTTCACTAGATTCCACAATTACGGGTATTACATTATGTCGGTTTTTTTTTTCGCGCGTAGGATTGGCGTTTTCCACATTGAATGACACCCCACAATAACAATTTGTTTCTATATATTTCAGGAAATCTGTATGACTTTTCAAAAGATCTTAATAATTTTTGGAAATTTCCTGGACTTTTTTGTGTATATTTTGCATTTTCAGGCGATTTCCAGGAACTCCTGGTAAATCAGCAGGAAGCCTCAGGAAATCAGTTATAGGTTATAAAATGATTCAATTGAATAATTTATACATCTAGAATTAGCGGGTGTCCTGTGTAAGTGCGGGGCCCACTGCGGTCACATATATTGCAGCGGCCTAAGGCCGGCCCTGCAAAATAGCGGCGTACGCCAAAATACCTAGGCATCACCCTAGACAGAAAGCTCTCAATGCACTTGCACATCCAGGATGTTGAACGAAAGGCCTCGGAGAAGTTAGGGTTACTCAGAAAGCTAGCCAGCACTAAGTGGGTCGCCAGAGATGACATGCTTCGCACACGGTACCTAGGGCTGCCAGATCCCAAATCGAATACAGCCTGCCTGTGTAGGTGTACGCAAGCACGACGGCCCTCGAATCACTCGACCGTTAGCAAATCCAAGCTTTCAGATTCATTTGCGGCACCTATAGAACTTTCGCTGCAGGAATCATGTTCAACTTGGTTCCTTTCATCCTGAGGAGAGAGCGCACAGTGCTAACAGCCCTAGAACGCTATAAAAGGGGCGAACCAGGGCTACCGAATCATACTTTAATCACTCAGTGGAAAAATAGAAAAAGGATAAGGCGTAAATCGTTTCAGCTTAATAGCGGAGAATTTGAGGGTGCAAGCTGGCCTCTCCACTGATCGAGTCCAAATTCGAAGAATAGGCACCAGCCCGCCCTGGAGGAGACAATCCATCCCTCCCATAAATTTTAAAATACACGAGTTGGAAAGGGACACAAAAAGACACACACCCCCGGAATTACAAAAAAAAATGGCAATGGAAACACTGAAAACCTACCCGCCGAATGTAATATATTGCTACACAGACAGGTCGGTTCTGAAGGACCCCGTAATAGTTGGGGCCCATATTTGTTACCGAGACCTCGAACCAGACACGCTGTCGGGCGCATGCGGCCTCGATGCATGTAGCTTCGATGCAGAACTCATGGCGATAACTATCACTCTAAAACACGTGCTCCAAAAACTGCATAAAAAGCTAACCGTTGCGACTACCGTTGTAATGGTTACCGATTCCCTCTCCTGCCTCCTAGTCATTGCTGGCTTAAAGGGAAAGTCCGAATTGGTAGAAGAGACATTAGGCGCCGCAAATAACATCCTTCTACTTATTGGAGCTGTCATCTTTATGCAGTGGGTGCCATCGCACTGCAGCGTGAGGGGCAATGCCTTGGCTGATGCTCTAGCACGAGAAGGAGCACTGGCCGTGCCCACTTTCAAAGCACCAAGTACGTTTCAACAGGCTACAACAGTTATCCAAGAGTGGGTACATGACAGATGGTTGAAATCCGGGGATGACTCCGAAACTGCCAGGGAAGTCTGGCAGTGCATGCGTCACCCAAGTCGATAGGACCCGTGATGAAGGTTAAAAAGGTTGGAACAATCAAAACTGGACACTGCCCCATAGGTTCGTACTTTGCCCGGTTTCGACCAAATTTTGATGCCCGTGCTGACACTACGAGGAATCAGAAGAGACGGTGGTGCACGTCTTGCAATAGTGTCCGCAGCTCCGCGAGCTGCGTGGAGACGTATCCAGTGATGAATTATTTTTCTATGGAAGCTGAGTTCCTTACCAGGGCACTAGTGGAAGCCTAGACCTCGCTCCCCTGTCACCAATCGGAGTTCGTCTCAGGTAAATCAACAGGAAACCGCAAAAAATCTATTCTAATATATAAAATGGTTTAATTTTATAATTTATACACCTAGAATTAGCGTGGGTCCTATAAAAAGTTTGAGGCCAACTGTAGTTGCATACGTTGCAGCGGCCTAAGAATGGCCTTGCAAAATAGCGGTGTATGCTACGCCGTTGATCGACTTGTAAATAGTAAAACAATTTAATTTGGTTAGACATTGTTAGGACATGATTAGGATTTAGTTATTTCTTTCGAAAATAAGAGGAAAGTTTTATTTGTTGACGAATGACGTGATAGATCTTTAAAAATAAGAGCGCTCAAGTATTTTATGAAGACAAGACGCTCTTCCTATTGAAGTAAGGATAAGGATTTTAAAGACGGCTAGAATAAAGGACATTCGACAGTTCCCTTCATTGGTATTTAAACGAAAATATTTTTAACGATTGTTGGCCTTTTCGCCGTGTTATCTGTTCCAGTATTAAGTTTAGTGTTACCTCCAGTTGGACTTAGTTATATTTTCAAGTACTGAACACCGCAAAAGAGCTTAACAACATAAATAAAAATGTTTTCGACATTTAGTATCTTTGCAGTTGTGATTTAGCTTTCATCGAGTTGGATCTGGGAGTTAAAAGATAGGCAATACATCAAATAGTCCCGGCAGCAATTTTTCTTCTTTTTTTAACAAAATTTGAGATATTAAATATATTATGGTCTTCGTCTTCCTTTTTCTTCTTACTTATGATATAGTACAAATATAAACATTCATTCATTTTGCCAGATAATTATAGTATCTATTGCATTGAATTTCACGGCCCGTAAATTTAAGCATCATTCTCCCCCCCCCCCCCCTCCAAACTTACCAAATAGTCTTAACACTGTCTGACTGTTCTACTGCTTTTCAGTTCTGTTTCGAAATATTTCTTAGGCTTAATGATACTTCTACCCGCACCTTTTTCTTCTACAATCTAGTGTAGGTTACGTTAAAAGGGTAAGCATCAAACGCCTTCCTAAACACATTCACGTCTGGTCTAAAATTCTATATTACATTTCTAAATAAGCCCCTTTTTTATCACATGAATTTTAATAATTTACGTCTATTAAACATGGCCGCTTTCTAACCCTATCTTTCACAAACATATACCTTCAGACCATGGGCGTAGCCAAGGGGGGGTTGAGGTTCAACCCCCCCCCCCTAGAAATGAAATCCCCTCCCGCAGGGAGTGGGTGTCGGAGTTTAGTGACTGATCTTTTGCTTAAATTTTGTTTATTTTAATAGAAATTTTAATACTAAAACATCACTTGCCCTAGCACAGCCAAGGGGGTTGTGAGTTTAACACCCTACCAGGGAATTTTGAATTTGAAATCCCATACCATGGGTTTTGAGGGATTTTGAGTTTGAAACCCCATACAAGGGGGTTTTGAGTTTAAAAACCCCTACCGGGGGGTTTTGAGCTTAAAACCCACTACCAGGGGGTTTTTAGTCTGAAACCCCCTATTAGGGGGTTTTAAACTCAAAACCCCCTTGTATGGGGTTTCAAACTCAAAATCCCTAGCAGGGGGGTTTGCATTTAAATCCCCCTATTCTATAAAGCAAAAAAAAAATGCAAACGACAATCCCCAATTCCAAGAGCACATCTAAGAAAGATTTTGATTTTAACACCCTCTTCAAAATTTAGGAAAAACCCCTCTTCAATATAAAAAAGCAAATTACGCACTCAAAATAATATGAGCATAGCCAAAGTGACTTTTAGTTTAATTAGTTTAAAAAATAATTCTTCAAAAAAAAAATTTAAAAATTCGCAATCAAAATGCTAAGAACGTAGCCAATCCTATTGGGTGTTTTGAGTTTAAATTTCACTTCAAAGGAGTTTGCTGTAAAAAAAAATACCTCTTCAATATAAAAAAAAACCAAATAACACACTAAAATTCTTTTAGCGTAGCCAAGCCAATGGGGGAGGGGGGGTTTGAGTTTCAACCCCTCTCCTCCAGACGGCTTTTTTAAAACTTTAAAACCCCTCAAGATAGTTTTGAGTATAAAATCCCCCTACAGATCGTTTTAAGGTTGAAAGCCTCTCTCTCAATATTATTTCTAAAGCAAACTAAAGTCACCAAATTTTATCAACGTAGCTAAATGTGGTTTTGATTAAAAAAAACACAACAACTCCAGATATATTTTAGTTTAACTCCCCCCCCCCCCAGATGATTTTAACGATAAAACTTCCCTTTTCGATATAACATCTAAAGCAAAATAGTCACATAATTCCAAGATCATAGTCAAGAGAAGTTACACATGTCTACCAGTTGCTGGGCTCCATACTAAAGTGCAATGAATAGTCATCTGCCGAAATTGAAAAGCACTAAATGTAGCTCTACAAAGATGGCTAAGACGGAATTTAGGAGTAAGTTATAGAGATCTGGTCTAAATTAAGGAAATCCTATGCCGAAGTGGGAGTCGACCCCTTAGTAAGGTTGTGACAGAGCGTCGCATGAGGTTTGCGGGACATGTTCTCCGACAAAATGAATTACGCATAAGAAGAGTTGCGATGACATACTAGTACAACTTGGCGCCACTCTTTCATGGAGGTCCTCAGAGCATGTGGTAAGATGCTTCAGACATTGGCAGTGACAGATTTTTATGGAAACAGCTTTCCTGCAAATGCGCCAAACGGCGCGGTAGGGTCTAAGTAAGAATAGCACATTAGGTTTTTTAAATAAAACTTTTTAATAGCAAAAAAAATGCACTGTCACTGTAGGTACCTCAGAATATGCATTTAGTTTGCTTTCAATACAAGAAATAGTGCTTGGCGGCTGGGCTCTCAGCGTCCACCTGATCCCTTGCTGGCAATGGTTTGATTTAATTTGATTTTGATTTTTGGCACATCGGCACAATTTAGGCCATGTCGTGCCTGCAGTCCCTCAAAGGCCACTCTCCCTTCACACAACAAGGGCCAAATTCCATACAGTCAAATCCTTAAAATCAAGGTCTATTTACAGTTAAAATAGTAGAGGTAGTAAAAATTTAATAATTTGGTAAAAATCTAATGTAAATAGTGCATGTTTACAAATTCATAAATCAAATCTTCGTAAACAACCCCACTTCCCGGATAAACACCAGTACCTTTCCAGGGCGACATTATTGAATAGTGTTTTTAAATTAGTGGCTCTAAAATAGTTCTCCCTGATATCCTGTTATCTGGGGCAGTCGATGAAGACATGTTCCACGGTGAGGCGAGAGTCACAATACTCACAAAGTGGCTGCTCTTCTTTCTTCAGCACAAAAGAGTGCGTGATGTACGTGTGGCCAATCCTAAGTCTGGACATGGCCGTACTACCACGCCTTGTCAGACCCTTAGATGTGGTCCTCCTCCTGACATCCGCCACAATCTGCCTTAGTTTACTGTGAGTCTCAGCCTCCCATCGGTTCTGCCACTCTCGATAGGTGGCAGAGGCAATACTTTGTCTCAGGTCCGAGCAGATAATTTGGGTTCATGACACCGCATAATTTAGGGCTCTCTTTGCTTCTCTGTCTGCGGCTTCGTTTCCCTCATTGCCCACATGGGAGGGGACCCAGATGAAGTTGACATCGACTGTTATTTGGTCCAACAGCTTCAGGCTCTTATGTACCAATGGAATATCAGTCTTCATCCGCCCCAAAGCTTGCAATGCAGATTTGGAGTCGGAGCAGATTATAAATTTCCTCCTTTCTGATGCTTTGACGGTCATAAGTGCAAGCGATATTGCATGCAATTCGGCCGTAAAGATGTAGCAGCCATCTGGGGAGTCTACGGGAGATTGTTTTGTTCCGAAAGGAACAGGCACACGCGACTTTTCCATCCATTTTGGATTCGTCTGTGTAGATGGTGCCACAATCTCCGTAGGTCTCCTGCAGTTCCCTAAAGTAGACTTGTAGTATGCTAGGGTCTTTATTTTCTTTTTTTTAAATTAAGGAGGGATAAATTTAATTTGGGTTTATTCATTAGCCAAGGAGGATTTTGAGGGGTTTCTATTTTAGAGATTTGGTCAATGAGTGGGGTTAAATTTTGGATGGGTTCTCTCATTCGAATACCCAACGGCTGTATGACGTTAGGCAGTCCTTCGATTATATAATTTTACCTCTGTGGGGTTAAATATGGGGTCGAAAGAAGGGTTCGTGGGGTTGGATTTTAGCTTGACTATATAATGTATTGCAAGCTTTTTCAGTCTCCACATGGAGATTTGGGATAGGTAATGTACGAAACACGCCGAGACAGAGACGCAGGGCAGCATTTTGTATTGGTTCCAGTAGTTTTAGATAAGACTTTCTTGCAGCAAGGTATCTCTGTCAGCTCCCCAGTCCGTATGGCTGAATACTCTAAATAAGTTTAATAACTTTTGGCATTTCTTCTTAAGTTCCTTAATGTGGGGGAGAAAATTAAATTTGGAATCTAGGGTGAGGCCTAAAAATTTTGTAGTTTTCACGACAGGAATCTTCCTTTTGTGTTTGAAGAGTTCAGGGTCTGGGTGGAGCCCCCTTAATTTACAAAAATGCATACTAACTGTTTTGGAGTCAAAAAATTTAAAACCATTATCGTTTGCCCAATTTTGAATTTTGTTTAAACACAACTGTAATTTTCTTTCTAAGGTGTTCATGTTTTTCCCATAAGTAAAAATGACAAAGTCATCAACATACAAAGAGCACTCTATGTCAGGGGACAGAGCATTTATAATGCTATTTATTTTAATATTGAACAGGGTGACTGACAGAATGCTGCCCTGGGGTACACCCATTTCCTGGTCATGAGTGTCAGAAGTGGAGTTGCCCACTCGAACCTGAAATTTTCGGTCTTTCAGGAATTCCCCCACAAAGCGGGGAAGGTGTCCCTTAAGCGACATAAGCTCCAGGTCACGTAGAATGCCATGTTTCCAGGTTGTGTCATAGGCCTTTTCTATATCGAAGAATACAGCTACTAGATGTTCTCTTCTGAGTAATGCATTTCTAATATAGGCTTCCAGCCTTACCAGGTGGTAAGTTAATGTCCGCCCCTTCCAGAATGCGCACTGGTAATTGGAGATCACTTTATTCCTCTCCAGGTACCAGACCAGCCTACTGTTAATCAATATTTCCATGGTTTTGCAGATGCAGCTTGTTAGTGCTATTGGTCGATAGTTAGCTGGGTCAGAGCCATCTCTTCCCAGTTTAGGTATCGGTATAACTGTGGCTTTCCTCCAGCTGTTTGGGAAAGCGCCTGTTAGCCACACACACAGTTATAGACCCCTAGAAGGACTGCCAATGAGGGTTCGGAAAGGTGCTTGAGGAACTGGTAATGGATTTCATCTACTCCAGGCGCTGTGTCATGTGACTTGTCTAGCAAATCCCTCAGTTCCTCAAGCGATAACGGTTTGTTGTAGTCTTCATTGTTCTCTGAACTGAAATCAATGGGGTGTCTTTCTTCCATGGTTTTGACTTTTTGAAACTCTGGCGTGTAGTGTGCAGTGGATGACTTTTCTGCTATTGAGGATGCAAGACAGTCAGCTATTTCTCTGGCAGACGTGATAGTTCGTCCTTGGTTTTTCAAATACCCTATTGCATTTGATTCTTTCCCTTTGATTCGCCTTACTACCTTCCAAACCGCTCTAGCAGAACTTTTGGCGTCCAGACTGCCTACAAAACTTCTCCAGGAATTCCTTTTGGCTGACCGTATGGTTTGTCTAGCCTTTGCTCTAGCTATCTTGAATAGCTTTAGGTTTTCCTGCAGCCAGTCGTTTTTTCCTATCGTCAATAGCACATTTGCAAGCTGTATCAAACTATGGTTTGCTAGGCCGTTTTGGATTTGCGGAGGTTAGGGGTACAACTTTCCTGGCTATACGAAGTAGCTTGCTAGCAAAGGTATCAGCTGGGTTCTGTTCATCGAGGATATTTTCTGTGATAGCCTCGGAGCATCTTTTTTGGAATTGTTCCCAATCGGCCTTATTCAGTTTCCACCGCTGAGGTCGTCCCAATGAGGGGAGATTGTTAGTAATGATTATTGGGAAGTGATCACTTCCCCGTAGATCATTGCTATTTGACCATTTAAAGTCGTCCAGAAGTCCGGAGACGCATACGATGAGGTCAATGCATGTGAGTGATCCAGTTCCTGGGTGCAAGTAGGTCGGTGATGCATCATTAAGTATGCATAGATCGTGTTGGAGGTAGATATCCACCAGCATACGACCTCTTGTGTCGGCATTGTTGGATCCCCACATGGTGTTATGGGCATTTAAATCCCCAAGGATTATATAAAGCCGGGGGAGTTGTTTCAATAGCTCCTTCATGTCTGTTGGGTTTAATGGAGCGCCTGGTGGTAGATACAGGCTGCAGCAAGTGATAACCTGGTGAAGGGTTATCCTAGCTGCTACGGCCTGTAGTGTGGTCTGTAGTTCTACCCTCTCATGGGGGATGCTGTCCTTTAAAAGGATACAGACTCCAACTGTTGCTCTCTCTCTGCATCCTCAAAATTCTTGCTGTAAGCACTGTAGTTTCGGAAAATAATGCTATCTTTCAGAAATGTTTCCTGTAAGCAGACAGCTACATGAGTCTCAGAGTCCATCAGTAGCTGCATTTCCTCATAATTGGATTTGAGGCCTCTAGAATTCCACTGTACAATTCTGGAATCCTTGGCTTATTCTTGGAGCTATTTTGCCTTGGGAGGCCCCCGGAGGGGTTTCCCTTTATTCCAGTGACCTTGGTAATTTTATTCTTAGGTTTGGATGGAGAGGAGGACAACCCCTTTTGGGGGAAGTCTTTCTCTCTGGAGAGGGAAGATCATTCTGGTTAGAGCGGAGGTTATTTCCTCCTCTCTCACCTCGGGCATCCTCTCCGCTTTGATTTCTCCCCTTAGGGAGTTGGTCAACTTCTAATTCGGTAGAGGTTGGGGTGTCTGGCTGGGTTCTCTGAGGAGAACCTGTGTCAGACATAATGTCTTCGGGTTATCCCGGAGTGTTGGTTTTGACATGCTGCTCAGTCTCCATGCTCTCATCAGCAAGCACAGAGAACCTGTTCTTTAACATGACAACAGGACTTTCTTGTTTCTTCGGAGGTGTGTTCTTTGGCGGTGTTTTCTTCTGAGATGGAGGAGGAGGAGGGGGTGGCGGGTTAAATGTGTCCGTCTGTGTGGCTATGGATCTTCCTATCTTAGCAACAGCCTGGGCGTAGGTCTTTGTCAAGCCAAATTGGCTCTTGGGTAGGGCCAATACAGCCGATTTAGCCTAGCTGAAGGTACATCCATTTCTTGCTTTGTACTCCTGCACGGCAACCTTCTGTTTCTACACAGGGCAGTCCTTGGAGTAGGCTGAGTGGCCAGAGTGACAGTTTGGGCATTTGCACTGGGCTGTGCAGCTCTTGTCTTCATGACCCTCTCCAGCACATCTGGCACACACAGTGTTCCTCTTGCAGACTGCCGCGCCGTGTCCATAACCCTGGCACTTGTAGCACCTCATGGGGTTAGGTATGTAGGCCCTCACTAGAACTCGTAGGTATCCTGCCTTCACATACTCTGGCGGTGTCCTAGTTTCGAATGTGAGAATAATAGTGGCGGTTTTGACCTCCTCACCATCCCTGCGCCTGATAATGCGCCGGGCATGGGTGACTCCTTCAATGTCCTCCACTATTTCCTTCTCGGAGCATTCCAGTAGGTCCCTAGAGCTGATACACCTTCGCTGGTGTTCAGACTCTTGTGTGGCATGACTTCCACTTGGAGATCACAGAGTCCTCTGCATCTTAAAAGCCCATCAGAGTGTATCTTGCTATCTACTTCTACAAGAAGTTCTATCGATCTGTGTAGCTTAGACACACTCTTGGGCTCTCCCACTACTGACTTGAGTCCCTTATAAATAAGGAAAGGGCTCAGCTTTGTCAGGCTTTTCCCTTCCTCTGTGCACCTGACCACCAAAAATGACCACCTCTTTTTTTGCCTCAAGACGGCGTCTCTTGCCCAGACCTAAATCTGGGGCAAGTAGTTTATTGTTTTTTTTTATCCATATATATTCTTGTTAGTTCGGCACCTGTGCTCCCCACCCGCCATCGATTCCAACAAGGGGACGGGCTATTCGGATGTCCAGAATGAGCCCGCCAGGGCTACACAGGTGCTATACTCAGTCAGCTGCTGCATCGGTTATGTGTCCGATACAGCAGCTCCCTGATTGACCCTCCAGCCACCGCCCTCCAGCTCGTTAGCTCGGCATGACCAGCCGGTTGCAACAGAGCGGGCCATCTGGGCCTCAGGTCTAGGGGAACTTGGTACCAAAGTATTGTGTTGAGGTGGTTTATCCTTAGATAGCCACCACTCAAACACCAGGATCTCTTTATCCCCCCTTACCCGTTACAGTCCACGGCAAACATACTGGTCTAGGACGTAGTGAGATTTTATAAGGAGACAGAGTGATGATCAATGAAGGCAGAGGAGGCAGACACAATGATAGAAAGAAGTAGGGCACTTTTGAGCTCCAAAAGTGCTAAGGAAAGACTAAGACTAAGACTAAGACTGCTTTATTGAGTTTTACGGAAATTTGTTGTGATTACAAGGACTCGTTTCTCATATAAAGACAACACAACAGAAAAATACACATAAATACAACAGACAACATAAAGAGTTCATTCAGCGACTACACACAGGTTTCCGTGAAACACATTAAGGAACACTCTCTAAATTGATAAAAATTTTCACAGCAACCTGATTGTAATAGAGATAAATTATGTACACCACACACATCCATCCATTCAAACCCTCCCCCCCCCGAAAAAAATCCTGTCTACGCCCATGCTTTAGGCTGTACATTCGATTATTTTATCACTTATTTTCTTCCCACCCTACGCCTTATAAAATTGTTATACTTATTATATATGAGTATTTTTTTGTCTTGAAAGGCTGTCTGATGCTTTCCGACCCCAATTTTTTTTTTCATTATTGAGTCCTGCGCATCAAATGCCCACAAAATATTTTGGTGAATTTTTATAGCTCCCAAAACTTAATTTTAGCCCATGATTTGTAGTTTGTTACTTTGGATTACAACGCACCACTATTATCGACCTTCCAACACAACAAACGTGTACTTCTAGCATGAAAATTCCGACTTTACTTTCTAGCTTTTTACCCCTAAAAAATAAATTTACATAGTGTCACGTAACTTTTCTTTGGCTTCTTAATTTCATATCAAAATCATTCATAAGCTATATAAATCAATAAACAGACCCTTTATAGTTATCTATTTGACGTCGTAAAGCTTTCACACAACACCTGCTAAATGTGACCTAGGCCAAGCTATTATTACAACATTTAAGCGGGCCATTTCTAGTTAGCACACATTTTGCAAGTCTTAGCCATATTACGGTGCCCCGCTGCGAGTAAGGGGAAAAGAGAAAATGTTTTTTTTTTTTTTTTTCGGGTGCCTGATTTTTTATTTTCGTATCGAATCTAAAAAAATCTTGGAAACCACATTTTTGAACTGTATGGTGAATACATGAGCTATTCTAGCATAATGGTTATTGTTTGTGTATTTGGCAAAAAAAAAATTTAAATTTCTAAAGCCCTCGCTCAAAAGATAATTTTCAAGTACATGAGCCAGTTGCTGAGTTCAGAGAGCCATATAAACAGCCTTAGCAGTATTTATGTATATTACGTCAATGTTGAGATTTATTAAAACAATCTTCTTTGTTTGTAAGTCCTAAAAATAGGTAATTAAAATATAGTTAATGCATATATTATCTATAGTTAACGTCAAATTAAGAATATGGACAACTTACAACTATTACATGTCTTGCGGTATTAAATAGGTCTTCAGATGCTGAAAAGAACATCATCCAGTTATTTGTTTAACTAAATAATTAAAGTAGCAAAAAAAAATAATTAACAAATTAAATATACAAATACTTTTAAAATAAAGAAGGATTATATTAAGTGTAATTATATCAATTTTTTTAAACGCAGTCATGTAATTTATTTGTAATATGGGACATTAAAAACAATAATAAATGGAAATATTTTTACCAATTATTTTGTCTTGCAGCAATTTCATGCTCTTAGCATACACATTGAACTATGGTTTAACGAATTGTCTCAACCAGTTTGACAGGGAAGAAATGGGCTACTAGGGAGGATTATTCGATGGCTTATCAAAAGCAAATTTAAAAAATGCTCGATTTTAATTCAAAAGCTCAATCATTTTTAATGGGAAATAGTATGACGTGTCGCTATAACTGGTAAAGTTAGTTGAAAAGAGATGGCGTTAAAGTTATTTATTGTTGGTTGTTGTCCATGGTCTTATTCTCTAAGGCTTATCTTCCTTAGCTAAAAAAAATAATTATAACTATATAATTACAATAAATGGTCAATTGATTCGTGTTTTGTTAGGGGCTTTGAAGAAGTGTGCAAAATTTCAAATTTATCCCATAATAAAGTGAAAAAAAAAACGTGTATAAGATTCCAGATAAAATTGAAATAGTTTCAAAATAATCATAGACGTTAACATTGAACATTACCTGACATTTTAACACATTCAATGTCTTTACCGTTAGATTTACCTTTACAATAAAATAATAGTTCTTTGAAATGAAAAATGTATGTACAAATAAATCTGTTTATATCTATATTGCTATAAACCTGGTGGTGGCACAGATGGGGGTAGTGGTGTGTGTGTAGTCAGCCGACGCAAATCGCCCCAGGCCAGCGCTAGACGAGCAATCAACCGTGACGAGCTACGTCGGTCAGCCGAGTCGAGTATCAACAGGACGGTTCGGGAAGTATCGCCGTCGTGAACAGAGCTTAGGAGCGTCACGAGGGATGTAGTCATGTGACGAAGCTAGAAACGTCGAGCGATATTCCGTCCGGTTCTATAAGGCCAGCAGGGACCCTATATAAAGAGCGAAGGTGTCACAGTCAAGACGGTTCAGAGCCCGGTTCACTACAGTCCGGTCGACTACAGCACAGTTCAGCGGTGTGGTTCTGTACGGAGCATTACGACGGTTCAGTGCGGAGTACTGTCAAGTACAGTTGAGACGACTGCTGTCTTTATCTTGGTCTGTGATCGAGTCCGACACAACGAGCCTAGTGTGTGAAGTCAGTTCTGAACTGTTAAACCCAGTGTAAGCCCGGAACGAGACGGAGAGGCCAGTACCAGAGGTGATACGGCAGTACGGTTGATACGGAGAGATATTTGTACAGCCTGTGTTACGTGTTTCCAATTGTACAGTACTGGCTGTTATTTATGGACTTTAAACCTTTACGTTATTTTGGAGCCCTCAGTAGTCAAGTTCTTTAAGTTGGTGGTGTATGGTGCAGTTTGCAGAGAGCCTGGATAGTGAGATTTGTAACAATATGTATATTTAAAAATCTATTTCTATATCTTATTTTGGGTATATCTATGCATCTATCTATATATATCTATCAATGAATTAATGTATCAATCAAGCTCTCTTTTTTTTCTATCTCTCTCTCTCTTTCTCAGATAGACATATAGTAGATATGGAAAATAGATACAAAATTGAATAAATAGAAACAAAGATTGATGGATGTATGAATCAAAGGATAGTTAAATCAATATACATTTAGACAGTCAAATTGGTAGACAGACACATTTTTTAATTGAGTTTTTAAATGTGACAAACCTCGTTTACTACGTTTCCGTCGCAGCCTTGCCCCAGCCAATGTCCAATTTATCATGTGACGGTAATTGCCTCGACTACAAAATATGAACGATATAGAAACTAATGTTTAATAGACAATGTGTATAACTTTAGAAAAAAAGTAAAATGCATTATCTAATACATCTGTATAATTTAGCTGCAAATGTGCTAGAAAAAAATGGTTTAAAAAGCCTTTTATTTATTATATTGAACACAGCCTAAATACTGTAGTAACCCTATTGGTGGCTCAATAGGGTTAAATGCAAGATCAGCTGACACAACTGACACATGCAAGTAAAACAGTTAAGCATGCAATGTCGATGGACTTCTAACAGTACTAGTATGAACTTTGCATGTATATACGACCCGTGTTATGGTCATGTGATCAGAAGCCTTCGTGCACCAGAGACGGAGTGTGTAAGGAGTGCAGTTAAGGAAAGGGCAGCAAAGAGAACGTGAATGTTAGTCGGCCATGAAGTCGGTCCTGGTCACTGGCGGATCCAGAGTGGGGGGGGGGGTAGGGACGAATTTATGACTTATGTTAATAATATATACTAATTATTTATATTTCAACCTATTTTTAGATTATGTCGCCCCCCTCTAGTGTGTTGGCCAATTTGGTGGGGTCGATAGAGGGCGATGGTATCAATCCCGCCCACCCCTAAACTTTCGAGTGGGGGGGCCGTCCAATTTATTTGTAGAAATCACAGGTTTCTATCAGATTCAATTGAATATCTATATGATTAAAACTTGTTATTGATATTTTAATTGATCTTTATATTATCTCGTTCCCTGTTTGCCGATTGGGAAGGGGCGAATACCTCTACTGCCCTTCCCACCTAAACCCTTTGATTGGGGGGGGGGTCCTACTTTTATAGAGAAATCATAGTTTGTGAACAAAATTAGTTGAATTAATATATAAATTTTATATTATGTCGCTCCACTTCTGGTATCTAGGCCGAATCGTTGGGATTGGGGGGTGTAATGACACAAGATGCGTAGAAGTTGATGTGAATCGGGTTTTTCCTAAGTAATGTGACGAGTAAGAACAGAGTAGGGTTATGAACAAAAAGAATAACGGACAAGACGCCTTAGAGGACAACGCTAGGCTAGCGACGACAGAGGACTGTGCCCTTTTTATTGTTTATTAAATTGTTGAAGTTATCAGCCTGCGTTATTAAGTATATTCTTGATTCATTCTGTTGTTGTGTCATATGGACTCGCATGCACCATTAACATATATATACTCATCAACAAAATAGACCATCAACAGATGTGGCGACCCCGACGGCCAGGGCGTCATTTTGATCTACAATCTAGGTAACTTCATGTTCTGGATATATCTATCTACAATTCTACACTTGGCAAAGTACACTGGAGAAGTACTGGATTAACATTCGTTTATTTCTACTAGATCTACCCTACGTCTGTGCTAATTATCTGGACTGCAGCTGGATTTTGGCATCTTTATTCCAGTGGATCTAGACTTTCTACTAGAGAAAATTTGAAACCGTTACCAGCGTCTAGCTTTGTCAGCCAGGTTGGATATTTTTAGATTGAACCTGGATCTATATATAGATCTATATCTATTGTGTCAGAATCCAGAACTGTTTCGTCCGTTTAAGTGATCTAGGGCAGTCCGTCGTCAGTATACCTCTATCTAAATATATATACCTCAAGACTACTTAAGAGTAAAGATACCTCATTTTGTCAGGTTTATCTGTTTATTGTGAGTACGGAAAGTCATCTGAGTCTACATCGTCACGAGACATGACGTTAAACTGCGCTCCTCTTTCCTTAGCACTTTTGGAGCTCAAAAGTGCCCTACTTCTTTTCTATCATTGTGTCTGCCTCCTCTTTTCCTAAGTCTGCCTTCATTGATCATCACTCTGTCTCCTTAACTTTAAATTCTCACTACGTCCTAGACCAGTCCGTCTGCCGTGGACTGCGACGGGTAAGGGGGGATAAAGAGATCCTGGTGTTTGAGTGGTGGCTATCTGAGGATAAACCACAACAACACAATACTTTGGCTCCAAGTTCCCCTAGACCTGAGACCCAGATGGCCCGCTCTGGGTCAACCGGCTGGTCATGCCGAGCTACCGAGCTGGAGGGCGGTGGCTGGAGGGTCAATCAGGTAGCTGCTGTATCGGACACATGTCCGATGTAGCAGCTGACTGAGTATAGCACCTGTGTAGCCCTGGCGGGCTCATTCTGGACATCCGAATGGCCCGTCCCCTTGTTGGACTCGATGGCGGGTGGGGAGCACAGGTGCCGAATTAACCAAAATATATATGGACAAAAAAACACACACAAAACTACTTGCCCCAGACCTATGTCTGGGCAAGAAACGACGAATTGACGATAAAAAAGAGGAGGTCCCAAAAAGCTGTGCCACCTGGCCATCATTTCTGGTGGTTAGATGCACAGAGGAGGGAAAAAGCCTGACCAAGTTGAGCCCTTTTATTATCTATAAGGGACTCAAGTCAGTAGTGGGAGAGCCCAAGAGTGTGTCTAAGCTACACAAAACAATGGAACTCCTTGTAGAAGTAGACAGCAAGACACACTCTGATGGGCTTTTAAGATACAGAAGACTCTGTGATCTCCAAGTGGAAGTCATGCCACACAAGAGTCTGAACACCAGCAAAGGTGTATCAGCTCTAGGGACCTACTGGAATGTTCCGAGAAGGAAATAGTGGAGGGCATTGAAGGAGTCACCCATGCCCGGCGCATTACCAGGCGCAGGGAGGGTGAGGAGGTCAAAACCGCCACTATTATCCTCACATTCGGAACTAGGACACCGCCAGAGTATGTGAAGGCAGGATACCTACGAGTTCCAGTGAGGCCCTACATACCTAACCCCATGAGGTGCTTCAAGTGCCAGGGTTATGGACACGGCGCGGCAGTCTGTAAGAGGAACACTGTGTGTGCCAGATGTGCTGAAGAGGGTCATGAGGACAAGGGCTGCACAGCCCAGTTCAAATGCCCAAGCTGTCAAGCTGGCCACTCAGCCTACTCCAAGGACTGCCCTGTGTGGAAACAGGAGGTTGCCGTGCAGGAGTACAAGGCAAGAAACGGATGTACCTTTAGCCAGGCGAAATCGGCTGTACTGGCCCTACCCAAGGGCCAATTCGGCTTGACAAAGACCTACGCCCAGGCTGTTGCTAAGAAAGGAAGATCCATAGCCACACAGACGGACACATTGACCCCACCACCCCCTCCTCCTTCCCCAACTCAGAAGAAAACACCGCCAAAGAACACACCTCTGAAGAAACAAGAAAGCCCTGTTGTCATGCTAAAGAACAGGTTCTCTGTGCTCGCTGATGAGAGCATGGAGACTGAGCAGCATGTCAAAACCAATACTCTGGGAGAACCCGGAGACATCATGTCTGACACAGGTTCTCCTCAGAGAACCCAGCCAGACACCCCAACCTCTACTGAGTTAGAGGTTGACCAACTCCCTAAGGGGAGAAATCAAAGCGGAGAGGATGCCCGAGGTGAGAGAGGAGGAAATAACCTCCGCTCTAACCAGATGGATCTCCCCTCTCCAGAGAGAAAGACTTCCCCCAAAAGGGGGTTGTCCTCCTCTCCATCCAAACCCAAGAATAAAAATACCAAGGTCACTGTAATAAAGGGAAACCCCTCCGGGGGCCTCCCAAGCCCAAATAGCTCCAAGTAGGTCATCTAGAATAAGCCATGGATTCCAGAATTGTACAGTGGAATTGTAGAGGCCTCAAGGCCAATTACGAGGAAATGCAGCTACTGATGGACTCTGAGACTCCTGTAGCTGTCTGCTTACAGGAAACATTTCTAAAAGATTGCATCAGCTTCCGAAGCTACCGTGCTTACACCAAGAATGTTGAGGATGCAGAGAGAGCATCAGGTGGAGTCTGCATCCTTGTGAAGGATAGCATCCCCCATGAGAGGGTAGAACTACAGACCACACTACAGGCCGTAGCAGCTAGGATAACCCTTCACAAGGTTATCACTTGCTGCAGCCTGTATCTACCACCAGGCGCTCCATTAAACCGAACAGACATGGAGGACCTATTGAAACAACTGCCCCGGCCTTATTTAATCCTTGGGGATTTCAATGCCCATAACACCATGTGGGGATCCAACAATACCGACACAAGAGGTCGTATGCTGGAGGATATCTTCCTCCAACATGATTTATGCATACTTAATGATGCATCACCGACCTACTTGCACCCAGGAACTGGATCATTCACATGCATTGACCTCACCGTATGCGTCCCCAGACTTCTGGACGATTTTAAATGGTCAGTTAGCAATGATCTACGGGGAAGTGATCACTTCCCAATCATCATTACTAACAATCTCCCTTCATTGGGACGACCTCAGCGGTGGAAACTGAATAAGGCTGATTGGGAACAATTCCAAAAAAGATGCTCTGAGGATATCACAGAAAATATCCTCCATGAACAGAGACCAGCTGATACCTTTGCTAGCAAGCTACTAGGTATAGCCAGGAAAGTTGTACCCCTAACCTCTGCAAATCCAAAACGGCCTAGCAAACCATGGTTTGATACAGCTCGCTAAAGTGCTATTGGTGATAGGAAAAAACGACTGGCTGCATTTATAAAGAATCCTTCACAGGAAAACCTAAAGCTATTCAGGATAGCTAGAGCAAAGGCTAGACAAACCATACGGTCAGCCAAAAGGAATTCCTGGAGAAGTTTTGTCGGTAGTCTGGATGCCAAAACTTCTGCTAGAGCGGTTTGGAAGGCAGTAAGGCGAATCAAAGGGAAAGAATCAAATGCAATAGGGCATTTGAAAAACCAAGGACGAACTGTCACGTCCCCCAGAGAAATAGCTGACTGTCTTGCATCCTCAATAGCAGAAAAATCATCCACTGCACACTACACGCCAGAGTTCCAAAAAGTCAAAACCAGGGAGGAAAGACACCCCATTGATTTCAGGTCAGAGAACAATGAAGACTACAACAAACCGTTCTCGCTTGAGGAACTGAGGGAATCGCTGGACAAGTCACATGACACAGCGCCTGGAGAAGACGAAATCCATTACCAGTTCCTCAAGCACCTTCCCGAACCCTCATTGGCAGTCCTGCTAGGGGTCTATAACTGTGTGTGGCAAACAGGCGCTTTCCCAAACAGCTGGAGGAAAGCCACAGTTATACCGATACCTAAACCGGGAAGAGACGGCTCTGACCCAGCTAACTATCGACCAATAGCACTAACAAGCTGCATCTGCAAAACCATGGAAAGAATGATTAACAGTAGGCTGGTCTGGTACCTGGAAAGGAATAAAGTGATCTCAAACTACCAGTGCGGATTCCGGCAGGGGCGGACAACAACTGACCACCTGGTAAGGCTGGAAGCTTATATTAGAAATGCATTACTCAGAAGAGAACATCTAGTAGCTGTATTCTTCGATATAGAAAAGGCCTATGACACAACCTGGAAACATGGCATTCTACGTGACCTGGCGCATATGGGGCTTAAGGGACACCTCCCCCGTTTTGTGGAGGAATTCCTGAAAGATCGAAAATTTCAGGTCCGAGTGGGCAACTCCGCTTCTGACACTCATGACCAGGAAATGGGTGTACCCCAGGACAGCATTCTGTCAGTCACCCTGTTCAACATTAAAATAAATAGCATCATAAATGCGCTGTCCCGTGCCATAGAGTGCTCTTTGTATGTTGATGACTTTGTCATTCTTACTTATGGGAAAAACATGAACACCTTAGAAAGGAAATTACAGTTATGTTTAAACAAAATTCAGGGTTGGGCAAACTATAATGGTTTCAAATTCTCTGACTCCATAACAGTTAGTATGCATTTTTGTAATCTAAGGGGGCTCCACCCAGACCCTGAACTATTTATACACAAAAAGAAGATCCCTGTCGTGAAAACTACAAAATTTTTAGGCCTCACCTTAGATTCCAAATTTAATTTTCTCCCCCACATTAAGGAACTTAAGAAGAAATGCCAAAAGTCATTAAACATACTAAGAGTACTCAGCCATACGGACTGGGGAGCTGACAGAGATACCTTGCTGCTGCTCTATCGGAGTCTAATTCGATCCAAGCTAGACTACGGATCCATAATATATGGAGCAGCAAGGAAGTCGTACCTAAAAATACTGGAACCAATACAAAATGCTGCCCTGCGTCTGTGTCTCGGCGCGTTTCGTACATTACCTATCCCAAGTCTCCATGTGGAGGCTGGAGAACTCCCCATGGATATAAGAATGAAAAAGCTTGCAATGCAGTATATAGTCAAGCTAAAATCCAACCCCACGAACCCTGCTTTTGACTCCATATTTAACCCCACAGAGGTAGAATTATACAATCGAAGGCCTAACGTCATACAGCCGTTGGGCCTTCGAATGAGAGAACCCATCCAAAATTTAACCCCACCCATTGACCAAATCTCTAAAATAGAAACCCCTCAGAATCCTCCTTGGCTAATGAATAAACCTAAATTAAATTTATCCCTCCTTAATTTCAAAAAAGAAAATACAGACCCAAGCATACTACAAGTCCACTTTAGGGAACTGCAGGAGAGCTACGGAGATTGTGGCACCATCTACACAGACGGATCCAAAATGGAGGGAAAGATCGCGTGTGCCTGCTCCTTTCGGAACAAAACAATCTCCCGTAGACTCCCCGATGGCTGCTCCATCTTTACGGCCGAATTGCATGCAATATTGCTTGCACTTATGGCCGTAAAAGCATCAGAAAGGAGTAAATTTATAATCTGCTCCAACTCCAAATCTGCATTGCAAGCTTTGGGGCGGATGAAGACTGACATCCCATTGGTACATAAGAGCCTGAAGCTGTTGGACCTAATAACAGCCGACCGTAGGGATGTCACCTTCATCTGGGTCCCCTCCCATGTTGGCATTGAGGGAAACGAAGCCGCAGACAGAGAAGCAAAGAGAGCCCTAAATCATGCGGTGTCAGGAACCCAAATTCCCTGCTCGGACCTGAGACAAAGTATTGCCTCTGCCACCTATCGAGAGTGGCAGAACCGATGGGAGGCTGAGACTCACAGTAAACTCAGGCAGATTGTGGCGGATGTCAGGTGGCGGCCCACATCTAAGGGTCTGACAAGGCGTGGTAGCACAACCATGTCCAGACTTAGGATTGGCCACACCTACATCACGCACTCTTTAGTACTGAAGAGAGAGGAGCCCCCACTTTGCGAGTACTGTGACTCTCGCCTCACCGTGGAACATATCCTCGTTGATTGCCCCAGATACCAGGATGTCAGGGCGAAACATTTTAGAGCCACTAATCTAAAAACACTATTTAATAATGTCGACCCTGGGAAGGTACTGGGCTTTATTCGGGAAGTGGGGCTATCTACGAAGATCTGATTTCTGAATTTGTGAACATGCACTATTTACATTAGATTTTTACCAAATATTTAAATTTTTACTACCTTTACTATTTTAACTGTGAATAGACCTTAATTTTAATTATATTACTGTATAGAATCTGGCCCTTGTTGTTTAGAGAGAGAGTAGTCCTTAGGGGACTGCAGGCACGACATGGCCTAAATTGTGCCGATGTGCCTCAAATCAACAAATCAAATCAAATCTGAGTCTACATATCTAGTATCTACAAGCTGACCGTTGGATCGAGTCACCTTGTCAGGTTTGTTTTTCAAGCTATTAATTGACTGTTGCAGTGTTGCTGAGCTTACAATCTAATCTACACACGAGTGATGGTATACCCTACTACCTCACTGCGTGACTATTCAACTTGTAAAGTTGACTCATTTATATTCATCAAAAGAGAGAGTTGGACTTTGTCATTTTTTTTACCTCTCTTGAGACAGCACCACCAGCTTGTCTCAGTATTGACTTATGTTCCTGACCTGAAGACAGAAGCCAGCACCAACAGATCATCAAGTCAATCAAGTGGAACCGGAACCTTGGAACCTGACCAGAGGACTTTATCTGAGATTCGTACCATACTGTGGCAGCACCAGGAGAGATTGGCTTAACTCAGTACTGCCTGTCGAATAGCCTATGTGGGAGCACACCTTGCCTTGCCTAAGACAAAGACAGTGGGGAACTTGTGTGGAACTGACCGTTGTAGCTCCGTGGACTGAACAAAGGGGATCTAACTAAAGATAAGTTTATTTTTTCTCTTCATTATTATTAAATTAAGTCTATTAGGGACAGTAGATCTTTGTTAAGAGCAGGTTGCCTGATAAGGGCGTCATTATAGGACACATTAGAAAGTGGACCTGCTCCATTTAATAAAGTCTCAATGATTGTTTAGATTGTCTTGTTTTGTTCGTATCCACGTACATTTTATTTTTTTTAGAAGTCAGGTGAAGTTATCTTTATTTGTCTCTTTCAGTGTATACTTCCTCTAAAAAGTCTCATCTCATTAGAATAGATTTATTTTGTTGTGTCTTATTATGTTTATTTTACATTATTCTTATTATATATTAATAATTTTATCTTAAGTAGATAAGGTAAGCCACATTTAATCTAGATTATAAATTCTAGATTGTTTCCAGGTATTAACTAAATTGTTATACCTATGAGAGCCTTAGATCTATTTTATCCTGAAGACAACTGAGTCTAAGGAGTAATTATTTATATATAGATCTTTTGTCCCGAGTAATCGGTTGACATTATTTTATAGATGTGTTTAAACACAGTCTAATTGGTCAGAATAAAATTTTTTGTCAGTATCACTGGATTGTGATTTACTGTTGGAGGTATAATATTGATTTATCTATTTGAAGTTGTATTGAATCTAGACTAGTGACTAGAATAGTCCTAGGGGTATTTATTGGCAAGAAGTAAGTCCATTGAATTAAGTATTGAGGTATTGATAAAAGTATATGATATTTGTTTATGTGGCCTAAAGTAAGTCCACTGAATTAAGGTGATATAAAATGTTTGAGTTTTATTCAAGTATTGTGGCTGTGAGTAAGTCCACTGAGGTAATATTTGTTAATATAACATTGAGCAAAGGTATTTAAATATATATATATATTACAAGAAGTATTTGAAAGTGAGTTTTTGTGAAAACTAAATTGTGATATTTAGGCCAATAGGGAGGCCATATCAAAACTATATTGAGACATTGTTTAAAATAAAATAAGCATAATGGCAACAGCTCCAAACTTTGATTATATGGAGACTTTTCGCCAGCAAATTATTGCTGAGGCTAAACAGCTAGAACTTAAAGGGAAGGACCTAACTAGCTATGTGCAGCAAATGGTGACAATAGAAAGAGATAGAATAGATAAAGAAAGAAGAGAAGAAACAGAGCGTAGAGAGAAAGAAAAGGATAGGGAAGCACAATTAATAAAAGAAGAAGCAGATAGGAAATTACAATATAATTTAGAGAAATTGAGAATTGAAGCTGAACAAAATAAACAAAAAGTTAATAGCACTAATACTAATGATAGACCTACTGTTCAGAGTGAAAACATAAACAATAGTAATAGTACAAGTAATGGTAATAGCATGAATGACAATAGGGATAATCAAAGTACTAATCATTGGCTGAAAAAGAAACTGCAGCCCTTTCAAGAAGATAAAGACAGTATTTCAGACTATTTAAAGCGTTTTGAGATCAAAATGAGCAGTTGTAACATAAGAGAAAATGAATGGTCTCAAATCTTACTTGATTTTGTTCAAGGTCAAGCATTAACTATTTGTCAGAACCATGATCATACCATTCAGAATAGTTATGATATATTAAAGAAAGAGCTTCTTAATGCCTATGGTCATAATGCCAGTACATTTAGGAAAAAATATTTTGAAAATTTTCCTATAAGTCAGATAGATCCTCAAACAACAGTAAATCTTGAAAAAGATTATTTCAGTAAATGGATGTCATTTGAGCAAATAGATCAAAGCTATGAAGGACTTAAAAACTTTATTTTGATAGATAACTTTACAAACAAATGTGAATCTCAGTTACAGTCATTTATAAAAGAGAGAAAACCAAAAAATTTAGAGGACATAGTTATTATTATGAGAACTTACAGCAGTGCTTATCCTAATAATTCATTTTCAAATAAAGACAAGAAACACATTGATTTTGTAGGATATAGTAAAGAAACTAAGAGCAAAGATAGACATGAAAGCAGAAATGATAGAAATAGAGATAGTACTGACTATAGAGAGATAATCTGTTTTAATTGTCAAGGTAGAGGACATATTGCAGCACACTGTAAACAAGTGAATTACAATAGATCAGAAAATAGGGATAGTTACAGAAAGCAGAATAGGAAAGTTGAGTTTAAAGAGAACAGAAACAGAAACAACAAAAGTAGAGTGTATTTCACCAATGATAAGGACAGTAGAGAAAGTAGTGATAATGAAGAAGTAGAAGAGATGAACTATTGTTGGGGTGTAGAAGAAATAAATTTTGCAGAAGATGAAACCAACAGAGTGAGAGTACACTCTGGTTTTATCAATGGGAAACCTATGAGGTTTGTCAAAGATTCAGGATGCAGTACAGTTGGAATTAGGAGTAACTTAGTTAAACCAGATTATTTATTAGGCTATGAGAAAAAAGTAAGGTTGATAGATGGCAGTATCAAGCGCTATCAAGCCTGTAAAGTTTTCTTAGAAACACCATTTTATACTGATTATTGTAAAGGTTTAGCAATACCAGGATTGTTTCATGATTTGCTTTTAGGCAATATACATGGACTAAAGGAAATGACTCAAAGAGAGATAGATAGCTGGAATAGAAGACATGAATACAAAATGAGACAAAGAAATTCTTATGGTAAAATGAGAAGAAATATTATTTGTTTTAAATGTCAAAGAAAGGGACATATTGCCATGCAATGCAGAAGTTGTGACTACTCAGATAGAAGATCTGACCATTATGAGTATGGCAGAAATTTTGATAGCAATGTCTTTGATAGACAGTATCATAGAGGGAACCCTCAGAGAAGATGTAACTCTGATGAGTACCAGGGTACAAGGGACAATTGTAGGTCATATGGACCTAACCAAAGAAGAAATGGAGAAGCAGAATATAGTTGGAGAAAGTAAATTCTTGATGGTTTACTTACAAGTATATATAGATATATATACTAGCAATGGTTTAATTGTATAGTGCATGAACATGTTGAGTTCTTTTAGATTGTAAATAAGTTGTATATGTTATGATATTTATTTGTATGCTATAGTATGGCACTCATAAGACCATGGTAATGAGAAAGGGAAATACTTTGAAGAGTTACAGTGAGATAAACTATTGTAAATAATGATTATTCATTTTGATTTGTTTATGCATGTATATATATGTATATGTTCTAGTCAATGGGTATGAATAAGTTGTTTATATATGAATACTATATTTTATTTCCTTTAAAGGAAGATAACTCAGTAAAATATAAATTGGGAATTTTATTAAATCAAGGGAGATAATTTTAAAAAAAATTCAATAATTAAAGTCAAAGGTGTAAATTAAAGTAAGTATGATCATCTATGTCAGGTTCTTGTATTCTTGTATTTATCAAATTATTATTATATATTTCCAATGCAAATATTTATTAATATTAAATATTATTTCAATTTGTATTATTGTTATTATTTTCTGAACTTATAATATTTTGGCTCAAGTTCAGCCTGACAAGCACATCATACACATATAGTTGTAGATAAACTAATAAACTAAGTGTATGATGTAAATAACAATAAAATTTATTCTTGTGATATATTTACAAATGACTGATTCATGATGACTGATAATAATAGTATGAAATATCAATATGTAATAATATGTAATCTACAATGTTCCAGTTAGTCTTCTTAGATACAGAACATTCATATAATTATGAAACACATAGTATATTACCTTAACTATAATAAGTAGTTCAATGGATCACCTAGTCCTTCAATCTCAAAAAACAGCAACTGGTAATATATGTAGATCTAGCCTCTAGATCAGGTACTGTCCACTGACGACAATTCCAAAAAGTAGAAGTTCATAGTTGACACTACACCATCAGGTCTGACCACTGCAACCCGCAGTTTGGAATCTTGAACCTCAGACTCATGTACAAATCAACGTGCACACCAGACTACCAACTGAGAGAAAGACCTCAGTCCTGTAGACTGTAGACCTAAAGTTGTACTCTCAATATAGAACTGAGACTGAATAAACAAGTCTTGACACTGAGACTTGACACAGAGTCTAACATATAGACTTGACACTAATACTTGAAATAGAGTCTTCAACTGAGACTACGACTAAAACTTAGTCTTGACGCTAAAACCCTATAGAAGATAAAAGAAAGGATTCTTCTAATCATCTATATCTAGTCTAATTATAGACTTACAAATACGAACGAATTCAAATAGAAAAACTATACAATGAAAAATAAAACTCACCCTAAACAGGGGTCAAGATAATCCAACAAGAAAATGTCCAAGGCAAATGCTAAGGCTATCCAATAACAAAAACCAAGGAGAAATTCCAGAGCTCTCAACACACTTCTATCTGTACCAGCGTACAAAACAATGGAGAGACTGTACTAGACGATAAATGACGCAAATCACACACACACTAAATTTACGTCACTAGAAGTTGTGACAAGCAACAAAAGCTCAGTCCTCTAGTCTACACAGAAAATATTAATAATGTAATGACGTCATCAATATAGTGATCAACGCCGCACTATCAATTAGAGAACTAATTCTACTATACAGTTACATAGATAACTGCGACATTCCCCCTCCTCAACGAACTGGCAATTTTGAAAAAAAATTCCAGTTATCATAAAAACTGCAAGAAAATTCTCCAGAAAATCAACTTCACCAAGATCAATACTGCAAATACGTTTCCAAGAATTACAGAAAGAGACCTCAAAATCTCACTGAGAAAAACAACTGAGAAATCCTCAACAACCAATAATCATCAATGAATACCTCAACAATAAAAAATCTTCATTATACACTTCAATAGACAAAATAATGTTTGTCTCAAAATTGTACAGTTAAAGTTACAACTGTTTGCATGTTACATAGTTACATTATCAAATTTGATCAATATCAAAATTAATATAACATAAGTACATGATTGCTCAAATGGATCAAAAAAATTATACAAGTCTTGAGCATACATCAGCAAAAACATTTAATTCTCCCTTCAAATGGACAGAATCAAAACAATAATCCTGAAGTGCTAAACACCATCTAGTTATTCTTTTGTTACAATAATTACTATTTGTTATGAATGACAATGCCTTGTTATCGGTCTGGAGATGAAACTTCACTCCTGCCAAATAACGATCTAGCTTTTTGATCGACCATACAATGGCCAGTCCTTCCCGCTCAAGGATAGAGTATTTCTGTTCACGTGGCAACAACTTGCGACTGACAAACTTCACTGGATGTAACACACCATCTCTCATCTGACTAAGTATACCTGAAATGCCTTTATCTGATGCATCTGTCTGCAAAAAGAATGGAAGAGAAGGATCAGGCAATCTTAGAATAGGATAATCACACAAATAAGTTTGTATTCTTTTCAGTGCCACAATACACTCATTACTCCAATCAATTCTCACAGATTTCCCTTTCTTCAATAACTCTGTGAATGGAAACACCAAGTCTGAATAACAAGGTATAAATTTAGAGTAATAGTTAACCAACCCAATTAATGACCTTACTTCCTTCTTGGTACTGGGTGGTTTAAACTCCAGGATCTTCTGAACATTTTTACTATCTGGTTTCACTTCTCCCCGACCTACATTATGTCCCAGAAATTTAATGTTAGTAAAGCCAACCTCTAATTTAGATGGTTTTAGAGTAAATCCATGACTTTTCAATACACCGAAAACATTCTGTACATCTCTAACATGAGTCTCCCAACTTTCGCTAAATATACAGATGTCATCAAAATAAAACAATACATTCTCAATATCTCTTAAAATACTCTTTAAAACTCTATTAAAATGGTTAGGGGCACCACTTAAACCAAATGGTAAGTAATGAAACATGTAGTGTTCCCCCAGAACTCTAAAAGCTGTGTACTCCTTACATTCTTCACTTATAGGTATTTGCCAATACCCTTTAGTTAAATCAACTAAAGTAAAATACTTAGCCCTGTAGAGTTTATTGAATAGCTCTTCTTGATCTGGTATTAATTCAGCTGGTATTTGTGTAACACTGTTTGACTTACGGTAGTCAATGCATGGACGTAGTGTACCATCACGTTACTTAATAACCACAACAGGAGCGGCATATGATAAATCTGTGGGTCCTATGATACCCAACTTCAACATACTATCAATTTCCTCTTTTAATTTCTCCTTCATATTTATTGGTACCGTATATGGCTTTAATGCTATAGGCTTAGTGTCCAGCAACTTAATCCTAAATTCTTCCACATCTGCTTTACCCGGTATGTCTGATATAATATCTTTGAATTCATCCAGCACCTTCATTATTTCACATCTCTGATTACAGTTTAAATCTGGGTTGACCTTCAATTGTGATACAATGTCTTCATTCGTCTGCTTCTTATTGTTGATTTCTAATGTCGGAATGCTTGGTAAAATATCTTCATTTGTCAAGTCTTCATCAAATTCCTCCTCATCATCCACAACAGACACCATATTAGCAGACAAAATACTGTTCTCATGTTCAATATTAATAACAGTTTCACTTGTATCATCTTTACTTCTGCTATGATATTTCATCAATCTATTGATATGGTAAAGTTTCAACTTATCTCCCTTCTTTACCAGAAAATTGAATCTTGATACCTTCCTTATAACTTTAAATGGTCCTTGCCAATATACAGATAATTTGTTTTCTCTTTGAGGTTTAAGTATCAATACACAATCACCTTCATCAATCTTGCGCAATGTAGAGTATCTATCATACTGAATTTTGTACTTTTGCTTTTTAACCTCACTATTTCTGTTGGCAATTGATGTCACATGAAATAACCTCTCCTTCAAATCCATTAAGTATGAGTAAACATTCCTGTATTCATCTTCCTCCTCTTTGTTTACAAATACTTGTTTCAGATTAGCCAATGGTCCTCTCATCTGTCTTCCATATACCATTTGAAATGGCGATATTCCTGTAGTTTCATTTGGGACCTCTCTATAAGCAAAAAGTGCAGCGCTAACCTTTCTATCCCAATCCTTTGGACTCTCTTGTGTAACCTTCCTTAGAAAACTTTTCAATGAAGAATTGAAACGTTCATTCATCCCATTCGACGAAGGGTGAAAAATAGTTGAGTGCACTATTTTAATATTGTAGAAGTTACACACTTCCTTGTATAAATCCGCAGTGAACTGACTTCCGTTATCACTTAGTACCTCGTGCGGTATACCAATTCTACTGAAGATTGTGTTTAATGCCTCAATCACAGTTTCTGTAGTAATATTTCTTAAAGGTATTGCCTCTGGCCATCTCGTAGCAATGTCAACAAGTGTTAAAATAAATCTGTTCTTGTTCTCGGTAACCTCCAACGGACCAACAATATCTATTGCCACTTTGTAAAATGGTGTTGTTACTATATTCATATTTCCAAGTTCAACTCTGTCACATCTTCGTGGCATTCTACACCGTTGACAAATATCACAACTCCTAATAAAGTCTTTAACATCTTTATCAACTCCTTGCCAAAAGAAATATTGGTATATTCTTGACTTTGTTTTCCTAACTGACAAATGACCTGCAAATATACTTTCATGTGCTGTTTTCAAAATTACTTCCCTTTTTGACACTGGAACCACGAGTTGTTTCTCTTCCTGACCTAATTGACCTTTGAATACACGATACAATAATCTATCGAATACCTTGAATCGAACACTTCCATTTGTCTTATTATCCACACTCTTCTCCTTCTGTCGATTCCATAATTCTTGTAATGTAGGATCACTCACTTGTTCTCTCAAGAAATCTTCACATGATCCAAATAACTTATAACAATCTTGAATAACTTCTGAATGTTTCATAATATCAGCCTCATTCTCTTTTTGTTTCATTGCTCTTGTAACAGCAGCACCAATATGTTCATTATGTTGTTCATCTTGTACATTCCCTATTATTAGATCAGCTACTGGATTTTCAAAACAAGCTACAATATATTTCCCTGTGATATAGTCTGAATTGATGTCAACACATGCCAGTGGATATTCCTTAATAGTACCATCAATCAATTTTAATTTGTAGCTACCTGGAATTTTGTCTTTGCATTCAATTAAAGAACTTCTTACCCCAATAACACTAGATCCTGAATCACGCAATATAGACACTATTTTATTATTTAATAATCCTTCTTCAAAACTTAATTTCCCTACAGACTTTTTCCTCAATTTCTGATCAACAATAGACATAGTTTCTTTTCTACATGGAGTAAAATATTCTATTTCATCAGCCAGATTAGAATGACAACAACTTTGAATTTTACGTGAACAATTTAGTCATCTCTGCGTACCTGTGTCTTGTACTTTCTTTGACTTGTCTGTGTTTTTCTCCTTAGTATAATCAAAACCTGAATAATTCCTTCTGTTATTTCCTCCACCATGGTTCATATCATTGTAAGCTCCTCTCCAATTCCCTCCATCCATTCTCCTTCCTCTAGTATCAAACTGCCTCCTGTAAGTTCCATATGACACATTCCTTGTGCCTGACACATGTCTTGGTCCATCCTTATTATATGTCACCTGCTTTGGTTTCACTCCGGCTCCACCCACATAACATTCCGTTGACCTGTGACCTACTTTTCCGCACCTAAAACAAGTTATGACTTTCCTGTCACTAGCATAATTCTGACTTGTGGCTTCAGCAGCTCCCATTACATACACATTTTCCTCTTTACATAATGATTTTGTTGAACTTGCAGTCTTAAAACTTTCAATTACTTGTAGCATGTCTTCTACATTATCACTTTTATTTAAGATAAGTTGACGATACACTTCGCCTGAAACACTCTCTAATAATCTGTCTGTCACAATCATATTTTTCATGCCTTCTATGGTCTCCTTTACCTCCGCCATCTTCATCCAATTGTCTAGTGCCCTTTTCAAATCGGCTACATATCCCCTGAAATCATTTTCTTTAGGTCTAATTTGGTGAAATTTCTTCCTACACGTTTCTCCATTTATATCAGCCTGTCTCATTAGCATAACCTTTACTTCATCATAATTTTCCTTCTTAAACAGATCATCTTGCAGCATAAAATTCTTGAGTTTCGACGTCAATTTGTACGATAACAACATAGCCCAACTTTTCTTATCAATACAACATCTTGTTGCCACCGCCTCAAATAGAGTCAAGAAACCAATCAAATCCTCATCTTCCTTCATATTCTGAAAACTCTTGTCCAACTTATCAATTATATGTCTATGTTTATCCTGGATCTTAGGTTCTCCTTCTTTGTTTTCAGATTTACTTTCTTTCTGCAGCTCCTTCTCCACAATTTTCTCCTGAAGTCTAGCCAATTCCAATTCTTCCTGCCTCTTTTTAGCTTCCACTACTTCCCTTTCTTTCCATCGTTCATGCTCCTCCGCCCTTTGTTCCTTCTTGAGCCGTTCCTCCCTATCCAATCTTGCTTGTTCTGCCTTGACATATTCTTCCTTCTGTTCTTTCACATAGTTCTGCAAGTCAGCTCCTGTAAAACCCAACGCCTGCCCATCCGCTATAAATTGTGAATTTATAGAAAACCTAGTCTCCATCCTTAGAATTTCCAAACAATATAAGTTTAACAGGTCAAATCGGAAAAACTAATTAGAGCACAAGATATACTATCAGCAACCAAAAAAAAATACACTTAGCTGTGCTTTCTCCTGCGAAGATAGAATCTGCCTCAGCACCAGGAAGATAGAGTATTGATGACAAGGTACAGCCAGATACACCAGGACAACTTGAGAATCCCAACAAACAGATCACAGCTCCAATTTAGGTCCACCAATCAGTTTAGCATGTAACAAAATTATATCTTATTAGTATAAATTAAAAAAAAAAATATTATATATAAGATACAATGTTAGCAATAACAATATGATACACTGGCACCAATAAAGTCTCACACAAAAAATGTATACGATGCCTTTCCTGAGTAATAAGGTACAATCACATAGTACCGTTATGAATAGTAATGTGACACAAACAAGTGTCTAGAATCTGAAAATATACTCTTACAAGTACAGAAATTTATTTAGCAAATATTCAACTGTCAATAATATAACAAATTATGACTGAGATAATCCCTCAAATAACTCCTTTAACAGTTTAGACGAGCCCCCAAAATACTTGTCAGGTTCTTGTATTCTTGTATTTATCAAATTATTATTATATATTTCCAATGCAAATATTCATTAATATTAAATATTATTTCAATTTGTATTATTGTTATTATTTTCTGAACTTATAATATTTTGGCTCAAGTTCAGCCTGACAAGCACATCATACACATATAGTTGTAGATAAACTAATAAACTAAGTGTATGATGTAAATAACAATAAAATTTATTCTTGTGATATATTTACAAATGACTGATTCATGATGACTGATAATAATAGTATGAAATATCAATATGTAATAATATGTAATCTACAATGTTCCAGTTAGTCTTCTTAGATACAGAACATTCATATAATTATGAAACACATAGTATATTACCTTAACTATAATAAGTAGTTCAATGGATCACCTAGTCCTTCAATCTCAAAAAACAGCAACTGGTAATATATGTAGATCTAGCCTCTAGATCAGGTACTGTCCACTGACGACAATTCCAAAAAGTAGAAGTTCATAGTTGACACTACACCATCAGGTCTGACCACTGCAACCCGCAGTCTGGAATCTTGAACCTCAGACTCATGTACAAATCAACGTGCACACCAGACGACCAACTGAGAGAAAGACCTCAGTCCTGTAGACTGTAGACCTAAAGTTGTACTCTCAATATAGAACTGAGACTGAATAAACAAGTCTTGACACTGAGACTTGACACAGAGTCTAACATATAGACTTGACACTAATACTTGAAATAGAGTCTTCAACTGAGACTACGACTAAAACTTAGTCTTGACGCTAAAACCCTATAGAAGATAAAAGAAAGGATTCTTCTAATCATCTATATCTAGTCTAATTATAGACTTACAAATACGAACGAATTCAAATAGAAAAACTATACAATGAAAAATAAAACTCACCCTAAACAGGGGTCAAGATAATCCAACAAGAAAATGTCCAAGGCAAATGCTAAGGCTATCCAATAACAAAAACCAAGGAGAAATTCCAGAGCTCTCAACACACTTCTATCTGTACCAGCGTACAAAACAATGGAGAGACTGTACTAGACGATAAATGACGCAAATCACACACACACTAAATTTACGTCACTAGAAGTTGTGACAAGCAACAAAAGCTCAGTCCTCTAGTCTACACAGAAAATATTAATAATGTAATGACGTCATCAATATAGTGATCAACGCCGCACTATCAATTAGAGAACTAATTCTACTATACAGTTACATAGATAACTGCGACAATCTACAGTCATTATTTTTTTTATATAATCATTATCATTCATTAGTAAAAGGCTAGGTCAGTTTGGAAATGGTAAGTGGAGAGAAAATATACTTATTGGTACCCAACAAAAAAGTTAGGTAGAATAATTTGGAAAGCTGTTTTGACACAAATATTACATTTTGTCTGACAGGAAGTGTTTGGTGTGATGTGAGGCGATCGACCATGCACATATAGCCAATAACAGTATTTACTCTGAACAACTCTGTTTTATGCCTATGGAGTCAGCAAAGGCATCTTCGTATGTGGACTATATACATGTGTATTTATTCTGAAAAACTCTGTTTTATGTCTGTGGAATCGACAAAGGCATCGTCGTATGGGGACTGTATACATGTCTTGATGGACTTAGTACTATTGGTTGGTGAAACTATTACACTGGACTATACTATTTTATCGTCAATGACATGAGTGATGATTAGAACACCGTATACCAGATGTTTTCTTACCAATAAGTGTATTGGAACTGTACATATTGTTTTCTTGGTGTCAACATTCAACTACAGTGTGAACTTTGTGACATAGAAACATGGACACCAGGAACTGATGAAGATGGGAAACATGATGATGTCCATCAAGATCAAGATATATGTTTGTTTTGTCTTTCCCCAAAATTTTGGCCATGTATATTGTACAGACATGACAGTAGGGATAGTGTTTTAGACTGAAAAAAAAATTGACAAAAATTTTTTTTGATAAAGGGGGGGAGGAAATATGTAATGACACAAGATGCGTAGAAGTTGATGTGAATCGGGTTTTTCCTAAGTAATGTGACGAGTAAGAACAGAGTAGGATTATGAACAAAAAGAATAACGGACAAGACGCCTTAGAGGACGACGCTAGGCTAGCGACGACAGAGGACTGTGCCCTTTTTATTGTTTATTAAATTGTTGAAGTTATCAGCCTGCGTTATTAAGTATATTCTTGATTCATTCTGTTGTTGTGTCATATGGACTCGCATGCATTATTAACATATATATACTCATCAACAAAATAGACCATCAACAGGGGAAGGCGATTGCATGTACTGCCCTCCCTACTCTAGCCTCTGAGTGGGAGGGGGGCGGTCCTATTTTTATAAAGAATCATAGTTTGTGAACAAAATCAGTTGAATATCTATATAATATAATAATAATAATAGGTCTGCATGTATTTAGGATGTTTTTATGCATTGGGTGTGAAAACTTTCTTAGTTTTAAGATCACTTCTTATCCTAGGCTGGGGACGCCATTTTCGCTGCGTCACTTCCATGATTACTAGACCTAGATCTAAAAAGCTTGTTTACTGAGACAGCAGATAAAAATAAATTAGTAAACGCACGTTCATTTTTTTATCTTCATTTTTGAATTTTGAGGAAATAGAACGGACCCATTGCTTCTTCCAAGACAGCGATGAATATGAAATAAATTAGGCGGTAAATATTATTCACCGATGAGTCGAATGATTACTGAAGGTCATTCACAACCTCATGACCAAACACAAGAGGTCGATCTACTCCCTGACTCGCACCCCTCACAACTGAGAGGTGCTGTTGGTGGTAGAACAAGAGGAGCCAAAAGGATCAAATGGACGAGAGAAATGAATATAGACATTATCAAATCGTTCTTCCGTGCAAACATTTGTGATGATAAACCTCTCCCAGGTTATAGGCAAAAACTCTCCCTGGAATTTAACAAATTATACCCTAATCTAAACCTTACAGAGCAGAATGTTGTAGACAGAAGATCTGTAATAATTAAAATTGACCATTATCGATATCGCCGTACCACTGTCTCATAATTTAAGAAAAACTGAGATAGAAAAACAAAGAAAATATGGGAACCTAGGCTTGGAGATTAAGCGTCTATGGAAATTGTCCAAAATAACAATATACCCTATTGTTATATCAACCGAGGGGATAATAACAACTGACCTCACAGACACCTTCAAGGCCCTTAACATTCCTAGGAACATCTTCGTTGCCTGTCAGAGGGCGGTACTGCTGCAGACCTGCCACATCACCAGAAAATTCCTCAGTGGAAACTGTTAAAGGGACTACGATGAATTTTGTTTCTCTTTAGCGAAACTCGACCCTGGCAGCGCCAGAGAATGACTACTCGTTCATTTCTAACATAATAATAATCTTTATTATCCGTATAAACTACGTGTCGATATGTGAACCCATTGTATATTATGTCGTACCACACTCTAATCTCAAATTTTATCATTAGTAAATTTAAATGAAAAAGGGTTGTACCAGGTGGGAGGGGTGATACATGCGATCGCATTTTCCCTATCGGACAAACCAAAACTTTTTATTTTTGTATAATAGTTAAGAAATTATAAAATAAAAAAAAATATGTCACTTATGTAATTTTATATATATTATAAATTAAATTGTTATATCGAGTCGCCCCACACCTATTCTTTAATGCCAAATACAATCTTTAGCATAATTATTTTAAGAAAGACTTTGCATTGGAAAAGTTAGAATTCAAACGAAATTTTTTAGTATAAGAGTCATGATTGAGATGAGTTTTAAACCCAGATGACATTTTCCTATTCGCCTTTCCCAACCTTTACTCAATCTGATATTTTTCTAGTTAAATAAATTTCGGACTATATCTCACAATTTATATTTAAATTTTATTGAATATTATTTATCGAATAATTTTTTTCGGCGGCGATCCCCAAAACCAAAATCTAAATATGTGGGGTATCTAATATTTCAAGAAACTAATCGGTTTTATTTGCTATGTATTAAGGGCCTATAAATTCATATTAGAATATTTTTCGATAACAACATTATTTAAAAGGTCCTTTTTTAAAAGTATGAATAATGAGCTTTAGGTCAGGAGAATGCATTTTTTCTGTTAAGTATGCAAGAAAACGTTATTGGCGTCAGGGCTTCGCCCCTAAACACACTGAGGAATAATAAGCTTTAGTTGTCAGGAGAATGCGTTTCTGCAATGAAGAAAGCAAGAAAACGCAATTGGCGTCGCGGCTTCGCCCCGAACTCCACTGATGTATAATGAGCTGTAGATGTCAGGAGAATGCCCTTCTGCAATGAAGAATGCAAGAAAACGCTTTTGGCGTCGGGGCTTGACACCGAATTCCACTGATAAATAATGAGCTGTACTTGTAAGGAGAATGTGTTTCTGCAGTAAACAATGCAAGAAAAAACTTATAGCGCTGCCCCAGTTGTTTTGTTTTTTGACGAAGTTTGAGAAATGCTGCTTTTGCTTTTTTATTCTTCTATATATGTACTGTATGCACGTTTATGCATAGGGTTAGGGTTTACTGGGCGTTAGGGTTAGGGTTTGGAAAAAAATCGCCCCCCCCCCACTCCAAAGTTCTGGATACGCTAGTGGTCCTGGTGGAGTCATCAAGTGAAACGTTCGAGTAAAGGAAGAGACAAAAGAGTTTAGAACGGCAGTACGTTAATGCACAGTGTAACATTTGTAATAGTTTATTGTGCTGCCAATCGTGCACTATTGGGTGTTCTATTTATTCATTATTAAAGTACCAGAATATTTGGATCTCTTGTTTTTAAGATCTTGTGTTAGACGTGTGTTGTATGTTTAGCGGCGTTTACAGAAAGCTTGATAAAATTAGAAAGAGCGAATCATAGCAATTCAAATAGAATGGTCTCGCATCTTTGTCTTGATATTTTAGACAATAGCTGTAGGTATATCTAAATCCTCTTGTCTCTTGATGACAATATTTACTTCGGTCAGCGAGTCCGACTGTGCCCAAAATGCTTTGGTGGCAGCCCCTTTCTCAGAGATGTGTTGCCAGTGTTATCGTTGTTCGTCCTTCTTCCACAAGAGAAGATAAGCTAGATCTTCATATTTCAGTTGGTCTTTCCGTATCTTTTCATTGGACCAGGCAGACCCGAAAACATTCTATTCTAAACGACGACAATCTACGACCGCCTTTTTTACTTTAGTCTTCCTGCAATGTTTGAATTCCATTTTACAGGGTCGACGAGGCAGTGCATCAACATTCTGATGGAGCTGTCAAAATTCATAAGTTTTTAGAAGTTCAATCCATCTGGCTACCTGACGTTCAGGACTATTAAATGAAAGCAACTATTGAAGGGTTTCGTGATATGTTCATGAAAGAAATTTCTGTCCATATAAGTATTTGTGAAAATGTTTTTTCTGAATCCACAAAAGCAAAGAGTTTAAGTTTTGTGACACAGTAGTTTCTTTCAGACTGACAAACTTTGAATGAAATAGGCAATTATTCCTTCAGTTTCATTCTCGCACTACTCGCATCTGTGTCCAGTAAAATGTAAAGACTGGTATCGGGTAGGCCAATATGGAGGATGAGGCAAGTGTGTTTTTCAACCTTTCAAACGCCTCTTGACATTCCGCCCGTCAAAATAAATTGCCTCTTTTGCTATGTCAGTTGATGACGAACCCTAAAATCCTTGGAGAAAAGAAGAAACTAACAATAAATAAAATAAATTAAAAATGGACGAGCTCTCATCCAAATCATAAGAAAGATGATGCTTATTATAAGATATCCCGACAAGATCAACGTCTAATCTTTCGACTCATGGCCTGGACACAACATAATGAGACAACATATGTACCGGAAACTCAAAATTGGAACCAGTGAAATCTGCTCATGTTGAGTGTCACCAGAGAATGCTGACCATGTCCTCCAAAACTGCTCTCTTTACCAAAGACACTGGCCTCCAAACACCCAAATAGAAAGAAAACTATATGGAGAGCTACCTGATTTGAAAACTACTGCACAGTTCATGTCATATATTGGTATTGTCATCTGAACGCTCCAACATAACAATGAGATTGAAGAAGAAAAAAAAGTTGGAAAAAATAGGCACAAAACGTCTGTAATACGTACAAAATCCCAGAAAACTTCAATTTATAAATATTCGTTGGTATGCCATTGCCTTACTGCTTCAACTTTATCAAGATCAGTGTTAACTCCGTATTTTGACACGATGTCCTTAAGATATTTAACATTCTTTCTAAACGAAGAGCACATTTTTTGCATTGAGCTTCATCCAAGCGCTTCTTATCCTTTGAAACACTTCCTTCAGATTTACAAGATGCTCTTCAAACGTCTTACCTAAGTCGATAATGTCATCCATATAGACAAGGCAGATGTTCCAGTTAAGTCCTCGTAACACACGCTCCATCAGTCGCTCAAAGGCTGCCGGAGCATTGCAGAGCCCAAAATGCATTACAGTAAATTGCCAGAGACCGTTTTCGGTCTTTTTTCTATCTCGGCATGTAATCCAACTTGCTAATAACATCTTTCTAGATCAAGAGTAGAGAATATATGAGCTCCTGTATGCGTATCCAATGTGTCGTCAATTCTAGGTAAAGGTTAACTGTCCTTATGGGTGACTACGTTCAACGATCTATAGTCTACATAAAATCGCATAGAACCGTCGTTTTTCTACACTAAGGCTATTGGTGAACACCAAGGACTTAATGACTCCCTGTCGCCTCAATTATTAAATCCTAGGCTTCTTTTGCCTGTGGAGGACGTCGTGGCGTATGTCAAATTGGTCTGGTGTTTCCTGTGTAATCGATGTTGAAGCATATACGTCATCCCGCAATCTGTCTCATCAGTCGGAAAAATATCACTAAACTCACAAATCATTTTTTCGGCATTGGTATATTATTCATCTGATAAATTCGTCTTAATCTGCCCCAGGAAGTTTGTAAAGGAGGATGGGTTGATTCAGTGCTGTCACTCTTATCACCGCTGCAATTCAGGATTAGGTCATTCGTATGGCAAACATAAATGATGATGTCTTTTCCTAGTTTTCTTTCACCTAAGCCAAGGTTTATAACTCTAACAGTTTTTTTTCTGACCTCTTTTGACCAACGTTTTACCAACGGCAAATTCCCTGTAGTTATCTTCCTTGTCCTCAACCAGTGCCGTTCTCGCCTTGTGTGACCAGGCTCAAATTTTCCCCAAATAATTTATTCAGATTATGCAGGCAAGCTCGTATCCTCAGTCAACATGATTCTTCTGATTCGACCATTCTATTCTTCAACCTCTTTATTTAGCAAAGAAATCTCTACCTTTCGACATATTAAAGTTCCTCCGCTTATGTTAATAGAAAACCCACATTTCTCCAAAAAGTGAAGTCCTACAATGCAGTCATTGGTTATATTGGCGACTAGGAATTCACGAACTGATTTCCGAGCTCGAATTTAACACTCGTTATTCCTTGTATAGGCATCAATTTAGCTTTGGCTGTTTTTTAAAGGAGTATGAATTCACATTTATTATTTTGTTTTTGTTCACGACATCTGGCCAAATGACTGATCGAGAGGCTCCAGTGCCAAGAAGAAAGCGATAATAATCAGCACCGATTTTACTGTCTACTTTCTACTGTCTCTTCCTCAACACTGCTACTGGAATAATGTTAATAAGGGTTCCCATTTATTTACCTAGTAGTTAAGTAAAGCTTGTCGGGCATATGCTTCAGGCCTTCGTTGGGTGGGTCTTCTTCTACATTTTTTTTCGTAGATGTCCCTGTTCACCGCAGTTTCAGCATCAGACACTAGTTCTACGCTCTTCTATTGAAACTGATACCCATGCCATGTAAGAAGTTGTGTAATATTTTCTTTCTGAACCATAATAAATGTTGTTCGACGTATCCTTGGCGGCTTTATAAGAAAAAGGGTATACCAGGACTTCGCTGGCTTTTTATTTGCTACTAATTCTGACAGCTTTCTTAGGGTATCGAATGTCATCGATACAAAAATCAGTGATGACTACTTCTAGAAACTTCGATGATGCTGTCGGGTAAGCCGGATCAGCAAGACGTTCAATGTCTTTTTTAGTTCCTGTAAAGTTTTACCGGCGCGTTGTTGTCGGGTTTTCAGCTAAACATTTCTTGTAAATGATCATCTCGTATCTGAGCTCCATGGCTTGCATGATGATTTTGTAGTCTTGCTGGTTTGGGATTACCTGAAGCAGTTCGGAAGCCTTTCCTCTGAATGCTAACACACTATTTATCGCTTTCTGTTCCTCACTGTTCTACTTAGCATTTTGTGACCTTGACGGCTGCCTCAAAATGCCTATAGTAGACAGGCCATGAGACGGACCCATCAAAAACAGGAGGCTTAATTTTCCCATAAACTTCGTGTTACACTGAATTAGCCTTTTTCTCCTGCGTCCTACTCATACCTTCTTTCATTTGAGCCTTCATTTCTTCTATTTCTTTTCCTATAGCGTCAGTCCTCTGGTTTATTTTCTCATCCATAGTGTTTTTCCACTAGTTCATTGTTTCTATGGCGGTTTTCGTGCCCAGATCTAGCGTGTCCATCTTCTCCTTCATAAAATCCTGCATTGCACTTATTCAATCGCCTAGTGTTTGTATATTTTAAGTTGTGTAACGGAAGTATTTTTTTTTTGTTTTTACATTACTTAAAGATTTAAATACAACAGTTTTTTTTTTAATGAATCATCATTTTCATATTAAAAAAAAAATTCTGGAAGGATGCAAATTTAAAAAAAATACATTTCTGTTTTATTATTTGAATAATAAAACTTATTTCTGGAAAAAGATGGGATTTAGGGCAAGATAGTGAAGTCGACGTGCTTCGCGAATTCTCCTCACTTAACACAAAATTTACAGCTCAAGTCAATTATTTTTTAAAAAATGCGATAAATGACAAAGTGGTTATCATCGCATCACTATGGACAAACTATATATATATACATAATACATTGACAATATCATTACTAATGGTAAGTTGTTTTTTTTTCTTTGAAGTATGTCAACATATATATATGTTTATATATATATATAAACAAAGACTAAAAAAACTAAAAAAAATATTTTTCAACAGATATATCCTAAACATGAATAAATAAATGTACTTACATTAAAAAATATCTTCTTTGAAGTATAGCATCTGTTTAAAATGTATAATATTGTTTAGGTTTTCTATAAATCTTTTTACATAAGCATTAAATATATGATTCTACACTCTTATTCAACCAAGATATGACATTCACTGAAAAACAAAGATTGTTTATCTGAAAGCCCTATATTTACAAAATATTAACTACTTATAACTAGATCAGTATGAAGGTTAAACATTACATTAATAGGCAAAAATCATTTTGTTTTGCTCAGAGTAACTTTCAGTACATTGGAATTATGTCGAGGTCAATAAATGACGTACAGATGTCTCATGAAATGTAGTAGGACATGTCAGTATGATTTAACTTCTATGTCCTTTTAAATCATTTCTTTTTTAAGGTATTGGTTACCATGGGCGTAGCCAGGATTTTTTTTGTTTGGGGGGGGGTTAAGGGGATTTTTTTTATCTCCACATCGCCCCCCCCCGCCCGCCCGCCGCGAAAAAAATATGTATATGTATTTATGTGTGTGTATGAGTACATAATCTTTATTACATTCTGACCCATCATTCTTTCGGAAGACGTTAATTGTGCCCTAGAATAGATTCTTCCTGGAGTAAGTGGAAAAAGTGTAGATTCTCCGCCATTGCCATCAAGGAGGTCTGGGGGAGCGCTATGTTTGTCTAATGACACTTTTAAGGGACTGAGTTAATATTTCTTTATTTCTTAGAATTAAAATAACTCATGGAACTCTAAAGGTTTATTTATACAATCGTAAGTAAAATAAAAATATTTACTCGCTCTTGGTGTAACAGGTGTTGTAAAAATATCGCCTTTTAAAGACTCACAAATGTTTCTCATTTTTCTTGGTGGCTTTTTCTTTCGATCTTGTCCTTTTTACAAAAAGAAATATGTGAATACTATTTATCTGCTAAATCTAAATAACTAAATAGGTATTTCTTTAATCTCCATCCTGTCATCAAAATACATTGTTTACTATATACAAAAGTCCTTTATACCTCTATTATATCATTCTTTTAGATTTCGAGATACAACACTAGTGGAAAAACGTACAAACAACCCAAAAGCTAATATTGCTTGTAGTAGACAACAAATCAAAACAAAACATTAAAAAAAAATACTTAAAAAAAAAAACAAGAAAATAAAACATAATTTGTTTATACAATTTATAGAGCAATTATTTTGCTCTTAATTACTAATTAAATTTAGATTGCAACATACTTTCCCCTTCCCCAATAAAAAAATCCTGGATAAGTGAATACATACATTTACAAAACTTTTAACTATTGTATTGGTATGCTTTTAAATATCTAAACTTAGAAGACAGCAAAAAATTTACCTCAACTCTGAACATTAATTTATTAAACTTGTTTATGTTATGATAAATATTTTCTAGTTCTTTAGACAACTTTATATTGAAAAATTGTAACCGTCAATCTAGAGTTGTCCCAGTGTGGCCAACGAAAAAGTAATATTTTACCAACGATATACATCAACAGTCGAATTTCTGGGAAAATCTTTGATCCGTTTTCAATATTCATATCTACCCAACCACTTGGAAAGTTTGACTTAAATATTGGAATTTAAAAAAAAATAGCATACAAAGCATATATAGTCTTATTGTTCCTCCAAAGAAAGACTTCTTAAATTAGTATAAAAAGCTTTGATTTTAAAATATACACACTAATACTTATTTTTTTCTTAATAATTATTAAAAAAAAATAAACATTTTTAAACAAGAAATTTATGAAAAAGTAATTTGTTATACACACTTTCTGTACTACGTAAGCCTCCTATTATCTGCTCTTAAGTTACAGAAAGACTAATTGGTTTTCCACATAGTAATTTCAACTAATTAGTATTCTCTTTTGTTTTCATTTCAACCGACACTGCTTAACTCTTTCTCTCCGTAATTATTTTTCTCGTTTCGATATATTATTCGTTTTTCTCATTTGTATTTTACTATCCTGGTATGATTAAACTTAAATAACTTTTTTTTTTATCCGAAAATGTTATATTTGGTAAATGAATCATAGGAGAATGCATGCTCATTTCACATAACACAAATTAAATTTTATAAATCCAAAAATCAATTTAGTTTAATGGGGGTCAAATCAACGTTGGCATCGTCAACTAGGAGAGAATAATTTAAGTAATAAAATACAATAATATAAAAAAAAGAAGAAGCCATAAAGAGAATTTAGACTAATATTTATTACCCAAACAAAAACTTAACAAAAAAAAAAAAGAATTATTGAGTTTAATTTCGAAAGCAATATACCAAGCAACGTAAACACTGTTATTTTGATACATCACTGTTGTAAACAATCTAATAAATATTACTTTGAGCAACAAGATTTTTTAATTCGATTGTAGGCCTACAATGTAAAAAAAAACATCTGTTTAACTGAATATCTTTTTTTTTTTTAATCAACAGTACCAACCGTCTATGTAAACTCCAATAAAAAGCTAGCCATTTTTACAAAGCATCAACTCACTCTGCCTGTCTTTAAAAAGTTTTTACACGTAATTTCTCCTACAACCAAGTTCAGATATAGCTGAAAGTTTGCACATTTATTTCTTTTACCTGACAAAACAATTTTAAAAGTAGCCAATTAGTTATATAACTATTAACAATTAAGTATTTTGTTTAGCATCGAACAAGGAAAAGATATTGTACTTGAATGATGTGGATGTATATGTTGAATTGTCCCTTTTATACTTTTATTTAAAATTGAAACTAACAATGGATAACTTTAAAACCTTCTACTTTCATTAAAAAAAAAACTTCTCTGAGGAAGCTAGAGTTCCTGGCTATGAATCAAGGTCGTTCCATAATTTTTTTTTTCTAGAAATTCATTAAAAAAGCGAATACAGTCATATTTATCCCCATTTTTTTTTCAACTCTTCCAGACTACTTATAGGATCAAAGCGTATTGAAAAAGCTAAACCAATAAATTTGCGCTAAACAAAACAATTGGTAAAATGTTTATAATTGCACAGATTTATTATATTTAGTCGAGATGTATTACAAATTTATTCAATGACTGATCCAAACTATTGATACAACCTCGCTTGATTTAAGCTTTCTTTCTAGTATTTTTTAAAATGCAGTTAAAAAAACACAGCACAGTGGCTGAGTGGTAAGGCTTTTGTTTTCCGAAATGGCGGTTTAAAGTTCAAATCCTAGCTAAGATTTTAAGGGTGCCTTAAGGGGTTACTGGATTAAGATGGGAAAAATGTAAAGGAGGTTAATAATAGTGATGGCCACAATCCTCTCTCGCTAACCGTGGTTCGCAGAAAGAGAAGACTACACATTTTGCTATATCGCAAGGTTTGAAATGGAAATTTTAACTTCTTCTTCACTGAAAAGTTTAGATGATACATTTAAACACTGATTATCAAGTTTTCATTCAATATATATATATATCATGGGCGTAGCAAGGGGGGATTTTAGGTTCGAACCCTCCCCCCCAGAATTGAAATCCCTCCAGCAGGGGAGGGGGATCGGTATTCAATTACTGATTTTTTACTTTGATTCTATTTATTTTAGGTGAGATTTTAATACTGTTACGAATCTCCCTATCCAGGCTCGCTGCAAATGGTACCAAACGACACCACCAACTTAAAGAACTTGACAACTCTGGGATTCAAAATAACGTAATAGTTTAATGTCAATAAATAACAGCCAATACTGTACAATTGGCAGCACGTAACACAAGATTGTACACATATCTTTCCGCCGTATCAACTCTTGCACTGGTCTCTCTGTCTCGTCTCGGACTTGTACTGAGCCGTTGTAACAAACTGTAGATCGGGAAGTTGTGACTGACTCGTCTCTGATACCTTCGCTCTTTATATAGGGTCCCTGCTGGCCTTCTAGAAACGGACAGAACGTCGCTCGACCATTCTGGGTGGTCAGATTCTACAATTCTCGTGACGCTCCTGAGCTGTGTTCACGACGCCAATCCTTCCCGAACCGTCATGTTGAAACTCGTCACGGCTGTCCTTCGTAACTTGTCACGCTCGACCGCTCGTCTAACGCTGGCCTGGGGCGATTGGCGTTGGCTGACTACACACACCACCCCCATCTGTGCCACCACCAGGTTTATAACAATACTATACCATCTATTCACCTAGCAAAGCTAAGTTGATTTTGACTTTAACCCCCCCCCCCCTTACCAAGAGGTTTTGCAGTCAAATCCCCCTCTTTTATAAAACAAAACCAAAAAAAAAAGAATGCATACGACTATCCCCACATTAGCTAAGTAAGATTTTAATTTTAAAACCCCCTCCAAATTTTACGATAAATTCTCTTCAATATAAGACTATCTATACTTAGTTACCAGATTCTATAAGCGTAGCCAAGAGGGGTTTTGTGTTAAAACCCTCTTGCAGCGAAGTTTAGTGCTTAAAACCATCTCTTGAATATAAAAAACGCAAATTACACACTCAAAATTATATTTTTGTAGCCATAGGGGTTTTAAGTTTTACGCCCACCCCTCCATCAGGGTTTGAAGGTAAAAAAATACCTCTTCGAATTAAAAAAAAGCAAATTACGCAATACAAATGCTATAAGCGTAGCCAAAGAAGTTTTGAGTTTAAATCCCTCTTCACGGGGATTTGTAGCTAAAAAATATACCTCTTGATTAAAAAAAAAATTACACAGTCAAAATGTTATGATGTAGTCATAAGGAGGTTTGAGTTTAAACTCCCCTCCAGTGGGGTTTAAAGCTAAAAAATACCTCTTCTTTATAAACAAAAGTAAATTAAACACTCAAAATTCTATGAGAGTAGCCAAAGGATGTTTTGAGTTGAAACATCTCTTCAGCGAAGTTTAAAGCTATATATCAATATCTGTTCAATATAAAAAAGGCAAATTAAACACCCAAAAGTATATGAGCGTTGCCAATCCAAAAGGGGTTTTGAAGTAAAACCCCCTCCTCCATAGGGCTTTTTTTAAAGTTTAAAACACCTTTGCCGAATTAGAAGTCGACCCCTTAGTAAGGTTGTAAAGTTGTGACAGAGCATCGCATGAGGTTTGAAGGACATATTCTCCTACAAAATGAATTACGCATAAAAGGAGTTGCGATGAAATGGAAGCCATTACGAGGAAAGCGCAAATAGGGACATCCTAGTACAACTTGGCGCTATACTTTCATGAAGGTCCTCAGAGCAAGTAGGAAAAAGATTCAGACATTTCCAGTGACAGATTTGTGTGGAAGCAGCTTGCAGCCCAATGCACCGAACGACGCGGGAGGATCTTAATCAGTAAAAAAAAGTACATACGTGAGGAGTCTATAATTTTCCCAATAACTCTAGGAAGAACCTATATACTAGTATCACAGATGCCATTATAGATTTATTTGTATATTTCACATTTAAAAGCTTTTGTGTAAATAGAAATATAAACCCTTGACTGAGCCTCAGGAATTATCCCACAAATCTAGATCCTTGATAGCGCCTCAGGTTTTACCCGAGACGTAATTACGATTTTGCAAATCTATTGGTTAATTTGAAAATAAATAAAGACATTTGAGCGCCAGAGAATTGACGAGAGTAGAAAGAACGCCAGTCGATGAAAGAATTTCTTAGTAGACAGTCGCGTTTTCCAAGAGCTCTGATTTAAAGCCTTTGTAATATTATTTATGCTTGTTGATCTGTAACTTGTACATAAGCTGTACTTACGTTTTATATTTAAATAAAGTTCCAGAGTTGTGTTTTAACAAAGAATCTTTTATTGTGAATCCTAGATCGTCATTTATTCAACTATTTTAATTCAAGTGAAATCCCCGGCACCACATTCCACGTTGTGACATCTGGCACTCCGACTAATAAAAGTTTATGGACAACTTCTAACGAAATTTATTCAAGATCTAGGACCAATTTCTAAACTCTTCAAAGGAACTTCATTTTTATTTAACGGAGGACAGAATTTCTGTGTTTAACAGGTCAGTTGGTTATCGATAATTCTTTTATTAAGATTTTCGTTAGAGTTACGTCTAACTCACGAAATCTATTATTATATGTAATTGGCAAAAGGAATAAGACCAATATACATAATAACTGGCAATATAAAAGACCAGTAAAGCAAATAACTGGCATTATAGTCATTATAAAGAAGACCAGTAAATAATTATTTGTCTGGCACAAAGTAAACAGAAGACCAGATTTAACCAACTGTTAAACCAGTAAAAAAAGTACTCGGCTCAATAGATCTATATATCGAAGCTTACGACTCTAGTGAAATACAATTTTACTGTCAAGCATTACTAGCAAATTGAGGCTTCAAGAACTTTGTCACTATATTATTATTATATCTAAGATAAAGCCAAAATCCAGATATTATACATTTTGCTCCAATACAAGAAACTAACGACTCCTTGAATTGATGGAATTAGCAAAAGAGAAGCAAATTCCTAAGCCAGACCTGTGGGCAGAACGCCAAGAAGAGAAAGAATATCAAGAGCAAGAATCTGAAAAACAAATGCAAGAAGCTGAAAAACAAAGGCAAGACGCCGAGAAACAAAGGCAACATGAAAAAGAAAAAATGGAATTCGAAAAACAAAATAAAGAAAATAAAGAAAACATTCTAACTCAAGGTCACTCAAATATGTTTGACAAATACAGATTAATGAAAAAAATATCGGCTTTCAACGAAAACATTGACAATATGGACTCGTATCTCATAAGATTTGAAGAAATAGCTACAACATCCGGTCTACCTAAAGCACATTGGTCGAGCTCACTCCTCACCCTATTGACTGGCAAAGCTGTCAACATTTGCTCACAACTGTCCATCAATGAACGCAGCACTTACTCTGATATCAAGTAAGCTCTACTGCGCCAATACGGAGCAACTTCATCCAACTATAGAAAGAAATTCTATAATGAAAGGCCACAGCAAAATGATGATCCTCAAATTTTTTGTAGCTAATATGTCAATGTGGTTTGATAGATGGGTATCCATGGCCAAAATAGAAGAAAGTTACCAAGCTCTTCGTCAACATATTATTATCGACAACATCACCCATGCTCACTCAGAAGATATTCAATCCTACATTATAGAGAGAAATCCTACTGATATCCAGTCATTAACCAAGATCATCAGACAATATAAAGCAGCCTATCCAAACAAGTCAGTCAAACCATCTGTTGAAGAAAATTTTGTCTGCTTTGCTCAAGACAAAAATGCAAGATATAAGTCAGATGACAAAATCAAATGCAACAAATGTCATAAACTAGGGCATTTCACGTCTCAATGCCGCAGCAGAACCACAGAATGTTCATATTGCCATAAAAAGGGTCACCAAACTCATGAATGTTGGAAAAACAGGCAGTCTCCAAAAATCAAAATTTTGATAGACCCACATCACCAACTCAAATATACAGCAATAGAGAGCAATACAATCTCAACAAAGCACCTGGAAATAATAAACCAGATAACAAACCTCGCTACAGAAGTCATTCACAGGACTCCAGACCACAATATATGCCAAACAGAAGCTCATATAACAGAAGATATTACAATGAGCATTCAACTATGACAGTCATTGCAAAGTCCAATGGTCTCAAATTTTATCCAGGCTTTGTAGGAGACAAGAAGTTGGAAGTTCTTCGTGACACCGGAAGCACGTCCACATTAGTACATGAACGCTTCGTACACGCAAACCGTTTCACAGGCAACCACGTCCAAGCCACTGCCTTCAACAGAACTGTCAGCAAGATACCTGAATCCATCATTTATGTTACTACACCATTCTTCAGTGGTCAAACAAAAGCATTAGTAACACCCAATCTACCAGTGGACCTAATCATTGGAAACATAGAGGGAGTTAAAGAATGCACTCCTCAAGAACTTACTGAATGGACAAATGCCATAGAGCAAGGTCAAAAATGTTTGGCAGTAATGACAAGATCCATGTCCAGACAACGAGAACATTTGGCACCTGAACAAGTTAGCCAAAATAATCACATGGCTACCTCAGTTACGCAAGTTATGCAGAATGCAACAGAACCAGTTACCAGATACCAGTAACCAGCAACAATCAAGAACATTCAACATGGACACCCCCAGTTACATCAAGCCCATCCCTACCGGTCATAAGTCCACCTCCAATTCCCGAATGTCCATTGTTGAACTTTGAAGAACAAGACTACATGCCCAGAGTCTCTAGCAATGATACAAGAACTCTAACTGGTAAAACTGAAGTCCATCAAGACAAGCAATATCTCACACATGATGACTTCAAAGAAGAACAGAAACGAGATCCAACATTGCAAATACTTTATCAGAAGGCTCAAGCAAACAAACAGCTGAATCTACCAAATAAACCATATTTTCAAGATGGCCTCCTGGTGAAGAATGCCATGCATAAAGACAATACCATTCAGCAAATAATAGTGCCACAGAAATACAGGAAAGAAATACTGGCAACAGGACATAACATTGCACACGTTAGCCATATGGGTGTAGTCAAAACTAAAGCCAGAATCCTCAAAAAATTTTATTGGCCAAGTATCATTAAAGACGTCAAGAAATACGTGAAGTCATGCCATATTTGCCAAGTCACAGGACCTAAGAACAACAAATCACAAGCACCAATTCAAGATATGGAATTGACAGACAAGCCATTCCAAAAAGTCTCAGTTGATTTGATTGGTTCTATGCCAGTAGCTTCAGCAAGAAACCATCGATATGTCCTGACATTGATTGACACATGTACAAGATAGACAGAAGCAGTACCTCTAGTCAACATTACAGCGCTTGACATCACCAGAGCTTTGTCAGAGATATTTTCCAGAATTGGTTTCCCAGAAGTTATCCTCTCTGACAGAGGCACACAGTTCACAGCTGACATTACCAAAGACTTCATGAACATGTACCACATTAAGATGAAGTTCACAACGCCCTACCATCCCCAAAGCAACGGGCTTTGCGAACGATTCAACAGTACTTTGAAGAGATGCATTTCAAAAATAGTACACAACAATCCGATAAATTGGGACTTATTGCTACCAGCAGCTCTGTTTGCATACAGAGAAAGTCCTCAAGAAACCACAGGATTCTCACCTTTCGAGATGGTTTATGGCGCCAACCCACGAGGACCGATGGCAATCCTCAAAGAAGCTATTATTCGCCAAAACTCAATCTCATCAGAAACCAAGACAGCGTTTCAACATGTGCAAGATACCAGAAACATAGTCATATCTGCATGTGAAAAAGCAAATAAAGCCACAGCCATAGCAAACTCCAATACCAGAATGAGAGTCAATAGAAACAGAACACTGAAACAATTTGAACCAGGAGATCAAGTATGTCTGTTACTACCAGACAAAAGCAACAGACTATTCATCAAATGGCAAGGTCCATTCTCCATATTCAGAAAGATAACAGATGTTGACTATGAGATAGACATACACAACAAAAAGATAATCTATCACGTCAACATGTTACAAAAAATAACACAATAACAGAAGGTACCACAAGCCCAGAACAAAATGAAAGAGCCATATCATGTCTTGCAGTCATACCAGAAGAAGATGAAAATGACACGTCTGAATTTGACGACATCAATATGCCACAAACAACTACCAAACAAACTGAATTTTGGCAAGACATCAAACTCAATTCAATGACACCGCAAAAGCAGAAAGAACTGACTACCATTCTCAAAGAAAATTCAGACATATTTACGGATGTTCCAGGCAAAACGTCAATTACGGAACACAATATAATAATTACTGATTCCAAGCCTACAAAAGCAAGACCTTACCCATTACCAGTACACTACAGAGACTTTCTTAAACAAGAAATTAACCAACTATTAGAGCAAGGAATCATTGAACATTCCAACTCTCCATATGCCGCACCAATAGTTCTTGTCAAACGGAAGCAAAAGACAACTCCAAAAATGTGTGTCGACTTCAGACAGTTGAATAAAATAACCCAACTCGACTCATATCCTATGCCAAATCCTGAAGATCTTATGACCAAATTTTCAGAGGCAAAGTTCTTCACCAAAATAGACCTGTCCAGAGGTTATTACCAAATACCAGTCAGACAAGAATGCAAACAGTTTACGGCATTCACCACAGCTTATGGGCTATTCCATTTCAACTTCATGCCATTTGGTCTAGTCAACGCCAGCAGCACCTTTAATAGAGCCATTCACAGCATACTAGGCAATCGCTCTGACACAGTGTCATATATAGATGACATTTGCATATTCCATAAGACATGGAACGAACATATCAAAGGACTACAAGAAGTTTTCAGCATACTGAAACAACATGGTTGTACCATAAAGCCTAGCAAGGTAGAACTAGCCATGTCAGAAATATCCTTCCTGGGTTATAGAGTCAGCTACAATTCGCTGAGACCACAAGAGAACATTATTCAACGCATACTAGACATCAAAGTCCCCACCAGTAAAAAGCAAGTGAGAAGTATTTTGGGTCTGTGTAATTTCTACAGACATTTCATACCAGATTACACAGCACTCATAGCTCCATTGATTAAACTCACTAAGAAAGGACAGCCAACGAAGATTTCATGGTCTACAAAGTTACATACCACTATTGAGAACATTAAAGCTGAATTCTCAAGAGACACTATTCTCAAACTTCCGAATCCAGAGAAGCAATTTTACCTCGCCACAGATGCTTCATCTTCAGCTATAGGTGCATGCCTAATGCAGAAATACCAAGACACTTCACAGAAATGCCAAGAGACTTTGCACCCAGTATTTTTCATAAGCAGGAAGTTGTCACCAGCTGAAACCAGATACTCAACCATCGAACGTGAATGTCTAGCCATTGTATGGGCCATAGCCAAATTTTCCAGATATCTACTAGGTGCTCATTTCACACTCCTAACTGATCATGCACCACTAGCATTTCTGAACTCAAAGAAGTTAGCGAACAGTCGTTTAAGGGGAGGTATCCCTGAAAATCTTATTTTTGTTATTTCTGAAGCTAGGCCCTTGAAATTTGTTATGGTAACATATAATGATATTCTAAAATAAATGATGCTAAAAAAAAAAGTTTTTTTTAATAATGGTTGCCATGGTAACGGCGGCCATATTGTTTATTGTATACAAATTAAAAGTCTGAATTTTGTAAAAACTATTGATCAGAAATACATGAAATTGAATTAAAAGATAAGAAAAAAGGATCCTCTAAATTGATACAACGTCAGAATTAAAGATTTAAGTATGTTTAATTTTTTACAAATTTTTGAATTTTTAGTATTTTTTAGACCTAAAAAAAACAGGATAAATATTAATTAAAAATACTTTAAAAAAAAAAAGTAAATAAAATATTGAAAAAAAATCATTGTACGAGTAATGTTAATGATGTCCTTAAGAAGTGTTTCAAATTTCATCAAAATCTATCAAGTAGTTTAGGAGAAATTCCTAGTAAAGCACAATGACATGTGCAAAAACTAACGTTTTGAGAAAAATGAGTTTAAAGTATAAATTTTATTAAGATTTTGTCTTATAGACCTTACAAAAACATTTAAAAAACATGTTTTAGACACAGATTTAAGCAATAAAAATTATTGTAATGTAAAGAAAAATGATTGATCTACTTAATTATGTTATTAGTTAAAAATCGATATCCTAGACCTAAAACTCAATTTTCTCTAGGGATACCTCCCCTTAACTCGTTGGAGTCTACAACTCACAGACTACCAATTTGAGGTCAAGACAATTCCTGGACGTGAGAATGACTTCGCTGACACACTTTCCAGATGTATTTAATTCTTTACAATAATTGCGTATATATTTTTCTTCCACAGGTGTAGTATATCAGTTTTGTATTGCCATATTTTAATTTTATCATGAAGCACCATGAAGAGAAGTAACTCATTCAATTCAAGATTTAATTTATTCAAGTATTATGCTTTGTACAACTTTTGATATTGTCTCATTTTCATAACCACTTGAATAGTGAAACAGGTGTTCTAAGTCATCAATAATTTTGTTCTCATATACCTGACACTGCATTTACATTTTTTTTATGTTATCTCCAAGTTGACTTTATTTTTCAGAGCATTGTCATATGTTACCTCAACCATTTTTCTATAATTTCATGTATGGTATCTTGTGTATATTTAAATATTTTTAATACATATAAGCATTTCTATTACCATACAAATGCTAAATGGAGGGGGGGTAATATGTCACAGATGCCATTATAGATTTATTTGTATATTTCACATTTAAAAGCTTATGTGTAAATAGAAATATAAACCCTTGACTGAGCCTCAGGAATTACCCCACAAATCTAGATCCTTGACAGTGCCTCAGGTTTTACCCGAGACGTAATTACGATGTTGCAAATCTATTGGTTGATTTGAAAATAAATAAAGACATTTGAGCGCCAGAGAATTGACGAGAGTAGAAAGAACGCCAGTCGATGAAAGAATTTCTTAGTAGACAGTCGCGTTTTCTAAGAGCTCTGATTTAAAGGCTTTGTAATATTATTTATGCTTGTTGATCTGTAACTTGTACATAAGCTGTACTTACGTTTTATATTTAAATAAAGTTCCAGAGTTGTGTTTTAACAAAGAATCTTTTATTGTGAATCCTAGATCGTCATTTATTCAACTATTTTAATTCAAGTGAAATCCCCGGCACCACAACAACTAGGATGCAATAAACGTCTTCCGAAAGTATCAAGGTTCAGAATATAATAAAGCTTATTTATGTGCACACACTTATATGCATTTTTTTGAGGGGGGGGGGAAGGGGAGAAAAAAAACACCACAAACCCGCCGAAAAAAAATCCTGGCTACGCCCATGATATATATATATATATATATATATATGGGGGTGTGTGCCCAACTTTTTTTTTATGTTATGATAAGTTAATGTTTAAAGTAGTATGTAGACAACGGTCAGTTTGTAGGGTCAAGAATTTGATATTGTATGGTCTAAATATCTATACTTTGCCGTACTGCTGGATATAGTTATGTAAAAGAAGAACCAGAACAGAAAATCCTTTCTACGAAATCAAACACTTTTATGTCTCTACTTGAGATCACAAAAAGATGAAACACACTCTACAGATATAAGATATTATTTAAATTCACTGGTATTATCAACTACACCACGTGCTGTCTTCCTTTTTTACATACGCATTAGCAATCAACCTAATTATATCTATTTAAGTATTATGCATATTACGAGCAAGTTATTCTATGCGCTCGAAGCTAATTAATTGTTAACATCTTATTTATGGAAACAATAAGACCTTGAAGCGGGAACCCATCTTAACAGTGAGACCTATAAACTTAATATTAATTTTTACCTTCCTTTTTTTCAGGATCTGAATTAGTATTTAGACCAATACTTAGTTCAGATGTTGATTGACTCATACTGGGTGCACTTTGTGAAATCACTGATTGTGGTGTTGTGGGCCAAGATGTTTGACTATGCGCGTCGATAGTTACGGGTGGATTAGGTGTATATTGTCCTATAAGTTCATCTGGATTTGGTCTGTAAATAGTTATTAATTTGTTGACTTAAATAAAACAAACAACACAATGACTACAAATCAAAAGACGCTAATGGGTCTGGATCAAGCAATCAATACAATGCGAAAAAAACTGAAACATATTGCAACAGAGGCTCTGGTCACACGGTGAAATAGAAATGCTAAGAGACCAAATCGAACATTGAGGGGATCAGTAGAACAAAAAGCGAAAACTTCAGGATGGACATGGACCCAAAATGAGAGTAATTGCGAAGTTCTTTTGTTACCTATATTGTATTTGGAGTCTAAAGGATTTCTTAAGAGTACTCCTATTTTTATTTTTTTTCTCTATCGTTGGTAAATATCGTGAGCTCCTCATTCCATAAGACTTATTTTCAACACTTTCTCTCTCTTCCTCTTTATACTATCGCTCTCTATTTTCATCTACTTTTTTTATTCTTAATTACTATATTTCCCTTTCTCACTTCTGTCCGTATCTCTTTATTCTCCTTCTTTCCTACTTTTTTCTATCTCTCTCTTCCCCCTTTTCCTTACCCTCTCTCTTCATCTTAACTCTTCTATCTTCCTATGTTCCTCTCACCTATTTCCCTGTATCGTCTATCTATATCTATCTTGTTATGAATACTACTATTGTAAATAGTATACTAAATTCATTATTCTTAAATTTTTGCAACAGAAGTAATATGGGATGGCTATGTTTTAACTTCGTTTTTTACCATTTCACCAACAATTTGTGAGTAGATAAATGATCAACTAAAATGTAGCAATATAGTTTAGTCTATGTAGCTATAGATATGCTTTTACATCACTAAAATTTAAAAATTAAATAGTACACCGAATTTTAAATATATTGTCTTATAAATGTAGGGGGCAAAATGATAGATCAAGTTAAAGGTTATTATTTTTGTGTTACCATAAAAAGGGTATTTGGAGAAAAAAACTTACTTTTTCCTGAAAAGCTGAAACAAAGATATATATATATATATATATATATATATATATATATATATACAAAGAGAGAGAATTCAAGTCTTTAAAATTTTGGTTATATTAACTATTAAATATATGATAATTTATTACACATTTGTAAAGAGTGTATGTTTCAATTTTGTTTCAAAATGTTAATTACGTAACGCATTACGTAACGTATAATTTAATTCTTAAAACTAATTAAAAATGGAGGAGAAAAGTCACAATTTAGCTATTCTCTGAAAATAACCAATGTAGCAAATATAAAATTCCCGTATACTATTTTATATTTTAGAACGTCATAATCAACGATTTAAATATGTTATTGGATTGGTGTCAGTAGAAATTGCGTATATTAAACACTCAAATATAAGATCTTAGTTTATTTTAATGTATAACTTCCTTAAAATGAGTTAGAATTATAGTTAGCGAATTAGTTAGAGGTATGTATATACATGTATATAAGTGCGAAAATTGGCATTCTATAGAATAGCGAGAGAAGATTTATCAACATCCTACTTTGTATTGTGTACATGATCTACAACTTCTTAGGCAAAAAATTAAACGATGATTTAAATTATTCTATTAATATAAATTTATGGAAATAATATTTCTATTCGCCAGTAATCTATATACTTTTAGTCATTTTCTTTAAAGTGTGGATTATGTTTAATACGACTGTCGAGGTGTGCACGATTTTGTAAAACTTGTATCAGTTGTATGAAAGGCGAAAGAAAATAAGTCTATTATGAAATCAACGAACGGGGCGCGGTGGCTGAGTGGTTAAGCGCTTGGGTTTCGAACCTGGGTTCAAATCTTGGTAAAACGGGATTTTTAGGGCTCCTGAGTCCATCCAACTTGACATAAGTTAGGGAAAGTAAAAATGGTTGAACGTTGTGCTGGCCACATAACACCAAAAAAAAAAAAAATGACTTTAACATCATCTACCCTATATGCCGCATAGTCTGAAACGAGAACTTTACTATGTAATCAAGTCAAATATGAGTGCTAGGAAGGAAGCACTTGACTATACATTGTCAAAATACGTTTTGTTATGATGATCATGTTAAGTTATTATGTTAAACAAGCTTCAGTTTTATTCATTTTGAATTTGTCTGAAATATTGACATTTGAAATGTGTGCTTTTAAATAGATTAATTCATGTTACAGCCTAGGAGTTACTAACATTTTTTTATTACATACTTTAAACGCCCAATTATTTAACGTTCACTGGTCCTGTTTTAAGTTCTGTCACATTTAGTAAGGCTTAACTCTTTTTTTAAGTTTGTGATTGAACATGAGCTAATAAGAACAAAGGAAACTTTGGAAATGCACTAAAAACTCGTACACAATTAATTTGTAGACTTTGCTTTATATGCATATTTTAAAAATTATCTTTTCATTATATAAGCGGAGATGATTGATTAAAACAATATTATATTTTTTGGTTGTATTTAAAAAGACTAACAAAAATATTTCAAACTATTAGCAGCATTTAATAGTTTATGTATTACCATCAATCTCATCTGATGTAAGGTCTCTTCAGTCTTAAGAAATCATTTTGTTTATTTATGTTTTTGTTTGGACTCAAATTGACAAGGTCTGAAAGGGAACTTTACTTACTTTAAAGTTTTAGTTATGTAAATAAAACAATTTCTATTTTGCCTGACGCAGAACTAGTCATTGCATAGAATAATTTCGTATTTTGCATAAAAACGACCGCATTCGTGTGTATTCTGATAAATAGTAATTAAAAAATATACAAAAAGATGAAGTTAAACATCATTTCCAAAAGTTTTAAAAGTATCTCTTTATTTGCTTAGTAAGTAAAATGTTTATAAAATGTTTCTACTTATTAAGGGGACATACGAGTCGGTAAGAAGGGAAAAAAAATGTTCTCCATTTAGACTAAATATTTTATATTATTTTAATAGTACTTAATTAAACAATTGAAAAAATATAGTTGGTTGTAATGGAAACAATCCAAGGTGGCCAAGAAACAAACAAACTATAATTAAAAGCTTATAACTCAAAAAATACTTAAGATAAATTAATAATTTTTACACATAAACATCATACATGACAAGTATTAAAAACGCATAAAGGGAAATATTGTTATCTTTTATTGTTTCTTTTAATGATTTTTTTAGTGTTGCAACCTTGAATAATACAAACATATTTCATAATTCTAAACTTTGAAACGCTAAAACAAAAAAACAAAAAAAACTACTTTAAATATCAAAAAGTTTCTTAATGCGTTTGTACAGAATAAGTATGCCAAATATGAACTTTTCAAACAAAAACCAACTTACGCAAATATCAAAAAGTTTTTGCATGCATAAGTAGATATATATTAGAGATGGGAAACGAACCGAAACCGAACCGAACGCACCGAACTCGAACCTCACTTATGACCGAAGCGAACCGAACCCGAACTATACTCGACATCGAACCGAACCCGAAATTAAATCTGACCGAACCCGAACTTTAAAAAATGGGTTCGATTCCCATCTCTTATATATATATGTACAGAATAAGTATGCCAAATATCAAATAAGTTCCCGAAAGAAAAAAAAACGAAAAAAATAATAAAAATTCGTTATTTTCCGAATCGTATGTCCCCTTAAGCACTTGTAGAAAACTTTCAATATTTTATATATTTGCTAGGAGACATATACAACTGTTGTTAAAATCTTGCAATGATGGTGCATTTTTTTTATTGCAACTGTGAATTGAGCAGTTTAACACCATTGTTCACACATAGGTCTTAAATAATAAAGTATTTTCTAGAAGATGGCTAAAACAAACTTACGAAATTTTTTATATCTTGAACATCATTGTGGATTAACTTCAAACGATCTATAATAAATATTTTATTAAAACCGTAGTAAGCAAATACAAAATAGATTTCATGTATTACTTCGAGCATAATTAAATTATAACCATATTAGTAACGATATATTAATTATAACATTAAAGAAATCATGTCTTACTTCGAAATATAAAAAAAAAAGTTTATCGTTTTTATCGATTAGCTAGAAAGTATTTTTTAAACCATATAAAAAAAAACAAGATAGTGGCTGTTACCATGGCAACCACAAAAGAGACACACTGTTTTCTAATTATTTTTTTTTTATAAATTAGGGTTAGTTCCTTTACAAACCAACTAGTTTTTTTTTATAAGTTTCTAATCAATATTAAAGAAATAAAAAATAGATGAACCTCCCCTATACTAACTATATTATTAATGATATATTAACTATAAATATTAACTATAAAAAGAGAAACCTACATTTAATATTTTTAAAACGATCCGATAGTAATCAAGCTCTGAGGTTTTTAAAACGTACCTATTTCAAGCAAAATTTTATTGTAGTCATCTGATTGTTGGCTGTAATGAAAACAAATTAGTTACAAAAAAAAAGACAATAAATTACGTAAAAATAAATGTATTACACTAAAAATGTAAGTATAAATATAATCATTTCACACATGGGCGTAGCCAGGGGTGGGTTTAGGGGGTTCAACACCCCCCCCCCCGAAATGAAATCCCCACAGAAGGGGGGGGGGAGACGGACTTTAATGACTGATTTTTAGCTTTGATTTTGTTTATTTTAGGTGAGATTTTAATGCTAAACCATCACTTGCCCCAGCGCAGCGAAGGGGGTTTTGATTTTAAAACCCCTTCCAGGGGGTTTGAGTTTAAAATCCCTACCAGGGGGTTTTGAGTTTCAAACCCCCTACCAGGAGTTTTTGCAGTTAAATACCCCTCTTCTATAAAACAAAACAAAAAAATGCAAACAATCCCCAAATTCCATGAGTACAGTTAAGGAAGATTTTGATTTTTAAACCCTCTCCAAAATTTACGATTAACCCCCTCTTCAATATGAAAAAAAAGCAAATAATGCACTGAAAATGTTATGAGCGTAGCTAAATGAATTTTGACTCAGTTTTAAGTTTAAACTCCCCTCCAGTGGAGTTTGAAGAAAAAAAAATACATCTTCAATGTTAAAAAAAAATATTACGCATTCAAAATGCTATGAGCATTGCCAAAAGGGGTTTTGAGTTTAAATCCACCTTTAGAAGGGTTTGACGCTAAAAAATACCTCTTTTGAGGTGGACAACCTCTATCTTCAATATTATTCTAAAGCAAACTACAGTTACTACATTTTATGATCGTAGCTAAATGGGATTTTGAATTTAAAAAAAAGTTATGAGATGTTTTAGTTTAAAACCCCCAACAGATGATTTTGACGATAAAACTTCCTTTTCGATAAAAAAATCTAAAGCAAACTACTGTTACCTAATTCCAAGAGCGTATTCAAGAGAGGTTACACATTTTTACCAGTGGCGGGGCTCCATTAATAAAGTGCAGTGAATAGTCATCTGCCAAAATTGAAAAACACTAAATGTTGCTTAACCAAGATGGTTAAGACAGATTTTAGGAGTCAGTTTTAGAGATCGTGTTTAAATCAAAGAAATCCTTTGCCGAACTGGAAGTCGACCCCTTAGTAGGATTGTGACAGAGCGTCGCATGAGCTTTGCGGGACATGTTCTCCGACAAAATGAATTACGCATATTAAGAAATGGGATGACATCCTAGTACAACTTGGCGCCACACATTCATAGAGGTCCTCAGAGCAGGTGGGAAGAGGCCTTAGGCATTATCAGTGACAGATTTTTATGGAAACAGCTTGACGGCAAATGCGCCGAACGGTGCGGTATGGTCTAAGTCAGTAAGAATGGCACATTAGGTTTTTCAAATAAAACTTTTTAATAGCAGGAAAATGCACTGTAGATACCTGAGAATAAGCATTTTGTTGGCATTCAATACCAGAAATAGTGCTCTTTGCGGCGGGGCTTTGGCCCGAGCAGGGGGGACTTCCTAGCACTTCCTCAGACCCCCTTGCTAGTAATGACTGGGAATCAACAATTTTTCTACTAACTAAAGGAAGAACCTATTCTAGGGTACAATAAACGTGTTTCGAAAAAATAAAGGGTCAGAATGTAATAAAGATTATGTACACACACAAATACATACACATTTTTTATTTGGGGGGGGCGGGGGATAAAAAAATCCTCCCTAACCCCGAAACCGAAAACAATCCTGGCTACGCCCATGATTTCACATCATTATCTTATACTTTTTTGAACTAAGAAAATACAAAGTATTTGCTGATAAATACCTTTCTTTATTCTCCATTTCTTCTATACAAATATCTCTTTGCTGCTTTTCAATATTTGCAAGTTTTATCATTTTATCTCTATCCTTCTCTTCTTTCACTATTTTTGCATTACAATGTAAACTTGATGTTAATTAGGTTGTAAAGAAAATATAAAAGATAATAGTGTCTAATAGTATAAAGCAACTTACTAATATATAATGAAATTTTTATACATGAACTTTTCTACAAATATGTCTGAGTTTACTAATCAAAAAAATAAAATCCTTACCAAATGGAGAATTAGGATCATCCTTTTTTTGTAGATAGAGCAGTACAGGCATAAGTACTGTAAATGGGGGTGGCAGACAAATCATTTTGATGTGCTCAAATGTGAAAGAGAGTGTCTGATGGTGCCATATTTGAGAAGCTTTTTTTCTTTTTTTCAATTTGAATTATGTCAGCAAAGTTTAAAAAAAAAAGCAACATATCATATCTATTTCATTATGTAGAACAAACATCAGAAAATGTTGCTTTTTTTGGCTCGTATAACATTACATTTTTAGGTTTATCTATACAAAATAAAGAACATAAATGTCTATATTGCTGTTTTACTGGATTCCTGGTTAGAACATTTGTCACAAAAATCTCAAGATTCATCCTGGTTTAATCAGCTGGCGTATGCAGGGGATTGAAGGTATGGCTTAATCTTCTGATTTTCAGGTGGAACGCCAGAAAGTTATCAAACCAAAGAAACAAGCGTATGTAATATCTACACTTTCAATAGTACATCAAAAAGAAAACTGTTTTTTTTTAATAAGCTCATAGTAGTTATTTCTAGCAACCTTCTCACCCAACCCTCGGAAAGAGAGTAAATCGCTATTTGTCTTGTGTTGTCTGTCTCTCCGTCTGTCCATCAAAGTAAATTTGAAAAAAAAAGAAAAAAATAGTATTAAATTTCTATGTCGCAAGAGGCTGATGAATTCGCATAAGATTGTAAATGATAAGCATGATAAAATAATTTTGTGAAAAGAAGAATATGAATTATTTAATTCTAGTACTTATAATAATTCTGTAGACATTCGACCAAAAAGAATAACTTGAAAAAAAAAAGAAATGAGTAAGAGATTGTCTTGTGTGCATTTTTTATCTGAAGTCAATAAGCATTTAGTTTATAATTAATTGATACTTGAGATTAAAAAAAATTATGAGTAAATTAATTACATTATGAATATTAACATTGAAATAATTATAATATTAATAATAATAATAATTTAATGGTAAATATAAGAGAAAAGAGTAGATAAAATCATCAACATTCAACTGTCTGGCAGTAACCTCATCACAGCAACTGCAATAAAGAGCTGGGCCGTGTCAGTGCTCCTTTACACGTTTGGTGTCATTAAATGGACTTACACCGTCCTACATGACATTGACACACTCATGAGAAAATTACTAACCAAATTTCCATGCCTACACCCCAAGTCCTCCACCATAAAGTTATGCCTGCCCAGGAAGGATAAAGTGGTTAAATGTTCACACAAATAAGTTAGTCTTTTCTTTCTTTCTATCCGTATCATTTGAAATAAAAAAACACATTTACTTGAAGAGAGCAATTAGTAAGTTGAATAACAGAATGTCAACAATAATGACGTAGATCCCCATCAACGCTGGAACTAAATAGGTTCCAGATTTTGAAGGACATCGAAGCTCTGTGTATGAATCGTAGATAGCACTGTCTGTTGTACACTCTTTAACTGCGAATACATAAAGCAAAAGAATTCTAAAAATAAGAAAGATATTGCCAACAAAAATTCAGTTAACAAGTTTCGAAAACTTAAAAAGGGCGGGATGCGATATCAATTTATGTGAAGAGATAAATTTTGAGAATTTCGTTAATGTTTAGTTTCGGCTACTTACCATCTGTATCAATATCATTTATAGAGAAATCACCAAATAAAGACCAAAATGGTCTCTTCAATATGTGGAAAATGAGCAATGGATTCATTTCTGAGTTCGGATAGAGCACTGCTTGAGATGCCACAGCGAATGAAGCGAAAAAAGCCAAAGTGATCAGCAAAAAATGAAACAAAATGTTGACCTAAAGCAAAAATAAAATTGAAAATTAATCGAAGTATTTCTAAATTAAAAATAAATATTAAGTTTTCAACGTATATAAAATACAAAAAAGATGTATAGCATTGTGTTATTATACGTGTCACATGTAGAAAGGAAACACGATATATATTCCCTAGAATAATAGTGTAAAAAATATCTTGTTTAGTGCACATTCTATGTTTTATTTAAATAAGTAACATGTTAATGTACAGAAAACATCAACTTTAATTAAAGTAAGAAAAGAGCTGTTTGGGCGTTATAAAAAAAAAGTAATAAACTGGTCATAATAATCGAAGTATTTGTTTTATTGTTTACTTTATGTTCAGGAATAGAATAAAAGAGCTCATTATCCATTATAGGCTACTAATCTAAACCGTTATAGTTCCCCTTTCAGACCTTGCGATTTATATGGCAGATGATGTAAAGGTCATCTGTTCTTTGCCAACGTTTTACAGAAACGTGGAGAGTATAAATTTCTGTGTGACAAAATTCAGAGCATAATTAAAGGTTTAGCATTAATTATATCAAAACTCTTTACAACTGAAGGTAACCTACAAATCACGAAATATAGATACCGATTTCCAACTTTGTTGTTTTTTCGCTGTAGGCATGGGCGTCCGCAGGGGGTGCAAGGTGATGCACTCTAGATTTTGAATAGTCACATTCTAACCAATTTTCTGCACTATCAAATCGATTATCTTTTTAGTAGCAACTGAACAATTAGAGTTTCCACTGAAGTACGATGTAATGATAAATTAATATTGTAGTAGACTAGCCTAGGCTTATCAGGGATCTCGTCCCGAGACATGACGTTAAACTGCGCTCCTCTTTCCTTAGCACTTTTGGAGCTCAAAAGTGCCCTACTTCTTTTCTATCATTGTGTCTGCCTCCTCTTTTCCTAAGTCTGCCTTCATTGATCATCACACTGTCTCCTTAACTTTAAATTCTCACTACGTCCTAGACCAGTCCGTTTGCCGTGGACTGCGACGGGTAAGGGGGGATAAAGAGATCCTGGTGTTTGAGTGGTGGCTATCTGAGGATAAACCACAACAACACAATACTTTGGCTCCAAGTTCCCCTAGACCTGAGACCCAGATGGCCCGCTCTGGGTCAACCGGCTGGTCATGCCGAGCTACCAGCATAGGTCGTCGACCTATGCTGGAGGGCGGTGGCTGGAGGGTCAATCAGGGAGCTGCTGTATCGGACACATGTCCAATGTAGCAGCTGACTGAGTATAGCACCTGTGTAGCCCTGGCGGGCTCATTCTGGACATCCGAATGGCCCGTCCCCTTGTTGGACTCGATGGCGGGTGGGGAGCACAGGTGCCGAATTAACCAAAATATATATGGACAAAAAAACACACACAAAACTACTTGCCCCAGACCTATGTCTGGGCAAGAAACGACGAATTGACGATAAAAAAGAGGAGGTCCCAAAAAGCTGTGCCACCTGGCCATCATTTCTGGTGGTTAGATGCACAGAGGAGGGAAAAAGCCTGACCAAGTTGAGCCCTTTTATTATCTATAAGGGACTCAAGTCAGAAGTGGGAGAGCCCAAGAGTGTGTCTAAGCTACACAAAACAATGGAACTCCTTGTAGAAGTAGACAGCAAGACACACTCTGATGGGCTTTTAAGATGCAGAAGACTCTGTGATCTCCAAGTGGAAGTCATGCCACACAAGAGTCTGAACACCAGCAGAGGTGTAATCAGCTCTAGGGACCTACTGGAATGTTCCGAGAAGGAAATAGTGGAGGGCATTGAAGGAGTCACCCATGCCCGGCGCATTACCAGGCGCAGGGAGGGTGAGGAGGTCAAAACCGCCACTATTATCCTCACATTCGGAACTAGGACACCGCCAGAGTATGTGAAGGCAGGATACCTACGAGTTCCAGTGAGGCCCTACATACCTAACCCCATGAGGTGCTTCAAGTGCCAGGGTTATGGACACGGCGCGGCAGTCTGTAAGAGGAACACTGTGTGTGCCAGATGTGCTGGAGAGGGTCATGAGGACAAGGGCTGCACAGCCCAGTTCAAATGCCCAAGCTGTCAAGCTGGCCACTCAGCCTACTCCAAGGACTGCCCTGTGTGGAAACAGGAGGTTGCCGTGCAGGAGTACAAGGCAAGAAACGGATGTACCTTTAGCCAGGCGAAATCGGCTGTACTGGCCCTACCCAAGGGCCAATTCGGCTTGACAAAGACCTACGCCCAGGCTGTTGCTAAGAAAGGAAGATCCATAGCCACACAGACGGACACATTGACCCCACCACCCCCTCCTCCTCCCCCAACTCAGAAGAAAACACCGCCAAAGAACACACCTCTGAAGAAACAAGAAAGCCCTGTTGTCATGCTAAAGAACAGGTTCTCTGTGCTCGCTGATGAGAGCATGGAGACTGAGCAGCATGTCAAAACCAATACTCTGGGAGAACCCGGAGACATCATGTCTGACACAGGTTCTCCTCAGAGAACCCAGCCAGACACCCCAACCTCTACTGAGTTAGAGGTTGACCAACTCCCTAAGGGGAGAAATCAAAGCGGAGAGGATGCCCGAGGTGAGAGAGGAGGAAATAACCTCCGCTCTAACCAGATGGATCTCCCCTCTCCAGAGAGAAAGACTTCCCCCAAAAGGGGGTTGTCCTCCTCTCCATCCAAACCCAAGAATAAAAATACCAAGGTCACTGTAATAAAGGGAAACCCCTCCGGGGGCCTCCCAAGCCCAAATAGCTCCAAGTAGGTCATCTAGAATAAGCCATGGATTCCAGAATTGTACAGTGGAATTGTAGAGGCCTCAAGGCCAATTACGAGGAAATGCAGCTACTGATGGACTCTGAGACTCCTGTAGCTGTCTGCTTACAGGAAACATTTCTAAAAGATTGCATCAGCTTCCGAAGCTACCGTGCTTACACCAAGAATGTTGAGGATGCAGAGAGAGCATCAGGTGGAGTCTGCATCCTTGTGAAGGATAGCATCCCCCATGAGAGGGTAGAACTACAGACCACACTACAGGCCGTAGCAGCTAGGATAACCCTTCACAAGGTTATCACTTGCTGCAGCCTGTATCTACCACCAGGCGCTCCATTAAACCGAACAGACATGGAGGACCTATTGAAACAACTGCCCCGGCCTTATTTAATCCTTGGGGATTTCAATGCCCATAACACCATGTGGGGATCCAACAATACCGACACAAGAGGTCGTATGCTGGAGGATATCTTCCTCCAACATGATTTATGCATACTTAATGATGCATCACCGACCTACTTGCACCCAGGAACTGGATCATTCACATGCATTGACCTCACCGTATGCGTCCCCAGACTTCTGGACGATTTTAAATGGTCAGTTAGCAATGATCTACGGGGAAGTGATCACTTCCCAATCATCATTACTAACAATCTCCCTTCATTGGGACGACCTCAGCGGTGGAAAATGAATAAGGCTGATTGGGAACAATTCCAAAAAAGATGCTCTGAGGATATCACAGAAAATATCCTCCATGAACAGAGACCAGCTGATACCTTTGCTAGCAAGCTACTAGGTATAGCCAGGAAAGTTGTACCCCTAACCTCTGCAAATCCAAAACGGCCTAGCAAACCATGGTTTGATACAGCTCGCAAAAGTGCTATTGGTGATAGGAAAAAACGACTGGCTGCATTTATAAAGAATCCTTCACAGGAAAACCTAAAGCTATTCAGGATAGCTAGAGCAAAGGCTAGACAAACCATACGGTCAGCCAAAAGGAATTCCTGGAGAAGTTTTGTCGGTAGTCTGGATGCCAAAACTTCTGCTAGAGCGGTTTGGAAGGCAGTAAGGCGAATCAAAGGGAAAGAATCAAATGCAATAGGGCATTTGAAAAACCAAGGACGAACTGTCACGTCCCCCAGAGAAATAGCTGACTGTCTTGCATCCTCAATAGCAGAAAAATCATCCACTGCACACTACACGCCAGAGTTCCAAAAAGTCAAAACCAGGGAGGAAAGACACCCCATTGATTTCAGGTCAGAGAACAATGAAGACTACAACAAACCGTTCTCGCTTGAGGAACTGAGGGAATCGCTGGACAAGTCACATGACACAGCGCCTGGAGAAGACGAAATCCATTACCAGTTCCTCAAGCACCTTCCCGAACCCTCATTGGCAGTCCTGCTAGGGGTCTATAACTGTGTGTGGCAAACAGGCGCTTTCCCAAACAGCTGGAGGAAAGCCACAGTTATACCGATACCTAAACCGGGAAGAGACGGCTCTGACCCAGCTAACTATCGACCAATAGCACTAACAAGCTGCATCTGCAAAACCATGGAAAGAATGATTAACAGTAGGCTGGTCTGGTACCTGGAAAGGAATAAAGTGATCTCAAACTACCAGTGCGGATTCCGGCAGGGGCGGACAACAACTGACCACCTGGTAAGGCTGGAAGCTTATATTAGAAATGCATTACTCAGAAGAGAACATCTAGTAGCTGTATTCTTCGATATAGAAAAGGCCTATGACACAACCTGGAAACATGGCATTCTACGTGACCTGGCGCATATGGGGCTTAAGGGACACCTCCCCCGTTTTGTGGAGGAATTCCTGAAAGATCGAAAATTTCAGGTCCGAGTGGGCAACTCCGCTTCTGACACTCATGACCAGGAAATGGGTGTACCCCAGGGCAGCATTCTGTCAGTCACCCTGTTCAACATTAAAATAAATAGCATCATAAATGCGCTGTCCCGTGCCATTGAGTGCTCTTTGTATGTTGATGACTTTGTCATTCTTACTTATGGGAAAAACATGAACACCTTAGAAAGGAAATTACAGTTATGTTTAAACAAAATTCAGGGTTGGGCAAACTATAATGGTTTCAAATTCTCTGACTCCAAAACAGTTAGTATGCATTTTTGTAATCTAAGGGGGCTCCACCCAGACCCTGAACTATTTATACACAAAAAGAAGATCCCTGTCGTGAAAACTACAAAATTTTTAGGCCTCACCTTAGATTCCAAATTTAATTTTCTCCCCCACATTAAGGAACTTAAGAAGAAATGTCAAAAGTCATTAAACATACTAAGAGTACTCAGCCATACGGACTGGGGAGCTGACAGAGATACCTTGCTGCTGCTCTATAGGAGTCTAATTCGATCCAAGCTAGACTACGGATCCATAATATATGGAGCAGCAAGGAAGTCGTACCTAAAAATACTGGAACCAATACAAAATGCTGCCCTGCGTCTCTGTCTCGGCGCGTTTCGTACATTACCTATCCCAAGTCTCCATGTGGAGGCTGGAGAACTCCCCATGGATATAAGAATGAAAATGCTTGCAATGCAGTATATAGTCAAGCTAAAATCCAACCCCACGAACCCTGCTTTTGACTCCATATTTAACCCCACAGAGGTAGAATTATACAATCGAAGGCCTAACGTCATACAGCCGTTGGGCCTTCGAATGAGAGAACCCATCCAAAATTTAACCCCACCCATTGACCAAATCTCTAAAATAGAAACCCCTCAGAATCCTCCCTGGCTAATGAATAAACCTAAATTAAATTTATCCCTCCTTAATTTCAAAAAAAAAAATACAGACCCAAGCATACTACAAGTCCACTTTAGGGAACTGCAGAAGAGCTACGGAGATTGTGGCACCATCTACACAGACGGATCCTAAATGGAGGGAAAGGTCGCGTGTGCCTGCTCCTTTCGGAACAAAACAATCTCCCGTAGACTCCCCGATGGCTGCTCCATCTTTACGGCCGAATTGCATGCAATATTGCTTGCACTTATGGCCGTAAAAGCATCAGAAAGGAGTAAATTTATAATCTGCTCCGATTCCAAATCTGCATTGCAAGCTTTGGGGCGGATGAAGACTGACATCCCATTGGTACATAAGAGCCTGAAGCTGTTGGACCTAATAACAGCCGACCGTAGGGATGTCACCTTCATCTGGGTCCCCTACCATGTTGGCATTGAGGGAAACGAAGCCGCAGACAGAGAAGCAAAGAGAGCCCTAAATCATGCGGTGTCAGGAACCCAAATTCCCTACTCGGACCTGAGACAAAGTATTGCCTCTGCCACCTATCGAGAGTGGCAGAACCGATGGGAGGCTGAGACTCACAGTAAACTCAGGCAGATTGTGGCGGATGTCAGGTGGCGGCCCACATCTAAGGGTCTGACAAGGCGTGGTAGCACAACCATGTCCAGACTTAGGATTGGCCACACCTACATCACGCACTCTTTAGTACTGAAGAGAGAGGAGCCCCCACTTTGCGAGTACTGTGACTCTCGCCTCACCGTGGAACATATCCTCGTTGATTGCCCCAGATACCAGGATGTCAGGGCGAAACATTTTAGAGCCACTAATCTAAAAACACTATTTAATAATGTCGACCCTGGGAAGGTACTGGGCTTTATTCGGGAAGTGGGGCTATCTACGAAGATCTGATTTCTGAATTTGTGAACATGCACTATTTACATTAGATTTTTACCAAATATTTAAATTTTTACTACCTTTACTATTTTAACTGTGAATAGACCTTAATTTTAATTATATTACTGTATAGAATCTGGCCCTTGTTGTTTAGAGAGAGAGTAGTCCTTAGGGGACTGCAGGCACGACATGGCCTAAATTGTGCCGATGTGCCTCAAATCAACAAATCAAATCAAAATCTTATCAGGGATCGATGGCGCAAATTTACTTGCACCCCTCTGGATTTTGAGTAGTCAAGTTTTAGCCATTATTAACACCTTCAAATCTATTCACTTCTAAAGTATAAATTAAAAAGTAGTGCTTCGACTGAAGTACAACTGCAATTATTTGCTTCACAGAGGAAGTGAACTAATATATACCCGTTAGTGACGATTGTTTCTATTTGCACATAATTATAGTTATTATATTTAGTTAAGGCCTAGAATTTAGGTTCAACAAGTGCACCTGGTTGAGATATTAGTGGATATAAGAATGTTCTTCACCATCGTCCCAGTCAAAAAGGAGCAAAGGCAGCATCAATAATTTTAAAAAATACGAGCATAAATTAATGCATTTGCTTGATATTTCTTATCTAATCTTATATAATACAGACGTTACTTCAGAAAAGAAGATGATTACGTCATAAGCGACACACATTTAGTCATGCATAATAACCAATGCCATAAATTCTGCCACGTCACTGGTTTTCCTAGCTAGCTCAGGCAACCCATTCCATGCTCCAATAGCACTAGGGAAGAAGGAACATTTGTACAAATTTGTCCTAGCATGTGGAACGAGGAATGTGCCTTTATCTTTGTGTCTTTTTGAGTATTTTATTAAATTTTGTTTTTGTATTTGAAGATTATGGTTCAGTGTTTTATGTATAATTGCTACTTTACTTTTGAGTCTTCTATCCTGAAGGCTTTCTAAATTTAGTGATTTTACTAAAGGTGTTACTCTAGTCAAATAAGAATATTCGTTTGTTATTAATCTCACTGTTCTTTTTTGTGTCTGTTTTCTTGAGTTGAGGGGTCCCAAACAGAGGATGCATATTCTATTATTGGCTTAACCAAGGTTAAATAACATTTTAGTTTTATAGAAATTTATTGTAATAAACCCTAATGCTTTGTTTGGATTTTTATAGTTTCATCAATATTTTACCATGAGTAAGATAAGTGGAATTAATTTTTTTTAGTTTTTTTTTGTTACTCTTAATAACTGACATTTTTCTGGGTGGAAAGAAAAGCTCCAATTTAGAAGGCTTGAGGGTGTTTTTGGACTACATGTAGCTCATTCCCGAATTGCAAAATTTCTTGTTAAGATACTATGACATTAACTAGTATACTTGTGACATGGATACTCTAAGTATGATTACAGAGTAATACTTTAACAACACAATAAATGTTTCCTTTTAATAAATCAAATAAATAAAGTTAATCATGCTTTGTAAGCTCTCATCTAAAATGACATAAAGGATTTTAATATACAACTAAGACTAAGACTAAGACTGCTTCATTGATCCTTACGGAAATTTGTTGTGATTACAAAGACTCGTTTCTCATATAAAGACAACACAACAGAAAAATACACATTAATACAACAGAAAACATAAAGAGTTCATTCAGCGACTACACACAGGTATCTTGGTGCATTTCATGTTCCCTGATCAAAGAGTGGCGGTGATAGAGTCTAACCGAGTGAGGTACGAACGAGTTTTTGTACCGCTCCGTTCTTGTTTCGATTGACAGCAGTCGCCCACTTCGCGACGACCTGGCGTTGTTCTGATGGTTGTGGCCGTTGTCTTCCAAGATTTTTTCGATTTTTCTTTGGCACGTTTGTTCAAAAAGTTCCTTTAAATGTGGTAATGTTGTGAGTGTAATTTTTGATGCTTTTTTAATGATGTTTTCTAGACGTTGCAACAGTTTAGATGAGGCGTTGCCTTGCCAACAACTTATTCCGTATGTTAGCAGATTTTGTACAGTTGCGCCGTAAAATGTCTCAAGGATCTTCTTGTTTAATTTAAAACTGTTGAGTTTGTATAGAAAAAAGAGTCGCTGGGCTGTTTTCTTTGTCAGAGTTCCAAGGTGGTCTTCCCATGAAAGCTTGTTGTTGATGATAGGGCCTAGATATTTATATGCCTTTACTTGTTCTATAGATGTAGTGTTTATTTGCAGTTCACGTATAGTTTGTTTTTTCTTTCTAAAATCTATTATAAGTTCTTTAGTTTTTGTTACATTCAGTTCTAGAAAGTTGTCGGTGCACCAGTTTGTAAACTCTTCTATCGAGCTTCGATACTGAGTTTCGTCTCCTGAAATAAGACCGACTATGGCAATATCATCAGCGAATTTAATGAGTTTAACTGAGTCATAGATGATTCTTATGTCATTAGTGTAAAGAGTGTATAGTACAGGAGAAAGTACACAACCTTGTGGAGCACCCGTACATAGTACTCGAGTTGACGATTTGGTGTTGTTGACTTTAACATACTGGGGCCGTTGGGTTAAAAAGTTTAGAACCCATGCTTGCAAGTAAGGGCTTACATTTAAGTTACTCAGTTTGTTTATCATTAGATGTGGCTGTATGGTATTGAAAGCCGAGGAGAAATCTACGAAGAGGACTCGTGCATATGTTTTGAGTATATCGAGATGCTTATAAAGCTGGTTCAAAAGCAATAGAATGGCATCCTCAGTTCCTCTAGCTGCTTTGTATGCAAATTGGTGAGGGTCTAGGCTGTTTTTGACTTTTGCTACAAGTTGTTTAAGGATATATTTTTCAAAACATTTCATAACAATAGGTGTTAGTGCTACTGGGCGGAAATTATTTAAGCAATCTATTTTTGGTTTCTTAGCACTGGTTTGATTTCTGAAGTTTTCCAGATGTTTGGAATTACGCACGTTTGCAATGACTGGTTAAAGATATGACAGAAGATAGAAAAAATTTGCTCCGCACATAGCTTGATCAGCTTGCCACTAATTTTGTCTGGTCCACAAGCTTTTGTTACGTCTACTCTTTTAAATAACAAGGTCACTTCATCCTCCGTTACAAAATTGACGTAGGGCTCTTGTTTTCCTTTGGACTGAGTGTTGAAAAGTTCTTTGTGTAGATCAACAAAATCTTCTTTGTCAAAACGAGAATAAAAATAATTTAGTTCGTTGGCGAATTTTTCATCATCAGCTCCTAAAATCTGTTCTCGTTTTGAGGCGCAGCCCGTTATTTTCTTTAATCCCTCCCAGCATTGTTTTGAGTTGTTCTTGGCAAAGAAATTCTCAATTTTTTCTTTGTATGTTTTTTTCCCTTCAATTATTGCTTTTCTCAGTTTATTTTTAGCATTTATAAACTCTTCGTAGCTAGCCTTATAATTTGTTTTCTTTTCAGTAATAGGGTGTTTGATTTTTTTGGTCATCTAGGGCTTATTGTTTCCATAGACTTGTATTGTTTTTGTTGGAATTGTTAACTCCTCGCAGAATGATAGATACGAGTTCACAGTTTCTGTTTGTTCGCTTATGTCTGGACAGTTCTCAATAAGGATTTCCCAGTTAGTTTTCTCAATGCATCCTCGTAGTTTTTCTACAGCCTCTTCAGACCACATCTTGACCGTTTTTATAACTCTCTTTGTAGTTTTAAGAGTAGGTTTGTAATTTGGTATAAGATGGAGTAATACATGGTCAGATTCTCCAAGTGGGAACAAACTTTTACATTTGTAAGCCTGCTTAATGTTTACGTAGCATTTGTCGAGCGTTCTGCCCTGCCTTGTGGGGAGGGAGACATACTGGCAATAGTTTGACAGTGTGTTGTCAATATTTAGGTTGTTGAAATCTCCAGTTAGGATACAAACAGAGTCTGGGTGTTTTGATTGTATATTGTGAAGCACATCAAAAATTATTTCCGACGCAGTCGCTGTGTCAGCCGTCGGTGGTATGTACACAACAACAACACACACCTGGGTGAATTCTCTAGGCAAGTAGTAGGGCCTAAGTGTGACACACATAAGTTCAATGCTAGGGTCACAAATTTTATTCCTGATGTTTACATTATTGGCGTTGCAGTATTCCTTGTTTATATAGATTTCGAGTCCTCCTCCTTTTGACTTCCAACTATTAATTGTTCTGTCGGCTCTATAAACGTAAAATGTATCGAGATCTACAGAAGAGTCGGGTATCGTATCATTGAGCCAGGTTTCAGTGAAACACATTAAGGAACACTCTCTAAATTGATACAGATGTTCACAGCAACCTGTTAATTCTTCCATCTTATTTTGTAAAGACCTAACATTGCCTGTTACGATGGGTGGAAGGAAGCCTCTTTGTCCTCTTCTTCTACACTTAACTCGTATTCCTCCTCTACGTCCTCTCTTCTTACGTTTTGTGCTAGGGATTCGTTCGGTTAAAGCCTTGGGCTTAGGCTCGTTATTAGGTTCCAAGATGGCGGGTGTGTTGTCCATACTGTCAAGCGTCTTACCACAAAACTCCACTGAAATACACGTTTCCACACAAATTAAAATCCATACCAACACTAGAATCCAAAAGACACAGTGCACATCCATTGGAACATTGGAGTAGTAACAAATTACATGAAATATTAACAGAAAAAAATTAGAAAAAAGAGTCCAGTATAATCAGGTCGCCTGCTGTGCCGCGCCCCGGAAGTTACATCGAATATGAACAATAACTTTAGATTGGTATAATAATTTCATATAATCTATAGTGCGTTTTATTTTCAGGATATATTCTTTATAAATACACACTAAAAGTTATGAATCTTAATTTCCAAAAGTGATAATAAATAGTCATCCATTATATTTTATGAAATAATATTTATGTCTCTCCTGTTACGTTAACTCTATGCTGTATTATGTTCTAGCTATTTTCTATATTTTAAAACATCCGTGGGTAAATTGTTTAACTGATGGAATTTTTTTTTAATAAACAATTTAATGAGAAATTTTTTATGACTTACCATTTTTATTATAATGATCAGCTTTGGGCCTAAAAAACTGTTGGTGTAACAAAATTCTAATGTTATAATGCAAAACAGCACAAAGTCAATACTCAGAAGCACCCTGGCCCATTCCATCCACTCTGTGTCATCTTCATATCCGTAAGCCACCATACGAACAATCCAAGCGATAACAAACAAACTGATTGCAACAGGCTCTAAGTAATCAAAGGTTCTCCAACATGACCATCTATGTCTCATCTCATTTTGTTTGCACTAGAAAAATCAAATGAATGCCCATTTATAATAGAGAATAGAAATGTCCAAAATATAGTCTCTGTATTAAACTAACATCAGATTTCTGAGTTTGTATTCTCTCGGAAAATATTTACCTCTAAATACTGTTATTCCTTTTAGTTTAATGCACGGCAATTGTAAATAATTATCAAAACATTAAAGATAAATTGATTTTAAAAAATTAGCTCGGACTAGAGACAGGTTTACAACTGCTAACTACAGTCAAAAAAAGCAAATTGGAAACTTTGGACATATTACAAGGTCCTTAAGGCACGCAAAGACCTTACCTCAGAGAACAGTACCGGGAAAAGAAGAAGAAGCAGACAGAAAAAGCGATGAGATAACAATATAAATAAATAAATGGGCCTATCCATGGCAAAAGACAGAGAGGAATTTTAAAAAGTCGGTCAACGGATCTTGTTTTCTTCCCAAACGGTTAAATGTGATTGGGTGTTTAGCATAAAATGATTTGTAACTTATCGGGGCGGAAACATCAATTTAACTCCTGTTCGAGATAAGTTCTGTTTGATACGTGACTAAGAGCAGTTCGGATAATTTTTCATAGATACTCCTTCCTTTCACATGCCCACAAAAAGGATTCAAACAAAGCGCTCTAAAATAGTTAAGTATAAAAAATGTTCTAATCGGAAGTAATGCAATCTCATAAATCAACCATCGAGAGTTAATATGTAAATAAAAATAAAATCCATTTTTAGTACATTAATGACTTTTACAAAATTCAATATCTAAATCCTATCTGAATGTCTACTTTATTAATATTCTAACATGCAATGAAACTTTATACATAATATGCTAGTTAATTAACGAAAATAAATTAAAGCACATTCCCAAAAAAAAATTTTTTCGGTCAGACTTAAGGGGCCAGACAAGCATTATCCGATTTGGGTCTCAAACTTTCCATAATCTCAATCAAACATTTCTTAACATTCCAAAACAACATTCTTTTGCAAAGAAAATAAATTAACAGTCACTAGATTGAAGTGCAACGGTTCAGAAAGACTCATATCACTACGCCTTAACACATCTATTGGACACGTGACTTTGATAGATTTCTAAGCTCCTACTTTGAGTTCCACTCCAGAGGGAAAAGAAATGTTCTATGACAACCTTTCGTCTGATGTCAGCGAGATCCCAAATACGGAACAGGTAATCATCCTCGGTGACCTCAATGCACGTGTTGGATCTGACAACTTTGCATGGGACAGCTGAATTGGGCGTTTTGGAGTCGGTAAAGTAAATGAAAATGGACAAAGGCTCCTCGAGGTTTGCTCACTTCACTCCTTCTGTGTCACTAATACCTATTTTAAGACTAAACCACAGATATATATATATAGATAGATAATTAGATAGATAGATAGATTGATAATCTTACCTGGTTTCCAAACTCAATAGCATAACAAACAATATATGTACAAATTAGCCATTCGATCCAAGTTAATGTATCTACAGTCAGTACTGATACAATCCACATTGCAAAAAGGACCAGAAATATGATGTGGCTACACTGTATATTTGAAAAAAGAATATAGTAAAATTATGGTTTCATCTTTATTGTATATTATTTATTTTGTTTAAAAAAGGTATAATACTACATAAACAAATATCTGGTTATTTATAGCCAAACAGTATAAAAATGAACTTACAAATCTAAATAATACCAGAATGGACGGAGATAAGTATGCTCGAATCCTGCTTTTTCAATTTTTATAGCTGTTGAATGTGTAGACAAAATTGTACATAAAACAAAATCAACAGTATAAATGTCGGATCCATATCGTTTGGATCTATCAGAATAATAATAATACACAAAGCAAATAAAATATTAATAATTGAAAAAAAAGTTTCTCTTATGTTTTGTTTATTTGACTAATTAAAGGCTACATGTACATCTCTTACTCTTTAAAATGATTAACAAACCTTACAATTGCCATGACATGGTTCTACACTAGCCAGGACCTGCTACAAACACTGCCCGAGACCTGACTTCCCTTCTCCCCGCCCCCCCCCCCAAAAAAAAAAAATTGAGGGGGGGGTGGGAGGTACGGCGGCGTTGTGGAATTGCGGACTTCGATGTTCATGCTGTTCTTAACAGTACACGATAAGCCAACACTACAAATGCGATTTGAATGGAATGCATCTTATGTAATCGATTTACAGAAACAATAAAATTGTTTTAATATAAGATATACTATTTCTGAAATTTTAAGCACTAGCATTTGTAGCATTAATTAATGTGTCGTTATTTTGTCCTCAACGGGGATCTTTCATAATTGCGTCCTATGTTTTAGTTTGTCTCTTTATTTCAAAAAAATCATCCGATCTGTCCCTTTCCTTTTTCTAACTTTGTCTTTGGGTTCGAACAGATTGCCACTACACTTCTAAATCTCGTTTGCTCTACGTTTTTTCCTTTCTCATATGTTTTAATATTTTTTAAAAAATTAAAAGGGTCTTAAAATAAAAAAGAAAATTTTTTTTTTTTTTTATTTTTATAGTAAAAATCTCTAACATTTGAAGCTTGTTATTGTAAGTTTGTAGTTACTGAAATATCTCAGTTGTTTTTTTAGCTTATTAATCATTATTAAATGTATATGATGTCATGTTACATATGGATAAAGAAATAAAAAATATTGTGGAAAGGCGACGTACCTAGATTCTTCGTACACTTTGTTGTATTTCATTGAAGGTGTCATAGTACCTTCCTGTGTCAAAATAGAATCCTGTTTAAAATCTTTATTTATAGTTTTATAAATGGTGTGATAAAGTAAAAAAAAAGTAAAATGATTTTAAGTAAAATGTTTAACCCTTTCTGACTTCACAAAATATAGGGTAGAGGATTGAACGAACATATGTTTCTATAGCTGACAATTTATGCGAGTGTAATGTAATACAGCACCACGGAAAAAAAAATCTAAAACTTAACTCACATACACAAATGGGAAAAAAACACTCCATAAAAAAATTGAAGGGAAAATAGGTTGCATAAACAGTTTTTGTGGAAACACAAACTCAAAATCAGCCACCAAAGTGGTACACCTAGTCAGGTAAAAGGAAGGTTTCAATATTTTCAGAAAGAACATCAGAAAGAAATTCTATCAAAGACAATTAAATGGAGAAAGGAGGTTGACAGATCTAGTTTGGTGCCCCAGTGTTCCTGCAGACCAAAGGATAGGTGAAAGCGAATGTGAAGTCAGATATGAACCTGACCTAACTGATGTCTTATAATGAATATCTAATTGATCAAATTGTTTTGTAAAGTGTCAATCACTTAGTAAGAGCTTCAAGAAGAAACATTTTATTAAGTGTCCGTGTATGTCTTTCGGGTATTGCAGTTCACGCGAAAATATGAAAATACTACGTAACTATTGTTGTTTTAAATTATGTCCAATTGATATGAATACTTTTTCTATTTAAAAAAAAAGTAAACATATTTTGTAAAAATATGGTAATTATTTTGACTGAATTTACTGAACTGAGCAAAACAAATGTAAACAAAAATGTTTTGACAAAAAAGACTAGAACCGTTTGCATAATGTGTTAAAAATATGGTAAATAGTTGTCCCCCTTATTAAAGCGAATCCAACGTTTGTTACTATTAATAGTAAATAGTTGTTAAAGTTTTGTATTTTTTATGAAAAAAAAACTGCTTGCATAAATTATTTTTAAAATCTCATTTTCGCTTTCAGCAAAGAAAAAAGTAGCTGTTGCATCAGTGCTTTGAATGGTCTAAAATTTTATGTTTTTATATTTTCACTATCTTTTCTAGTTTACCGTTTTCTAAACGATACGGAGGGACGGACAGACATTTTCAACAAAAAGTAGTAACGTCTATTTCCCTTTCGTGGGCCGCTATAAAAAGATGAAGTAAACACATTTAAATAAAAGTCACGAAATGTTAAAGGAAAAAACAAATTGTATAGTGCACTAGACTACGTTTGTTTTTTTGTTTCGATATCTTTGGGCACCTCTGAGTCCACCGAGCTCTAATGGGTACCTAACATTAGTTGAAGAAAAGTTAAGGGGGTTGGTCGTTGAGCTGGCTACATGATACACTCTGTAGAGTATTCGTAAATAACAAACTAGTGTTTAAGAGCGAAGAAGTATTAGGAACTCAATTTGTTACGTAAACACAAGCGGTGTTGCATTGACGAGCTAGTGTGCAAATGTACATTTGTTATATCTCTCTTCTTTGATTCTGAAAATATATTTATCAGAATAACTAACAAACTAAACTAGTCAACTACAAGGTCAATTCACAAATCACGTCTCTTGGCTTTGTTAACTATTCTGCCTGAGCGTAAGGTTCACGTGATCTAGAGGTGTTAGAAGAAGCAGTGTGTAGTGACGGCTCAACATCTAGTGTAGTTTGTAATCTTGAACTCTCTAGATATTGTGGTTCCAGTTGTTCTGACAAGTCATCTGGAAAGTCATAATTATTGTCAAATATGTTTGCTTTCTCAGAAGACTTTCTGATATCTTTCCTGTTTCTTCTGTAGACCTGATTTCCACTTTTGACATTTATTGATGTAGGCTTAGAATGCTTCGAAACTACTGTTCCTGGTTTCCACTTTGAATTAAAATGTATTCTGACTGCCGTTCCGTATTGTAGTAGATTATGACTCTTAACTTCTTTCCTCTTGTCATAATAATGTTTCTGAGAGTGTTTCTCGGAGTCAAAAGGTTTCTTCACCACCTGAAGATCTGGTGTTTTAGGTGTATCTACTTGCTCGTAGGTAACAGATTTCTTGGTCAGCGTCCCATGAGTAATTGTGCTGGCGACAAATTAATATTAGTCAGTGGAGTAGTTCTATAGTCTAATAGAGACATACATTTGTCTTCGCTTTTCTTCCACAGTTTCTTCACTGTCTGAATAGCTCTTTCAGCCTCGACATTCGAACTCTGAAAATGAGGACTCGACATTTCATGCTCTAATCCGTATGATTTACAGAAATTAAGGAATTCTCTAGAAGCAAACTGTGGCACGCTATCTGACCTTAGTCTTCTAGGTATTCCATGGCATGTGAATATACTCTTCATTGCTTCGATGATATCTAATGTAGTTTCCTGTGACTGTTATTCGACATCAATAAACTTTGGGAGAAGTCAACTACAAGCACATGTTTTTTTTACCTCAAAGTTAAACAGATCACACCCAACTGTGACAAGTTGGATTAAAGTATTGGCCGTTATAGATGTCTAGGGGATTTTATAGTTTGTAAACCCACACTTGCACATACAAACTACAAGCACAGCGTTATTATGCAGGCAACAAATAATATGATGTAAACTTATGTACAGTTTATTATACAAAGGATAGTTAAAAGGTCAAATGCTGTACATTTGCTAGGATGGGATCTAACGTATTTACATGGACAAGTCTATCATCATTAGATTTGAGAGCCAAGTGGTCTGAGTGTCATTAGGCTGGTTCCTTAGCTTTTGGTCCGCTGCTACACTGATGAGACGGGTGTGGCTGGTACTGATGCTGTCTGCTGGTGGGCTGGCGTAGTGGATCCAGGCTCCGGTTGCAATCCAACGTTGTATGGTTGCAGAGCTAAGCTGCGTCTACCATTCAGTTAAGCCAGTGACGAGTCTGTGGCTGGTGTTGTTACTTGGACACTTGAAGGATGAGTAGGACTGATGTCTGCAGATCTGGTGCCAACAAATCTGTTATCAGCTTTAGGTTGCTAAGATTTCAGGCAGATGTAGCCTATAGATAAAAGCTGCAACGATATGATGTATACGTCGGTTTAGCCATAATGATAACACTGGGAGGTAGATGCCTTTCCGTGTAGGACATCTTCAGACTGATGTAGAAAAACTATAAGCTAGTTTCATAAATATCAACGGGAACAAACAAATGAATATAGTGTCCTATCAAGGGAGATAGTAATAACAATGGGGACTCCCATAAAGGGAAATTAGAAACAGTAGTATGTGATATATGATAAGTAATACAAGTGACGTTCACCAATCACGGTTAATAGCAAGTACATACATCGCTTAGATAAATGAGATGAAAGGGGAAGGGGAGACCAACGTCTGATACTCGTCCATGCTCTCATATAAGTAAACATAGAGCATAATTAAATACATACTCAGTAAAAAGACATGTTTACAGAGGTGTTTTGATAATTCCCTGCCAAGGAATTAATCAATGGTAATATATTGAAGGCTCGTGCTGAGCGCTAATATGTTAGAGTTAGATTAATAATAGTTAAAGAGCTAATTACATCTGGTAAGAATCGTTAATAAATTCTAGTCCAGCTGGCTTGAATATTTAGCCACAAAAGTCATGATAAAGAATATAAGTATACAGTAATCTACTTACATTATCCTTGATAAGAATGCACAAATATGTACACAACTAATGTAGTAATAAATGCACAAATACAAATATACATTACTAAGTAAAATGGTTTTCAAGCACTTTACTAAGTTACATACCACCAATCCAAAGTGAAATAAGGGAATGAAAATAGTCCAGAGCTCACGCAAGAGGTAGATGTGCTCCCTGTCAGCTCTCCAGCGAGAATGAGATCGGACGATGAAGTCTTGTCCATATACACGTGGAGAAGGGGGTGAGTGGCGGGAGATACGTGCAAAGGTGGTCTAGACTATCCGGCGTCTTGACCGTAACGGCGTTTCCGGGAGATAGACACCGCGCGAAGGCGCGAGTTGAAAGTCCAAGGAGTTTGCCCAGGTGGTCAGAGGATATAAAAGGGGGGGGGGATTATCAGAGCTCGGCCGGATTAAGGGAGATAATACCTTGATAATGGCTAGTGCTAGACGAACAGCGTTGAGTTGAATGGGCACTTTGAAGTGACCAGCCGATCCCGGAAAGGGGGGGGTCAACGGATGTTTGCCAAGATAGATGGAGGGAGTGTACTCTTGTCAAGAGTCTAGAGTGGCGCGTGTCAAGGTGGGATAATAAAATGTGACATCGCTGCGAAAAGGGGTGGGGTTGGATTGGAGGGGTGGTGGCTGTGTTTTTAGCGCTTGATCGCTAAATTAGTGCAATTGATGATTAATAGCGTGTAAATAAATTAATTAAATGTTTAGACCTGAGTGATACCATGAGTGAGCTAAAACGGTTTGTCACACCAACCATGCTATACGGAAGGTCTGGTGTCTTGGTTGTATTAGTGGTTCTGACAAATTCTGATTTATATGTTCAGCACGCCTGCTACAATCCCTAACTGTCACTTCAATGTCTGCATTCATGCCTGGCCAAAACATGACTTTTGTCTGGCTTGCTGCTTACACTTGACTATTCCTAAGTGAGACTTCTGAATCAGATGTATCATGTATTTACGTAAGCTTGATGGCATTACTATCCTCAGACCTTTGTAAATAATACCATCAAAAGTTGATAAATGGTCTATTGAATCCCAATATGGCCTGACTTTAATTGGATTCTCGCTTCTTGTGTCTGGCCAACCAATCATAATTACTTCCCGAAGCATTGTTCCTTGCTTGTACAGTCTTGAATTTCACTGTATTTCAAATCACTTACAGATATATTCACAGAATCTTTTGTAAATTCATGTCTGTGTATCAGTACGTTGTAGTAACCCTAAGCATTCTGATGTGTCGTCTATCAAAATGTTATCTAGTAAGGTCTACTACCTCGAACCTTGCTTTCACTTCTTGAATATTATTCTTTAAAGGTAGCACCACTGCTCTTAACGTCTTAATGACATGATTATTGTAAGACTTGAGTGATTTTGCAGAATAAGCAAGTTTCACTTTGTCTTTGAGTTTTTCAAACTCAGACTTGACAAGTATGTTGCATCTAGCACCAGTGTCGATACGAAAAAATAATGTCTTGCAATGTACGAATAGTTTTACAGTCCAATTGTCTTCAACGACATTGATGTTCTCATATTTAACCTTTTTATACTGGCTACTTGCAGTGCTAATAGGTATAATGTTTTCATAACTGTGGCTGTCACTTTCTACCATATTAACGTTGCGTCTTTTTCTGCACATTTGAAACCAATGGTTTTTCTTCTTGCCAAAATTGCATGTGGTTCTTATTGCTGGACATTTTCCCTTTTCGTGGTTCTTGCTGCATTTACTACATAATTTATCTAAGTTGTCCTTATACTTCTGCTTGAGTACATTGTGTGACTGCCTCTTGATTGCTAGAACTTCTTGGCCCCTAAACATTTTTACTTGGCTTTGATATATCTCCTATTGTTGTCCAAATTCAATAGCCTTGCTAAGGGGCAACTTATGTCCCTGGTCAAGTAGTCTTAATTGTACCTTTTTTTGTATGACTTCACTTATGATAAAATCAATAAGCATATAGTCTGGATTGTCATACTCACAGCATGAGAAGCTTTAAGTCTTAAACAAAGTTATCAAAACTTTCTCCTCCTCCCTGCTTTCTCTGATGTGCTCTAAATCTAGACACTCTTTTATTTTGGCCTAATGTAGTCTTCAATTTTCTTTAATAGCTATTGCGAATCTCCCTCTTCACTATCAGTAATATTTAGAGTTTTGTAAACTTCACGGCCCTGTTGACCAATTCACATTCCCAGCCATTCGGCTTTTTGTTTACTATCGGCACCAACTAACGGTCCTTTGAAACAAAAACTTACGTGATGTTGAAATCTTAGAAACTCTTGATACAGTTTTTTAGCATTCCAATTTTGGTTGCTCAAAATAAAAAGACGCCATTAGTAGATTAATAAAAACCTTTGTCTGGACAGCTTTTTAAGTTTTACTCTGACACCATGTAGAATATTTGCGTTACACAAATAACAAACTAGTGTTTTAGAGGGAAGACATATTAGGAACTATATTTATTATGTAAACACAAGCGATGTTGCACTGACTCGTTAGTGTGCAAATGTACATATAATACTATTGTTACACCCTCGTTAACCGTAGGAAACATAAACAGACGGCCTTAAAGTTTTTTCCCCCAAAGACCACAAGATGTGAGAGTGAGCATTACATTATTATTTGACGGATGTGATGCACAGCCTTAATTTATGTAACACTGACATTGCTTCATGTTTCCTTGTATAGAGTGTAAAATACTGTAAAATTTGGTTGACCGATATGTTAAAAAGTTGGGTTTTTTTTAGAGATAAATTTAGGCATTTTAAACATTATTTTCTGGTTATGGGAGAGACGTTTAACTTAACATACATTACTGTCACTGACGTGATCTATGAAGCATTCATGACAAATTTTAGCAAGATCGGTCGTGAAACACATTCATACTCCTTAGATTCTGCTTTATATTCTATATAATTGAAAACAAATATAAGAATAAATTCGCAGAAAAGTGTATGCATTGTAGTAAATTTAATATGTTTAAATTAAGAGAAAGGTAAGTATAATAAAGAAATGCATTTTTAACACAAAAAATATATAAAGTTCGTATAAAAGTTATACTATTTGTGTGTTTTAAAACATTTTAAATAGTTTTAATGTGTAATTTAAAGTTTAAATAATTCAAAAACTCTTATTGTTGGGATCTTTAAAGAATACAGAACAGAGGATTCTGCTAATTGCATGTTTGTACAAATATGGGATCAGACCTACAAAAGAGAAAGAATTATAACTATCAAACTAGATTTTTCCAGCAGAGGCCAACAACATAGTGGTTCTTTTGTCAGAGATATAAATCAGAGATATAAATCAGCTACTTAATTACCAGGAAAATCGTTAAAGCTGTTTTTGAGATCCTTGTTTATCAACACAGGGTTTTGAAATTTTCATATTACAAATTCATAAGAGGCAAAGTCCAGAGACTTAATTTTAATATATTATTTATATTGATTAAAGAATAATAGTTATAGCTATATATAAAATACACTACAATACGAATAATTACATTCATTACATTTCAGCGAAAACCTCTTACCTTATTCGTTAAGTTTTTTTCAGGTATTTGCCCATATCTCCACACTTCTTTACTATACATCTGACATGGTGCTTGAGTTAAAAAATTTCCAAGGTTATTTTTCATGGCCAGCATGAGACAACTAGAAGCTCTCCAAGTTTTAAATTTATTTGTAAGCAAATCGTACGTTTTTTCTGGATATTTGTCGTACGTTAGATTTAAAGTTTTTATAGCCCTTTCTTCGTAATTCCTAAAAAATAAAACACGAAGAATTACAAACATCGCCAAAATAAACATTGAACTAAAGAAAAAAAAAAGTTATGCATGGTATTTGAGTTTTCATATATACTTTTGTAAAGCTTCCAAAAGTCTGAGGTATATAGTTAGATAGGTAGATTGATAGATATATAGATAGATTTATTCCTTTACAAAACGGTAAGAAGCACATATTTATTGTTAGCTGTTACGTACCCGTAATGACCAACCCAAATGAAGTCATATCAAAGTTGTAGGAAGAACTAAACTTCACCATACTTGATGTACCAAATTAACTTAACCACTTTCACATGACATGTCTCAGAAAAATAGTGATTGTCAAATAGCAAGAAAAAATACCAGATACTAATGTCCTTCAAAGAGTGGGTCTGCAAAGCATTCACGCAATCCTGATCAGGTCCTAGATGCGATGGGCAGGACACGTCAGGAGAATGGAAGACCGCCGCATCCCTAAACGCTAATTAAGTGAAGGAAAGCGCTCGCGGACAAAGAAAACTCTTCAGGGAAACCCTTAAAGCTTCTCTAAAGGCGTTCAGCATAGACCCAGCCACCTGGGAGACAAAGGCACATGACAGAGCATCATGGCGTCGATGATGAAAACTGGCGCACAGGTTGCTGAGGAAAGGATTACAGTTCTGGAAGAGCCAGAGAAAAAAAGCAATGTCACTGACACTAGCTCCAGCTGGAATAACGTAACCCACCACATGAAGAGGCACAAAACCCCAGTGCAAATCCCTTATCCGCCTGGATGACAAAAGCGGCCATCATTGAAATACGCTAGACGAACTATTACAGATAGATTGATAAATTAATAGATTTATAGATTGATAAAATGATTGATTGATATACAGATTGATTGCTTGATTGATTGAATGTTTGATAGATTGATGGGCTGATTTGTTAATTGGATTCCTTTAATGATTGATACATTGACAAAGATTACAAAATACATTTAAGTTTCATTCTATTGTTGTTGTTTTTTTAAATAGGAAGTGTTTATTGATAGTTCATTAGGACGATTTTGATAATTTTGATTTATAACAATCTGAACGATTTGGCAATTTTAAATAGTCTGAAAAGGAACTTTTGTAAAACTCTACAGCACAATTCTATCTACCAGAATCAAAAGTGTAAAAAAAAAACAACAACAAGGATACATGTTTGTGGAAAGAAAAACTGTCTTTGTAACCTTTTTTTTATAATTTTGGGGAAATAGCTTTTTTAAATACATGGTTATTATACAGACTATTATATTAGTCTGTATTTATTTATTTAATTATTTCTAGATTACTTTAATGTAATACATTCAAAATAATTGACACATGCATTTCTTTATGTACATATACCTATATTTCTTTGTGACAGTTTGATTCTCTTTAGTTATCGCGAAAATTGAGAACTGTATTCAATAATTTTCTTAAACATATGATCTTATAGAACTTCATTGTAGATTCTATTATGGTGTATAATTTGTAAGTAAGTATTCTAATAAGATTTATGGATTCTTCTAAAAACGATTACATTGATGTCTCTTCGCTTCATATTTATTGCTGTAGGTACTTTATTAAGAAAGATAGCAGTATTTACATTAGCACGTGTATGACCACTTGCGACAATGATATTTTCTAATTGTTTTGTTTTTTTAATTTTTTCAACAATCTTACATTAACTAAATAGATGTTTCCTTGAGTTTTTTTCTATTTTACACATTTTACATGTATACTTTCACCATATTGAATTAGGAAGTTTCCTTTTTATCTCGGAGAATAGTCTATTGGCCACCTCCTGTGATTTGGGTGTTATATGTTTGTTGTGTATATATGTTTGTTGTGTAAACTAGTGAATGTGCCTGTCAAGTTTGTTTTAACCCGTAATTCCTTGCCTCACCTAATTCTACTAAGTTTTCTTTCAATTTACATCTGAGTGTAGTGTATATTGTTTTTAAGTCGTGATAAATTAATTTTTCGTTGCTAGGTTGGTGTCTTGAGAGTGATCTGTAGAATTGGTTTGTGTTAACGATGATGAGGTGTGTTGTTTATAATGGGAAGAAATGTGTTTAAACTAATGTCAAAATAATATAATACTCAGGGAAAGCTAATGGGAGACCTAACTACTTTTCCTACAAATTTCATTACAAGTGATTTTTGTGTGAATGACTTGTAAGCCTTTTCACTTATCTCTTTTATCTTGTATGAATATTTTATATTTATTTTATTTGTTGTGTTTTTTTTAATGAAATTTCTGATAATGGTTTTAATGTTATGTATGAAATTGGGAAGTGGTTCCACTATATTACTAAGTAGATTAATTTCGGGATGACCAAGTTGTTTATTAGTATAGCTCTCTCAAATATGGTTGTCGCCATGCATTGAAAACTTTAATCACATTATTTGTGTGTACCAGGATTTCTGTCCACTGTTTTATGCAGTAGTGAGCTGGGTTGCTGGTCAACACGATGCCACATATATTTTTTTTTCTTTTTTGTAATCTATGGTTAAAGGAGATCATGAGGAAGGTGTGACAGGTCAAAAGCTTGCTGTTAGAGTCACTCAATTTTATCACAGCATTAATTATTATTATTTATTGTTTTTTTTTTATTATTATTTCTCATTTTCTATCTCCATATTCATCACCCGCCCCACCTTTCCCTCTTCTCACTAGACTGAGTCCACTACCTTGGAGACAACTAGGCCGCGTCTTTTCACCAATCTTCCCTTGACCGTCTTAGGCGCCAGAGGCCCGTATTTCAAGTCAAAGCCACGTTTAATGGAACACGCTTCATTATTTGTTCTACCTCACCCGCGTGTCTCTTTGATGAAGGAGACTATTCGTGTCACCACGCTTCTTGGCCCTTCCAATGTGCAACTTTTGTCGAACTTAACACACGCAAGAGATAATCTTTAGCCTATCGCATTTCCTGTTTCCGCCCACCTCTTCCGGACCTTTATAAGGCGGGACCTACACTCTCTCACTTCTCATTCTCGCTGTCTGGACTATTACATTCATTCTTACTCTTAGCGGAATACCTGGTGGTAAGCCGAACTTAATTACAGTTTCATCTTAATTTGTTTGTGTATATTTCTCACTGGATAATATCATGTGAATTTTATTAATTCATTAATATTTAATTAGTGCATTGTGTATTTCTTATTGTCGTAAGTAGAAAACATAAACATGGCATATGCATATATTTATGTATTGCATTATTCTATTACTGCTACGTTGCTCAATTGATCGTTGATGCAACCGTGTATATACTTATACATCTTATTTTATTCCCTTTATCTCGGCTGACAGCCTTGATAATTTTAGTAGCGCACTAATACTGCGATTAGAAAAGAGATATGACTTATCTCTTCTTTTCTCATTCTACTTGAGCGAGAGTTGCGCCCCTTGAACGGACACTCTCTCCAGTCAAGCGCACTCCATTGTTCTTGACCGACGGCCATGTGCAAACAATTGTGTCATGGTCGCTGACCAGCGTCCACCCCCCCCTTCTCTTTCTACTTGTGCTGTTTATTTGAGATTATTATTACATTTTTATATTGCTACTATCAGCCATCTATTTTCCCATATCCCATTTGTCATCATCTCCTCATTGTGCTCTAAAGCAATTTTTCAATCTGACGAATGCAATTCAGTCGAGGGCATCGATAAGATGCATGAGAGACATGTCCTAACTTGTCTTTATTTATCCGCAGCCTCCCTCAGGTGTCTGCCTATGTACTTAGTGCTATTCAGCACTGCACTTCTGCCTACTTATTCCACATCAATCAACAACTTTATTTGGTGCTATTTAGCACTGCGATCTATCGTCTCTACTCGCCTGCCTATTCGACAGCCCACCTGTCAACTTTTTAGGTACGACGTCCCTATAGACCAAGTGTCTGTTCGAGACGTCATAGCTCCGCCAGATCTCCGCAATTCATTGGACATATCCTGCTAACCACGCTGCTTACGACAGTTCAGCTCTGCCTGCAGTACACTTGTGCCCACGGTTGCCGGCCACTCTCTCTACTGTGCTCACTACAGATATCAGAACTTTGGATTGAGACTCCAGAAGAACTGTTTTACCGGCGTCCCTCTAGCCACTAGAGCGCTACCTCCATCTGCAGAACCTCAAGCTAGGACACAACCAGCTGCGACCTAAGCAGGACAACCAGCTAAGTTCAGAAGACATACTCTCTTATTAAGTGCAAGAGTGATGATTAAATATAGTATTGATTAGAGATAGATACAAACCCTCCCCCTTTTTATTCTTCTATGTAAATATTTATGTAAATAAGTATTCTTCAATTTTTAACTTTTTATTACTCTTTCATTGCTTGTCTCGTTGCGTGCCTGCTCCTGATTTATATGCTGTCGGGTCGTTGTGTGATAGCTTTAAAAATAATCATCCCCTAGACATTAAACAAGCCAATCACACCTCATACGCGAAAACCTGTCACAGGAGGAGGAGGGGAATTTCCCACCTTCCAAGTGACATAACGGAAGATTTATTTACGTTTATTTTGGACGCGCTCACCCTCCCAAATTTTTCTGAGATAAGGAAAAAGGGGTTGAATCATCAGCACACCCTTCAATTTTGATTACAGGATTGGACCATAGAATTTTATTTTTAGAATTTCTTGGTCTAACCTATATTCTATAATAGGGGTTCTAGGCAAAGATATATTTAAAAAAGATGGGGGAAACTTTTTTTTTATAACAGATCTAACCTAACAGATCTAACCTAACAGATCTAACCTAACAGATCTAACCTAACAGATCTAACCTAACAGATCTAACCTAACAGATCTAACCTAACAGATCTAACCTAACAGATCTAACCTAACAGATCTAACCTAACAGATCTAACCTAACAGATCTAACCTAACAGATCTAACCTAACAGATCTAACCTAACAGATCTTCTAATGGGAATCCAAATGATAAATGTGTGATTTACTTTAAGTTAGCTTGTGGCATTGGTTTAGACCAGATTAATGTATTTTGTCAATGTCTTGTTTATGCCTGTCTTGTCTAGTATTTTAAATAAAACCCTATGGTAGATTCAGTCTTTGGTTTTCACTTTTGTTTAGTGCGCCTTTCGATTGCTACGATATATTCGGTCGCGTGTGTAATATAAAACTACTTATTAATTGTTGATTTAAATTTAATTTCACTTATATGCCTATCAAATGGATATTTATCTTTTTAAAAGATAGATGATTATTTTGTTTCACATTTAGGTATACATTATGAAAAAAATATAACAAATTTGAAAAAAAAAAGACAAAAAATCTAAAACCATTCGCAAAAATGTGTTAAAATTATGTTAAATAGTCATCTCCCTTAACAAATAGTCTTACGTAAATTTTACTATTAATATTAAAAAGTTGATAAATAGTGTATTTTTATAAAAATAAATGCTTCTAGAGTTGATTTGAAAATTTAATTTTTCGCTTTCAGAAAAGAAAAGAGTAGCCGTTGCAACAGAATAGGTCTAAAATTCTAGTTTATGAGATCTAATTGGAACGGATTATGGTGCGGGTTCTTTTTAACTGCTGATTGTCTTTATGCAAGGACAAGTATGAGTTGTAGATGTTTCAATATATATTAATTATACAAAACGTTACAATGCAAATCCATCTTTATCCTCTGCATCAATACAACTTCTACACATTTCTATTATTCATTCTACAAGCTCTTCACGTTTTAACTGACTGTCTACAAGCATAAAATTTTAAGTAACATTAACAAAAACCAGGCCTTAAATACATTTTGTTTCTTTACTAGTACTTTTCACTTAGACAGTTGTATTGCTTCGCCCTTCACAGTCAACCACCCGTATCGTATCACCAAACATCTTTCACTCATCAAAACTTCATACATGCGCCCTCTCGTCTTACCAGCACTCGTATTCTCTCTCTAATACTTTATGGGATAAGCAGCTTTATACTGTGGCAACAGATCAAGTGGTTGATAGTCTTTGGTTCTCGTTCCTTGACGTATGTTCTAACATTGCAGTTGTTTGCTTCTAGCACTGAGTGACCTGCGTCCACGATGAATTGTTCTCTCAGGTTTTCGTAGTTGTGTTCAACTTTTGCCAGATCGAAGAACATAGACAAGCTGGTGACGAATTCTTTTATATCGTCATTTGTCAGTTGTGTTGTCTCTTTTATTTTCTTTCTTTATTCATACTTTGATGTCACAAATTGTCTCAGCAAAGCTTCTTTTACAAAGACATAATGTTTTCTTTCGTCTTATCTAAGTTGTGTAAAATTGTCATCGCCCTAACTGTAAGGCTTCTTGCCTATTTGTTTGTGGCAGGTAACAGGCTCTTTGAAGGTCTTCAAATCTTAGTAGATATGAGTTGATGCACTCATTACTGCTTTTATCAGAAGGTGACATTTTGTCCATTCATTTGTGTGTTGTTTCACATTTAATTCCAGCTCAAATATCTATTTCTTTTTAATATCTTCTTGTCTTTTCTTACATCTTCTTCTTTTCTGTGCTCTCTTCTCTCTTTATGACGTCTTCTCTTTTTATTTTTTTCTCTTCTTTTTCTTCTTCTTGAAGCTTCTGTGATATACAGTTTTTAATTTATCACTATGTAGGCCGTTTCTTTTTTACCAATTTTCCTGAAGATTTTATTTAATGACCTTTTCTCTCTTTTTTTTTTACTTTATTCACGTATACTGTTTTACTTCAGCCGAAGTAAGCTTGTAGATATTATTATCATCTTTTGTCAATAGATTATTTCTGTCATGAGGACTGTAGTATTAATGTAGGCACTCTTGCGTAGTCTTGTGTAGAGACTTGAGCTGACTAACTTCTGCTGTGACAACGTAACAGTTATGTTTTGTTTGTCGCCTCTAACCTTTAAATTCTTTTTACAGCTATCTTGTACTTGCATTTTGTCGGGGTCACCAATTGTAATGATGCGTTTTTTTTATTACTATTTAATATTTTTTATGCAAAGACAAGTATGAGTTGTAGCTGTTTCAATATGTATTTATTATAGAAAACTTCACAATGCAACTCCATATTCTACAACTTTCTATTATTCATTGTAAAAGATCTCAATATTCCAACTAACTCGCTCTACACGATCTAAATTTTAACCAACATTAACACAAAGTAGACCTTAAATACATTTTTTCTCCACCAGTATTTGTTGACATGTATCTCTACAAACACTCCACGTCTCACACTCGTGTCTTCCAGTCACTCGCCCGCATCGTATCAACAAAAATGTTTCTCTCATTAAGACAATGACACATGAGCATCTCGTCTCTTCTGTCTCCACAAAGTCATACCGCGATAATACATTTGTTTTCATTTTTATAAAGTATACTTTGAACTTAAAAAGTGCTTTACTTCTACATACTTCTACTTCTTTACACTTACTTCTAGTTACTTCTACTTCCAGCCACTTAATTTTACTCACAGCTACTTACTTCTACTTACTTTTGCTTTAATCGACTTACATCTAATTAATTTTATAACTTAATAACCTACCCAATCTCGGTCTCGTATTTCTTCATGTGTTTATCATCATCTTTGTCGGCAATATCTTTCAGTTGGTTTAGAATTTCAATGGCGTACAAAGCAGCTACTGTAGGACGCTGAAAATGTAGTGTGTAATCATACGTTATTAATATTGCTAAATCACCAATGTACATATGTAAATAAAAATATTGATATTGCTAAATTATATCTGAAAAAAAAAGTTTTTTAGATAAAGTGGTGAAGACAGAATGAGGAATATAAATAAAATCTAAACGAAATACATATGAGACGTTTTAAAACTAAGTTAACTGAGGTATTTGTGTTGTTGGTATAACTTGTCTGGTCGACCGAATCATGAAACAGTGACAAAGAAACTGTGTTTTAGAAGCATTTCTTTCATTATTATCAACTTCCATGGACTAAGCACTGAGGTGGTGGGGAGAAAAAGTAATCTTCTTTTTATTTCCCCGTCACAAAATAGCAAGGCCGAAATAACCCGATGCAGGGCCCGATGCGAAACGGATTGCACGGGATAACAAGTTTATATTAGAAAATAAATTCGTCTTTGCATTTTTTTTCATTATTTACTACGTACAAAATTACTTTATGAACATTGTGTGTAAGTCATACAGTCTATCATAAAAATTCTATTTCTTACATAAATAACGCTCAATAGTACCAAATGTTTCAATCTAATTTCGAGAATTGTTGACCTCAAAAAGTAATTCTTCATTAGTTTAAGGCGCTAAAAGCTTCTTTAACCAGATAAAAAAATTACGGGTATTGTATAATACCGTTTTTTATCGCGCCTTGGCGTTTTCCATATTGAATGACGTCGTTAAATGACAATGTCAATTGTGTCTTTATTTCTTTATAAAAGATTTTAATAATTTCCTGAGATTTCCACGACATTTTCGTATATTTTGCAATTTCAGGAGTTTTTTTAGGAGATCCTGGTAAATTACGAGGCCATGACAAATTTGTTATACGTTAAAAATGGTTTAATTTAAAAATTTACACCTGGAATTAGTGCTGGGTGTGACAAGTCAAAAACTCGCTGTCAGAGTCACTCAAATTTATCACAGCATTAATAATTATTTTCCCTTATTTATTTATTTTATTTTGATTATTCCCCCATCCTACCCCCAAATTCTTCACCCACGCCACCTTTTCCGCTCCAGGCTAGACTTAGTTGACCACATTGGAGACAGTTAGGGCGCGTCTTTCGATTTATTTTCCCTTGATCGGGGCAAAGATACACCCAGACTCTTTGATCTTATCGGCAGGATGTCTGACAGTCGCAGTGGACACCACCTTGTGTGGAATGCAAGTCACTCCTCCCCCCCCTTTCTCCTACGTCTCTCTTTGATCTAGGAGATTACTCGAGTCAAAGTGCCTCTCGACGCTCCCATCTTAAGTCACGTGTAAGATAATTCTTAGCCTTGGACATTTCCTGTTTCCGCTCGCATTTTCAAGGCCTATATAAAGTAGATCCAAATAAAATCAGACTCTTTCATTTCTCATTCGAGCTGAGCTATCGAGTCTGGACTATATCATTTATTCTCCCTCCTAGAGGAATACCTGGTGGTAAGCCGAACTTAATCACAAGTTCCATCTTAATTACTTTTGTGCTATTTCCACTGGATATTATTCTGTGTATTTTGCCTAGTTCATTTATATTTAATTAGTGCATTGTGTATTTCTCACTGGCGTAAGTAGAAAACATAAACGTGTCCTATGTATTTATTTATGTATTGCATTAATCTATTAATGCTACGTTGCTCAATTGATCGTTGATGCAACCATGTATATATTTGTACATCTTAGTCTATTTCCTTTATCTCGGTTGACCGCCTTGATAATTTTACTAGCGCACTAACACTGCGTCTAGAAAAGAGTTATGAGTTATCTCCCCTGTATTGAATTATCTCCCCTGTAGCCATTTCACTCTAACGAGAGTTGCGCCTCTTGAACGGACACCCTCTCCATTCAAGCGCGCCCCATTGTTCTCCATCGACGGTCATATGTAAACATACCGTCAGGGTCGCTGACCACCGCCCAATTCAACCCCCCCCCCCTTTTCTTTCTCTATCCACCTGTGTTGTTTTTTTGAGATTATTATTTCCCCTTCTATGTACAGTTTATATTATTACTTTCCCTTTTATGTACATTTTTATATTGCTACTATCAGCCATCTATTATTCCAAATCCCATTTGTCATCATCTCCCCTTTTGTGCTCAAAAGCAATTTTACCAATATGACAAATGCACCTCAGTCGAGGGCATCGATAAGATGCATAAGAGACATGTCCTAACTTGTCTTTATTTATCCGCAGCCTCGCTTAGGTGTCTGCCTATTTATCTATTGGATCAATTGCCTATTTATCTATTGGATCAATTGCCTATTTATCTATTGGATCAATTGCCTATTTATCTATTGGATCAATTGCCTAATTATTCATTGGATCAACGATCTATTTACCTGAATTTGTGCTTAGTGCTATTCAGCACTGCACTTGCCTACTGAGATCTACTCAAATCTACCACTTGGCGCTATCGGCATTGCCCGCCTATTCGACAGCCCACCTGTCAAGCTATTAGGTGCGACGTCCCTATAGATTCAGATCTGTGTGAGACGCCATAGCTACGCCAACCCTCTGCAACTCACTGGACATATCCTGTCAACTACGCTGCCCACGGCAGATCAGCTCTGCCCGCAGTAACCTTGTGCCCACGGTAGCCGGCCACCCGCCCTACTGTGCCCACTACAGATATTAGAACTTGGGATTGAGACTCCACAAGAACTATATCTCCGGCGTCCCTCTATCCGCTAGAGCGCCACCTCCAGCTGCAGGACCTCAAGCCAGGAATACAGCCAGCTGGGACATCAACAGGACAACCAGCTAAGTCAGAGGACAAAGTGACATACTCTCTTATTAGGTGCGAGAGTGATGATTAAATCTAGTATTATTCAGAGATAGATGCAAACCCTCCCCCTTTTTATTCTTATATGTATAATTATGTAAATAAATATTCTTCATTTTTAACTTTTGTATCTATCTTTCATTGCTTGTCTCGTTGCGTGTCTGCTCCCGATTCATATGCTGATAGGTTGGTGTGTGATAGCTTTAAAAATAATCATCCCCTAGACAATAAACGCGCCAAACACACGTCACATTTCCCCACCTGTCACATTGGACCTATGAAAAATGCTGGGCCTACTACTGTCGCATAGGATGCAGTGCCCTAAGGCCGGCTCCGCTAAATATCGGCGTATAGTACGCCGCGGGTCAATTAGTTTTCTATATTCATTACGAAGACGATGCCACAGTGGTTAATATTCCGATTTTACTTTTTTGTTATTATAGATCACACTCAACAAGGAATGGAAACTTAGTATTTATTTACAGCCTATGTGGGTTACACGTATATTATATATACTATATACAGAATCATAAAAAAGAAAAAGGTAGTTTAAATGTACCAAAATTAAATATTCAAGGACTAGATTATCTCAAGGTATCATCAAATACCATATCATTACTTAAATATTTAATGTACATACATATTGTCGCAGTTATCTATGTAACTGTATAGTAGAATTAGTTCTCTAATTGATAGTGCGGCGTTGATCACTATATTGATGACGTCATTACATTATTAATATTTTCTGTGTAGACTAGAGGACTGAGCTTTTGTTGCTTGTCACAACTTCTAGTGACGTAAATTTAGTGTGTGTGTGATTTGCGTCATTTATCGTCTAGTACAGTCTCTCCATTGTTTTGTACGCTGGTACAGATAGAAGTGTGTTGAGAGCTCTGGAATTTCTCCTTGGTTTTTGTTATTGGATAGCATTTGCCTTGGACATTTTCTTGTTGGATTATCTTGACCCCTGTTTAGGGTGAGTTTTATTTTTCATTGTATAGTTTTTCTATTTGAATTCGTTCGTATTTGTAAGTCTATAATTAGACTAGATATAGATGATTAGAAGAATCCTTTCTTTTATCTTCTATAGGGTTTTAGCGTCAAGACTAAGTTTTAGTCGTAGTCTCAGTTGAAGACTCTATTTCAAGTATTAGTGTCAAGTCTATATGTTAGACTCTGTGTCAAGTCTCAGTGTCAAGACTTGTTTATTCAGTCTCAGTTCTATATTGAGAGTACAACTTTAGGTCTACAGTCTACAGGACTGAGGTCTTTCTCTCAAGTGGTCGTCTGGTGTGCACGTGGATTTGTACATGAGTCTGAGGTTCAAGATTCCAGACTGCGGGTTGCAGTGGTCAGACCTGATGGTGTAGTGTCAGCTATGAACTTCTACTTTTTGGAATTGTCGTCATTGGACAGTACCTGATCTAGAGGCTAGATCTACATATATTACCAGTTGTTGTTTTTGAGATTGAAGGACTATGTGATCCATTGAACTACTTATTATAGTTAAGGTAATATACTATGTGTTTCATAATTATATGAATGTTCTGTATCTAAGAAGACTAACTGGATCATTGTAGATTACATATTATTACATATTGATACTTCATACTATTATTATCAGTCATCATGAATCAGTCATTTGTAAATATATCACAAGAATAAATTTTATTGTTATTTACATCATACACTTAGTTTATTAGTTTATCTACAACTATATGTGTATGATGTGCTTGTCAGGCTGAACTTGAGCCAAAATATTATAAGTTCAGAAAATAATAACAATAATACAAATTGAAATAATATTTAATATTAATAAATATTTGCATTGGAAATATATATAATAATTTGATAAATACAAGAATACAAGAACCTGACACATATAAATAATAAAATGTCTTAAATTTAAACAGAATTAGCAAAAAACAACCATCAAAAGCTTTCTCAGACCAGTTCATTTCTACAACTGACTAGTCTGACCAATGGATATCTTATTAACCTGCGTGATAACAACAATTCACAGCTAATAAAATAAACAATCACACACACAATCTCACATCTAAAACACCCTAGCTCCTAACAGTGCTTATGTGATAAAAGAAGTAATTAAAAAAAAATGTTTCTATGTAACATTGTAGATAATCAGATCGAAAAGATTATATTAACTCGTTACCTCTAAAACTCTCCAAATTAATTCTGCTATCTCGAAACTTTCGTTAAAGATTGCTTGTATAAAGAGATCGTTCACCTTCTCGTCCTGTTCTTCTTTTTCTTGTATTTGTTTTTCTTTCCTTTTTTGATCCTCAGTTAATTCTTTCTTTGTTTCTGTTTCCTTTTTCTTTCTTTTATTTGATACATCTGAAAGCATCCGTTTAATCTTAAAAAATGTGAATTTCATGTTTTTCATCAAATAGTTTATAGTACATTCATTTCGCTTTAGACGTTAAAAATGTTGATAAATACCATTTCGATTCTTTAGATACTTGGTGTACAAACGATCTTCCATCTTTTGTCTGTAGGATAAACTTGAACTTTCCAAACTATTTATGGACTAAAATAATAAAGGAATATATATTAAATTGTCTACAATAAAAAACTTTGACCATAGCTCACTTATTCTCCAACTTACTTTGAAGATAAAATAAGACCTATTGTTACTTTTCGGAAACGTAGAACAACTAAGCCATTTTTACAGTCAAAATAGCAGTTGTTAAAATTCAACCAAATATGTATTTAAAGTTGACTTTTGAATTTCTAAATGAGGAAAAAGAAATTTTATTCCTCTTTAATTACATATCTGTCTGGTAAAAAGTTTGTACACGTTATTTCTCACACATCCTATGTGTGTGTGTGTGTCTGTACGTAATTAATCTGTATTATCTTCAGTAAATTATGACCCGTTATCCTTTCGAATGTTTTTTTGTAACCTATAATAAGTTATTCATGGAGTTAGTGGAGAGACAATAGACCCCCCGACGCTGATAGCTAAGGGGTCTTGGAAATGAAAACCGAATGTTACACATCCATCTATTCAGAGGTCTATAACTCCAATTTAACTCTAAGATGATAGAGCTTCTCTTCGCAAAGATAGTTTTATACTTTAACACATGAACATACTAATTATTGTCCATTCAATTTAAATTTTAATCAAATTAAAATTAAAATATTTAATCAAATTAACAATCAAAATTGTTTTTCTAAAGCATTTTTTTATACATTCGTTCGCTAAAGCTGCGAATTCGTGTTGAGATATATATATATTGTTACGAATCTCACTATCCAGGCTCTCTGCAAATTGCACCATACACCACCAACTTAAAGAACTTGACAACTCAGGGCTCCAAAATAACGTAAAGTTTTAATGTCCATAAATAACAGCCAATACAGTGCATTTGGCAGCACGTAGAACAGTACAAATAGCTCTCCAATAACAAATATCTTTTTGTTAATAGCCGTACCGACGTACCAACTCTTGCACTGGCCTCTCCGTCTCGTTCCGGGCTTGCACTGGGTTTCACAGTTCAGGACTGACTTCACACACTAGGCTCGTTGTGTCGGACTCGATCGCAGACCATGATCAAGACGCCGTTCGTCTCAACTTTACTTGATAGTACTCCGCACTGAACCGTCGTAATGCTCCGTACAGAACCACACCGCTCAACTGTGCTGTAGTCAACCGTGTTCTGAACCCCTGTCGTGAACCTCCTTTCTGAACCGTCTTGACTGCGACACCTCCGCTCTTAATATAGGGTCCCTACTGGCCTTCTAGAACCGGACAGAACGTCGCTCGACCATTCTGGGTGTCAGATGACTACATCCCTCGTGACGCTCTTGAGCTCTGTTCACGACATCGATCCTTCCCGAACCATCATGTTGACACTCGTCTCGGCCGACCGTCGTAACTCGTCACGGTTGACCGCTCGTCTAGCGCTGGCCTGGGGCGATTTGCGTCGGCTGACTACACTCACACCACTACACCCATCTGTGCCTCCACCAGGTTTATAACAATATTCATGAATCACGAGCATCTAATAAATAGTTCATGTATGCGCGGAGCGAAGCCTTTACGCACGCGCAGAACAAACTTTATCTAAACCAATATTTAACTCTATATTTGTATAGATCTAGATCTATATCTTAACTTAAGATTTATTTCATACTGTAACACATGAACATACAAAATTAAGTCTATTCATTAAATTTTTTTTCAAATATATGTAGGTCTACAAGCAAATGGTTTTTTTTTTTTGAAAATGGATTTAAGTCGATTAGCTATATTAATAGCTCCATTCATATTATTTTTACATTCACGCATTCTGCATACCTTACTTATAGCATTATTATTTCGTTTAATTGTTCCCAAAACACTCTCAGTGACTACATCGAGACACAAGTAGTACATATCTATATATAGATATATAGTCTAACTACTTCATTGTGACGTAATAATATTTTTCCTCGACGTCAAGTGAAAATAAAACTATAAATGTAATTCAAAAATAACTCGTTTCACCGATGTCTGTGAACCTTCGACAAATTGCTCGTAGTAAAAGACATTTTTAATCTCACTAGGACGTGTGACGTAGTGAATTTTTTTTTGACGTCATATAGGGTTAATTCTTTAAATGAAATGCTAAAATAACTCGGTGCACCAATATCAATGAACCCTTATCAAGTTGATCTTATTGATAAAGACATTTGTTTAGTCTCACTAGGCCGTGTAACTCGGTGCACCGATGTCTGTGAACCCTTGACGAATTTCTTGTTGTAAAAGACATTTTTAGTCTCACTAGGATGTGTGACGTAGTGGATTTTTTCCTTTGACGTTATATGAAATTAATTCTTTAAATGAAATTCAAAAAGTACTCGGTGCATAAATGTTTATTGAATCTCTTCGTATATCTCGTATTTAAAAAAGACATACTAGTTGGATTTAGACCTAATCTAGATTTTTTACTCTAGATCTGATTTTTTATACTAGATCTAGATTTTTTACACTAGATCTAGATTTTTTAAAACTATATTTATATTCTAATTAAAATCATTGTAGATTCTAGATTGATAATGAAATAGACATGCTTATCGCTTATCAAAATAGCCTATTAGGTTTTTATTAAGTTAAAAGCAATGCTTGGTCGTGCGGTAATCGCGCTTGTCTGATTATCTCGAAGGTTCTTGGTTCATACCCACCGCGCTGGCATCCATTGTTGTCCTGGAAGTTTAGATAAGGAAGTAAATTATCTTTAACTTTTAAGAACAACTGAAACATGTTAGAGATTTAGGCGATACAGTCTTGTCCCTTCTTCTGTTAGTGAAAACAGTTTCGTTTTACACAACATTCGAGGCACATGTTGTACTGGTTGTCATAGGCTATTTTGAGTTGCATGCTATTAGGAAACGTTTTATAGGTAGTGGAGAAGTTATATCCAATACTATTTCTGATAACAACCAAGCTGAATCTTATGTGTATATATACATATATAAAAAATGTTTAAAAGCAACTACCTTTTTGTGATACGGACTTCTTTTCTGAAACAAACAAACAAACAAACTTCGAAATTGTACAGTTTATATTACAAGGAAAATATTATTAATTGTTTATTGAAAAAACATTAGAAATGTTAAAAACGTTTAAATGAGTTTCAAGATTAACATTTAACAAGGTTACAAAAAACAGTTTGTGTGGAAACACAAACTCAAAATCGGCCCCCAAAGTGGTCCACCCAGACAGGCTTCAATATTTTCAGAAAGAACATCTTAATGAAATTATATCAAAGACAAATGAATGATTAGAATGGAGAAAGAAGGTTGACAGATCCTGCGTAGTTCCCCAGCGGTCCAGCATATTAAAGGATAGGTGCAGGTGAATGCAACTTTAGATGTGAACCTGTCCTAACTAGTTTTTGTGGCCTAGGGTTAACGATGGTGTCATGTACATGCACAACGACCAACCGCCTTTCCCCAACTAATGTCAGGTACCAATTAGAGCTGGGTGGACGCAGAGGGGCCCAAGGATTCCGAAGTTGAAAATCCCTGTCTTCACCAGGATTCGACCCTCGGTTCGGAAGCCAAGCACTTTACCGCTCAGCTACAGCGCCTCTCATGGCTAACTGAAGTCTTATTATTGATGTAATTGTTTTGAAAAGGCTCAATCTCTTATTCGAGCCATTATGTCGCTGCAATAGATTAATAGCGTAGGAAAATTAAGTTTATAAGATTACTATTTGTTTTAAATTAGGTCTAACTTATAATGCATATTAATTAGCTTTTTCTCTTTAAAAAACTGCTTGCATAACTGATTTTAAAAATTACATTTTTCCTTTTATGAAAAAAAAAGTAGCCGTTACATCAGAAGACAAGTTTTATTATTTGACCAATTGAAAGCTCACTTTAATTTGAAAGTGATGTTTGAGTTTTACATACTCGTATGGGACTAAGAATATTTTCATTGCGTGATGTATATTATGTTTAGAGAATGTTAATGTTTAGCATAATTAGAAAACGTCTGACTTGTAGTATGGTATAGAATTGTAAAAAAAAGATTCCGGAAACAATATGTTAAAGAACAGTAACTTAATTACACTTTTAAAAATATTTTCGTTACATAATGCCTATACACGTTGCCCGTCTGTTAATTTTTCTAATCTGAGATTCATTTCAGTGTTACCAAAGAAAGCAAACAAATAAGGATTACCGGCATGTTTGCATAACACATTTAGAAACTCAATATGTTAATGTGTTATTTGTTTTTAACTAGGTAAACATGAGGACGCCATTACGAATTGTAATATGTATAGTGATTAAGGGTCTCTATGTTCAGTTCATGTATACACTTAAAAAAGACAACTCGTTATAGCTTTTCTATTGATTATTTCGATTAATGTTTTTTTCCTCTGACGTATGTATTTTTTTGTTTGGGGGGGGGGGGTTGGTTCAAATCTGACAAAATATATTAATGAAAAACACGTTGAAATAAGTTCAAATGTTATCTTTTACAATTATTTATGTTTGGTTTCTCTTAAGACTTGTTTAGTATATATAATATGCATATAAAACTGCACCACTATATTTTTAAGGCATGTGTATTATGTATTATATAAAATGACATTTTATGTAATAAAAACTACATATACTTACAGGAGGAATATCGCTTGTTTCTAAGCACGTGTTTAGCTTCAATCCTTGCTGTAAAAGATACTTCAAGAAGTCGTAACGCTCTTTGTTTACAATAGTTCGAACAATTTGTTTCGTTTCATCTGTTTTTTCATCTGTTGTTTTATCTGTTGTTTTATCTGTTGTTTCATCTGTTGTTTTATCTGTTGTTTTATCTGTTGTTTTATCTGTTGTTTCATCTGTTGTTTTATCTGTTGTTTTATCTGTTGTTTCATCTGTTGTTTCATCTGTTGTTTTATCTGTTATTTTATCTGTTGTTTTATCTGCTGTTTTATCTGTTGTTTTATCTGTTGTTTTATCTGTTGTTTTATCTGTTGTTTTATCTGCTGTTTTATCTGTTGTTTTATCTGTTGTTTTATTTGTTGTTTTATCTGCTGTTTTATCTGCTGTTTTATCTGCTGTTTTATCTGTTATTTTATCTGTTGTTTTATCTGCTGTTTTATCTGTTGTTTTATCTGTTGTTTTATCTGTTGTTTCATCTGTTGTTTTATCTGTTGTTTTATCTGTTGTTTTATCTGTTGTTTTATCTGCTGTTTTATCTGTTGTTTTATCTGCTGTTTTATCTGTTGTTTTATCTGTTGTTTTAGTTGTTGTTTTATCTTTTGTTTTATCTGTTGCTTTATCTGTTGACTGTTCCTACAATATAATTTTTGAACAAACTCTAGATTAGTATTTGATTTTATTTCCTATGATACAAACTTAAACTTAAATTAAACTACATATAAGGTTAACATTATAAAAAATGATTTTAAACCTTGTCTACCGTGTGGAGAGAGAGAGAGAGAGAGAGAGAGAGAGAGAGAGAGAGAGAGAGTTGTCGTAGCTAACATGTCGCATTTAGGCGTTTTTTTAAACAGCTTTATTAGAGTTTTTCTTTTTTTTTTTTTAAGTTTTTTTTTATAGAGCTATTTAATAAATCCATTTTTTTTAAAAATACAATGAAGAAGGTAAGTCTGACATGAAATTCTGCATTTTGAAAAGAAAAAAAAAGATTGTCTTCTTAGTAGCTAGACATATAGTTTAAAAGGTTTGAGAGATACATTAATGTGGAAATAAATTTGTCTTTGGTAAATTCAGATTATATAAATTGATCTTAAAGAAATAACAATGACATGATAAAACTTTGATGCTATACATTTAATATATAGATGATAGAAATTCTAGAGAGGTAACCAAGTCTAGTCCCAGCATTTCTGTTTAATTTAAATTATTGTCTTTTACTTATAATAATCTGCTTATTGTTCAGACTAGTGCAGTTTTTTGTTCTAAGTACAAATTTAATTTAAAATTATGAGCTTTTTTGACTATTATTAATAGTTCTCGTGATAACTAATATTCTAGCTGTCGATATCAATCCTTATAAGATTTTAAATATAATAAATATTTTGAGTATAGGCATACTGCTGTTGAGGTTTATTTAATTACTTAGGATTATTATTATTTCCATAATATTATGCTATGTTAGAATTAGATAGGTGACAGCTGGTAGGTTTATATTTGAATTGGACAAGTAGAAATGGGTATACTCTTTACTTATACAGTTAAAATTATTACAGTTAAAAAGTGTTTTAGACCGTGGCTTGTCAGATCATTTTCTCGTAAACTTTGAAATGCGCCTTTCAAAAGCAAAAAAGCCAAAGAAAAACGTGACTTCCCGTAAACTTATAGCCATAGACATTGCCTCCTTCAAAATGAACGTGACCTCTTTGGTGTTGCAACAGAGCAACACAGACGTTCTCAGCAATTACAGTTTTTGCTTGAAAAAGTTACTGGACAGCCATGCACCTCTTGTCACTCGTACAGTCTCAGTTAGGCCATCTGCTCCCTGGATGACGGAAGACATAAAGAATGCCAAACTTATTCGCCGACGTGCCGAACGTACATTCTAAAAGACAGGTCTATATATCCTAGAAAAAAAACAAGGTTAACCGTATGATAATCTGAAGATTATGTCAAAAGTACTATTTTAAAGATGCCAAATAAGTCATGTGACCTTGATTCTATTCCAACTTCCTTGCTCCTTGAATGTTTAGATGAGCTTGTACCCACAATTACTAACATTGTGAACTCTTCACTGACTTCAGGCATTGTACCACAGCAATTTAAGCATGCACTTGTCAGGCCCTTATTAAAAAAATCCAGTCTTGACCCGGAATGCCTAAAAAACTATCGCCCAGTATCAAATCTTCCCTTCCTGTCAAAGCTTCTGGAGCGCATCGTGTTAGCGCAAATTCTTTCTCATCCTGAACAGTACTGTCTCTTGGAAGAATTTCAATCTGCATATAGGAAGTGCCGAAGCACAGAGACAGCAGTGGTCAGAGTACTAAACGACTTACTTTACAATTCCGACAAAGGCCACATCTCAATTATTTCAATGCTGGACTTGTCCGCAGCCTTTGATACGCTAGACCACGAAATTATGATGGCCAGGTTCTCTGCCTTTTTTGGTTTAACAGGAATTGTCCTAAAATGGCTTGGATCCTACCTGACTGAACGCACCCAAAGTGTCGTTGTTAACGGAACAGAATCAACAAGCTTACTCTTGAAGTACGGAGTGCCCCAGGGATCAGTTCTAGGCCCAGTACTGTTCACTATGTATACATATCCACTCAGCGGCGTCATACGGCCAACCGGCATCCTATACCATTTCTTTGCCGATGACTCACAGTTATACGATTCCTCAGTAATATCAGAGGTGTCGCATCTGGCAGAGAAAATCAGTAGTACCGTTGCAAGGGTGAGCAATTGGATGGTTGAAAATAAGCTCAAGATGAACGAAGATAAGACAGAAATAATTAAGATTGGCACTCGTAACAACGTCTCGAAAGTTGAAAGCACATATTCTCTTTTTATTACGAACTGCCAGCTTCCTTATGTCCATGTAGTGCGGAATCTTGGAGTTTTCTTTGACTCAGCACAATCTTTCGACCCACACATAAGTCAGCTCTGCAAGGGTCTTTTTCTGCAGCTGCGTAGATTAGGCCAGATCCGTCCATATTTAACAACGGAGTCAACAAAAACGCTAGCTGTGGCATTCATACTCTCCCGCCTTGACTACTGTAAAGCCGTGCTAGCAGGTATACCTGATGACAAAAAAGCCAAACTGCAACGTATACAGAACAACGCCGCTCGAATAGTACTTAAAAAAACAAGACAAAATTCTGCTACTACGCTCTTGCGCATGCTCCATTGGCTTCCCGTGTAAGCGAGAATCGATTACAAGGTCGCCACACTTTGTCATCAGTGTATATATAACAATGAGATGCCCCTGTACCTTAGAGAACTGATTACTCCATATGTCCCCCAGAGAGCCCTACGCTCAATGGACTCAACGCTTTTAGTGGTGCCACGTTTCTCCCTCAAAAGCTACGGTCTGCGGGCTTTTTCAGTGCACGGACCAAAGGTTTGGAACTCACTCCCCATTGATCTCAGAAAGACAACATGCTAAACCACTTTTAAGAAGAACATTAAGACCTACTTGTTTAAACTTTTTTAGATTAGTTTTTGATTTCCATTGTCGTGTTTGTGTTTGTAATGTTATCACAGCGCATTGAGCCTACATTTTGTTTGTTAACAGCGCTTTATAAATAAAATTATTATTATTATTATTATTATACTTGGATCAATCTTATTTATCAATCATTAATGTATTGTTGGAAAAATAACCATACCATTATTATAGTGTTCGATACCATTTGTCACTTAAAATAAAGCATCTATTGATTTATGTTTATTATTCAGATTTCATTTCTGCTATTCGAAGTCATGGTTTTTGTAGTTGGAAACAAGTTTTAAATGTTGGGCTATTATTGCATAAAAATCTTTGTTTACCTTTTTTGCTATTTTCCAAAGTCCTCCTAATTGCACAGCTACATCTAATTGATTTAGTGTTATGCACAGTTGAAGAAAGTTCATTTCGTCTTGTAATTCGTTTCTTTCTTTTTTTGCTATAAAAATGTACTTTATATACATATATAGCAATAAAGTAAATTTAACATAATATTTTGCAAAATACAATCCAAAAAATGCATTAACATCATGTATTTACCAAGTTTATAGAAATAGCATTTGTTATGTATGTAAGACCAAGTATGCAAGCTAAACATGCAATTATATATTAACTTTATCTAGCTTTGAACAAGTTGTTTGTGAACCTTAGATGGTGGCAGAGGTATCTGGTAAGCTATTTTTCTTGTCTTTATGTTGAATTTTAGTTGATTTTCTAGGGATTAAGCTACTCACTTATCACAGCTTTTAGCAATGCTTGACCAATGAATTTTTTTCCAACATTGTTTGTTAGGTCAAAGACGACGTATTTCTGTATTTGTTCCAAAATGTTTTTTACATCGTCGACGTTTAATAGCCTGTAAAAAATAATAAAAAAACAGCGCGTTTTTAAATGATTATACATAAAGCCTACATAAATTATAATAGCAATAAGTAAAGAAACATTGCCGAAGAACGGCGAGATCACTAAAAAGAAGACTTAAATCGTCCATCGTTAGACAATGACTTTGATATGTCGAAAATATAAAAAAAAAACTTGAACAAAAGTATCATTCCTTTTTTTTTGGTCACAATATACACACACCTCTGTTAAATTAATATTTCAACAAAATAAATTTCACATATCTCCCCCTTGTTAGATCCTTCGTCTACCCTTATCCAACCGTAATCCATATCATTTTTTAATGCTACTTCCTAATCCACCTTAGGCAGACCCCACTAACTTTACAGCTCAACATAACCAACACCCTGTACAGCAGTGCTGAACAACTGAAGAGAACAGTTAAATAGTTTTCCTAGACACAGTCTGCATAAGAGCTCACAGCTCAGCAGCAAAATGCTAGCTAGAAGAAGAAAAGAAAAAAAAAGTCCGAATATCAAGTTTTAGAATCGGACATTGTACTAAATTCAAATTAACCATATCAACTAATAATTTAGATTATGTGTAACTTTTTGAGTCCAGTAGCGAACCTGAAACTGGCTCTTTAAAAACAAATTAACCTACCACACTATGATTTCGGAAATTTTGTAGTGTCATTTTGTGAAAACTAGATTTAAAAGAATGTGTCCTATTAAAATGTTATTTAAATTCTACGTACGACTTTGCTTCGTTTTTGTTGCTAACAATTAACTCTTCCTTTGTAGGGGATCTGCAAGGACAAGAACATATGTTAAATAAACACATTTAGGGGGAAAGTGAAGTAATATGACACAATTTGAAGAGTTATAAACCTATAATTGATACATTTTTACAAACATTTCTCTCTCTCTCTCTCTCTCTATCTATCTATCTATCTATCTATCTCTTTCTCTCTCTTATATATATCATGGGCGTATCCAAGGGGGGGGGGTTTGGGGAGACGGACTTTAGTGACTGATTTTTGCTTTGATTTTCTTTATTTTAGGTAAGATTTTAATACTAAACCATCACTTGCCCCAGCGCAGCCAAAAGGGTTTTGAGTTTAAAACCCCTACCATGGGGTTTTGAGTTTGAAACCCCCTACCACGGGGGGGGGGAAGACGGACTTTGGTGACATGTTTTTTGCTTTGATTTTCTTTATTTTAGGTGAGATTTTAATACTAAACCATCACTTGCCCCAGCGCAGCCAAAAGGGTTTTGAGTTTAAAACCCCTACCATGGGGTTTTGAGTTTGAAACCCCCTACCACGGGGGGGGGGGGGGGGGGAAGACGGACTTTGGTGACATGTTTTTTGCTTTGATTTTCTTTATTTTAGGTGAGATTTTAATACTAAACCATCACTTGCCCCAGCACAGCTAAAGGGGTTTTGAGTTTAAAACCACGACCAGGTGGTTTAGAGATTAAAACCCCTACCAGGGGGTTTTGAGTTTAAAACCCTACCAGGGGGTTTTGAGTTTAAAACCCTAACAGGGGTTTTGAGTTTAAAACCCCCAACCAGGGTTTTTTTCAAATAAATCCCCCTCTTCTATAAAACAAACACTCAAAAAATGCAAACGATAATCCCCAAATTCCAAGTGCCTAGTTAAGGAAGATTTTGATTTAAAAACCCCTTCCAAAATTTACGATAGACCCCCTCTTCAATATGAAAAAAAAGCAAATTATGCACTCAAAACGTTATGAGCGTAGCTAAATGGGTTTTGACTCAGTTTTAAGTTTAAACTCCCCTCCAGTGGAGTTTGAAGGTAAAAAATACATCTTCAATAAAAAAAAAGCAAATTACACGCTCTAAAATCTAAGAGCGTAGCCATATGGGTTTCGAGTTTAAACCCCCCGCCAGAGGGGTTGAAGTTAAAAAATACATCATCAATGTAAAAAAAAAAGCAAAAATCTATAAGCGTTGCCAAAATGCTTTTGAGTTCATATCCCCCTTCACAAGGGTTTGATGCTAAAAAATACCTCTTCAATATAAAAAAAAGCAAATTACACACCAAAATTATTTGAGCGTAACCAAGCGAATTGAGGGTTTTGAGTTTAAACTCCTTTCCTCTAGATGTTTTTGAGTTTCAAATCCCCCTACAGAGCGTTTTGAGGTGGAAAACCTCTATCTTTAATATTACTCTAAAGCAAACTACAGTTACCAAATTCTATGATCGTAGCTAAATTGAGGTTTTGAATTTAAAAAACTATAACAAAGTCCTGAGATTTTTTGTTTAAAACCTCTAACAGATAATTTTGACGATAGGATACAAATTATCAATATAAAATCAAAAGCTAACTACAGTTACCCAATTCCAAGAGCGTATCCAAGAGAGGTTACATTTCTACCAGTGGCGGGGCTAAATCAAGGAAATCCTATGCCGAACTGGGAGTCGACCCCTTAGTAAAATTGTGACAGAGCGTCGAATGAGGTTTGCGGGACATGTTCTCCGACAAAATAAATTACGCATAATAAGAGTTGCGATGACATCCTAGTACAACTTGGCGCCACACATTCATGGAGGTCCTCGGAGCAGGTGGGAGGAGGCTTCAGAAATTACCAGTGACAGATTTTTGTGGAAACAGCCTGACGGCAAATGCGCCGAACGGCGCGGCAGGGTCTTAGTCATTTTTGAAATAAGACTTTTTAATAGCAGGAAAATGCACTGTAGATACCTCAGAATATGCATTTTGTTGACATTCTATGCCAGAAATAGTGATTGGCGGCGGGGCTCCGCCCCGCTCTAGGGTGAGCTCCTAGAGCTCCCCCAGAGCCCCTTGCTGGCAATGGCGGGGAGTCAACAATTTTTTCACTAACTCCAGGAAGAACCTATTCTAGGGCACAATAAACATGTTCCAAAAAAATGAAGGGTCAGAATGTAATAAAGATTATGAACACACACACACATACATATATACAAATATTTTTTTTTCGCGAGAGGGGGGGGGTCCGGGGGGGGAGAAAAAATCCCCCCCTAACCCCCCCCCCCGAAAAAAAATCCTGGCTACGCCTATGATATATATATACTGTTAAACGGAGGAGGGGGTCCATAAAGTAATAAGGGCACGATATGGCTTTTATTGATGTATCATAAAATCTTAAATCCTAAACCATATATATTAAAAGGCACTGTTAATGTAAAAATAAAATTATAGTAAAGTAGTTTTACTACAATATTTCTTACGTAGTTTGTTGTAGTTCTGCTATTATATCTGCTAATCCTCCCGACGCCTATGGTAAAAAAAAAACAATAACACTTTACTCAAAATTTGTGTCTACTTTAAAAATGTTAAATATGTAATCATGCCACTAATATAAGAAATTGTCTGGTCAAGTTTTCAATGAATTATTTTTAGTATTAAGTGTAACTTAAAGTCTTACCTTTAACACAACGACAGCATTTTCTTTTAAACTTGCAATGTCTATTTTAGACAAGATGGAGCCGTTACAAAGTATTACACATTCTGAGAGATAAATAATGGGAAAAATAACTGCACATTTTATATTTTAATATTTTTATGATAGCAATAAAAAAATCATAACAATCATTAAATTTTTATAGCGGTGTCAACAAACATAATATAGAGCATAACATACATTAAGCTCATATTAAAATAGCAAACTAATTTAAGATAGTTTTCAACAGGTATAAAAAATCAATTTAATATTAAAAGGACTCACTGTTTGATATGATCATAGTACATTTATATAAGGTCTTATTGAAAAAAATATTTTATTATTGAGTGTATGCCTAATATTAACTGAAATAAAAACTAACCTTGTGTTGTCAGGTTCGCTCTACTTTTTTCATCAAGGAAATGAGCTTTGGGTAAACAAAATAGTTTGTTATGATTCGGATTGATATATATTTATATCAGATAAATTATCCTTCAAAAACGTTTTTACAAGTAAGCGTACTTACCATTGTAGTTGTTTATCCCTTGCTAGAAAAAAAAACAATGAACATGTGAGTAAACTTCAAGCAGTAAATCAATGTGTATGTGTGTAGAGTGAACATTAATATTGAATTAATTGATATGTATGTATTGGCTTCGGGTAAACCCATTTTCGCAAAACTACTTTTATTTTCGCAGCGAAAGAGAAAAACTTGAAAGGATCATTAGCTCATGTTAACATAGATCTAAATCCAATCAACTAGATTAGTAAACACAAACTATGTTAATTAAGATCTAGGTTCACACTCAGCAATAACCAAACAACAACCATTAGTGTCATCTCGGAGAACGATACTTTATTATATTGAAAGCGTGCACCTTTGCGCAACATATCAACATCCCCTTTTCTTTAAAAAAAATAATTAAAAAAAAATAAAACATTTCGGGGAGTATTATTAACAAAAAATAAAATAAAACCACAACAACATAAACAACAAAACATAACATACACATATACGCTTCAATGAATATGAAATATATCACATTTAAAAATCAACATTCAATAGTTCATTAAGACACATAGTCATTGAATCTTGTCGGTTTCTTCAACTAATCCCTTGGTCGCAGGGAATGATGAGTTGATGAGTTGCAAATGTGTTGATTATGAGTTCTATTGTCCCTTAAGTTGTCACTAGTATCGGGGAATATATCTTCTTCTGTTTCTCTGTTCAGGTTGATATGCACCCTGTTTCTTTGGTACACTGCACCATTGTCACCTCGAATAATGTAAGCTCTCTGGTTGACTTGAGACTGGATTCTTCCACGTCTCCATGTAGGGTCTTTGGGAGATTGGAAATAGACCATCTGTCCAGTTCTCAGTTGACTTTAATTTTTTGACCTCTTATCATAAGAGGTTTTTACACTCATCTGACGTTTTTCTTTCCTTCTCATACTGTTCTTTTGACATGTAGAAATCTTAATGTTACTCCTTTTGTTTGGTATCAGTGTTCGAGTCATCCGACCAAAAAACATCTGAACTGGGCTTAGATTTCTGTCTTGCCTTGGAGTATTTCTAAATTCCAGAAGAGCTTCATAAGCATCTGACTTTGATTCTCTAGATTTCTTCATAATGTTCTTCAAAATTTTAACTGCTGACTCAGCCCTTCCATTGGATTGATGGTGTCCTGGGGAGGATTTAAAATGATTCACTCCCCATTCCATCATAAATTTGGAAATATATTCCGATGTGAAATGAGGTCCGCTATCAGAAATACAGACTTTGGGCACCCCATATCTTGCAAATAAAATTTCAGGTTCTTTATATTTGCGTGTGTTGATTAAAACTGCATGATTTCTACCTCTATAAAATTTGAATAATAGTCCACTATAACTAGATATTGTTAGTCACACATTTGGAATAAATCTATTCCAATCTTGTCCCACGAATTAGAACCTAATTCGTGCTGTATTAATTCTTCTCTCTGATTCGCTGGTATGTTTTTTTGACAAATGAGTTGGATATCTCCTTTATTCGAGCTGATAATTCAGTACAGAAAACTGTTTCTTTTGCTTTTCTTTTCATTGAGTCTACTCCCAGATGTACTGCATGGAGTTTTTCTTATATTTCTTTGCGAAGTGATATTGGTATGATTATTTGTTCTCCTTTCAACAAGAGTCTGTCTTCGTATGTTAACATGTCTCTGAGTGAAAAATATTGTTTAGGTAAACTATTATGTTTGTCTGGCCATCCATTTAGGATATACTGAATAAGTGTTTGCATTGTTCTATCTTTCTCTGTCTCGATTCTGACTTTCCCCATCCCTGCATCTGGTATTGCCAGTCCGACTGTATTGACACAAACATCAGGGATATCACTCTTTTCCTCTGATGGGTCTCTACTAAAAGTATCACCTATGAACAAATTTTGCCTTTGACTTAATGAAACTTGATATCGTAACGATAAAGGCGCATCATTAAACTTTGTAGCCTTCTCGGAGCAGAACTGAGTGGTTTTTGAAGGATGTTTTCCAGTGGTTTATGGTCATTCTGAACTATTACTGTCGTCCCATACGTATACTGGTCAAAACGTTCCAAATCAACAACCACTGCCAACAATTCTTTTTCAATCTGTGTCCATCTTTTCTGAGTATCAGTTAATGATCTAGAAGCATATGCTATTGGACTGCTATCTTGTAATAACGCTGCCCCCAAACCATTTTGGCTACTATGTGCTTGTAATGTAAGCTCTTTGTTAGAATCAAAATATATCAGTGTGCCATGAGTCGATAGTTTCTGTTTTATCTTAATGAAAAATCGTGTGCATTGATTAGTCCAAACAAATGATATGTTCTTTCTAATCAACTCTGTTATGGGCTGTAAATCTGTTGACAAGTCTGGAACAAATCTTGCAAGATATTGAACCATGCCACAGATTCTTCGGACCGATGAAATATCCTTTGGAGCATTCAAACTAAAAATCGGAGATATAATATATTGTTCGGGTCTGGTTTTATTTCTTCTGCATCTGTAATAATATGACCCAAAAAGTTAATTTCAGCTGTTCTACAAATAGACTTTTCGTGGTTCAGTTTAATCTTCTTTTCTTGACATCCTTTCATCAGCTCTCTTAGGTAAATATCATAATTTCTGAGTGCTTCTTTCTTCGTTCTTCCTTTTCCTACCACTATAATATCATCAACGTAATTTAAACAGCCCTTCAGTTCTTCTAGTGCTAGATTTAATCTTCTCTGAAAAATGTCTGAACTCACTTTCAGACCAAATGGTAATCGCTTTCATTTGTATCTACCAAAATGGGTTATCATATGTCAAATTAGATGACGCTGTGTCTAGCCTGACATGCCAGAAAGATTCTTGCACATCCAATTTGCTGAATATTTTGGCATCGTTCAAATCTGCCAATATGTCATCTAGAGTAGCAAGATTATAGAATTCCCTTAGTAAAACTTTATTCAGGGCTTGAGGATCTATGCAAATCCTAATTTTTCCATTAGCCTTTTCCACAATCGCCATCTTACTCTGTAGGCTCTATCACTGGTTCTATGATTCCTCTCTGCACTTGGGTCTTTAACTCCTCCTTAACTCTTTCTTGTAAAGCAATAGGGATCTTTCTACATGGCAGAACCTTGGACCTAATGCTGCTTTCAATTTTTAAAGACACTTCTCCTAGGTTATCCAAATCACGAGTAAACTTTGGACAACAGTCTTCTTCTTGGTTATTCACTTATACTTATTCACTACTGATGCTATGAACCTATCTTTATTCACTTTGATTAAACTTATTCTTGTTAAAGTTTCATGACCTAGAAGGCATGCTAGATTATTTGGTACAAATATATATTCCACCTCAAATGTTTTGTTACTTTTCTCATTTCTCGTCGTTAGAGTGGCTTTCCCTATTGGCTCATTTCAGTCTTATTTTACATTAGTAATCTTTGCGTTGCTTTTTGTATCTGATTCTTATTTACTTATTTTTCTCGGATGTTTTTTTACACTATCTATTTGAAACCTTACACGGTGACCATTCACTGTCATAACTGCTGTCATCCTTTTCGTTTTGTGGTTTTCCAAAGACATCACCCATTCATTTTTTTCCATCATGACATTATCTCTTGTATCCGATTGCAGCTGTCTTTCATCGTTAGACATATCATTTGACACTTGCTGAATTGTCTTTTTGCACATAACGGCACTTTACGGCAAAATGATGTCTCCCCTTGTACACTATGCACATTTTATCCCATGCTGGGCACTTTTCCTTAATGTATTCTTGAATCCTTCCACAATACCTGCATTTACCTTTCTGAATGTTTGTTTTTGAGGGTGTTGATACTTTCTCAATGATTGGAGGGTCGGCTTGTATTTGTCTCAACTGTTTGTTGGCGATCTCGTATGCTCTGCAAATATCTCCGCACCTTTTCAATGTGAGATTACTATCTTGTAACAATTTCATTTTGAGGCATTCATGTCTAACACCAAGAACTAGTCTGTCTCTAATCAAGCTATCTTCCAGGAGTTCAAAACTACACGTTTTTCTAGTCTTCAAAGATTTGTTATGTACTTTTCAATGTCCTCGCCTTCTTGCTGTTCACGAGTATTGAAAACATAGCGCTCATAAGTTTCATTCGTTTTTCCAATGCAAAAACTTTCAAATTTGTTCACTATTTCTTCTATCTTTCTTTCTTTTCCCTTCTCAATTTCAAGACCTTCATATCTGTCCATCGCTTTTGTTCCTATAATTGTTAGAAAGGTGGCCACTCTGACCTCCTCCGAGTCTTCCGACAATTTAGTGGCTAACTCGTAGTTTCTCTAGCTCCGGTGAAACTTTTGCCAATTAGCGGCCATGTTACCTTCTACCTCGTGAGGCTCGGATACAGGAAGGAAATTTCTAGCTGCCATTGCACGGCGTAGCCCTGTAATTGTTGCCTATTTATTTTTGCAAACAATAAACCTTTATATACTGATTTCCTCTGATCATTAATACACCGCTGCCACCATGTTAATTAAGATCTAAGTTCACAGTCAGCAATAAACAAACAACAACCATTAGTGTCATGGCGGAGAACGATACTTTATTATATTGAACGTGTGCACCTTTGCGTACCATATCAACAAACTAGGACCCGCAGGCCGCGGGTAATTTCAGGCTAGTAATAGTATAAATACAATATTTATAACTTGACGGTCAGACTGCCCTAAATGCACGGAACGTGTATCCCATAGACGTTATTATCCTATCTTTGTTTCGTTGCATTTTAAATTAAGATGTTTAACTAACAACAGTGGAACTATTTTTACTTTATAAAAGAGTTATTCATCCATTGTTTACACAGAGAGAGAGAAGCTTTTGGCTTTATTTAGACATTTATTTATTACTTTTTTTACAATGTAAAAAAATGTCGCCATGACTACGCTAGTCCAAGACACACCCACAATATTAACTACTGAAGAAACTTTAAATTTATTCTAAAATTTATCACAAATAAATAGTAATAATGACGAATTTGATATAGATATATACATTAGATCCAGGTAGGTCTAAATTTAGCGTATTTAGACCTATATTATTAGTATTTAGATCTAAATCTATTATTGTCTGTAGGCTAGGTAGTAGGTGTACATTCAAGAGTGTAGTCTGTAGATCGAGATTGACTAGATCTAAGCTTTTATCTCTAGACTTGGACTTTACTTTAGATCTAGATATGTCTCTAGATCTAAGCTTATGATAAATAAAAAGAAAGGAAATGGTAGATCTACATCAATAATCATCAACTGTGGGCATTTTTGCCCATTTTATTTAGTATTGTTTATCTGTAAAAATCTACATCATGGCTATGCTTATCCAAGACACACCCACAATGTTTACTACTGAAGAAGCTTTATTATTGTTTATTTTTACTTTTACAAATTGTAATAATGAAGGTTTAGATCTTGATCAAGATTTAGCATAGGATGAAGCAGATTTGGACATTATTAGCATTTAGATTTTGATCTAGTATTGCCTTATATGCTTAGGCCTTAACCTTAGACTAGGGCTAGGTCTTGAATATAGATCAAGGTTGACTAGATCTATGCTTTTATCTTTACACCTTTGTAGATTCCTATAGATCTAAGCCTAAGATAAATGAAAACAACAGAAATGGCAGATCTCAATCCAATATTTATCCACCATGCCGGGCCTTTTCTTGGTAGATTTTCTAACATTTTTTTAGTACTGTTTTTTGGTAAAAATCATCACCATCACTATACTGGTTCAAGTTGCACTCCAAAAGGTTTACTACTACATAAAAGTAAAGAATAAAAGTATTCTAGATCCATAATTTATCACAAAGGAACAGTAATAATGATCTATTAGATATCTAGATCTTAGGTAAAATGAAGTAGGATTTTTATTGTGATTCCGCTAGTTATAGATTTAGGCTTTGATCTCTCGCTAGCCTATGTCTTGCACTGGTCTAGTATTAGAATGAAAGATGTTCTAGGCTAATAAAAGGAAGACAAATCTAGGTCTATATCCCATTGATTCAAATGTACATAATATTTGAGTGCATTTGGTTGATAGATTTAGTACTGGTATCTATTGTTATTGGTATTAATGAAAAGCACAATAAATATTGTGTTTTTTACATTATATTTCCAGTGTACATAAAAATATTTTTTAGCGACCCCCGTCTCTCCAACTGTCACACTGAGATCTCAAAAACTAGAAGAGAAATGAAAAATATAATTTCACCATATGATGCGGCTTGTGTAAATTTTCTGACGTCAAACCGTTGAGTATAAAAAATTAATTATGTAAGCTATTTTTTTCATAAAAATACACCAATTCTAAAACAATACATAAATGTAAGGGAGATAAAGTTAAAATTATGTTGACAAAGAAATATAATTTTTAGTGTATTTTCAGTATCGCCTCTACGTTTGTGTAATAACACAAAAATTTCTTTGTAAATATTTTTTCTGCAGTTTCAGTATTTATTTTTGATTGAAGAATATTTCACTGCTAATACTTTATAGTGGCAATAGATTTCCAAAAAATGAAAAAAAGTGGTAGCATCATGTGGATATTAGAAGCTATAAACTACAAATTATCATTAACTGTAATCCTTTCTTCCAAAAAGGCATACAAACCTATAACATGATTGCCTTTTGCCAATGTTCCATGAGACAATATCCTCATATACTATTTTAGTATGTAAAATGTGAACAAAAATATGTTTACATAACAAAAATGGCCGAATTGATCAATCACCTCTGTCGGATATATATATATACATTTCGACGAGGGCCTCAGAGGGATTTTTTTTCTCCCCCGGTTTTATATATGTGTGTGTGTGTGTTTGTGTGAGTGTGTTTGTGTGAGTGTGTTTGGTACATTCTGTCCCTTTATTTTATCAGAATTATTTTATTGTACTCTAGAATATGTTCTTCGTGGAGTTAAATAAAAAAAAAGGTAGACTTCCCGCTCTTGGAAGCATAGGGGTCTTAGGGAGCGCTGATAGCTCCCGCAGCGTCGCCAGGCAAACTTGCCGGTATTTATACACACAAAAAATGCATATTCTGAGGTGCTACAATGTTTTATCCTGCTATAAAAACAATTTTGTTAAAAAATCTAATATGCGATTCTTGCTTAATTTGGACTTAGACTTGGATTCTCATTGGGTGGCAAGCTGTCTACACAAAGATCTGTCACTGGCTATAGTTAAAGCTTCTTCCCACCTGATGCCCATGAAAGTGTAGCGCGAAGTTATACTATCATGTACCTGTTTGCACTTTCCTCGTTATGGTAACTATGTCATTGCAACTCTTTGTGTGTGTAATTTATTTAGTTAAATAACATGTCTCGAACCTTTTGCGACGCTCTGTCACAAACTTACTAAGTTGTCACAAAATTCCACCCCAAGAACCCCCGTGGCTACCCCCATGATATATATAAATATAATTAAAACTTATATTTAGTTGCTTAGAGTTGAATAAAAATGTATTGATTGTTTTGAAAATGAGCAAATTTAAATAAAGTTTTAATATTTACCTGTTTTGGTAAATCTGTAATCACAGCTTTTCTGTGCTCTGATGTATTGCTGTCTAGTATACTTTCGATAAGACGTAGTAAAGTTAGATTGTTTCCTTCTGGTACGATAAGCCAACAATCTATCCAAAAATATTTTTTATGGTTACTGAATGTTTAAAATAACGAAATTCATATTGATTAATATTTTTTTTTATTACACAAAATCGTCATAAAATGTTTTCTTAATGGTTAATGGTTTATTAATTAGTTGAGCAAATTAAATTAATGAATGTATCAGTAACATAAATAATCTAAACACTGACATTTTTTTTCAAGTATCGCGTGTTTTGGTAGGGTAATTTCATGTAATTACCATTATTTAAAAATTAATACTAATTTCAAAATATTTTTAAAAGTTATGAAAATTTATATCAATTTATTCTGCTTTTTTTTCCAAATCTGATGATTTTTTGCCCTGAAGAAGGAAAAAAAGTGCTGGGAATAGTAAAGATAAATGAATGACAAAATCAGTAAAAAAAAAAAAATGAAGTCCTTTTTTAAGTCTTTATGTCTTTTGAGTTTTGGGTATGAAACTATTAAAAATAAATGTTTCGTTATGTTTTTTAGAGTTCTTACAACCATTAAGACAAGGGTTGCACCTGATATTCTTTTTGTGATATTACGCTGGAGCCGGATATAAACGGATAGTGATTATATTATATGAATACTAAATAGAGTTTTTTCTCTTTAAAAAAAATATATTTAGTAGTTAGTTTGACAGAAATTACGTAACTAAGCAATACAAATGTAAAGAAAAATATATCTGACAAATAATCCAAAACCGTTTGCAAAAATGTGTTACAAATATGATACTTAGTCATCTTCCTTACTAAATAGCCTTCCGTGTTTGTTACTATTAGTAATGATTAGTTGTAAAAAATGGTGTACTTTTATGAAAAAACTGCTTCCATAGTTGATGTTCAAAGTTTGATTTTTCGCTTTTAGAAAATAAAATAATTAACAACGTCGCATCAGAACATCGAATCATCTAAAATATTAGGATGTCGGATTTTCACTATATTTTCTAGTTTACGAATTCTAAACGGGTGGAGAAACGGACAATCGGACGGAGGGACAGATAGACCACACAAAACTAAACGCGTCTTTTCACTTTTCGGTGGCCGCTAAAAATCATCCACTCGTGTGGACAATTAATCTTTAGTCCAGCCCCTTAGTTAATTTTTTTCTCAAATTAGTTAACTCGGCAACCGTGCAGATGTGTGACTTGAAGTCCAGCCTAGTAATTGTGACTCCTCTACACGTTAGCATGAAAATCCTGTTTAGAGGTGTGACTTGAAGTCCAGCCCCCTAACTATGATATACTACCATGTGAACAAACTCAGTGTGACCTCTAGACAATGTCAACATGCTGACATTACGGACGTACTGTGTGGTCACTTTGTCAATCCATTAACGCAATGTGATGGACTACTGAAATAAAAGGGATTTGTTCACCTCTACCTCTGCACAGCTAGACACATGAGCGGCTATCGTGACGTAAAAACTATAACATGTGCAGACGTTAACTAACCAACTCATGGGTCAAGACAACCAGAGTAAAACTATGTGTAAAAGGTGACTGGTGCATATTCATATATTTCAAAGCACTTTATAAAAAAATATCAACGTTTATCTATTGCAAAGCAAACAACAATTGAACCACGTCCACTTTATATGTTATAACCCTAGTGGCGGACTGAAAGGGTTAATGTGTGTGCGGCCTAATGACAAACATAATTCAGGCCAATCACACAGGTCAAGGGCTGTTGAACAAGGGACTTTACTGCTAGTTAACGCTAATATGACCTATGTTTTGGTCATGTGATCGAGAGCTTTCACGGACTAGCGACAGTGTGCAACAATAGACAGTAAAGTCCAGGACAGCAAGCAGTAAGGACTGTGTGCTACAAAGTGAGTCCTTGAAATTGTAGCTGTACGAGTCTAGAAGTAGACAGAGAAAGACTTGTTGTGTTTTTTGTAGGCAGTTCTATTGTACAAGAAAGTATTTAAATTTGATGTGGCCAATTGTGTTGTATTGACTTTTCATGTAATTGTAAATAAACCGCCACCTTGTTAATTGAAGCTCTTGTTGTCAAGTTCTTGTGTTAGATGTGCTGTTGTGTTTAGCAGTGTTTGCAGAGATCCTGATAGAGAAGAACGTAACAATATTAGTATAATAATAATAAGGCTTGTCTCCGTAACCACATATTTATAGACGTTTAGGTACTATTGTGTACTTTTTACAATTCGGACAACTGTCCTGCAGTGCTATCCAGGCAGATACGAATATGGCCGAATTGTGAAAAACGATTGAATATATAGGCCGGAATATCACAAACAAGGATTCAATAGCTAAGGAAGGATAAAAACATATGTTAATATTAAGATACTCACTATTTTTAATTAGAAGTTCAATTAGCATGGAAAGAAAATCTCGAATATTATAGATGTCTTGTTGACTGCAAAAATCTTCGTTTATAGAACCAATCAACGTAACGATAAGCTGTCAAAAACAAAACATGTATTTAATATGTTGTTTGTTTGTTTTTTAATTTTAAAGGTAATTAGTAAATAAAATAATTATGTTTTCTCTTTTAAAAGAGTTCACTGTTTAAGCAATTTAAGTTAATAAAATAAATAGGAGTAAACTATAAGTTATTTGCCTGGACTAGTTTATTCATTTTATGTGTAAAAAAAAATAAGAAATTTTAGATATAGAGGAAAATGAGAAAATAAATAAACGTGATTGTTTGATATATCTTTTTTTTTCATATTACTTAGTTTAGAGTACTGCGTATTTTTACGGCTCAAATAAACTACAATAAAAATTGCATACCTTATTGTAAAGAATTTTTTTAAAATAACAAAAAAGCTAATGTGATGAAGAGAAATCAATGATAATGATATGGCTTTAACATTAGTCACAGAGAAATTAGTTTTCCAATAGTCGATGAAAAGAAACCATATCTGACTTAGAATCAAATGACACCATATTTACAAATAATAAAAAATTCCTGCATATCTATATCTTAAAAATTCTAGATAACTTTATGTCCTAGTTGAAAATATATAAATTTTGATAACAGTTTGATAAAATTCAGTTGTAAGGTTGATAAATAAAGTTGAACATAAATGTCTATAAATATAAATGCTTAGGAAAACAATATATAAAAAAACAAAAGCAAATAAACTCAAATGGTAAAGATACACAAACTCTTTTATCGTTTAGGAAAAATAATATAATTGGCTTGTAAGATTTTGTTACCATTGAATATCATCTTTCGAAATCCCTAATGTTACCGAGAGATATTAGTTTGTAAAATGTTTTACATTATTCGAATGTTCCTTGAATATTCAGAATAATCTACATACTACTCCGAACCTCCCGAAGGGGGCCTGAAGCAAGCAGGGTATGAACCTAGGACCGTAGAGACAATCAAAGGACATTAAATCCAAAACCACGAACGGTGGAATGAACCTCCCCTCCCCCACTTCAAATAACGCTTTCCCCTGCGGACCTCCCCCCCTTTCTCGGAAGCAGCTGGTCACTGCAAAGGTGCAAATCGACTCAACCCCTCGAGCAACATCTTTACTTGACTAGCACTAGCTTGTTTCAATCTCCCTTGCCCAGACCAAGCCATGTTATGGATAATGTAAGTAGGCTTAGGTTACTTTTATGATTATATTTTATATTATGACTTTTAATGGATAAATATTTAGAGTCAACCCTTTTATCTAGACTAAAATATATTTCCCTAATTCTTACATGTATTTAGCTCTTTAGCTATTATTAATTTATCGCTGATATATTATCGCTTACCACGATCCCTTAGCATATTATTATTGATTAATTCCTTGTCATAAATTATCATAATATTTCTATAGCATGTCATATTACTAAGTAGGTATTTACTCTTATTTCTTTGTAAGGAATCCCTTTACTATGTATGTATTTATTCTATCAGCCATGTTTGCCAGAATATATTAATTAGCTAATACCATAATATTTTTTATTCTCTAGATTAAAGCCTTTTACCCAGCAATGTTTACTTATACAAAGGATTGGCGAGTATCAGTCGTTGATCTCCCTTTCTCTTTCATCTCATTTATGTAAACAATATTGTGGTGGAATAAGTCCGCCGATCGGTTCGTTTGCACTTCCCGATGGGGACGATGGCCTGCGACTCCTAGGGGTAAAGTCTTAGAGCCACAACGTGGTAAATATTTGGTTGGTGTTATATAGGCACATAGACAGGCACAAGCAAAACGCAAAGCTTATTGGTTTTGTGGAAGAATAAGTATTTAATAAAGATAAATTAAGAATAAATACAATCAGTGAGTGAGGGGGGGAGGATGTACAGGAAGATTCAGGATTTTATGATAACGTTTAAGATAATATCATCACTGGGATGTTGCTCGTAAAGATTCGTGTATGGTTTGCTTATTCGGCTGTCTCTCACTTATCTGTTATGCAAGGTTCTCCTTCGGGGTGGGGTAAGTTGAAGCTCCGTTGTGTTTTAGCCAGTTGTTGGTGCCCTGCAGGTAGGCAGGCGCTAGTGTGAGGAATATGAGGATGCCACGCGGTGGGCTTACTCCTGTGGTAGTTGCAGACCGGTCCTGGGACGTCAGCCTGGAATGCCTTCGGTTCGGGTCGAGGGTGATGAGTGACTCACCCTCAACGGGAATGTGTGGAGAGCTGCTGAGGTCTGCCTTCAGGCGACAAAACACGCCAGCCCTGGTGTAGGAGGCTATGAAATGAGACATGAGAGGAGCCTGAATTATTAAACCATACAGGCTGGTTGGCGAGGGGCGCATCCTTGATAGGAGCGTCTCCCTCAGACTAACTAAGATACATGTTAACAACATTTTACTAGGTCTAGTAATAATTGCTGTACAAATAATACAATAGTAATAATACAAATACAAATATAAAATGTACAAGGCAGGGGCATAAATGAGGAGGGAAACAGGGGGACCATATTACAGGGTTGTAGCCCCTGTGACCTCATTGACCCACAGGTAAACAAGTCCGCGGTCACTCGTGACCAGAGGACCGTGACAAGAAGAAGGGAGGGGGGGGGGTGCAAAAGGGCACATAACTATGCAGGTCGACAAGCTGAAAATAGTGGGGTAGACACGCGAGACTGATTCTCGGGACCTAAGGATGCATGGTAACAGCACAGTATGTGCATAACCAAAACAAGCATGATCATAGTGTATATATATGTGCACATATACAGGTACATATGCACAGGTAAGAAAATGATCTAGACGCGAATAGGTCCAGATGGATATGGATATGAATGAATAACAAATGCATAAATAGACATTAGGGTTAACTGAATCGCAAGGTGGATGTCCACCGTTGGGACTACAGTCAACATTGACGAGTAAACGAGGAACACATATTCAAAGATATTTACAAATGTAATGTTTGGAAGCAAACAAGGGTTAACATGGTAATGATACATGAACATATATGTTACAGGCGAAGACACACTAAATAATAATGATAAAGTTTTTCCAACTCACCCGCTTTGCCTTACACCAAATGAATCGTTGACTTGAGAGTCTTCTGACTTCTCAGTGATTCTGATCTAGAATGGCATTAACCTGAAACTTCCATCTCCGGCTTTTATAGGTTACCGAACGGTATGTTAAGAGTAGTGATGATCCAATGGCCAGCGAGTCTTTTGAGTTTAGAATTGTTAAATTGGACCAATCTTTTCATTTGGGGCTCATTCACCTGACTTCTTTAACCCGCGACCCGGGGGGGGGGCGAAGGAGGATGAAAGCGGAACCATACCATAATTATCAGGCTGGACAATCGCTCGACGGTACAGCGGACGGAAACGATTTGAATAGCCCTGGGCGTTAGGATTGTCGACTCAAAGGGGTGTACGTGGACACCAAATTTTAATGTCCCTGGACTTTACGGTTGCGTGCTTTTGTTTCGGCGTTTGGGGCGTAACTTTCAATTTTAATGTTCCTGAACTGAACGGCTGCGTACGTTTGTTTCGGCGTCTGTGTGTAACTTGGGATGTGTGTTTATGGCCTATAATTTGGGGGTTGGATCTAACCTTTGTGTAATAGATTGTTTGTGTTCTACCCTGGTCAGTTTAGTGTAAAAAGGGCTATACAATGCTAACTAGTGGTTAAGAGGGGGGGTTAGTTCCGCACTGGTCAGTTCTGTATTGAGAAGGGACGCGTTTCGTCACAAATATATGTAATTGCTATTCACCGTGATGGTCAACTTTACTTGTATTACCTCATCACTTATTACTGCTTGTTATTTTCCTTTATTGTATTTCCCATTATTATTCTCATTTTCCCTTTATGGGACATCAAATGATAATTGATATCTCCATTGTCGATATATAATATTTATTTGTTAGCTCCACTAATTTATGAGACTCGCTTATAGTTTCTTTACATCATTCTGAAGATGTTCTTCCCAGTGGTGTCATTATGGCTAACCGACGTATACATCATGTCGTTGCAGCTTTTATCTACAAATAATCTGCACTTGGTGACATACCCACTACATGCTAATACCAGATCTGCAAATACCGAAGCCCTACTAATACATAACCAGCGTCCAAACAACAACGCTCGCCAAAGACCCGTAACTGGATTGCTGTCAGTAGCCGAGGCTAATAATTCCCCCTATGAACAGTTGGACATAACACGGCCTGGATCTATTCTGCCATTTCACCAGCAGACAGCGTCAGCACCAACAATACAAGTTTACTTACGGACGCACGGACACAGATAAGCTAAGAAATAAACCCTTATGACACTCCGACCATTTGGCTCTTAAATCTAGTGATGATATATACACTAATGTACAAGATCTTATCCAGGCCAAGAGAGATGGGAGAGATGGTCAATAGACCATGTGTGCTGCCTCAAGGATTCACAAAAGTTTAAATCATACATGCTGCATTTGTATCCATCTATTTTGTATTCTAGTTTTAAATACTTGACTTTTATATAAGCATTCATTTTTTCCCCTCTTATCCCATATATGTAAATGTTTTGCGTGATCAATGTCGTTTTTAGCCAATAATGTAAATTCGGTGGCAAAACTAAACATCTCATACTTTTATCTACTATACTAATGAACACCAGAACAAGAGATGTCGACAATGATTTAAATTAATGCTCACAATGATAGATAAAATAAATAAGTATATCTTAGAAGTCAATATTCATATCGACATATTTTATCCCATATTAACGTTCCACTTTACAACGAAATATAAAACAGAGATTTTCTGATAAATTATCCAAAAAAAAAAAATACCAATCTAAAAAAAAATGTTTTTTTTTACAGGGATACTTTTTATAAATTCTGTTAGTTTTTTTTTAAAGATTAGACATCATCTATTCTAATATCATTATTTTCTAGACATGATATATATAGGTGTCTTTCTAGTTCAATAAACCAAGACTAATCGCTGTATTATCAAAATAAAATATTTCAAAATGTATTCATCGCGTGTATATCATTTTATATCGATCTCATAGCAGCTAATGGGCAACGAAAGAATCAATACGAATATGAAATAATAAGAAAAAAATCAAAATCCAAAACATCAGCAAACACTTATGCATGTCAACAAAATATTTATTACTACTTAAACATTATAGTTTTTTTACTACCACGGAATGAATATTACTACAAACAAGTTAACAAAATCATTTATATACATATGATGCACACATTGTACTTTTAGCTGCACACTTTGTAAATTATATTTTTATTTTACTTTTGTAAATACATATTGTTTTTATGTTTTTAAAAAAACGTACATTTTTTATACAAAGGATGCACATATTCTCATTCTTCTTGCTTCACACTTTGTAAATTATATTGTTATTTTACCTTTGTTTCTTTTGGCTCATCATTTAAGGGATCCTTAAAAAAAAATTCATATTGTTCTTATTAAAAAAAAAAAACTTACATTTTTTATACAAAGGATGCACACATTTTCATTTATTTTGCTTCACACTTTGTAAATTATATTTTTATTTTACCTTTGTTTCTTTCGGCTCATCCTTTATGGGAACCTTAAAAAAAATTAAATACATATTGTTCTTAGGTTATTTAAAATTTATTCTTATTATTCTTATTCCCACACAGACTAGGCCCCGCGTGATCAGTTTCGCATAGGGCCCGCAATTGCTAGGACCGGCCCTGCCTACGCATCAACAATGAGCACACACCCTTTCCCTTTGTCTAGACCTTGAACATACGTCACGTGTGACCTCTGGCCAGGTGTTTTTAAACATTACTGGCGAATAGGCGGGAGGCGATAGCCTGAACAGGGTGTCACATTGTCTATCACGCGATTGATCCATCATCTGCTTCAATGTCAAATCCTTATTTCCGACCAAGTGGCATATAAGTCTCAAACAGTCAGAAAGAGTCGCTCTATTTTCTCTACTACGTTGTTTGGCGTTCATTCAGAGATTCTAATTATTGTGTTTTCATTTCTTTTTCTATTCACTTTGACTTCTAAGAATTATATCCAATGCTAAACCTTAATAATTTAGATTTCCTTCTCATAACCTTAAGTTGAAACATAATATTTTTTATTGTCTTACATTATGTATACAAATTTTTATTCTTCTTGCTTCATATTTTGTAAATTATATTTGTATTTTACCTTTTTAAATACATATTGTTTTTAGTTTTATTAAAAACGTACATATTTTATACATAGGATGCACACATTTCATTCTTCTTGCTTCACACGTTGTAAATTATATTTTTATTTTACCTTTGTTTCTTTCGGCTCATCCTTTATGGGAACCTTAAAAAAAATAAATACATATTGTTCTTAGGTTATTTAAAAACATAAAATTTTTTATACAAAGGATACACACATTTTTATTCTTCTTGCTTCACACTTTGTAAATTATATTTTTGTTTTTACCTTTCAATACATATTGTTCTTATTTTTTTAAAACCTTACATTTTTTATACATAGGATGCACACATTCTCATTCTTCTTGCTTCACACTTTGTAAATTATATTTTTATTTTACCTTTGTTTCTTTCTGCTCGTTCTTTATGGGAACCTTAAAAAAAATAAATACATATTGTTCTTAGGTTTTTAAAAAAACGTACATTTTTTATACAAAAGGATGCACACATACTCATTCTTCTTGCTTCACACTTTGTAAATTATATTTTTGTTTTTACCTTTCAATACATATTGTTCTTATTTTTTTAAAAACCTTACATTTTTTATACATAGGATGCACACATTCTCATTCTTCTTGCTTCACACTTTGTAAATTATATTTTTATTTTACCTTTGTTTCTTTCTGCTCGTCCTTTATGGGAACCTTAAAAAAGTACATATTGTTCTTATGTTTTAAAAAAAACGTACTTTTTTATACAAAGGATGCACACATACTCATTCTTCTTGCTTTACACTTTGTAAATTATATATTTATTTTACCTTTGTTTCTTTCGGGTCGTCCTTTATGGGATCCTTAAAAAAATTAAATACATATTGTTCTTTGGTTTTTAAAAAAACGTACATTTTTTATACATAGGATGCACACATTCTCATTCTTCTTGCTTCACACTTTGTAAATTATATTTTTTTGTTACCTTTGTAAATACATATTTTTTTTTTAGGTTTTTCAAAAAGGTACAATTTTATACATAGGATACACACATTATCATTCTTCTTGCTTCACACTTTGTAATTTTTTTTTTACCTTTGTTTCTTTCGGCTCGTCCTTTATGGGAACCTTAAAAAAAAATTAAATACATATGTTTCTTATGTTTTAAAAAAACGTACATTTTTTATACCTAGGATTCACACATTCTTATTCTTCTTGCTTCACACTTTGTAAATTATATTGTTCTTTTACCTTTGTTTCTTTCGGCTCATCCTTTATGGGATCCTAAAAAAATTAAATACATATTGTTATTAATTTTTAAAAAAACGTACATTTTTTATAAATCGGATACACACATTCTAATTTTCTCTATCCATTCGTTTATGTAATTTATATTTTTGTTTTTACCTTTTAATACATATTGTTCTTATGTTTTTAAAAACCTTACATTTTTTATACAAAAGATGTACACATTCTCATTCTTCTTGCTTCACTCTTTGTAAATTATATTTTTATTTTACCATATATTTTGCTAAATAATTTTTTTTCTTGAAAACATAACATTAGTCTACTGTGATTAGATAGGCATTTAACATAATTTTTATCTATTAAATACTTTAAAATTAATATAATATCTTATCTATATTACCTCTTTAGGACTAACACTGTTTCTATTTGTACAGCAGCAGAACAGATCATTGATCTAGAAAAAAAAAAACCAATTACTTGAATCAATGCTAATCACACAAGAACAGATGAAACAATGTAGCGTGTTTGATGCAAGTTCATTATAAAATAATAAAGAAGACTACCTTGGTTTCCTCGTCCTCAGTTTTAGCATTAAAATTTTCTTTGACAGTTGAAAAATATTTCTCCTAAAAATAAATAAATATAAATCAAGTTTAGAAAGACAGATTGTGTGGAAACTCAAACTCAAAATCGGACCCAAAAGGGACAACATAGACAAGTAAAAAGGCATGTTTAAAATTTTAAGAAAGAATATCAGAATGACGTTCTATCAAAGTCAAATTACATAAACGAATGGATAGAGAAAGTTGGCAGATTCTTGTACTTGTTTCTTAAACTTGCAATTGAAACGAAGTTCGTATCAAATTTTTTTATTCAAATAATATTTGAATCAGTATTCTATTGAATGAATTAATAAATTCATGGAAAATATATTTTATAATGATCCATTAACACTTTTACCATTGTGACCTTAGATGCAAATGATTTGTACCAATGCTCGAATCTATGAAGTAAGCTTGTTTATTTTTTAAGAAGCTTGTGAACTTTTTAATAAGACTGACTTCCCCTGAAGGTTTTCATTGAAAAGTGGTGTAATTTTTCGAAAAATCTGCTTGCATATATAATTTTAAAAATTAGATGGTTCACATTTGAAAAACAAAAGTAGCATTAGATCTTTGAATGATCTAAAATATCATGATGTCCGATTTTCATTTTCTCTTATAGTTTCTGAGAACTAAACGGGACGGACGTACGGAAGGACGGACAGGTCACACAAAACTAATAGCGTCATTTCCCCTTTCGGGAGCCGCTATAAACACTTATTTTCCAATAGTTAATTTCTCCGCACCATGACTGCAGTCGTGCTGCTATCGCAAAAATGTGAAAAACAAGTTATAAATTGTTGATTAAAAGTATGTTCCAATTATATGCATGCTAAATAAACTCGTTCTTTAAAAAAACAAAACATTTTTTAAACACAGTAATTAGTATGACAAAACGTACGTAACTTAGCAGTATAATTGTAAAAAAAAAAGATATGAAAACTAAAACCACTTACAAATATATTAAAAATATGGTAATATGTCACCCCTTTATGATAACTAAATAGCCTGCTGCGTTTTTACTATTAATAATGAATAATTTTATAGATGTATTAAAAAAACAAAGTTCATGCATAATTGATTGTAAAAATTATTTTTTTCGTTTTCAGAAAAGAAAAAAAGTAAATGTTGCTTCATAACTTTGAAAGGTCTAAGATATCATGATTTTAAGTTTTCAATATGTTTTCTAGTTTGCATGATCTGAACGGGACAGATGGACGGACAGACTGACCACTCAAAACTAACAGAGTCTTTTTCCTTTTTGTGAGCTGCTAAAAAAGATAATTTTATTTCCATTTAATGATTTAGAATAGGGCTGTTTGGACTCAACATGAGGCCAAAACATTTTCTACTGACATAAAAAAAAATTGATTAAGGGAAAAAATAAATTGACTTCCAAATTAGATATCTTCAAAAATGGGTCTAAATGGATTTAGATACTTACATAATGACTTCTGCAACTCAAACGTATTTAGACATTATTCACACAAAAAAAAAATATAAAAAAGTTAATTAATTTTATGTTTCAATTAACTTTTATGTTATATAGCGTTTGAATTTAAACAATTTAAACAATCTGAATTACTTATAAATATTTGCAATGTAAAATTGCATTTCCATTATTTCATTTACTTACTTGTAACATGATATCGGTAAAATGATATAATTTAACGGAAATTGTCATTGTTGACTTTTGGAAAACATGCGTCTATTGCTTCAGATAGAAAATAAAATATTAAAAAAAAGCTACCTATAATCTGGGATTCAAAGTTAAAAGTTAGCTAAATTTTCCATTTTAGACTTTGCGATTTATGGGGCAAATGATGTTCACCTGTTTCTTAGGCCGATGGTTAACGAGCAGAGTTTTATGTGGCTAGTACAACTACCAAACGCCTTTACTTTCTCCAACTAATGTTAGGTACCCATTAGTGTTGGGTGGACTCAGAATCGCAGTCTTCATTTGGACTCAAACCCAAGGCCTAAGGTCCGTAAGCCAAGCGCTTAACCACTCGACCACCGTGGCCCTTATAGTAAGCAAAAACAAAAGATGTTAAAAAAAAGCTAGCTATAAGCTGGGATTTAGTGAGAACATATTTTACTACTTTCAAATCCGGAACTATAAGGCTTGTAGTTCCTTTCGACTTGAAAAAATAAGAAACACATAAATTAGTTAAGAACTATAAAATGTTTAAATGATCCAAAGTGTTTTGATCTAAGTGTAGGCGAAACCTGAATTGGCCCTAATCGCACATTCCTCAAAAGCACTTTCAAAACTTATTTGCTTTTGAGTCTATGACGTTGACTGCAGACGAGGTACCTAGCAATTGAATTGAGATGCTTCGAAAAGATCCTAGGTATCACATTTAAAGACCGCATCACAAACCAAGAGATTACAAAAATGGTTAATGTAGCGATAGGACTACACGATGACAAAATAACTATCGTGGAAAAAAAAAGCTAAAAATATAGGACAATATTACAAGGTCTCAGGGGCTCACAAAGACCTTCCTTCAGGGAACAGTACTATGAAAAAAAAAAGAGGCAGACAGAGAAAGCGATGGGTGTGTGTGTGTGTGTGTGTGTGTGTGTACATAACTAATCTCTATTGCATTCTTACCCTTCATTCTTTCGGAAAACGTTTAATGTGCCATAGAATATTTTCTTCATGGATTTATTGGAAAAATAGTAGATTCCCCGCCTTTGCCAACAAGGGGGTCTGGGGGAGCGCTAGTAAACTCAATACTCCTTGGCTGCGCTGGGTCAAGTGATGGTTTAGTATTAAAATCTAACATAAAATAAACAAAATCAAATAAAAAAATCGATCACTATATTCCGAATTTCATTTCAAGGGGGTGGGGGTTGAGCCCCCAAGCCCCCTGGCTACGCCCATTTCCTAAGCGTTATGCATTAGTCGTGCATATTAACCAATGATCTAAATTCTGCCAAGTCACTGGTTTTCCTTGCTAAATCATGCAACCCATTCCATGTTCTAATAGCGCTAGGGAAGAAGCAGAATTTGTACAAATGTGTCTTAGCATATGGAACAAGGAATGTGCTTTTATCTTTGTGCCTTTCTGAGTATTTTATTAATTTTTGTTTTTGTAGCTGTGAATCTCGGAATCTCAAGATTTGAAGCAAGAAAAATGGCCTGGGTGAAAGAGCGCCGAACCAACAAAAAATGAGAAGAAGAAGAAGGCTTATTCGCTACTGACCAAATCCACCCATGCCATGTCATGTATGCGGTTGGCTTTTCAAAGCGATGATTGGACTTTGCAGTCATCTTCGAGTCCATTGGAGATGAGAAATAACGAAGAAGGAGCTTTATATATATATATATAAATGCAGCAATATAAGAAAAAATAAATTACAAATTATAATTAGTGACTTACCTGGTCATCTGAAGAGAGAATGAGTTTGCTTTCACTTAAGACGTCTTTATCTGGATTGAAATTCTGAAGAAGTGTGATTCTCTTTATTTTCTCCTCTGATTTCTAGCCCCCCCAAAAAAACATATAATTTTAATTTGTAATAGTATTATATATTTTTTTAAATAAACGATTATATTAGCACGGATCTATAACGAAAAAAAATACGTTTATTCAAGTATGCACCACTGCCACTCTCAAGTTCTAAGTCGCAAAAATGTGTCGTCGCATGATAAGCTGATAAATATGCATGATTTATATGAGAAGACCTAAAAAAAGGTAAATAAAGGAAAGTGTAGGCTGGTAGAGCCTTTTTAATGAATATTACAGTAAGTTTTAAATTATATTTCAGACGTGATTTAATTTTTATAGACTTATTTTTAATGTGGGAAGCGTGGTCAAGAGGCTATGTGCGCTTGAACTTGGCTTGTCTTGGCTACCTAGAAGGGGCTCGAGGTTCGACACCTGACTCGGGCAGAGCTGCGTTTACTGAGCGCCCAAAGGCAGCACGGAAAACCAACTCCTAGATACCCCCTCCCCCCCCACCGGTCCACAAATGAGATTGGACCAAAGCGCTCTGAGCATGCTATAAGCATTAAAGTAGCGCTATATAAAAGCTATAATAATAATAATAATAATGAGGAATATTTCTATGTCTATGATTGCTTTATAATTCTTCCGATTTCTGGTAACTGAAATTCTTATTTGACAAAATAATAAAGAGATAAAACAATGATGTAAATTTTTATTAAATGTAGTCACCAGTCAATGCTTACATATGTTATTGTTATATAAAAAAGAAATACATATTTTAAACAAAACTTGAAACACACACTGTACCATATGTCAATATAGCTTTAGGCATTGCATATAGTAAAAGTCATAGAAGACGTTAGAGCAGTCTTGGCTTAGCGCAAATAGCATTATAAATAAAAACTTAGAGAATGATAGTGCTGGAGCCATTTCTTATTTTCGATATTTAAAATTTAAAAAAAATCATTTTCTGAGCTATCTCATCATCTGTCCAATGGCTGTGTGAAGCGTCTAGTGTGGTAGCTTAACTTGTTGCCACCGCTGGCTAGCATTTGTGAAAGGGGAGCAATTTTGTAAGTCTCTCTTGCCAGTACATAGCCTCTCCACAGCAAGTCCTATGCAGTACCTCCTCGTGGTGGCAGATGGAAACTGAGGCTGCGAAGCCTCAGGCTAAACTGCAAGGGTCTCGGAGGAGGTTTGGCCCCAAGATGTGAGGCAGGCATGGCCCGTCGGCGTGCGGACACGCCCTGTTGCCCACAAACCAAACCCCTAGCTATAGGTCAATAGCCGCACTGCCTTGTGTGTGTGTCCCTGTAAGGTCTAAGGCTAAGGGAGTAAACCCTAACAGAAAATCCGGTCCTGGAGCCCCGTAGGCGGGGGGACAGTAGTAAGACTACTGCTCTCTGGCAAACTCCTGCAGCCACCTGTCCCCAAATTGTGATGGCTCGCCATCCCTTTGGACCCGGTCAGTATGGAAGAGAGGCGGGTGCTGACGTGTGGGCAGCCCAGCACTCGCAAATTTACCGCCCAGGCTTTCCCCCAGCAAAAAAAAATCATTTTCTGAGCTATCTACAGTGTATTATTCCAATAAACATTCAATTTAACAAGGTTACAAAGACAGTTTGTGTGGAAACACAAATTAAAATCGGCGTCCGAAGTTTCAGATCTAGACATTGGTAGAGGATAGAACTTATTAGTTTGTAAAAAAAAGCTTTAAATATCATTAAAAAATGCATACATATTTTACAGGATGTGACTCACAAAAAATGTAGAAATATTTATTAACTAAAAAAAAAAAGTTTCAACCAGGGTTTCGAACCCAGGACCTTCTGCGTTTTATGGAAGATGTGACCACTGCGCTACAGAAATAAAATTTAAACATTCAATATATTTGATATCTTTTCTTAAGTAAGATCTCAACCAAGTTTTAGATCTAAATCTAGATTCAAGATCTAAGTCTAAGCCCAGAACTAGAAGTCTCTAAGACTTGATCTGGAAGTAGATCCCAGTCTCTAAGTCTCTAGATCTAGAGTTAGATCTAAGTCATTATGTCTAAGTCTGCCTAAATTCTATATCTAAGTCTGTTGCCAAGTGTCAAATGAGGATGTGTAAAAACTGCGAAGTAAAAAGTTGTTGTTTTTTTAATTTACAATTAAAACGAAGTTCGTATAAAAAAATATTTAAAAAAAAAACAACTTTATAATTAGTATTCTATTTCATGAGTTAGATAAAAATAGAAAATCTTTTTTATTATGATCCATTGATACATTTTCAATCGTGACCTTAGTTGAATATTTTTTTATCAATGAGCGAATCAAGAAATGAAGCTTGTGAACGTTTTAATGACTTACTTCCCCTGAAGTTTTTCATTGAAAAGTGGTGTAATTTTTTGAAAAATCTGATTGCATATATAATTTTAAAAAATAGATGGTTTACTTTTCTAAAAGAAAAAAGTAGCCGTTGCATCAGAACTTTGAATGATCTAAAATATCTTGATGTCTAATTTTCATTTTCTCTTCTATTTTCTGAGATCTAAACGGGACGGACGAACAGATGGTCAGACTGACATACAGGTTACACAAAACTATTAATGTCTTTACCCCTTTCGGGGGCCACTAAAAATGAAGGTCAAAAACGAAATGCTATTCACTTCACTTTATAAATGGAGCCCATGCATTAGTTTTTTAATTGGGGTGGGGGGCAACCACAAAATCCATTTTGCTACGCTCATGGAATCAAGTAATTGTAGCTTTGCTTTTAGTTTTGTTTTAGGAGGGGGGAGTCATAAAATCCCATTTGACTACGGTCAAAAAGTTTGGTTACTGATGTTTGCTTTAATTTTTTATTTAAAAAAAATGGAGATTAATCGTAAAACAAAAACATCTGATAAGGTTTAAATTTCAAGACCATAGGGAAAAGTTTTGAGGTCTAAATCCTTCTTTGGCTACGATCATAAAATTCGGTGATTGTAGATTATTATTTTTTTTTATTAAAGAGTGAATTTTCAACCTCGAAACCCTCAAAAACCTCTTTTATCGTCAAAAAAGACAACCTGCACCCTTTAAACCACTGTTACATAAGATCTGAACGAAAAGGTCGTCTCCTTTTCGTTAGGACTAAAACAGAAAGATTTAAAAACTTCTTTATCCCACTATCGGTCAGAGTGTTACAAGATCAGCTGTCGTCATCAAGAAGTACATAGAAGTCTAATTCATAAAGCGCTGATTGTGAATGTGTTTTGTGAGTGAATGTTGTACGAATTTTTCATCCATTTTGTTTTTGTAAAGTCGTTACGCTGAGGTTGTCAATTGTAGTCAAACTAAATTTCCATTTGGATGGATCAATAAAATTATCTTATCTTATCTTAAATTCTATTTGTGGGCTTTCAAATTAAAACCCTCGGGGGGGGGGGTTAAATTCAAAACTTCTTTTAGCTACTATCATGTAATTAGGTGACTGTCGTTTTTTTTTTTAATTCGCTTTAAAAAAGATGAAATTTTAAGTTAACTACCCCTTGACTGCGCTGGAGCAAGTGATGTTTTAAAATTTAAATGTCATTTACAATAAACAAAGTTATAATTAAAAAAAAAGAACAACTGAAAATTATCCCCATATTAGGGTAAGATATCATTTCGAGGGGGGGGGGGTAAATACTTACCTTTTTAATTGCATTGTTTTTTTTTCTTTTATTCTTCATCTTTACTGCAACACAATTACAAGGATGTCAGTCTAAAAGATATTTGATTAATATATATATATGTAAAATATATATAAAGGAAGAGAACGTAACTGGAGAGAGATGGCTATAAAAAAGATAGATGAAGAGTGTTGAGTTAATGGATGAAGTAGATAGATAGATAGATAGATAGATAGATAGATAGATAGATAGATAGATAGATAGATAGATAGATAGATAGATAGATAGATAGATAGATAGATAGATAAGCTTCACAACCTTTAAAAGCCACATCATGAATTTGAAATGAGGTTACAAAGACAGTGTAACTGCATTTTATGCAAAAATATGTAAAGCTACTTTTGAATTGTTATTTTGAATTATATTTCAATTATACGCATATTAATTTTTCCATACAGAGTAATGTTTTAAAGGATCCATAAATAGTTTACTTCACACACACGCGCACACGCACACAAAATGGCATTTGTCTATTTAATTCCGTATATTTTAAAGAATTTTTTCGTATATTTTGTAATTTCCGGAGATTTCCAGGAGCTCCTGGTAAATCGACAGGAGGGCGCGAAAAATCTGTTTTAAGTTATATGGTTTAATTTAATAATTTATTCACCTAGAATTAGCGCTGGTTCTATAAAAGTGCGGGGCCCACTACGGTCGCATAAGTCGCAGTGGTCTAAGGTCGGACCTGCAAATGAGCGACCCGCTAAAATTCAAGTTTAGAAATAAATAGGCGCCTATGGAAAAACCCTTAATAATCTTTTGCGAGCCGCTCTATTTTTTTCTTATTAACAACTTTCCAAACTAGCTTCTTATGTACGAATATCGTTTTCTTTTTGTAATAAATAGTTTTCAAAGATTAATGGAATAATTAAAATTTATATAAAATATATATTTTTTCATTAAACTAAGAAAAAATAAGAAAATAAAGGTAACCTTGGAATAATGATATGGTCGCCCCATACACTTGGCCGCCTTCGTGCATTGCACACAATAGGTAGCGGCGGCCCTGTTAGTATGACAGAACTCACTTGGCAATGCATTTTTAAAAACAATTTGTAAATGTAAAAACATTAGCATAAATGTGTTACCAATATAGTAAATAGTCCTCCCCTTTAAAAAATAGCCTCCCGTGTTTACTATTAAGTTAATAGTGAATAGTTGTATACATATAATTTAAAAAAAAAACAACAAATACTTGAATAGTAGATTTAAAAAAAAAAAGGTTGCAGTTGCTTCAGATCTTTAAAAGGTCTAAAAAATCATGCTGTTGGATTTTCAAGATCTTTAACGAGATCTAAATGGGAAGGATGGATGGACGAAACGACACAAAACTAATATTCTTTAATACCCTTTCGGGGCCACTAAAAAGAATGTCACAGATAAAAATAACAATATCGTCGTTAAATCTATATTATTTGAAGCATCGAAGAAGCTAGGTAAATACAAGTGTAAGTCTAGAGTTATAGATGACATATCTTCATGTAGATGACATATCTTCATGTAGATGACATATCTTCATGTAGATGACATATCTTCATGTAGATGACATATCTTCATGTACATATATTGTAAATGTTTAAAATGATGTAAGCACAATAGTAATACATTTAATTGTACACATTGCTGAATGTGCTTGTTTATTGTTGTTTGCACAATTTAAACAATCACAATTAACGTCTTTGTAGAAAGAAAAAATAAAGTAAATGAAAACTTACCAAATAAATGTGTTTAACTAGTTAGTGTACCTAAATATATTATAGACATTTATGTTTAGTTTGCAATAAACTTCAGCGGAAATTCTCTGGTATTATATAAAAGTTTCTATCAATGGTCTCTGAGCTCTCTCCCATTCTTTTTCATTGCTTTTTGAAAAGTCTCCTTGGAAGCAATCTAATAGATTATTATCAAGGCTTTCCGGCATTATATTCATTGACTAGTGGTTTTGTGCAAGTGTAATGATAAAAATGTTTTTCAAATAATCAATATCGAATTGACCTTGAACTGTTTACAGTAAAAAGAATATTTGTAGTAAGCAAAAGATTATCAAGCTAGAACTAAAATCAAGATTCAAAGCTTCAAGTAGTCTGATATTTATTCAATCTTTTTTCACACACAAAAAAGTTTGTTCTGTTAATAACAAACAATAAAAAGCTTTGGATCAAATAAACGGGCGTAGCGTGTGCGTACTGCTAGTATTTTTATAACTGCAATGATAAATGTATATACATGTATATATATATATATATATATATATATATATATATATAGACCAATATATATATATATATATATATATATATATATATATATATATATATATATATGTATATATATATATATATATATATATATATATATATATATATATATAAAGTCTTAAAATAAGTACATTTTTGTTCACTCTCTCATGTGCTGAATAAATGTAACTTAACTAAATCGTAGACCAAAATCTCAGAACGTAAATATAGACAAAGCATTACACAATACTGTTATTACCATGCACATAGACATTCAAGTTAATGAAGGAGGTGTGCTGAGCCCGTACCCGGTTAAAGACAAGACTCTGAAGGAATGTTGACATTGAGAAGACAAAAGAGTTCAAGTCTAGGGCTTATTAGAAAGCCGTGATAAAGGAAAATATAGTTATTATGTGTCTTTGTTTTCCTGTGAATAAAATATCCTCGTTAGGTTACTTTCCTGGGGTTAATTATAATTCACATCTTAATGTGATATTTCTAATTAGAACATTTTCTGTTCATTTCAAAGATCTGATGAATATGTACCACTTAGCCAATGTTAGTCATTTTTTGTACAGTACTTAGTAATCTAGTATCATTCATTTTTGCGTATTTTATTTAGTAGGGAAGTATAATTATTATTTTTAGTGGCCCTCTAAATAAGATAAAAAAACAGCTATTAGTTTTGTGTTGTTGTTGTTTTTTGTCCCTCTGTCAGTCTGTCTAGCCGTCCATCATTTTAGTTCACAGAAACAAGAAAATATATTGAAATTATATTGAAAATCCGATAGCATAAATTACATCTTATAAAGTTTTGGTACAATTAAAAAAAATAAACTTTTCATCATAGGCTACGTATAAGGTGTGAGAGAGTTGAAATTCTGATTTAAGCAGAACTATGTACTTTTTAATCTTCTCCCAGACAACTCCTCCCCTTATTGATCCACGCACAAAATAAAAAAATAAAGAAAAGAGCATTGCTATAGCATGAGTGTTGCTCTGGCTAAAGAAGAGTACACTTCTCTTTCAACCAAGTCAGTCTAGCTAAGTTGACATTGGCCTACTTTTATTGTACAACTTCTAGGAATATGACCTTCACCTATCAGCAGAAGACCAATTAAACTGAATCCCATTTTGGTTTCGATTTCATTTCACATTCAAAGCATTGAAATGCTTCACTGAAGCGTAGACAAATAAAAGATACGCCTCATTGCAGTCTGCTTATCAAAAGAAAGATAGTCCACCTTGGGGTAAATTTGGTATGCCTTTCGTTCTATGTCACCTTTTTTTTATTGATACGGTATAGTTTAATTCTTTAAGAACAACTGAAAAGATTAAACATTAAATATTTTACTGTTGTAAGATGGCAGGATTTTTTTTTAATAAAAAATATTTAGGAATGAAACGATAAAAGAGTAAATTACAAGATTACAAATAGAGTTTATGTATTCACACAAACTAACAGGCGGCCCCGTTGAGTTAACACATCGACAAGGAAATTTCAAGCAATGACATTTGTTTTGTTTTGTCTTAAGTAATTCGATTTAGAAAAAAAAAAAAGGACAACTTGTCAACAATAATAATACTTTTGTAACTTTTTAGAATAGGCATTTCACAACGATTTACCTTGAGATACTAAGTTTTATTCCACTAAAAGTTTATATGTAACGAAAAGCAATTAATTTTAAAAGCTTTTAGGAATCAGGATTTTCTGACAGGGAGAGAACAAACTGTAATAATAAATGGCTCTAAATAAACACCAATACCAGTAAACTCAGGTATAAATAAAGGAACAGTCTTAGGTCCACTATTATTTTTCAAATTACTTAGATGATTTATATATTTATTAAAACATAGACTAAAAACGAAAATACTTATGAGTTATAATAATAGGACTTGTCTTCGATTCTGAATAGTAGTAAGAAACGCAGTATTTCCCGCTGTTAGCTAAATACTTTGCCACATCCATTCCTTGCCAGGCATAAACATTGTCCGCAAGTGGTCGATTTAGATTCTCTTTTCGCCGTCTGCGTCTGTCCTCGGCAACGGATTTTGTTTTGGTCTCAAATGTGTATCCTACGGTCTTTGTGAGTGACATCAAGCTCTTGTTATGAGGACACATGCAACCAGGTGCTCTCTTCTGTGTCAGCAAGTTCAAAGCGTTTCCGTGGGGCACCTTTGTTACCACCTTTTAGCTCACGAAAAGACTGCCTTTGGCATACTTTCGTCTCCATGCGGGATACGTGTTCTGGATTCCCCCACCGGACAGTGTAAACCAAAACAAAGAATATTAGCATATGAACCACGAACTAAATGGAATACGAATACCGAAGATAAGATCGAACTAAATCATTGATTAAACAACAATTGATCAAAACAAACAATGTGATCAAAACAAACAATATCATATATAATATGATAATTGTAAAGTAACAAGATATTTTCATAGATATCCACTTCACGGTGGTGAACGGGACATTTATAATTGTTCAAATAACAATAACACACAGTCACAGTAAAGATACCTTCGATGAAGTCCAGTAGGGAATCGGCGCCGGAGGCGCCATTATCCCGTTGATGGTTAGAAAGGCTTTTATCCAACCACCAGGCCTGGACATGGGGTTCTTCACCCCTGTCCTGTCTGAGGGCACCCAACGGTAGGCGGCCATATTGGTTGACTGACTGGTAAAACCGGGCCGTGCCGTGTACACAGCGCGCCGTAACCGGTCCTGGCCCACTCGCTATAAGTGGCCGGTAACAGCGCTAACTGCGGGGAGCTTGTCTCATATTCCTATACTGTAACCGCCACTATTCCGTGTAAGGGCCGCCACTCCAGCCACGGGTCTCTGATGACGGCCCCCTTTGTGGAACGGCGTGGCGGACTTTTTGGACTGGGTTGCAGGTTACTTGTTCCATCCCCACCCCGAGTGAGATAAAAAAAAACAAAAGCTCACCCAGGGAGACCTGCTAGAAGGCCTGGTTCGCTACTCGTACTTTGCCTGTCCAGATCCACCTCTGGATGTTTCCACCGGAGGGCCACGCTGAGGCGACGGGTAGCTGGAAATCCTCCGGCAGTAAAGATACCAGAAATTATCACGGTTCTTCTTCGTGTGTTTGAAGGTGCTAATTCGTTAATAGTGCTCTTGCTGATCTTGGTGCTGAGATGTGCTTAAGTTATTAAAACAAGATTTTGTGACTTGCCGGGGATTCTATAGATCTCTAGATCGAAATACTGTCTTAGAGATTCAATAAATGAAGATCCTTTTTAAATCAAATACAAAACTTTAATTCAATAACTAGGAATCACTGTATATACAAAATGTACTGATATAATATTGTATCAGATGAATGACTTTTTTCATAGTACAATAATAGAAATATTCAAGTTTACTACAATGTTTTTCTCTACTAATTCTAACTCAAAACTAAAGTACGTCCTATCTCTACCAGATTTACATTTAGACTCAGGTTTATTTCAAATTTATATGTGACTATTTCAAAGTGAAACGTGACATACACCTTCCACACGCACACTCCATCTCGGCGCCCTACAGAATATCAACTTAATACACCTCCAACAACCTTACGACTCCAAGGGCGGAAAGGCGACACTCTTCCCCATAGCCCAAAGCCTAACTCCCTGAAACGAATACAAAACGTAGATCTAGCGATGCCGATACAACAAAGAAATTTTCATTAGCGACACCCGTACCGAAAGATTAGCCTACTTAATAAAGCTATGTACTAACGTACTGTTAAAACGGGGAAACAGAAAACAAGCTAACCAACTAACAACAGAAGCTCTCTCCACCGCGTAAAACTAAGGATAACGTAAGCATACAAATACACAATATTCTAGACAACAAAACGTGCCTAATACAAAATACTTCCTATACACGAAAACGCAAATATTAAACACAAAAAGAAAACTTCACGCACGCACGACAACATGCCCTGCCCAGCGAATCTTTAGGTCCATATGCTGTTAATACTGGCGTTCTCAAGACATATCTGTTTGTAAAGCAGTCTTGTCACCGTATATATATGATGGAGCGCAAGCATCTTTGATGAAAGCGCTCAAGTAGTCCTAGTTGCTTTATGTATATTACCCATCAGGTGGGGAGGGGTTGGCAGAATTTAAGTCATTTAAGCCCTAAATAGGCTTGGCTACGCTCAAATAATTTTAGTGTGTATATCTTTTTTCTTTATATTGAAGAGGTATTTTTAGCATCAAACCCCCCTGAAAGGAGTTTAAACTCAAAACCCCTTTTAAGAACGCTTATAGCATTTTGAGTGCGTAGTTTGTTTTTTTTTTTTGTTTTGTTTTATAGAAGAGGGGATTTAACTGCAATAAAACCCTGGTAGGGGGTTTTAAACTAAAAACCCACTGGAAGGGGTTTAAAACTCAAAACCCCCAGGTAAGGGGTTTTAAACTCAAAACCCCCTGGTAGGGGATTTAAACTCAATAACCATTGGCTGTGCTGGGGCAAGTTATGGTTTAGTATTAAAATCTCACCTATCAGTCAGTCATAATCAGTCATTTAATTCCGATCCCCCCCCCTGCGGGGGGGATTTCATTTCGGGGGGGGGGGGGTTGAACCCCCAAACCTTTCCCCCCCCCCTGGTTACGCCCATGTTACCCATATCTCAAATCCATATAGAAGGATTGAGAGAACCACCGCATGGTAGACAGGTGGAACGATTTATTCCGTCATCTCTCGCCTGAAGGCGTTCAAAATCGCTTCTGGCCCTACCCAGACGATATCAACTTCCCTTGAAAGCGAGGATACATTTGATACTATATTACCTAGATATGTGAAGTGGTTTACAATGTCAAGGTGATCTTTAGGACTGAATAGGTTTATTGGGTGACTTCTGAAACATGACTACTGTGTTCCCAAGGCTTATAGATACACCGAAAGAGGTGTCAGCGTATGCTAATTCGTTGACCGCGTTCTGGAGATCATGTTCATTGTGAGCTAGCAAAGCGCAATTCTCGACATAGAGAAGCTTCTCTATGACTATAATCTTTGTTTTTGTATGGGATAGTAGACGTCAAAGATTGAACACATTGCCGTCCGAACGAAACCTAATGCAGATGCTTTCGTGTAATCGCTACCTAGTTTGACCCAGCATTACGCCAAAAAAGATAGTGAATAGAGTAGGAGCAAGTAGACAGATTTGCTTCAAGCCATTTTCTTTGGGAAGGGATCAGACAAGTCACCATTGTGTCTGATCTGGCCTTTTTTGTCCCACTAAAGCTGCTTGAGAATGGATAGGAACTTAGGTGGGCATCCTGGACTTGCTAAAATTGTCCAAAAATCTTTGCGACTGACGGTGTCGAAAGACTTGTTTAAATCCACATACGCAACGTATAGGTTTAGGTTCAGCTCTTTGCATTTTTCTTGTATTTTTCGCATAACAAATATCATGTCAGGTGCATTTCTACAGAGTGAGTTAGTCTGTCGAGCAAGACCTAGGTGTTATAATAAATGGAAAACTGCCATGGAATTTCTATATAGATAAAACAATTAAAAATCAAATAAAGCTTTAGGGATTAAAAGAATTTACTACAAATGAAATAATAACATTAAACTAAAATGTTACTTATCTTTAGATAGGCCAATACTAAAATATGCACCCTCTCTTTAAGACCTTTCTCAAAACAAGAAAACATTAAACACTAGATTTGAGTAGAGTAACACCTTTAGTTAAATCTCTCAATTTAGAGAAACTTTAGGATAGAAAACTCAAAAGTAGCAATCTATAATATAAAGCATAAAGTAATGCGAATGTATGTATGTATGTATGTATGTATGTATGTATGTATGTATGTATGTATGTATGTATGTATGTATGTATATATGTATGTATGTATGTATGTATATCTGAACGTATGAATGAAGGTATGTCCCGAATATATACTAAAACCATTTGACCAATCTTGATAAAACATAAATATTCCTTAGTTACTAACTGGAACAGTAACGTATGCAAAGTAGCCCTAAAAAATAATAAGACCCTCGAACAAATTCCCACTTCTATGAAAACATTATTAATTATGGATCTAGGTCATATAGCCGTGTATACAAGAGAAAAGACCGAAAGGATCTAGATTGAATTTTAAGAACTACACTTTGCAAACAGGGTTTTTATTTTGACACATGAAAATACAAAATATCTTATCTTCTTATCTTATATGATACAAATGTTACTTCAAAAAAGGAGATGATTACGTCCTACGCGTCATTCATTTAATCGTGCAATTAACCAATGACTTAAATTCTGCCAAGTCACTGGTTTTCCTGGCTAGCTCAGGCAACCCATTCCATGCTCTAATAGCACTAGGGAAAAAGGAGTATTTGTCCTAGCATATTGAACGAGGAATGTGCCTTTATCTTTGTGTCAAATAGAGTATTTTATTAAATTTTGTTTTTATATTTCAAGATTATGATTTAGTGTTTTATGTACAATTGCTACTTCACTTTTAAGTTTTCTATCCTGAAAGCTTTTTTAAATTTATTGATTTTTTTTTTAAATATAAATATTCTGCTCTATTTTGTTTCTGTTCCAGTTTTTTAATGTTTCTTAAGTTGAGGGGTCCCAGATAGAGGGTGCATTATTGGCCTAACCAAGGTTAAATAACAGTTTAGTTTTGTGTTTTTATTTGATTTATACAAATTTCTTTTAATAAATTCTAATACTTTGTTTGATTTTTTGATAGATTCGTCATTATGAGCATTCCATGACAGTTTGTCCTTTATCATAACACCTAGGTATTTTGAGTTTTTTAACCTGAGTTACTGGTTTACCATGAATAAGATAAGAGGAATTAATTTGTTTAAGTTTTTTTTTGTTACTATTAATTACTGTCCTTTTCTAGGTTGAAAGACATTTTTAAATTCAATTCCCATTTCTGTAATTCATCTACTTTTCTTTGTAAAATTTCTGTATCTTGTGTTGTTTTTATTTTTCTATATATTATGCAATCGTATGCAAAAAATCTTTGATCCACTGATGCAATAGACCATTAATGTTTATATATTTTATTTTTTTAAGCAAACTATGGTGGAGAATTTGGTCAAAAGCCTCGAAAAAAATCTAGTCCCTTCCTTTTTTTTATTTAATAAAATTAAACTTTCAATTTAAAACATTTTTTTTATAAAATCTTTCGCTAATGCTGCAAAATGTGACTTTAGCCGCGTTGACATACAATATAATAGTTCCATTTATGTGTCGCGTTTATCGAACATGATCCGAGTATACACACTACGACTGGACAGGCAAGAAGGGCTCTATAAAAGGGATTTTAAATATATTAACACACAATAATTAATAAGCTAATTAAGCCCTTGAACTCTCTTTTACAATATATAGTTTTACATCTATTATAATTGTATCTAGACCCTAAATCTAGAAAAATAGTTCGTCCATCGTGGTTCGATGATGACCATTTTGTCATCCAGGGGGCTGAGGGCTTTGCACTGGGGTTTTATGCCTCCTCATGTTGCTGGTGAGACCTATGTGAGCCCGGAATGTTCGGCTGCACACTGGGCAGGTTATTCCAGCTAGAGCTAGTGTCGTTTGTCTTGCTTTTCTTTTCTGGCGTTTTTCTTCTGCCTGCGTTGTTCGTTTTTCCTCAGCAACGTGTGCGCCAGTTTTCACAGCGTGACGCCATGATGCTCTGTCGTGTGCCTCTGTCTCCCATGTGCCAGGGTCTATGCTGAACGCCTTCAGAGAAGCTTTGAGGGTGTCCCTGAAGCGCTTTCTTTGCCCACCTTGCGAGCGCTTTCCTTTGCTTAGTTGGCCATACAAGAGTCGTTTTGGGATGCTCTTGAGAAGTCACTGGCGATGCTCTGCAGATCGTTTTCAGAGCAGGCATTTAGGGCACAGTCATCAGCAAATAGCAAGTCTCTGATTACTGCTGCATTTATTTTTGATTTTGCTTTAAGCCGCCTCGGGTTGAATAGGCCACAATCAAATCTGTATGATATATTTATCCCGTTGTTTTATCTATTTGTGAATGCATCTGTCAGCATAGCGGAGAACATGATACTGAACAGTGTAGGTGCGAGGACACAGCCTTGTTTTACCCCGTTTGATACTTCGAAGGGCTCTGATGGTTCTCCACTTTCTTGGACACGAGCCTTCATGCCATCATGAAATAGTCTCACTATGGTTATGAATTTTTGTGGACAGCCATACTTTGACATGATCTTCCAGAGTCCTTCTCTGCTAACAGTGTCGAATGCCTTTGTTAGGTCGACATATATTGAGAACAGGTCAGCATTTTGTTCTTGGCATTTTTCCTGGAGCTGCATTGCCGCAAAGATCATGACAATGGTTCCACGCTCTTTTCTGAAGCCGCACTGGCTTTCTGGTAGTAGACCATATTCTATGTGTTGCATAAGCCGATTTAGAAGGATGCGTGCAAGGATTGGGGTTGTTCAGACACAATTTGTGGAGCTTGTGCTTTTCGTCTAATAGTTTTCTGATCTCAATACTGTTTTCATCAAACCAGTCCTGATGCTTTCTCTCCATAGGACCGAGTATGTTTAATGCTGTGCTATAGATAGCTTCTTTGAAGCATTCCCAGCTTTTATCTACATTTGATTCAGTTAGAACGGTGGACTTAAGGCAGTTCTCTATTGCATCTGCAAGCGACTTTTCAGTTTTGTCATCTGCTAAGCTGGCCGTGTTTAGCCTTTTTAGGGGTTTTGATTTTTGCGGACGTCTCTTTGGTTGGATACGAATGTTTAGTTTTGTGATGATGAGGCGGTGGTCTGTTCCACACTCTGCACCACAGCAAGATTTGGTGACACGAATGTCCAGACGGTCAGATTGTCTGGTGATGACGTAATCTATGAGGTGCCAGTGTCTTGAGCGGGGATGCTTCCAGGAAGTTCGCTTTCTCATTGGGAGACTGAATATTGTGTTCGATATGAGCAGCTTGTGTTCAGCACAGGTCTGGAGTAGTAATAATCCGTTGCTGTTGCATTGACCTATCCCAAATTTGCCTAAGACACCTTTCCAGATGTGATGATCAGAGCCGACTCTTGCGTTGAAGTCACCGAGAATGAGTAGCTTTTCTGTTTTTGGAATATTAAGCAAGGTGGAGTTTAGTTCTTCGTAAAACTTTGCTATGACATCATCTGGGTTAGTCATGGTGGGTGCGTAACAGCTAACAATGGAAATATGTTTCTTTCCGTTTTGTAAAGGCATCTTTAGGGTCATGAGCCTATCACTTATTCCTTTGGGAGGCCCGACTAGTTTAGATACTATTGATGTTTTTATAGCAAAGCCAACTCCAGATTCACGTCGTACTTCAGTGCTTCTACCGCTCCAGAAGAAAGTATATCAGCTCCTCTTTCGCAGAGTTCACCTTCATCTGCAAGCCGAGTCTCACTTAGTGCTGCTATGTCTATGTTGTATCTGTGGAGCTCCCTGGCTACTAGTGCAGTTCTTCTTTGTGGTCTATCAGATGTGTCGTTGTCAAGTAGTGTGCGCACATTCCATGCGCCTATGGTAAGAGGAACTATCCTCGTCTTTTTCTAGAAATAAATATATATAGGCCTACAATCAAATAATTTTATTTAAAAAAAATGGATTTAGGTCGATTAGACACAAAGATAAAGAAACATTCGCTGTTGCATATACTGTAGACCAAATTTATAGCAATGCTCATTGTTCCTTAACGCTATTATAGCATTGAATGTATTGACTAAATTAGTCAAAAAAACAACAATGACATGCCAGAATTTAATTCATTGGTTAACACGTATTGACCTAGAAACATCTTTTTCACGCAACGTCTGTATTTCAAAGAATAATATAATATGATCAGAATTAGCATAAGTAATACTTTATTTACTTTACATCATGCTGATCGCGTCCGATTCGATTTTAATGGGATACTTCTATACACTTATTTTCACCTATTAGGTTTATAGAAGTTAAGCCATTGCCTTAACAATTTATAGATTTATTTCAAATTATTACAATATTTATTTCTAAATCTAGATCTAGATCTACGCTCTATTTCGTACAATACAGACTGTGGTCAAGTATGTAATGATGGTATGTAAAGATAGCGCGTTATAAAAATAGTTCTTTTGTATACTTACAATTAAAGCTAAGTACGTATAAAATATATTTTTAATGAAACATTTAAATCAGTGTTTCATTCATTGAGTTAGTTAATAAATTAAACATATATTTTATTATTCATTGATACTTGTTCAATTGTGACCTTAGATGCAAATTATTTTGTGCAAATCTATGAATGAAATATAGTAATTAATGAATTTAAAAACAATTTAAAACTTACCTCCCCTAAAGTTTGTTTTTAAAAGTGGTGTTTTATTTCATCGACAAAATCTGACTGAATAGTTAATTAAAAAAAAATACATTTTGTATTTCGGTACTATACAGTGTAGAAATTATGGAATTATTTCATTGGCAAATATTGCATTAATATTTTATTGCACGCGGGGGGGGGAGGTAGTTAGTTGAAGAAAGGTCAAACGGGATGAGTTCTTGCGCTTTAATACACCTGGTCAAGCTGGTCAAAGGATGAAAAATATAAAATTCTAACAGAAAAACTTTCTCTCCAACGTTTTAAAGCGCAAATGAAATTTTATATGCAAGACTTTACGGAACGTCACAGTTCCTTTATTTAAAACAATATACATTAGAACACCAAACACAATAGAGTATTAATGCATTATTTGCTATTGAAATAATTCCATAATTTCTACAATGCATAGTACCGAAGTACATAATTTCTCGAGCTGAGCAACGAGGTTGATATTTGTACTATCCCCTCTCGGGCAGGACACATCGGTCCATAAAAAGAAAAACATTGCTCAACAATAGAGCCAGGTAGTAACATCTTCTCGTCCAAGCAGTTACTAGGGAAAAATTAATTTTCCAAATTGCCACCTTAGTTAACTCCTGACCTGAACACAAGTTTAGATAGGGCCCCATTTGTGAGCTTAATAAAATTCAAGGTTCAATTCTACTGGACGCGGGTAAAATTTAGAAGTTTTAATTTCATTGGGTCAAGCATGAATGTTAATTTAAAATAAAATTCAAAATACCCCCAATCCATTAGATCCGACACTAGTGGCTATGCTAATAAGTTTAAGGCCCAATCTATATAAGAGTGTACTGAAACTTTAACAGACGCTCCCCCCGCCAGACAGATCTCTTCATTTATTAGGCATGGCTAAAGCTTAGGCGCCTGTTGTGCAATATTAGGCACACTAGACGGGCAGTCTTTATAACCACTAGATCTGCACCGTCTGCACCTGTTAGACCTTTAGCATCAACGGGGTCTGCAGCGTCACCAAACCTGAGCCGAAATACCAGAACTACCCCTTCTATGTCAGCGAGAGGGAATCTCTGTGGTGCCCCCTACCAATCGCCCTCGGCCAGTGCCCAGTGAATTGCTCAGTTTTCAACACCTACTGCCCAGTGTCAACTGCCCAGTACCCGGCTTCAGCTGTTTGCTGCCCACAGTCGACAACCTAGAAAATATCCTTCCCACCTTTCGCTGAAGTCGATAAACTTCTACGAATCAACATCCTCTCTCTAAAAGTGAAAGAAGATCAGTCCCGAGACCATCCTGCATCTATTATACGGACGAGTCCAGCGGCCAACCAACCAGCAGTGAAAGATAAGAAATAAAAATAGAAACACTTATTCACACCTCTATATGCAATCTGTGATGAGATCAATCCATTAAACTGACATTGTCAACCCAATACCCAAACTATTTTCTTTTATTAAATCATTCATATGTTAAATATATATTTGGTTTATGTTGTTTTATGTGAGAGGGAAAAAACTCAAAATTACTTCCCCTAGAGTAAACGAACCAAATTAGTTTAAAATATTAAAAAACCTCGCCACAGGAACGTCACTAAAAGCATTTATAAATCGTGTCTCAAAGTTAAATATGATTCTTGAACATACTTTTAAGAGAGAGAGAGAGAGAGAGAAAGAGAGAGCTTATTTGTTTAAGGGTTTGAAAGACATTGCCCAAATTATACTTAAAATTTTTTGATCCACCCAGTAACCAAGGCTTCCCAGCTTCAATCCATTTAAACATTTCTATACATCTTAAGCAGTTGACAGTGTCTTCAAATGTTGTAGATTATAAAATAGATTTCCGTTGTCTAACTATCTACTCAAATTGCAACATTTCTTTCTATTTATTAAGATACAAAAATGAGATTTAAATATGAAAAATATTAAAATAAGTAAAAATATTAAAACATAAAACTATCATTGATATACTGCTTTTATTTCTAATTTAAAACCAAATTTAAAATGCAATTATTTAATACTATACAATTGTATACCGTATACCGTTATAATTACCGTTATATATATATATATATATATATATATATATATATATATATATATATATATATTAGCTGGATATGGGATATCTGGTACATTGTAACGAAGGTTTTTAATTTTACTTCTTGGAACTAAAAGGTGAAGGTCAAATTGTAAGAAGTCGATTAATATGAAATACTTTGGCTCATTTTACAAAATATGTTTAAAATCTCCAATGACTTCTTAAAGACACTGAAAGTTATTTGCAAAGTCGATAATATATTCTTTACAAATGAGAGACACAGAAAGAACTGGGACACATTTTCCAGAATATGGTTCAAATTTCAAATCACTATGGGCTTTTTAAAGACCCTGAAAGTTAAGTGTACAACTGATAATATATTCTTTACAACTGATAGGCACAGTTTCTAAAAACGAAATGGCTGACGTATTTTTCTTTCTGAGAGTTTTCAAAAAAGTTTTTTTTATTGAATGGGAATAGTGAAAACATGTTTTTAGTCTTTCCATAGAATGTAAAATCTGAATCAATTCAATGTAACAGTTTGTTTTTTACAGTCACAAAATCTATACCACCAGACAGCCTAGTTTAATCAATAATGTTTGCTCAGTGGAACCACGTGAGACCCTGTCCTCGATTCTTTTCTTGTCCTTCTTCAAAAGCTTAAAGGAGAGGCGTTAGATTGCACGATGAAAGAGCTTGGAAAAATGGGGACTAAAAGAAATTAAATTGGGGCTGGGGGAGTATTTATGCGTGCCTTTTTATTTATCGGGCAGTATACATGTATACATAGACGTCTATTGATAAGACTGTTTAAGAGTGTCTATGTGTTTTTTCCGTGTGAATGTTGTTCGTATGTGCATGTTATTGTTACACTGAGGTTGTCATATGTAGTCAAACTGAATTTGTTTTTTATCAATATGTTATTTTATCTTATCTTATTTTTAAAATACATAACACAAGTATCAGGATGTCAATAAAACATTTATATTTGAAACAAATTCTTAACATTTCTTCTTAGTTACGATAAATGAACTAAAGGATTATAACTATGTGTATTAATGAAAGCAAGTTTATTTTAATTACAAAATGGTTAGTAGAAATAGCAAAATTGCATCCATGACATAAAATAAATAATAAAATAAAATCTCTTTAAATTTAAGATAAGATATACATTGATTCAGGGATACATGTTATTTATGTTCGTTTTAATTAAAATTGTGTATTTTGTTCAAAACCTCAACATAATTTTTTAATGTCTTGTCAAACTTTAGACTTGTTAATACGTACATTATAAAATTGAATCAACAGTTCACTGCATAAAGAATTTCAACGGATAAAAGTATCAATTTATGTCTCTTGTTTCAGAAGGTACAAGAAAAAATCTTATTAAAATGTCAACAAACACAAACTTATTTTTATACATCTTCTATCATTTCTTTTCTTGGGTCTTGCATTTTCTAACACAATTGTTTTACTTACTGCTGACGTCTTGATCACAGTTATGTTCATTATTGAAAAAAACTATAACAATAATTGTAGCAATAACCATAGAGTACAAGTTGACAAATGTACATAAATAAAAATCCATCTAAAATTCAGTTATTATAAAAATAATTATTCTCCTATATTCAGTTTCATTGTCTACAGTATAAATATGTAAATAAACAAGGCCGTACAGAGGCACTTGTATTAGAAACATAATTACCGTTATAACAAATGCACATAATGTTATTCTATAACATCTTATTATTCTAGAAACATGAAAATGAAAACAGGCATCAATCATTCCTTCAACGGATACAAAAGTTACAAAATATGTGTTTGAATATAAAGCCGAGACCTTAACGTTATTAAAAATAAATACAAAGTAAGATAGTATTGTAACTGACAAATGTTTATTTAAATAGAAAACAATTTTAGACATTCGAAAAGCAACAGTCAAAATAGAAAACATGAAATCTGATATTGCGAGGTAGAGAAGAAGTAAACTGGTTGTATCCATCATCCCTTGCTGAGACAAAACAGAAATATTGAGAACGTTTCCAATGAAACTTACCCAAGCTAGAAATTGGACTGGAACACAATATGTCTAATGCAGTATAAACATTATCACTCACATCTAGTAAATAGTCTGAGTTGATATTAGAGAGTTCTTCATCTGTTGATTCATTCATATTGTAAATATCTAATGAAGAAGTTTTGCTAAAATATATGAACACAGGAGTATAGAATCCTTTTTATTCAACTGACATAATGTAAAGTGGTTATTACTAATTAAATTAACTAAAAAATCAGCGAATAAAAAACAAGCGAAAAAAAAAAACAAAAAAAAAACGATTACAATCTTCTAGTAGAGAACCTAAATGCTCACATAACTAAACTATAGTTGTATCACATAGTGCTGGATATTGGCTACTTATGTTTGCTATCTATCAGTGTCAATAATCCTAGCATTAAATGTTTAAATTTAGGTCAATTAATGAACGACATTCAGGCTTTAATATTTCGTAAGGCCCAGTTTGGGTAAAGATACGGATAATAAGTGAAAATTTAGAATTTGTATTAGGAAATAAATTCATCTTTGCATTTTAATTCATTCTTGACTACGCACAGAAGTACTACACTAGCCTTGCGTGTAGCGAAATTATGCAGTATATCATAAGAATTTTTTTTCCTACATAGATCACGCTCAATAGCAAGAATTACCAAATGTTTCAATCTATCTACGAGAATTGTTGACCTCAAGAAATTCTTCAAAAACGTTTGAGGCGCCAAATGCTTCTATCACCAGAATCCATATTTAAGGATATTAGATAATGCAGTTTTTTTTATTGCGCATAGGATCGGCGTTTTCAATATTGAATAATAATAATTTCTGGAGATTTACAGCACTTTTTCGTGTATTTTTTGCAATTTTAGAAGATTTCCAGATGCTCGTGGTAAATAAGGAGGCCGCAAGAAATCTTTTATAATTTATAATATGGTTTAATTAAATAATTTATGTATCCAGAATTAGCGCGGGTCCAATGAAAGTGCGAGCCTCACTGCAGTTGCATGGGCTGCAGTGGCAAAATAGCGCGTATCATATGTCTTGAGTTAACTAGTTGATCAGTAATAGGCCTTGAGATCTAAATATAGAAGACGGTGCGCTATTTTATTCTGGACACTAATTTATTAAACTGTATACCAAACTAACCGAAATAATATAGTCTGATCAAGATATTATCTTCTAGTTATCTGGCTAAATTAAAAATTATTTATTTTTTAAACTTTAAAAAAATATAATGGTCAATCTAGACATTTCTAAGAGTGGCCAACAAGGTAGTAATTCTTTACTAACGATACAATCAACTTTTAAGTTTGTATAAAAATTGTTGAAGCCGTTTTTGAGATCCGTGTACATGTTTTTCATAGACGTTTAGACGAAACTGTAAGCAAAACCTATCTGAACACATACATTTTAAATGGTTTCTGATGATAAATATATACAACCGCTTATACAAAGGTCTGAGGATAGTTATGCCGCAAAGTGTACATTCATATATCTTAAAGCTGAAACAAAAGTGAAAGCAGAAGAAACAGGAGACTAATCAAAATTGTGCTCTACAGTAAAAAACAGGCAATTCGTGTTTTAGTTAAATTATAATATTGTTAAACGATGCCACTTTTAGATATTTATACGTTATTAGTCGTCAAATTTACGTTTTCTTTCAATGGTGACTCGACAAGGAGTTAATAGCTTTAATGGGTTACTAGATCTTAAACGTTTAATCTTTTTTCTAGATAAAATAAAATCATTTACACATAAAATGTTGAAAGATCTAGATCTAGATTTATATATTACTTACAAAATATGACCAGCGTGTCTTAGTTTGGGTATTACTGATTTGGTACTTAATCTAGCTCCCTCATTGTGGGTAATTGGTTAATAGCGTTAGGTACTGAGATATAGACTATGCTGATTGCATAGAATTCTGAGTAATGTTGAAGTTATGTTGAAGCTGCAGTATGCAACATAAACAGCCTACGAAATGTAGGTTTTCTCATTTGTTACGAAATTTATTACTTTTTTTTTTAATTAGATTTTTTTATCCTTTTAAAACGGTATTATTCCAGTAAGGTGACTATGTAGATTGGCAATAAATGTGTTAAAATTTATCTAAGGCTTTATTACTCGGCAGGGTAAAATTTCTTCCAAAACCAGAGAGTCCATGAAGGTGTGCTAAGAAGAAAAATATAATGTTTTAATAACTGTAATTAATTCCAAAAATAGTCCTGACAGCGAGTGATTAGTAGACTATACAAAATGTTTTAGTAAATGCAATTGTTTCTAAAAGATGTCTTTATACATTTTTGACTTTTCTGTTGTCGGTATCCAATTCATGCGTGTGGTAACCTTTTTTTGCTTTTTGAGTGGCTCCAAGTATAGTTGCCTTTTGTTGTTGTTTGTTCAAAACATACTTCAATTAGTTTGTCATTTTAACTGTTTGTTGTTGATTTAATTACAACTGTCAGGTTTAGGATTTATTTGGGTTGTTAACTAGCTGTATGCTATTAAGGTCCCGGGGTTCAACCTGACAAGAACATCACTCACACACAGTCGTACATACAGTAAACAACTAGGTGAATAGTTTAAATAACAACAAAAATAAATGAATTTTAATTGTATGAAACATATATGTGTATGTAAAATGAGGATGATAAATAGACAATATATATATATTAGATATATATATATATATATATATATATATATATATTGTTATAAACCTGGTGGTGGCACAGATGGGGGTAGTGGTGTGTGTGTAGTCAGCCGACGCAAATCGCCCCAGGCCAGCGCTAGACGAGCGGTCAAGCGTGACGAGTTACGACTGTCAGCCGAGTCGAGGGTCAACAGGACAGTTCGGGAAGGATCGCCGACGTGAACAGAGCTCAGGAGCGTCACGAGAGTTATAGTCATCTGACCACCTAGAAACGTCGAGGGGCGTTCTGTCCGGTTCGAGAAGGCCAGTAGGGACCCTATATAAGAGCGGAGGTTGCGCAGTCAAGACGGTCGAGAAAAGGGGCTCAATACAGCAAGGTTCAGAAAGCGGGTTCACGACAGGAGTTCAGAACACGGTCGACTACAGCACAGTTCAACGGTGTGGTTCTGTACGGAGCATTACGACGGTTCAGTGCGGAGTACTATCAAGTACAGTTGAGACGAACGGCGTCTTGATCTTGGTCTGTGATCGAGTCCGACACAACGAGCCCAAGTATGTGAAGTAAGTCCCGAACTGTTGAACCCAGTGCAAGCCCGGAACGAGACGGAGAGGCTAGTGCAAGACTTGATACGGCGGAACGGTGTTATCGGAGAGATATTTGTTATCGCAGAGCAATTTTTACTGTTCTACGTGCTGCCAATTGTACAGTATTGGCTGTTATTTATGGACATTAAACCTTTACGTTATTTTGGAGCCCTGACTTGTCAAGTTCTTTAAGTTGGTGGTGTATGGTGCAGTTTGCAGAGAGCCTGGATAGTGAGATTCGTAACACTGGTGTCAGAAGTGGGATCGGATCGGAATCGGATTGGATCGGATCTACTATGGCTCGTCTGAAACTGCTGTACGAACTTGAATTTAGAGAACTGAAGGAAGAACTCCGTGATCGAGATCTGAAAACTAGCGGAAATAAAGAAACCTTACAAGCACGCCTCCGAGAATGTATAGTTGAAGAAGAGGGAGATCCAGACACGTATCTGTTTGAAGTCGCACCAGATTTTGGAGAGTTCATTCGGGCTATGAGTGTGACACTGAAGAAGTACACCGAGGAGTTCTGTAGAGAGATTAAAAAGATGGGTACCTCAGTGAAGGAAGTGACGAGCCCCGTGGTGAAAACGATGGACGTGGTGGAAGAAACCTTGTACGACCAAGGAGACTTGAAAGATGAAGGAGATTCACAATCGTTGGACATTGAACAATTACCCACCCAATGCTGTGAATCAATAAGCAGTAACAATGGCAATGCTGATGAAGGTGGTGCTGCCTGTGAATCCGAAAACAATGAGTACAGACTTGTGGAGCCGAAAGAGACAGATCAAGAGAACGCTGATTCTGCCTACAAGCCTGTTGCTGAGGGACGTTTACATGATGAAAGCTACCAGCGAGGCTTGGACTCTACAGACGTTCGTCCAGATGCTAAGATCAGCGAGAGAAGCCCTGGTGGTGATCATGGGAACCCATTGATACCTGATGAAGTCGTTGAGAGACAATTGCAAGTCGGAAGATACCAGCCAGATCGGCACCAAACAGACGTTGGTCAGGCTGCCAAGACTGGAGAGGAAAGTCCTGATGGTGGTGAAAAGAATCCAAGGAAGCTTGACGTTGAAGTTGATGGACATTTGCACGATGAAAGTCATCGACCAGGTCTGAAACCAACAAGTGATTGGCCCGTTACTGAGACGAGAGAGAGAGGTCCTGATGGTGGTGAAGAAAGCCGAATGGAGCCTGAAGCCGAAGACGAGAGACCTTTGCACGATGAGTGTTGCCAACCTGCCCCACGAGCATGCACTCCAGACAAGGCTGAAGATGATGACCTGTTCCACAATTCCCTGTCCTGTGGGTCTGAAGCCCATCCCAGTCCTTCTTCGCAAAGCCCTATGAAGCTACCTCTTTTGCCAACGATCTTGGTATCCCCAGCCCTTACATCCTATACCTCTCCATGTGTCAAGTGGCTGTCCTCAGTACCGACAGACAAGAGAGCGATGCAACCAAAACTTCACTGCAACAAGAGGACGATCAACTGGAGGAGAAGAAGAAGGCGACTTTTCCTGAGTGCAACATGGATGACGATGCGCTCACGACATCAATGCAACCAGATGAAGGCTAACTGGAGGAAAAGAAGAAAACGTTTACTAAATTCAACGTGGGTGGCGATGAAAGCACGCCGTCGAGGCAAACAGGTGAAGGCCAACTGGAGGAGAAGAAGGAAGCTGACTGCAACATGGATGGCTCCATCAAGCTCAAGAGGCAAGCCGACTGCCACTGATCGACCCCCGCCTGCAGCGATGAAACCTTACAGCCAATGTCATGATGTTGATTCTGTCCGGGACGGACAGATCTAAGGAGGGGGCAGTGTTATAAACCTGGTGGTGGCACAGATGGGGGTAGTGGTGTGTGTGTAGTCAGCCGACGCAAATCGCCCCAGGCCAGCGCTAGACGAGCGGTCAAGCGTGACGAGTTACGACTGTCAGCCGAGTCGAGGGTCAACAGGACAGTTCGGGAAGGATCGCCGACGTGAACAGAGCTCAGGAGCGTCACGAGAGTTATAGTCATCTGACCACCTAGAAACGTCGAGGGGCGTTCTGTCCGGTTCGAGAAGGCCAGTAGGGACCCTATATAAGAGCGGAGGTTGCGCAGTCAAGACGGTCGAGAAAAGGGGCTCAATACAGCAAGGTTCAGAAAGCGGGTTCACGACAGGAGTTCAGAACACGGTCGACTACAGCACAGTTCAACGGTGTGGTTCTGTACGGAGCATTACGACGGTTCAGTGCGGAGTACTATCAAGTACAGTTGAGACGAACGGCGTCTTGATCTTGGTCTGTGATCGAGTCCGACACAACGAGCCCAAGTATGTGAAGTAAGTCCCGAACTGTTGAACCCAGTGCAAGCCCGGAACGAGACGGAGAGGCTAGTGCAAGACTTGATACGGCGGAACGGTGTTATCGGAGAGATATTTGTTATCGCAGAGCAATTTTTACTGTTCTACGTGCTGCCAATTGTACAGTATTGGCTGTTATTTATGGACATTAAACCTTTACGTTATTTTGGAGCCCTGACTTGTCAAGTTCTTTAAGTTGGTGGTGTATGGTGCAGTTTGCAGAGAGCCTGGATAGTGAGATTCGTAACAATATATATATATATATATATATATATATATATAATAGGTATATATAAAGATATTATACAATAATTAATTTAATCACCTTTGCTACTGTTATCACTTGTCACCCTGGTTGTATGGTCCACCAGACTCTAACCGACGGGCGTCACAAAACTGCCAAACTCGGTAATAGTAAAGTTAGACCTCAGATAATCGCCAATTTGACAATGACACTGGCAAGCGACGCCCACAACTCCAACACTGGCACCCTATAAACGAAATAAACACAATATTCTCAACTTCTACACTAAAACTAGAAATAGTGACAACCTCATACAGCATACAATAATAGATATCACAAACGAATAACTCACCCTAAACAGGGGTCCCAAAAAATCCAACTGAATAACACAACACACCGTCCGTTACAACCAAACTCAGAGGGTGAACTGCCTCATGACAAAGAATGACCCATAGATGTCACCGGGCTTTGTGACGTAGCAAAACAAATCAAAACAAAAAAAATACATGACACTCTTGTCCCGTACACGTACTACCAGTAGAGGAAATAAAAAAAAACAGAGTTAGGAGAAAGAAATAGACACTTGTCTATACTACGCGACATCCCCCCTCCTCGACGAACTGGAAATTTTGAAAGAAATTCCAGTAATCAAAAATCCTTTCGAAGACAAAACTTTGTAGAAAAAACAAGGAAGAACAAAAAGATCATAAGTGCATCTATGTCACATTTCAACATGCAATAATGGAAGAAAAAAAATGATGGGGAGTCATCAATTAATGAACCAAGGAGACACAATACACGTCAAGATAAAGATCCAATAACAAAGGTAAGTTGGTTACCTTGACTTTAAAGGTGACCCATATCAACTTGTGCCAAGAACCAAGTTATATTACAAAATCATATTTACAAATACAACATTAATATAATATACCAAATTATATTCATGGTAAATAAATACACATTATATTCTTGAAATTAGTAGCATTTGCATAATATAAAACACAAATTCAAATGTTATAACACATAGAGACATAATATAAATGGCGGATGGAAGTCTATATCAATCTTAAACAAAGATCAGCCAGCAGATTGTTCTCTCCCTTTACGTGGGCAACGTCCAAGGAGTAGTCTTGTAGCACCAATGCCCATCTTGTGATACGTGCAATGGTAAAGTTTGTGCTCCTGAGATACGATAAGGCCTTGTGATCAGTCAGCAGGTGAAATCTTTTACCTGCTAAATACCTGTCCAGTTTCTTTACAGAATATACTATGGCTAATCCTTCCCGTTCAATAATAGAGTACTTCTGCTCCCGAGGCAACAATTTACGGCTTACGTACTTTATGGGATGTAACATGCCTTTGATACACTGACAGAGAATGCCAGAAATTCCTTTATCTGAAGCATCTGTCTGAAGCAAAAAAAGTTAGAGAAGTATCAGGTAAACGAAGAATAGGATACTTACTCAGACAAGTCTGCAGCCTATTCAATGCCAACGCACACTTGCAGTTCCAGTTTACTCCCATAGGTCTAAATATTGGAACGTTTGACCAACAAAGCAAATATATATATAAATATAAATATATATATATATATATATATATATATATATATATATATATATATATATATAACAGAGAATCAAAGTTATTATATCGTTACCCCCGCTCACTTATACGATGTGGGACAACTACAATAGTCCTACCTCCGAGTTTGGACTTGTCTAAATATTTAACTGCTCTCGCAACATCGGCCAGGTTCCTTAACTTTACATGACCTACGCCCATCGACTTCCCGTTTGCCATTAAAACCTCTTAAATCCCACTAAACCAACATCTCTAAATCTATCTTTTAACTTCTGCCAGTTAACATTGAATGGCAAATTTTGAACAGTTACTGTGTAGCGATCCGGCACTAACTTATACCCACGGCGACCATCCGACACTAAACCAACATCTCTAAATCTATCTTTTAACTTCTGCCAGTTAAAATTGAATGGCAAATTTTGAACAGTTACTGTGTAGCGATCCGGCACTAACTTATACCCACGGCGACCATCCGAATCGCGACGACCCGCTAGTCATCTATGTCTTGACCTTTGATCTTGATCGCTGACAATATCATTAGAGTTCACATCTTCAACATCTATCTCGTTAGACGGGGAAACACCTTTACGGCACTCGGTTGAATTATGCCCCTTTTCACCACAACTGAAACACACAATTACCTTTCTTTTACCCACAGGTTCACAACATGCTGCCGCCACATATACACTCTCTTCCTTACAAATCGGCTCATCTGACCCAGCAACCTTAAAGCCTTCTATAACTTCCAGCATGTTCTCTACTGTTCTGTGCTTGCTCAAAACCAGTTGCCTGTATACACGACTCGATACGCTTTCTAAGATCCTATCTTTGATCAACAGATCTTTTAACTCCTCCACTGTTTTACCGACTTCGGCCATCTTGCACCAATTGTCTAAGGCCGTTTTCAATTATGTTACATATCTCCTAAAGTCATTTTGACTAGGTCTCACGCGATGGAATCTTTTGCGGCAGGTTTCTGCGTTGATATCTGCATGGCGAAGAAGTGCAGTCTTGACTTCTTCATAATTCTCGCTAAGGAACAGACTGTCCCTTAGCATGAAGTTTCTGAGTGCGGTGGTCAGTTTATATGACAACAGCAAAGACAACTCTTTTCTCTCTATTTTGCACCTTGCTGCAACGGCCTCGAAGTGTGTTAGGTAAGCTAGGAGGTCGTCGTCATCTTTCATTCCCTGGAAACTCTTGTCAAGCCTGTCTAAGACATTTTTGTATCGCACATCCCCGTACTGTCCTGCCACCCCGCCTGCCTCTGGCGCAGACTTTTCTTTAAGCCTAGCAAGTTCCAACTCCTCTTTCCTCTTGATTGACTCGTTGGCATCTCTTTCCTTCCATCTTTCGTGTTCCTCGCGTTTGGCCTTCTCATCACGTTCAAATCTCGCTTCTTCTTCTTTCTTCCTAGCCTCTTCTTCTGCCTTCGCCTCTTTCTTTCTAGCCTCTTTTTCTGCCTTCGCCTCTTTCTTTCTAGCCTCTTCTTTTGCCTTCGCCTCTTTCTTCAACTTCTCCTGCCGCTCAAACCTAGCCTCTTCCGCTGCCTTCGCGACTTCCTTATCTCTATCATATTCAGCTTTCCGTTCCTTCACATATTTCTCTAACCTTTCCCTTCGTACCCCATAGCACGGCCATCACTAATAAACTGTGACCTTACCGTTAACCTCGTTTCCATGGTCTAAGTGCCTTACTGTGTTCAGCTAAATCAACTAATACTATTATTATTATTACTATGATATACTATAATATACAGACATAAGATGTAAACTAAAACTTAGAGTGTGTCGTATGGCTAAGAAAGAAAACCTATCTGAGTAGTATCCAACGTCGGAGAGAAAACGCCTCACTCCAGGCCGATGCGTAGAAAGATAGCTGCTACAGGGACTTCCAACACACCAATATAGGAACGATGGCCTCTAACACCGGTATCAACTATCAATCCCCACACACTTGCCTGTTGCCGGGAGCGAGAAGACACTCGTCACTCGGTGGTAGTGAAGCACAAAATAACATGAAAGAAAAATTAAATAAATGAATATAAATCATAATCTTGAAATATCAACATGATGATGAGTTCAAAATCATAAATGATGAATTTAGCATTGGTACAATCCTCAATATCAACAATCAACACATATAGTAATATGGCGGTGAATTCAAACAAATTAATGATCAATTTAACAATGTGTCAAGACTCTGCTACTTTTGATGTACCGGTACATGTCCAAACAATTATGAGAAGTACACAAACAATTTTTTTCTTCAGCACATTGTACCCAATAACATCAAATATAAATACAATAAAGGGGTATTAGGTAGTATATTTTTATTTTATTTTATAAGATAAGAAGAGATAAGACAATCTATGACCAAGTAGTCACAGCCGGACTCTGAGTCCCCATTTGTCAGGTTTAGGATTTATTTGGGTTGTTAGCTAGATGTATGCTATTAAGGTCCCCGGGTTCAACCTGACAAGAACATCACTCACACACAGTCGTACATACAGTAAACAATTAGGTGAATAGTTTAAATAACAACAAAAATAAATGAATTTTAATTGTATGAAACATATATGTGTATGTAAAATGAGGATGATAAATAGACAATATATATATATTAGATATATATATATATATATATATATATATATATATATATATATATATATATATATATATATATATATATATATATATATAATAGGTATATAAAAAGATATTATACAATAATTAATTTAATCACCTTTGCTACTGTTATCACTTGTCACCCTGGTTGTATGGTCCACCAGACTCTAACCGACGGGCGTCACAAAACTGCCAAACTCGGTAATAGTAAAGTTAGACCTCAGATAATCGCCAATTTGACAATGACACTGGCAAGCGACGCCCACAACTCCAACACTGGCACCCTATAAACGAAATAAACACAATACTCTCAACTTCTACACTAAAACTAGAAATAGTGACAACCTCATACAGCATACAATAATAGATATCACAAACGAATAACTCACCCTAAACAGGGGTCCCAAAAATCCAACTGAATAATAAGTCCGAGAAACTGGTACAGACAAATAACGTTTTACGGGCCAACACACCGTCCGTTACAACCAAACTCAGAGGGTGAACTGCCTCATGACAAAGAATGACCCATAGATGTCACCGGGCTTTGTGACGTAGCAAAACAATTCAAAACAAAAAAAAATACAAGACACTCTCGCCCCGTACACGTACTACCAGTAGAGGAAATAAAAAAAACAGAGTTAGGAGAAAGAAATAGACACTTGTCTATACTATGCGACAACAACCATTGCGTTGATTTATTATAAGTGTTGTGAGATTATGTTATTACAAACACAACAAGGTAGACAACTAGAAAAAAAACACAACTTTTTCATTAAAAATAGCTTGCTATATAAAATGAAAAAGATGCTCTTATAAAATTTTTATACTACAAACATTGTTATTCTACTTTCAAAGCTCGCTATAATTTCCATTCGTTTAAAGCGACATAGATTACAAAAATTACAGAATTTGTTATTTAAAATATTATTAATTTTCTATTTAAATAAGAAAAAAAAATTTTCATACACTTTTCACGTTATTAAAATAATAATAAAAATTGGCAAAGTTTTTGATTCCAAAGATAAAGGATAAATTCAGAGTTTCACATGACTACAAAAACCTCTTGCCTTCTTCATATTTTCCATTATCTCTTGCAGACAAAGTCGTTTTAAGCTTGCGGTTCATTTAAGTTTTCTTTCCGTTTTCCTCGCCTGAATTCAGTAATGGCCATCCTTCCAAACTTACATGTTTGTCCCGTAGCCTTTGTGAGAATTCTCTGTCTGCTTTAGAGGCCATCTACTGCCAACTTTTTGTCCTCTATCACAGTGATGGCAATGGAGTTGATATTTATATCACTCACGGGGGTCACCTCGTTAAGCAGTCCTCCTTTAAGCTCGCCTAAAGGATTGTCATTGGTATGCAGTTATCCCCCACAATCAAACCATTAAATTTGGATATTTGTGTTCGTCATCTCTTTTCTTGGCCAACTGTTAACAAGCAGGGTGTCATGTGGCCAGCACAACGACCAATCACCTTTACTTTCCCCAACTAAAGTCAGGTACCCATTAGAGCTGGGTAGACTCAGGGACGCCCTAAAAATCCAGAATTTCAAAATCTCAGTCTTCACCGAGATTCGAAACAAGGACATTAGATTCGAAAGTCAAGCGCTGAAACACTCAGCCACCGCGGCCCCAAACAGATTTCCTTAATATCGTCTACCTCGTAGATTGCAAGGTCTAAAATGTGACTATAATCTAATATTACTTAAATCATTTAATTTTAGTTTAATATTATTTTAGAAAATGTCTATAGAAGAATAAATACGATTTAATCTCCATTCCCTTAATAGTTTAACAAAGAAACTTCTATAGAGTCTTGCAAAAGATCATTAAGATCTTGGATGAAATGAAATAACTCCGTATCTCATATCATCTATAATATAACTCTAATAACATCCTGTTTAGGTGGTCACATATCCTTATGCTATTGCATAAATATAATCAATAGCTTTAAAAATGTAAACAATAACAAATCTATTTTAAATACATAACAAAAAAACATATTTACCTATCACATCAAATAAATTTTATTTAAATCAAAACAGCATATAAAATAATAGTTGTATATATGAAGAAACAGAATGGACTGTCATCTGGCTAAGTGTTCATTAAATACACTGCTTGGTGAATCATGCATATAGAGTTTGAGGCTTAGAAAAATATTTTACTATATTTATATAGCCTTACACTTCAATTTTTTATAGAGACTCAAACTACTTGAAAGGTACAATTCATGCAATAAAACAGTTTGCGATCAGTAGCACCGCAGGCTCTGCCAGGCTGTAGCATGGTGTGCCAAAATCTGCCTAAGGGTCACCTGCTTAAGATTTTTCCTCAGGGTTGTCTCCCGAAGTCTTTTCCAAGGCAAAGGAGGTTTTGATTCAGAGTAGCACGCTATAAAAAGTAGTAATGTTTTTGAGATAGGAAGATAGCTGATTGTTGAAGGTTATTTTCATCTTTTGCAGCTTTCTTATAAGGCTGTCATGGAATACTTTGATACAAAAATGTGCAACAAAAATGTGCTACAAAAATTTGCTATAAAATGTGCTAAAAATTAGGTAAAAAAGTGAGCTTTTATTAAACAGTGGTTTTTCAACATTTCTGTATTAATTCATCTAAGTCTAAGACGTGGGTACTGAAAATCAATAAAACTTCCACCAAAGAAGTGCACTCTCCATTAAAGGCTATCGATTTTAAGACCACGGTAAAAAAAACTCTACTGTAGACAGTAGAGAGTCACTGATATTCGACTGTTGCTCCACAAGTGTATGTTAAGTAAGGATGCGTAACAGATGTGCCCCACCAAATGTATACGTGAATTGACTTCAAAGATAATAGATAAAAGCTTCATATCAAGATAGCTTAATATATTTTACTAAGGTTGCTAGATACAGATCTCAGACTACCAATAAAAAAGCAATAACGGCGAAGACTGGAAAAAAAAAGATTAAAAAAAACTTTAATGGACGACCAGCAAACAATGGTTTTATTTGTTTTGTATGTGAAAACTATGAAGCTCACAGATCGTACTGCGTCATGTCTTAAGGTTTAATACAATTTTAATTATATAGAGAGAAAATAAACTAGGACAAATTTCTACACAAGCTCATTTTCCCTAGCGCTATTAGAGCATGGATTGGGTTGCCTGAGCTAGCTAGAAAAACCAGTGACTTGGTGACATAGGTAGACAAGCCAAGCCAAGCCAAGTTCAAGCGTACTTACCTCTCAACCACGCTTATACAAATAAAACAAAAATAATATATACAATATTTTTATACATGTGCATTCCAATACACGATTGAAATAAAAATTATAATGTTAAAATGATTTTCATTATGTTCCACATTTTACACGTTAAACTTGAATATTGTATTTTTTCAAGGTTTTCCATTTATTCCACATGTTGTAGCAGAGGCTGGGAAAAAAATCATATACTCTTTTTTAGTTACAAATTTAATACATAACAATATTCATTTTACTAAAGCAATGTTACCTAAAAGGGTTATCATAATCATAACATATTTACTGAACAGTACTCACATACAGAGCTCATTTTGGGAAGTTGAACACTTTTCTGATATCTAAAAAAATAAAGTTACATATTGTTATAACTAGATGGTGGTGTGGATAGATAAGTAGTCAACAAACGCAAATTGCCCAGTGCCAGCGCTAGACGGGAGTCAACGTGACGAGTAGCGACGGTCAACCGTGATGAAGATTCATTGCAAACTGGCAGTATCAGTAATTAGAAAAAAAATGTCAAATTGAACGGAAACTAAGTGTCAAGGTGTTTTATGAGACATGAAACTGAACGTTTTATGATGGAAAATTAAAATGTAATGCCTAATTTGAACGACTCCGTTGCGATTGTGGGAATTGGCTTTTTTAAGTGTCAGGACATCATATCTAAATTAACTCAACAACAAAACTACAAGCAAATGAAGATAATTACGTATTTAATATCTGACATAAGTTTAACAGACGAGCATCTAGATTGAATGCTTTAACTTGCAGCGAAATTTTCAGAAGTTGATTTACGAAACATTTCACACATTCCATGAAATAGTATAAGTGTAATATCCACGGGTTTCTAATAAAAGTGATTTATTTTTTATTTAATATTATATTTTTATCATTTCTGTTATGTGGCCCGTGACATGAGTGTCGGAAATTAAAATGTCACTAACTTTTAATGAATTGGGGATCAGATTTTAATTTAATAAATTGATTGGAACACGATTACATGTAAATAGTTTGTGCTATTCCCTAATTTCATAAAAGGACAACAAACCCAAACTTAAGATCTGACAGAACCAAACCTATACTCATTAACGAACCGAACTTGATCTTAAATTACACCAAACCGAACACGAACTTTAATAGTTATGTTCAATTTCCATCTCTAAAATCTAGTCATTCATAAGATAATTCTTTTATCTCCAAAATAATTTCTTCTTCTGTAGTTCTCACAGATAAAATGCATTTCTGTTTACTATTTACAGTCCATATGTACTTTTTTTTCAGTCAAATATAACTATTGTACTATAAAAATGTTGCTCTTCTACAGTTAATATGTAGTTTCTCTACAAACAGAATGTAGTTTCTCTACAAAGAGAATGTAGTTTCTCTACAAAGAGAATGTAGTTTCTCTACAAACAGAATGTAGTTTCTCTACAAAGAGAATGTAGTTTCTCTACAAACAGAATGTAGTTTCTCTACAAACAGAATGTAGTTTCTCTACAAACAGAATGTAGTTCTTCTTGCGTCAAAACGTTGTTCGTCAACAGTTAAAATGCAGTCTTTGTACAGACAAAACATGTCACTTCCACACAGAAATGTAGTTCCTCTACAGACAAAACATGTCACTTCCACACAGAAATGTAGTTCCTCTACAGACAAAACATGTCATTTCCACACAGAAATGTAGTTCCTCTACAGACAAAACATATCACTTCCACACAGAAAATGCAGTTCCTCTACAGACAAAACATGTCACTTCCACACAGAAAATGTAGTTCCTCTACAGACAAAACATATCACTTCCACACAGAAAATGCAGTTCCTCTACAGACAAAACATGTCACTTCCACACAGAAAATGTAGTTCCTCTACAGACAAAACATATCACTTCCACACAGAAAATGCAGTTCCTCTACAGACAAAACATGTCACTTCCACACAGAAAATGCAGTTCCTCTACAGACAAAACATGTCACTTCCACACAGAAAATGTAGTTCCTCTACAGACAAAACATATCACTTCCACACAGAAAATGTAGTTCCTCTACAGACAATATATAGCACTTTTAGAGTCAAACTTTGATACGTATGCTGTTAATAACTTAATAAAAAAAATAAATGTAAAATATTTACCTTTTAATTTACGCTTAGAGAAGTAAGAGCGATATACTGTCGAAAATGAACAAAAATGTTATTTTAAAACCTACACAGTAAAAATGCATTTTTAAACATACACTCATGTGCATTTAACACACATACAAATATTATTTCAAGCGTGCTCTAATAAAAAAGAAGTTCTAAAAAGTATTTGAAATGGCCTCAAAAGACTTATTTAAAATAGAATTCGATCATTAGGTGGTGTTACTTTATTGTCATTTATAAACTTTATTAACATCTGAACTTCTAGTGCTGGTGGTATTCCTTCTGTAATGTGTGTCTATTTAAAAGTGTTAGGCCAACTAACCCAAACATTTCTTAAACAAAATGGATTGATATTTCGGAAACAAAAACATTCAATTATTTTTATCTAAGACCTGGGTTGTGGTTTCAAAATACGGTTTCCAGTGAAGCCCAAAAGCTCAACTTAAAGAGAATTTTCTCACTCAATTCATCAAGTGTCTGTAAATAACAATCATTTTAATGAACTTCGACAATATCTCTTTGAAATGCGTTTAGTAAGGCGTATTGCAAGTATTCCGTCGTTTACAACAGCACGCAAAACGTTTTAAAACGGACTTTTATGTATTATGAATGAACGTAGACAATATCAAGGTGCTTGTTGTGATTCCAGAGTTTTCGATGTTAAATTTCTATCGGTTAAAATAACATTTTATTACCTCATTTTGTTATCGACTTTAAAGTTCAATGGTTTTTAAAAATTTGCGCATCGATTGTTAATTTATCAAAACCTCATTAAGGTAAGCACATAAGAGGTAAGATGCATCATTTATAATAAATATTTATATATATTTATAATTCCAATCCATTCGGTGGTAGAATTGCTTAGTAGGCTTACAAATTCAAAAACTTGATGCTCCAGAGGAAGTTTTAAAAAAATGATTTCGCACATTCATATAATTTCTGTCCATAGATTTCACTAAGATGGAGACTATGTTTTTTTTTTTTAACATTAGAGTATTATATTATTTTATAGTGGAAAATACGATTCTGTATAAAAGTGGTTTTAATTGTCTAACAGAAGCAAGTTTCTCTTTTACAGTGGAAGAATCAGTTTTAATACAAGTGCATCCGTTTTTTAATTGAGAAGTATTCAATTCTTATACTGACTAGAAGTAGAGTAGCAGTCAGATGTTTTACAGAATAGAATGTGATTTCTTACAGAGTACGTTTTTTTTTTCATTGATCAGTATTCGATCCTTATAATGATTCCGTTTTTGAGTAAAGTTTGAATCTTACACAGATGCTGATTTAATTCATTTACAGTAGATAAGTTCATTCTTTCACAGAAGACAAGTCGATTGTTTAGCTGAGGAGGATTCTAAATTTTCAAACTTTCAATTATTCAGTATTTTACGTCAGAGTTTATCCAGTGATCTACGTCTCCTAGACTGGTTTTGGACTGCATTTTGTTTAAAGATTTGTGTTACTCTGCGTAGGCTGGAGGCAATGCAATAATTTATTTAAGCTGTGTTCCGCGTAGAAAACTAGTGTTCCGCGTTATCTAAAAAGGTGTTCCACGAACTATTGAAATATTTGACAACCGTGTAAATCAATCTTTCTTAAATATAAGCTAAGTAATCCTTTAAATATTCAACATTTGTGTTGAAAAAGTTTGGAAAAATTTGGGAAACACTGTTCAATAGTAGCGTCATAAATGGGATGGTATCAATAGAGATTAATTGCGTTGTTCGTTTTGAGTTGAATAAAATAACAACATAATGACATTCTCCTTCCAGGAGAGTTAGAATAAGAATTTTTCATAACAAAAACGTATCTAGGTAACAAAAATTACCTTTTTCAATGTATCCAGAATGTTTCTTTTTATGAAAACCTGATAAAATATCTAGAGAGAAAAACGTGGGAATTAAAAAAAAACATTTAAAATACCAGCATTTTATTTTAGAGAAAATGCGTTACTCATCTTCTAAAATATAAAGCTGAAAGTAAGAAGAATGCATGTATCTATGTTTGTTTGTTTGCATAAATGCAAAAAAGTTTCCTTGATCATGGCGAGTATGTAGTTTATGTTTAATGCCTGACGCCCACAATCGATAAGCCATAAACATGTAAACCAATTTCCACACCCTACTTTTATTTTCGTGGCAAAATGTTTGTAAAAATGTTAATGGAACATTTGCCATGTTTGACAAAGATCTAAATGTCATCAAATACATCAGTAATACCCAATCTAATGCTTCAGACTGCGGGTCATATCCAGCTAGTTTTAAAATAATCGTAGCAATAGTTAATGTTACTTTTCTGGTCTTGCTGTTATGCCCCACTTGTGTGATTAAATTAAATTATAGGACCCGCGCTAATTTTAGGTGTATAAATTATTAAATTAAACAATTTTATAACTTATAACAGATTTCCCGCGGTCTCCTGTTGATTTAGCAGGAGGTCCTGGAAATCTACCTCCTGAAATTGGAAAATATACGAAAAAGTCCTGGAAATATCCGGAAATTATTAAAATCTCATACAAAGCTCCTGAAATATATAAACGAAAGATGCCTTTTTTTTCGCCTCGTAAATTACCTAGGATAACTCCCTCTGTCCGAGTTGCAAAAATAAATGAGTGATCCTTCCATTGTGTCCAAACTCTTGAGCGTGCTCTGTGGCCTCGATAGTTACTACAGAGTAGATTTCCCCCCCCCCCACTTTTTAACGTGAGGTGATATTACAACTGTCCGGCCCTGCTATTTTGTGTCTACGTGTTCTCCCCCCTCTTTTCTTGTTTTCTCGTGGACTATCCGCAGAGTGATCTTTCATTTACTTCTTGCTTGCTTCTCGACCAAACTCTTGAGGGAAGAAGATTATTATATATAGATACATTGAAATTAATTTCTTAATGTGTTAAATAAATCAGTAATGATCTCGTCACATCTAAAGGTTTCTAATACAACTATTCACCATTATACAAGCCAGGTTGGGAAAAACACACATATATGTTTCAACTATATGAAAAAAATTATTTGAGTTCAAAAGCTAAAATATGCAAGAAATAAAACGAGATCCACACTAGTAATACCAGCCACCAACACAGTTACAGCCATAATTACAATCCCAAAAACCTCCGTCATAACCGCTTGTGCATCCGAAGCATAGTTTAAGAAACGGCTTTTCAAACTAGACTATTTAAGGCTTCCAGTGTACCCACTTTCGACTCAAATTGTCTAATTTGTTTTAGGATTGCATTCACCCAGTTTATGTTTTGATGCGTCATTCCAAGTATCTCAAAGATATCAGGTTCTATTTCAAATATAAAGGTGTCAGGATATTCGTCTTTTTTCATCAGAGACTTGCCACAGACATACGTACAGAATGTATTTGTTTCTTTCTAAGTTTTTCAAGCCTCGCAATTTATTTCACCTGTATGTAGTTTAGTTAGTCAAACTTCTTTGTCTTTCTTGTTCTTTCATCTTCTGAGCTGCTTAATCCCATTTGTAGACAATATTTGTTGTCAATTGATGTCAAGCTCTCAACGGAAGAAAATGAACAATTTAATTTTAAAATAACACAAAGTTTCATCTATTTCCAAGAATTAGCCAGAAACCACTGTCTCTTGTTCGTCTCTATCTCTGTCTTCCCCTTGTAAAGTAAAGTTCCCTTCCAGACCTTGTTATCTATGTAGCAAAGTTCATGTGTTAACGAGGGTGTCATGTAGCAAGCAGAACGACCAACTATCCTTTACTTTTCCCCAAATAACGTCAGGTACCCAGAAAGCAAGGCAAATGTATGTGATAAGTATGTATTGAATGGAAATCAACATCTTTCGACCAATCTTGATAAAACTTGGCATAAATGTTTCTTGGACACTATTTCGAACAGTGACTATGTAAACTAGCTTGAGACCATTAAAAAAAATAGTTGCCCAGCTCTTTGAAAATATTACTATTTCATGGATTTAGGTCATATAGCCATATTTATATGATGCAAAAACGAAAGGTAATGCATGTTCCATTTAAATCCAATTTTAAGAACTTCACTTTGCAAATATTGTTTTTTTACTTCGACACACAAAAATACAAAATATCATCCATTCATTTCATTATTTAATAAAACTAAACTTTTTACTTTAACATATGAACATTCTAAATATATTTCAATCATTTCATATTTTAATCCAATTAACCTTCACATTTGTTTTTATGTTTTTTTAAGAAATTATACTTACATACGTTTGCTATAGCTGCGAATTTGCCCAAAGGTTCGATATCGCGCGAGTCTTACATTAGTTACTACCGAAAGGTCACGCATGCACCAAACAGAAAACTTGCTATTCTTAATCAGCTCGATTAGCTATTTTTTTAACTCCATGAATAATATTTTAAAAAAAATTTTCACTCATTCGCTTTATTTCTAACATTATTCTTTTGTTTAATTGTTTCTTATACAATATATTAGTAATATAAACTTAAGACCCTCGTGACGCGGGTAATATCTGGCTAGTAAATAAATAAATATATATATATATTTATTTATATGTATATATATGAAGAGACCCACATTTAGGTGACTGATAGTGAACGCATAAATGTGACGACATAAATCCAAAGCGAGACAGCAGCTTTGCTAGACAGTTGAGGCTAGGCTTTCATAAAGGTGTCATGGTATATGTAGTGGAGTGGATTTATTTTTCAGGAAACACCGGCCACCCCGATATCCACGTGACCCTTCCCCCCTAGATGGCACCTTGTGTCCGCGCATAAAAAGGCAGACAACGTGGGCACTGTCCATTCTACCGGCATCTTTTGTCACAGTAGTGTCCGTATGTTACTGGGCCTACGTCGTCTTTACTCCCTTTTGTGCCTGGTTCTACACCATGTGTTTACGTATGGCTGCAGGTAATCACATTTTACGTATTTATATTAGATTGTAATTTTAATTAGTAGTTTATATAGAATATCACTACCGCGGTTTTTGTTCATGTTGGACTACTCTTTTTTTTAGAAGCCAGCATGTGGATGAATTCATTTATTGAAATGCGTTCCTGTAGTACACTAGACGAAATAGTTCCTATAGAATGCTAACTGTCCATCTTGTAAATGTATTTTTACAACCAGTGTGTAAATACTGGCTTCTAAAAAACAGTGTATTTGTGAGTGTACATATTTGTTCTATTAAATTGTTGTAGTCTTTTGTAAGGAAAGTAAAGAGCGAAACTCTTCAAACAATGTATATATATATATATGTTAGTTTTATGTAGAACAACTAGTTGATTTATTTTTAGAGAACTATGTTGTCATTTATTTTTTTAATGTTTTTGGTGTTCCATATCTCTCTTGTGTTTGTAAAAGGGATGATTGGTTCACACTATAAGATTTTCTTTTTGTTTTTCGTTAGATCTAGTATTTAGGCCTATTAATTATGTTTAGTTTATGTTTATTTGTAATTATGTTTTATGTTTGCCTTTGGCAGGTCTTTAATGTATAATCAACAGTTTGGAATCGTCCTACGAGTTGCCTTCGTCATGTCATTTAGTTCGTTCTGTGCCAAACCCACCACATATATAAAAGTGACTGAGACTAGACTGCTCCCGTTGTGAATTAAACCGTCAAACTTCATACGCCTGTTGGTTGTACCCTCTATTTGAGGAGTTGTATTATTCGTCTGCAAGTCTGTAGTCAAGAACTCGCCAGTAATCTGACACGTACAGAAACACGCAACCTATTCACTGAACAGTACACCTTAAAAAGAAGCAGATTAGACTTCACATATCCACATATATTCAAAAACACTAATTATATTTATTTTTTAAATCCAGAAAGATTACCTTTCATATCTCTTCGTTTCACAACTCGTAATCCTTTAACAACCCATCTATCTGCTCCAAATAAATGAGAAAAAAAAAACATGTAAATATAATCAATAATTGTATATACATATATATATAAGGGTTTGTCGTAATGTGTACATTGAGTGCTTTATCCATTATTTATTGAAACGACGCTTTTTATAGTAACTTATTTTTTATTTTTTTTTTTAGGAATTAAGAGAAATCAAGATTTTTCTAATTTTTTTAAATATTATTTTTTAGTAATGTTATATAATAAAGCTGATATTAATATAAGTATTAAAGTAATGTTGCTTGACTATAGACATAGATCTGTTTTTATGAATTTGAAACATTACAAAGGCATATATAGTGTATATATAGTGTATAGCAATAAATAAACTGTAACATGTCTAAGATTAATTGATGTTTTTTTTTTTAAATAAATGATCTTTTTACCTTCTGAAGAGATTTTTTTATCACAGATTCCTTCTTAACTTAATTAGAACTTATTATACGATTTTTTATAACAATTTCAGACTTTTCGATATATGAGACACATGATATAAAGGTTATTTGATTATGTGGCCCAGGGTTAACGAGGGTATCTAGGAAGTGCAGTAAGACAAGAAAAGCAAAGTTCTGTAAAAATGCGAGTCTGACGAAGGAGAAATGTTTATAATTTAAATAATTATCATACTATTTAAAGGGCTGTTGTAGATAAAAATGTGTTTTTAAAATTACGTCTAGAACAATCATGTTCTCGTATTTCTCAACCAATCCAGTATTTATATTTATATCATTGGGGTAGCCAGGATTACCTGTTTTTTTTATGGTGGGAGTTCTAACACGAAATATATATATATATATATATATATATATATATATCATAATAAAAAATTAGTATGTGTGTGTGTGTGTGTGTTTGAAAATAATTGATCTTCGTTAAATTCTTACCCTTCATTCTTTAGAAATTTTATTGTACCCCAGAAAAGGTTCTTTCTGGAGTAATAAAAAATGTAGACAATGGACACCCTCACCTTTTTTATCAAGGGAGTCTAGGGGAGCGCTGATAGCTCATCAAACTAGACTCGGGGCAAAGCCCCACCACCAAGCACTATTTTCGGTATTTAAAACAAAAACAAATGCATATTCTGCGATATCTTCAGTGTATTATACTGCTATTAATAAATTTTATTTGAAAAACCTAATCTGTTATTTTTACTTATGACTGCAAGTCGTTCAGCGCATTGGCTGACAGCCAGTTGTCTCCACAAAATTAAGTAGCTGGCAATGTCTAAAGCCTCTTCACACATGGCTCTGAGGTCCTCATTGAAAGTGTGGTGGCGAGTTATACAAGGATTTCCCTGTTTTCAGCTTTCCTTGTAATGGCCCCCATGTCATCTTAAGTCTTTGTGGACGTAATTCAATTTATCAGAGAACATGTCCAGCAAATCTCGTGCGACGCTCTGTCACAATCTCATTAAGAGGCAATCTCCAGTTCGAGATAGGATTTCCTTGATTGAGATCAAATCTTAATAACTGACTCTTTAAATTGTATATTATAATCTGGCTCTTTATTATATAAAACACACCATTAAGATTTGAAAAAATAATGTATCCTTTTCATTCTTTGAATAAATACGCAAACCTTATATCTAATTAATGAAAATAAAAGTGATATAATTGCATTTTATTTTTTAAAATTTGCATACTTTATTTTCCGTAATATATATATATATATATATATTGTTATGACATGATTAGGATTAAGTTATTTGTTTCGGGAATTAGGTAAAGTTTTACTTAGTGACGAATGAAGTGATAGATCTTTAAAAAGTAAGAACTCTCTGGGATTTGATGAGACAAGGAGCTTTTCCTATCGAAACAAAGATAAGGATTTTATTGCGCTAGAAGAAGGGACATTTGACGGTTCCCTCTATTGGTATTACACGTTCTTTGTTCAAGTATTGAGTTCAGTGTTACCTCCAGTTAAACTTAGTTACATTTCAAGTACTAGACACCGCGGAAGAGCCTAACAATATATATATATTGTTGTAACCCTGTTCCTCCCTAACTAACCTTTTTTTTCCATGTGCGAACTACAAGATTTTTGTTTATGCTATAAATATGTTAAGAAACTTGAGGTATGAGTTTGCATTTCTTGACTGAGAATTGAGGATTGTTTTATATTGATTAGTAAATCGGAATATGTAAAATTGAGATTGTGACGTTATTTCTTTTTATCGGGGATATCAATTGATCATAATTGGAATGTGGTTCTGTAATTGAGGAGATACCAGCTGTTGGTGAGCTATTTTCTTTAGTTCAATCCCATGTCTATATATATATATATAATAGGCGTAGCCAGGGGGTGTTCCTGGGTTTCCTATACCGACGTTAATGTAAAAGTGAAATTAAAAGCAGAATTCCTTACTTGTAGATGGAAAATCTGGTGAAACAGAAATTCGGCCCACCAATGGACGATATTTTTTTTTATATGCAATCATTGGTTCTGGTATTACTGAAAATATTTTTAAAACAAAAGTAAGACACGTTACTGTCTATCAAATATTTTTAAAACAATAGTAAGACACGTTACTATCTATCAAATATTTTGAAAACAAAAGTAAGACACGTTACTGTCTATCAAATATTTTTAAAACAATAGTAAGACACGTTACTGTCTATCAAATATTTTTAAAACAATAGTAAGACACCTTACTGTCTATCAAATATTTTTAAAAAAATGCGAAAATGCTATTCAGGTATTTATACATTTTATAAATAATAATTAGATTTTGAAGAATAATAAATATAATTTTAAAAGTAAACACACTTACTGTCCTGTAAAAAAGTGATAACAGTTTAATCTTAAATATAGTGTGTACTTTATTTTTTTTTAAATCAAAACTTTAATCTTATCTTAACCTAAACTTCAATCTTACTTTTTGTAAAATAAGCAAATAGTACACCTCAAGCTGCGTTAGTGAAAAAAGCATCTAGCTTTAAACGCCAGAGCAAAGGACATTTAGAAATGACAACTATGCCCTGGGGAAGTATTTAGATTAAATATCTTAGGTACTGGCGTTTACGAACAATAAAAAAGAGATATAATGTATTAACAAGATTAAAAAAAAAGATTAAAAAGAGAGCTTGTGTTATCTTACAAACTGAGATAAGACCCCCGTCGTATCCCTATGAGATCAATATATTTGCAAAGAATTCACAAAAAGGTTATTTTAATATGATTTTCAAAAGAAATAATGTTTCAAACACTCTTTTGGCGTTGTAATACGTTGTTTTTATTCTGTAAAATATTTTACATTTTTTGGATGTTTCTTTAAATTTAAAAATATTTTACTTTCTAGTCCAAACCTCCGCCATAACTTAACAAACTAAAAGCAAATTATTGATAAAGAGATATATTGCACATTTTGGTATGACAATTATCGAATAAATACAATATGTTAGACGAGCGATTTTAGATAATCTTTTGGCTTTAATTTGTAAATAAAAAAAAAGAACAGGTATCGAGTATGTACTTCGTCAACGTCTGATCGATGTCCCAGTACAGTTTAAATTGTGTATTTAAATTAGTAATAAGACATAGAGTAATATTAAAATGCTTGCTCTTTATTGACGTTTGTGTGTATGTGTGTGTGTGTGTGTGCTATAAACGGAAAAGCATATCAAAATTCTGCAGTTCTAAAATTTAAAAGAAACAATGTTTATTAACACTTCCTTTATTTTGTACACCTAATGAAAAAAAAAGCTAGCTCTGTGGCCTTTTAAGTCTCGAGAGACGTTCATTTTCCTTTGCAACTTCTTTTATGACCTAAGAAACCAATCCTTGATGCACAGGTAAGGCATATCTAATAACTAGGCGAAGTTCCATTTTCACCCTTTCCCTTCTACTGCTGTGTATGGTATCTGCAATCTGGGACAATTCCTTTATCTCACTTTTTAGGCGATAGCCATACAGTATGTCTTGTTGAAGTCGACCTTCTGGTATCCTTTGAACTTAGCTAAGTTATCTAAAGAGTCTGCTACTGAAAACACAGCGAAAGTCTTGGCCCTTTGCTCTTTGTAGCAAATCTTCAGAGGTTATTATATTTAAAAATCCGCCTTAGGCATCGGCGGTGGAAGATATTTAGCTTTATTTCCTGCCATGATTAGGTTGGTCATATTTTACTCCCAAATAACAATGTTCTCATCGCACAGGTCTGGTATGCTAAGGCTTTGTTTATCTTAGTCATAAAGGTATTGTCCCACATAGTGCATATTTCACATTTCGTTGGCGTTTCAGTATACGCCAATCACCTAGAAACTGATTACCGGTAACTACCATTCTTTTATTTTAGAGACATACTGCTAGAGATGGAGTGACCTATCTATTATTGAGAAAATCATGGGTGTAAATTTGCGAGTGCCCGGCGGCCATCACGTCGAAACTCGCCTCTCTTTCATATTGACCGGTCCAAAGGATGTAACGCCATCGCTATTTGGGGTCAGGTAGCAGTAGGAGTTTATTAGAGAGCTGTAGTCTTTCTACTGCCCCCCCCTTACCTATGGGCTTCATAACTGGAGTTTTTATTAGGTTCTACTCACTTAGCCTTAGACCTCACAAGGCAGTGAGGCTATTAATCTATAGCTAGGGTTTTGGTTTTGTGGCAGCAGAGCGTATCTGCACGACGTCTGCCATGACTGCCACACATCTTGTGACCACCTCTTCTCCGAGATCCTTGCAGATTTGCATGAGGCTTCAAAGCATCAGTTTCCATCTGTCACCACAAGGAGGTAATGCATATTACTTTCCTTGTAGAAGCTATGTACTGTCAAGAGAGACTTACAAAAGTGCTCAACTTTCACAGATGCTAGCCAGCAGCGGCAACAAGTCAAGCTACCTAATTAGAAACTGCATACAACCTTTACAAAATTTAATTTCACTGTATTTCATACAAGTTACTTTGGTAGAATTATTTAATTTTCAAAGTTTTCTATCTTTTAGAATCATTTGAGGTAAGGCATCCTGCATGGCAATGCTGTTTGCGCAATTGACTTTCTGGATTTATTCGTTCGGATTTAGCGATAGTCCCAGGTTCAAATTCTGCCCCCTCCCATTCCATTAGGACTAAAAAAAAATTAAATAAATAAGTATTGCTTTTATGTAGCGTTACTTGCATGCTCAGGGCACTATTTTTTTTTCTCATTTGTGGACCAGTAGGAGGGGGAAATTATCTAGGAAGTAAATTATCTTCTCTGAAGGAACATCTCAAACATGTAAAATACAACAAAAGATCCCATTTCTTTGAGTTTTTGCATTGACCAATAATATTGTTGTTTTTAATTGTTGATATTATTTAAAATGTATTCACTTAAATTAATAAGTGTATCGACTTTTGTAAATATAGGATTATTTGGGTCATAAAATACTGACCTGTCTGGGTACCAATGTCGCAGTGTTCTTGAGTTTTTTCATTGTTGTATTTTGTGGAATCTGTTTCAGTTTCTTTGTCACAACTTTCTTTTGGTGGTATTTTAGTTTCTTCGTTGTTGTATTTTGTGGAATCTGTTTCAGTTTCTTTGTCACAACTTTCTTTTGGTGGTATTTTAGTTTCTTCGTTGTTGTATTTTATGGAATCTGTTTCAGTTTCTTTGTCACAACTTTCTTTTGGTGGTATTTTAGTTTCTTCGTTGTTGTATTTTGTGGAATCTGTTTCAGTTTCTTTGTCACAACTTTCTTTTGGTGGTATTTTAGTTTCTTCGTTGTTGTATTTTGTGGAATCTGTTTCAGTTTCTTTGTCACAACTTTCTTTTGGTGGTATTTTAGTTTCTTCGTTGTTGTATTTTGTGGAATCTGTTTCAGTTTCTTTGTCACAACTTTCTTTTGGTGGTATTTTAGTTTCTTCGTTGTTGTATTTTGTGGAATCTGTTTCAGTTTCTTTGTCACAACTTTCTTTTGGTGGTATTTTAGTTTCTTCGTTGTTGTATTTTGTGGAATCTGTTTCAATTTCCTTGTCACAACTTTCTTTTGGTGGTATTTTTGTTTTTTCTTCTTTATTTCTTTTTTGGAATTTGTCAGTTACTTTGTTGTAATTTCCAATTGATTGTGATAGAAATTCGTTGTCAGTTATGCTAGTTGTGGATGTTATTGTGCTTAAATAAAAAAAAAAGAAATATATAAATATAAGTACATTAGATCAGTTGTCACGTGATTCGCACTCTCTCTATCCCCCATCTCTCTCTTTCTCATTTTATTTTAAGGCACCTTAACCTCAATAATGTACACTTAAAACGCTATAAAATATAAAAGTGGAACAATAAAAATTAATAACTATCTTTTTTATACATTTGTCATTGAGAAATAAAGAATATATTTTATTTTAAGTCCTATAAACACATTTTAATGTTTTGAAAATGTATAGGTCATATGTTTCATAAAAGGACATAACAAGCATATAAGACTTTGGGCATAAAAATTCTACAAAAATATCCCTTCACCTCTACTTCACCTTTTTTCTCGACTTCCGTCTCGAAATGAATAAAAAATCCTCAATTATTTTATATTTATTGTTTTGCCTGCCTCTTATCTTTTTTCCTGGTACCGTTTCTTGAAAGAAGGTCTTTGTGAGCTCTAACGACCTTGTAATATGACCATATCATTTTGGTATGCATTTTTATACAAGGTTCATCAGGTCGTCCTAATACTAATAGGCAATGTAATCCTGCTTTGAATTTCATCATCTGCTATGCTGTATTTATGGGTGATGCCGTTTAAAACATCTTAAAAAAACTTGGTATGGAAGTAGGTCATATAGCCATTTTTACATGAGAAGAATGGAGAAAGAAGGTTGACAGATCTTGGGTGGCGCCCAGCGGTGCAGCAGACAAAGTGGTAGGTGAAAATGAAGTTCAATGTGAACCTGGCCTGATGTCATATAATGATTATGCCAATGAATAATGGTGTAAAGTTTCAATTTGATCGAGCATATGTGTAATAGAAACTACTTGTAGAAACATTTAATCAGAAAGACAGACAAATGAGTTAACATAAACTTTGCACACACAAAAATAAAGCGTATATAAGCTTTATAAGATATGATTACGATTGAAATAGAAAAGAAACTCAACATACCTTCATTTCAAAAAAGATAAATAATGGATTTAGAAGACTTGGTAGCTATAGAAGGACATGGCGCTAAGGCAGGATTCAAAGAAGTGGGGAAGTCTGAGCCTCTAGGGCCTGTTGATTTTCTCGTGCACGGGTTTGGAGTAATAAGATTAAAAAGGGAAATGGATGGAAGTGGAGATGACTTGACATGGTACAGGAGAAGCTACATTAGCTATATTATCAGGGGCCTAGGAAAGTGGCTTTTTTATGTGAATTTTCTGCTTACTTAGAAAGGGAAGTGGTACTTCAGTGGTATTTTAGCGTTAAAGTCAATTTTCGGAAAGGGTCAATAATTAAAGGCTTTAATAGAAATATATAAATGCTGCGTCGAATTTAGGGAAACTGGGTACATTTTGTGTTTGCGTATTTCAAGATATAAAAGTTAAGTTCCCTTACAGACCTTAAAATCAGTGGTACAATTAATGTTTAGGTCATCTGTTTCTTTGGTTAGCGGTTAACGAACTAATCCCGAATCCCGAAATTTAAATTTCCCTGTCTTAAGCAAGATTCAAACCCAGGACCCCAGCTTCAGAATTTAAGAGTTTAAGCAATTAATAACCAAAGGAATAGCAGAATAAAATTACATTAGTATTGCGATGCTATTTCATGTAGTGTTATTTATTGCACTACTTACCTTTCTTCTAATAACTGAAAAAAAAGTAATTTAACAGGTGACAAAAATTACGTTTTTTTTAAATAAATTTATAATATATATGTTATAATAATAATAATATATATGTTGAATTAAAAATATTTTTAGGTTCTATTTAAAAAAAAAACAATAAGGTCGTGACAATGGAAATTCTCTATTTATATATGTGTCTATGTTTGTTTATTCAATCTTTAGCCACGCAACAAAATAGAAAAAAAAAACAAAAAAAAAACTACATTCTAAATATAGACTCAGAGCCAATAAATAATAGAAGAAAATCCAACATATCTTGGTGTAAAAATAGACCAAAGACTGTCTCTAATACACTTTATGGCAGATTTAAAAGAAAAGGCATCACAAAGATTAAACATAATAAAACACCTAGCAGGAATATCTTAAGTTAAGGCGCAATAGAGCAGCATTAGAAGCTATTAAAAGATACAGAAGGTTGGAGGATGACCATCCATATAAACTACTAACATAAAGAAGTAATGGCGACACTTTCTTTTGTAATCAGCACAGTTGGTCCAACACCCCTAAAAGGGAAAATCAGATGGTTTTGACAATTTTTGATATAATATGTGTTTTGATGTACAGATAATGAATATATGATTCTTTTTTTTTTATTTGCAATTATAACTTAGTAATTGCTGTTTTTCGACGTAATTTTCCTGCGCATCCTAAACAGTCAGACATTAACCGGATTTCTATGTGACGTCACAAATGTGCTTTAATCTATTGACTTATCATTGTATAACAGGAGACCATACAGCATACAGCCATGTCGTCCCACATAACACATAATAATCCTCATCCATGTCGTTATGGTCCCACATAACACATAATAATCCTCATCCATGTCGTCCCACATAACACATAATAATCCTCGTCCATGTCGTTATGGTCCCACATAACACATAATAATCCTCATCCATGTCGTCCCACATAACACATAATAATCCTCGTCCATGTCGTTATGGTCCCACATAACACATAATAATCCTCATCCATGTCGTCCCACATAACACATAATAATCCTCAGCCATGTAGTTATAGTCTTACATAACACTTGATAATCCTCAGCCATGTCGTTATAGTCCCACATAACACATAATAATCATCAGCAATGTCGTCCCACATAAAACACAATAATCCTCAGCCATGTCGTTATAGTCCCACATAACACATAATAATCATCAGCAATGTCGTCCCACATAAAACACAATAATCATCAGCCATGTCGTTATAGTCCCACATAACACATAATAATCATCAGCAATGTCGTCCCACATAAAACACAATAATCATCAGCCATGTCGTCCCACATAAAACACAATAATCATCAGCAAAGTCGTCCCACATAAAACACAATAATCATCAGCAATGTCGTCCCACATAAAACACAATAATCATCAGTAATGTCGTGCCACATAAAACACAATAATCATCAGCAATGTCGTCCCACATAAAACACAATAATCATCAGCAATGTCGTGCCACATAAAACACAATAATCATCAGCCATGTCGTCCCACAAAACACACAATAATCCTCAGCAATGTCGTCCCACATAAAACACAATAATCATCAGCCATGTCGTCCCACATAAAACACAATAATCATCAGCAATGTCGTCTTACATAAAACACAATAATCATCATCAATGTCGTCCCACATAAAACACAATAATCATCAGCAAAGTCGTCCCACATAAAACACAATAATCCTTTGCAATGTCGTGCCACATAAAACACAATAATCATCAGTAATGTCGTCCCACATAAAACACAATAATCATCAGCAATGTCGTCCCACATAAAACACAATAATCCTCAGCAATGTCGTGCCACATAAAACGCAATAATCATCAGCCATGTCGTCCCACATAAAACACAATAATCATCAGCCATGTCGTGCCACATAAAACACAATAATCCTCAGCAATGTCGTGCCACATAAAACACAATAATCCTCAGCCATGTCAACTGGGATCTCAGTTCAGTTACTTTTTGTTAGTGTTGCCTTCAAATCGTCTGCATCATTTTTCATTTCAGACACAAAATATTTTATAAAGCTCAATACTTCACATCTTTATTCTTGAGTTCTTCCTCTATTTTATCTTTCTTACAAATCACTTTCATAGTCTTGTGTTTAACATTTTGTCTCTTTATTCTTCTCCTTTATCGACTAATATATCATTCATGTACGCTTTCATTGACTCTTAAGTTTACCATTCATTGAGTCCTCCATGTAGCTGTCCAGATACTGCTCTATCTCTATTGCAAGGAACAAGCTCTGAGTGTCTCCTTGACGCGGCTAATCATCAGCTCTCTGGTTTGGAGTTCCTACTTCAGCTGTGTGTAGCTCATCTAGCCTCCTGAGCGTTAAAAAATCGCATATCTCACACCAAAGATTGTAAATCTATGTCAAGTACTTAACGAAATTAGACAATTATACATAAGTATAATCAGTAAATAAAAAATCAGATAAAGTCAAAGTGCTGTCGACTTCTCTAGAATATAGCCGAAAATCACTGTCTTTTAATCGTCTTTACATCTGTCCATCCATCACTAGGGTTGATTAGTGCGCTCGTGCGCACTATATGCAAAGGAGCTGAGTTATGAAATCAATGGGGTCCGCCTCTGAGTTTTTGTGATAACACTAACTCTCTCTCTAATCTTGTCCTTCTTCAAGCTACTTCACTTAGCTTCAGAGAAACGCCTGAAGTTGTGAGCTCGGCGTCTCAACGGAAAGGGGAAGGATACCCTTATAAATATATCATTTACTTTGAATCATCTGTGTGGTGTTTTGTTTTTGCTGGTATATGAATTTTGATTAAAAAAAAAATGAAAAAAAAAATATGGATATATTTTATTTGACGATTTTTATGCCCAAATTTGAACTACTATCAAGAAAAAAATAACTAACTTATTCTTATTTATTATTAAACTTACCGATAATGTTCTCCATAATAATACAGCTAATTTAAAATTTTCTGTTATGACTGCATAGATGTAAAGATCGCGTTCTTTGGAATCATTTCCTGTGTTTGAGCTTTGATCATTTGTTTTGTCATAGTTATCGCATCTCAGCTTTTGCTTTTTCTGTTCTCCCTGTTCATCTGTATCAAGTGATATTTTAAATAAAGATAATGCTTTCTAGACATAATATTTATAACGCTTAGTGTTATTAGTAAATTCCATATGTTCCTAAATAATCATTATTTTATTCAAATAATTTATATAAAAACATTATGTTTTAAATTCAAGGCATATTTTTGAATACTTCATATGTAAAAAAAAAAAAAAAAACAACCTTTTGTTTGAAATAAATATATTTCTTTTAGATGGGTTTTGTCTTTCTCTGTATTCTATAAGAAGTAAATTATAACAGATATAATGTTTGCAAACGAATTTTTTTTAAAATATGCATGCATTTTACGTGAACATTTTCAACATTCTTATCACTTATAAGATCAAAATAAAACAACTGTTTATGTGTTTTTTATTTATGCCCTCTTATGCACGTATAGTAAAATACATTTAAGGATTGCTGCTCACGAACAAATATAATATTTTTATTTACATTTACGTAAATTATAAGACTTTAGCGAAGACGGAGACTATTTATAGATTACTGGAATTCCCAGGATAAAAAAAGTAAATTTAAATAAGGAAAAATCTTTAGATTGAGACTTCATAAAATACGAAATATATATATATATATATATATATATATATATATATATATATATATATATATATATATATATATATATATATATATATATATATATATACATATATATATATTATATATATATAGTGTTGTAAACCTGGTGGTGACACAGATGGTGGTAGTGCTGTGTGTTTTTAGCCTACCCAAATAGCCACAGTCCAGCGCAGGACGAGCGGTCAACCGTAACCAGTGACAGTACACGCCAGTGCGGCAAGGACCAGTGTCGTAAATATTACGCACGCAAGTCACGGCGAAAGTGATCAACTGGAGTGGTCAAGAAGGTTCGAGGCAAGTAGAGACACTATATAAGAGCGAGTGTGTCAGAATCACTTCACTTCACGTTACCTCGCAATGTAACCAGTACGAGGCGAAAACAAGCACGGTGTTTGAAGTCAGGCGGAGCAAGGCTAGGTTTTTGGACAGTTAGTGTAATATTGTTGCCAACTGTACAGTGTCTGTAATGTATTTGCAATTGAACTGACTGATACTTTGGAGCCCTGAGTTGTGAGGTTCTTTAGGTTCATTGTGTCGTGTGGTGCAGTTGAAGAGAGCCTGGATAGTAGGAGAGATCGTAACACTATTTATAACCTGAATTGCACGTTTTCATTAGTCTCAAATTATGTGCGCCATAGAGAAAAAAAGAAGATAAGGAAACCAAGGACGCTTTAGATTTTATTTGTTTGGCTCTAGATCTAGTTTCTTAGTGATGATTAAACGTGAAAGTTTATAATCTGTTCGTTGAGGTTATGCATTGTGCACATTGCGCACTGTGATTAGATGCGAGACTGTGACACAAGGCAGAGACACGTTAAAAGATTGAGGAAGTGAAAGATGGTCAATAATAGACGAAAGACGACCCAAGGAAGAGAATCTTGCACGGTTGGTGAGAAGGGTGGTGGAAGAGACCAGAGACGAACGGCGACCCTATGCCAGACAAATTAGAATACCCTTTCGCTCCTGGAATTGCAACACACCTGATTATATGCAAAAGAGATTCCTAAAGAATGTTTTGGGGTCGTTGTCGCCAGCCATAAGAAGAGCAAAATGGCATTAAGGGAATCTAATGTGTTTTGGTTTCAAGGAGCGGAGACTGGCAGCACCGTATTCAGTGGCTCCTAAACGGTTATTTCTGTCCCAGTGTTAGAAAGAAATAGAAGTTTAAAGGTACAAGTTATGATCGGCAACAAGTATTATGCTTTACTTTTGGACACTAAGGTATCTCGATTAATTGAACCGATTATATTGGAGATCAGAAAATAACAGAAACAAACGGATATACACTGAAAACTGCCACTGGCAAGCTTATACCAGTTTTGGGACAGGTCAGACTAAACTACGTAATTCAAGCCCAACCATTCAATCAGGAGATCCTGATTGCCAATGTTACCTACAAGTGTATCATTGGTTTATATTGTCTTTAAACATGGCCAATGGTACATTACAAAATACTTGAGTATTATAAGGGAGACGATCAAGCAAGAGAATTTTGTTGGTAGAAGAGAAGACCATATCAGAACTATCGGAATGTATAATATGGGAAAAGGTAAAAAAAATTGCGAAGCAATCGGCACGAAACTCGAAGTAATATCGAGAGGAAAAGGAAATATGCTCGCTGTGGGAAAGACGTTGGTGGTCAGTTTTGATAATAAAAAGGTCCCTGTCATTAATCTTTAGTCGCAGGAAAAGAGGTTACGAGCGGAAAGTGTAATAGCAAACAGTTACTCTGTGGATCTGATTACACAATGTCTGGACGCAGAGGCATCAACTTACACGGAATCGAAGGAGAACTCACGGAGACACATACTTGTTACAAAGACGAACGAAACTCTTTCGATGGAAGAATATAATAAAGCTGAGAAATTAATTTTGGAAATTATGGACATTATGCCATTATGACAAGGTTGACTGCAGGATGACAAACCTTGTACAACACATTATTGTTACAGGAAATGATAGACCCATTCACAAAACTCCGCAAGAACCCATTGATATGCTGGTCCGTATGAAGCAACAATGAGTCATCGAGCCATCCAGAGGTCCATTCTGTTCAATAGTTGTGCTAGTTAAACATAAAGTTGAGAGTATGAGGTTTGGTATAGATAGCCGAGAATTGAATAATGTCAAGAAGAAAGACAGTATCCTCTTTCCCGCATTGATGACCTATCTAACACACTCGCCTGATTACGGGTCTTCTCGAATTTAGACCTCAAGAGTGGATATTGTCAGGAAATGATGCAAATCAAGAATAAAGAAAACAAGATTACAAAGAAAGTTTGTGTTACACAAACTCAGAGGCGGCCCCCGTCGAAGTCGGATCCCTGTCGGATCTGCATATTCGCAAATAATATTCAAGAGGTGATTTAATTTTGATGGTCAAAAGTAATAATGTTTCAAAGATTCATTTGCCGTAAATTTAAATTTAAATTAAAAAAAAATAGTAGATTAGTTTTAGTATATTAAAACATTACAATATTGATCAAAACGTTTGGAAATAAAAATCTACACTTTTTTTTTTACACTTTAAGTTTAGAAATTGAAATTCTACATCTTAATCTAATCTATTTTAGTCTAAACTAGATCTATAAATTCTAGATCTAGACTCTAAAATAATTTTAATTAGAATATAAATCGAGATCTAGATATACTGTAGTTAGAAAAATCTAGATTAGATGTAAATTAAGATATCATTCCTTTTTTAAACGCGAGTCACATAATGAGGCTTAATAAACATTACTATACCGAGTTCTTTTTTCATTTCATTTGAAAAATTAATTCCATATAACGTCAGAGGGAAAAAAACCCACTACGTCACACGGCCTAGCTAGACTAAAAATCGCCTTCATCAATAAGAGCCATTTATCGAGTGTTCATAGACTTTGGTGCACCGAATGCGTTTTTAAGCATTTCATTTAAAGAATTCATTCCATATGACCTCAAAGGAAAAAAAAACACTACGTCACACGGCCTAGCTAGAATAAAAATCGCCTTCATCATTACGAGCCATTTATCGAGTGTTCATAGACATTGGTGCACCGAGTGCGTTCTTTTAGCATTTCTTTTAAAGAATTCATTCCATATGAAGTCAAAGGTAAAAAAAAAACACTACGTCACAAGGCTTAGCTAGACTAAAAATCACCTTCATCAATACGAGCCATTTATCGAGTGTTCATAGCCATTGGTGCACCGAGTGCGTTCTTTTAGCATTTCATTTAAAGAATTCATTCCATATGACGTCAAAGGAAAAAAAAACACTACGTCACACGGCTTAGTTACACTAAAATATGTTTTCATTAATACGAGCAATTTTTCGAGGGTTAATAGACATTGGTGCACCGAGTGCGTTCTTTTGGTATTAGCCTACATTTAAAGAGTCCATTCATATGACATCAAAGAAAAAAAAATTCATTACCTCACAATAGGCTAGTACCGGTACCATAAAAAATGTCTTTATTTACACGAGATATTTAACAAGGGTTCATAGACATTGGTGCAATGAGTTCTAATAGAATTTATTTAAAAAGGATCAAAGCCGCATTGTTTTTGCGTTTTGACTGTCAGTCTGTCTGTCCGTCATCTTGATATAAAAAAAAACTAAAAGTTACAAAAAAATTGATTAACCTTTATTTTACGTTTCAAAACATCGCAACAATTTTTAGATATGAACACAATTGAAAAGTTTATATAATAGATTTTTCCAGATGTTTGTATAAATAGTAAAAGAAAAAAAGAATTTCAGATAAATGTAGTACCGTTAATTAAATTTTTTGGATGGTCTCGTATAAAAATTAGATGTACTACAGTCATGTGGAGAGATTTTCATACCTTACTTTGGTGTTTGGATTCAGTTTTCCTTAAAAATCGGAACATAATATTAACGATAATTAGATTTTTACATGTTTTAGGTAGAAAATTAAATGTACTGTAAGAGAGTAGTGAGTTATAATATTTTTCTTAAAAATCAGTAAAAACATAATTTCGTAAATAAGAAGATTATTTGTTTATTAATTAGAAAAGGGAGTTCAAACAATTATTTGGCGTTAGTAGATTTTTAAATAAATTCGGTATTTTCTGGCAAAGATTTGTAGAAACAAAATCCGGAACTTTTTTATCGATTACAAAACTTCTATGTTATGTTTTAGCAAGAAAATTAAATGTCTAAAAAGTAATTTTCAGTAATCAAATTCTAGTAAATTATTTTTTTTAAAGCCCTGAACAACCTATTGTTTTTATTTTTTCAAAATGTGTTTAAAGATGAAAATACGGAACATTTTGATATTGATAACCAAATTATAGTGACGCATTGTCAAATAATACAAGTGAAATATTAGTAAATTATGCGATTTCAAACAATCATTAGGCATTATTCAGTATAGAGATTTTGATTTAGCATAATTATGCTATTTACATAAAAAACGGAACGACATATTATTGATAATGTGTTTTTGCAACGTTTAATCATGGAAATTGAATGTAATATAAATTAGAAGAGCAAACAAACATTTGTTGGGGTTGATTAGTTTTGCACAAAAAAATCCGGAACAATCAATTGGGACAACATATTGCTGACTAGCAGTACTAAAGCCCTAGTCTACCGGACCTGTGTGTTGAGCACCTTGCTGTACGGAAGTGAAACATGGTCAACCTACTCATGGCAGGAAAAAAAGCTGAATGTCGTCCACCTCCGATGCCTAAGGCGGATCTATAAAATAAGGTGGCAAGATAAGATAACCAATGAGGAAGTGCTACATAGAGCAGGATGCCAGGACATCCGCTCTGTTATCAGCAGCAGACGCCTTGGCTGGCTTGGCCACGTAGAATGCCAGTAGGTCGACTTCCACAGGACATCCTGTATGGCGATCTAATAGAAGGCAGGAGAGCCCCTGGTCGCCCATTTTTACGTTATGCGGATGTATGCAAACGCGACAAGAAGCTCTTCAAAATCGACACTGGGAAGAGGTGGCACTGGACAGATCCACATGGAGAGAGATCATAAAGGAAGGGTCACAGATTGCAGATGTCATACACAACAGAAGCAGAAAGAAGGGTGAAAATGCAACGGCGCCTGGTGATTATATATGCCCAACCTGCGATCGCAGCTTTGTTTCAAAGATTGGCCTCTTTAGTCACACAAGAAGTTGCAAAGGGAAAAGATCGTCTCTCGAGACGTAAAATGCCACAGAGACTGAAAATACACAAAAATTGTCCATCTATGTTAGCATATTGTAACATTGCCTCCCTTACATTTACGTAATTGTTTTAGAATTGGTGTATTTTTATGAAAAAAATCGCTTGCATAATTAATTTTATAAATTAAACGGTTTGCTTTTAGAAAACCAAAAATAGCCGTTGCATCTGAACTTTTGAAGCCGCATTTAATAATAAAATAATATTTTTCATATATTTTCTAGATTTCGAGATCTGAGTGTGACAGACGGACAGACGGACAGACAGACAGATGGACAGACGGACAGACGGACATTTTGCACAAACCTAATAGCGACTTTTTCCCCTTACTGGGGCCGCTAAAAACGGCCTTTTCAGCTGGAAGTGTCCTGTGGCAAATTAAAGTGATGCCATTTTGTTTATGCAATAAAGCAGCCACTTTTGAAAGATTAATAGAGCAAGTTTTAAGAGGTCTTTACTGGAATACTTGTCTAGTATATCATGATAAAATGATCATAATATAATCGAGAGAAGTATTTCAGAGGATTGGAAGTGCGGGCATGAACCTCAACCCATTGAAGCATGACCTATACAAGCAAGAAGTCAAATATGTGGGCTATGTCTTATTAAGCGAGGGTATAAGCATAGATCCAGACAAAGGTGAAGCTGTTCGGCAATGACCTGTCTCTGGAAGTGTACAGGAATTGAAAGTTTTTTTGGGGCCTTTGCTTTTATTACCGACGCATTTTTCCTGGCTTCTCTAAGACAGAACAGAAAAAAAAAGGTTCATATGGATAAAAGAATGCCAGGAGACGATTGAAAAATGTTAGCTTACCCAACGTTAGTTACACCTTTCATTATGAAACTACGCTTGCTACTAACGCTAATTACTTTACGTGACTCTGGGTCCCAAACTGAATCAATGAAGGCATTAGTGACGATTACTTCGAGGAACTCCTGTGCTGCTGTAGGGTATGCCAGATGGGCAAGACGTTCGTCTTTCTTTAACTCTTGTAGGGTTTCACCGACCGCTGTTGTCTGGACTTAAGCTGAATTATATAAACTTCTTGTAAGTGCTCGTCACCGTATCGAAGCTCCATAGCCTGAAAGAGAGCAGCGTAATCCTGCTGGTTTGAAATGGATTGTAGTACTATGAAAGCCTTTTCTCTAAAGTACACTACTAGAGCGGTTGTTTTCTCTTCCTCGCTGCCACAGTTGTTGACCTCAGCGGTAGTAGAAAACAGTGTTCTTAAGCGTATGTGGGAATCTACTGATGGGACATCAACACGATTACAAATAGTTATGTCAAAAGTTGGAATCTAAGAAGTACTCCAAAAGTTGCACAATGGATCCACGGGTGGTCACTTGGTTATTAACAAGACGTTGGAGAAAGTAAGAAAGAGCTTTTTAATGCTGTTAGTACAAGGAAGACATAGAGGACTGGTGCAGAAGATGTGACCGATGTCCAACAACCAAAGGACCACAGCGTCAAACAAAGGGATCCCTACAACAGTACAACGTAGGTGTTTCATTCCAGAGAATCGCACTGAATATAGCTTGCCATTTTCCTGAGATACTAAAAGGCAACATATATATCCTTGTCATAATGGATAGAATCATAGAATTCTGAGTATGTAATTTTCTTTTATGTATTGAAGAGGTGGTTTTTAGCGATAATCTCGCTTAAGGGGGTTTTAAACAAGAACCACTCTAGGCTACGCTGATAGAATCTGGTGACTGATGTATGGATCGTCTGATATTGTAGGAGGGGGGTATCGTAAATTTGGAGGTTTTTTTTTAATCAAAATTTTACTTAGCTATGCTCTTGGAAATTGGGGATTTTTGCTTGCATTTTATTTCCGTTTTTGTTTTATAGAAGATAGGGATTTGACTGCAAAATGCCCTGGTACGGGGTTTAAACTCAAAACCCCCTTGGCTGCGCTGGGGCATGTAACGTTTTAGTATTAAAATCTCACCTAAAATATATAAAATCAAAGCAAAAATCAGTCACTAAATTTTGATTCCCTCCTGTGGGTGGGGATTTCTTTTCGGAGAGGTTTGAACCCCAAACCCCCCTGGCTACGCCCATGATATATATATATATTTATTAGTGATATTTATGTATATTTATACATTTTGTTTAATAAGCTTATTTTTAACTTCGTTTTGTAACAGAACTATAATTGAAAGCTCAAAACAAAAAAAAATCGAAAGTGGGAGGAGAATTTGTGTTTACCAATTAGGTTCTACTAAACTTTTGCATTGGAAGGATTCAATTATAAATAGTGAGTTATAATAAGGCTTGTCTTTGAGTCCAAAGAAGAGAGCACCTGGCTGCATGTGGTGTCGGAACGAGACAGCTGGAGGTCATTCACGAAGGCCGCAGGTTACACATTTGAGACCAAAAGAAAATATGCTGCCGATGACAAACGCAGACGAAATAGTGAGTTATAGCCCCACATTTATTTATACAGTATAATAATATCAGATTGGTAAAGGTTGCAATGTGGCGACTAGGAAAAGAATATTTGGTTCAGAACTCATCTCAATTTGTTTATATTATACAGATAAATTTCTTATGAATTGTAAACTTTCCAAAACAAAATCTTTCTTAAAATAATTGTGATAAATGTATGTGCAATTACATAATTTCTGTCGCCATAATTGTCTATTCTGTTTTAAAACGTCTTGTTTTCATCTGAAAAGTGGAGGAGACGGTAAAAATAAATTTTTTAATCAAGTAAGAGTACTTGCTCCTTTTTTTTATAATGTCTGCAAATAATTGCATTTGGCATTAAAGAAATAGGGATGAGATTACTCGATATAAGAACTTAATTTAAAACATATTTAAATTATATTAGTGACTTTTTAAAAATTTTATAATTTCATAACTAAAATACAAAAGAAAAAGTATTGGTTTATCTGATGGGCCGAGGGTGATTGCATGTATTGTCCCTACCACCTGATACAACCCTTTTTCATTTTATATTTACTAATGATAAAATTTAAGATTAGAATGTGGTGCAACATAATAATGGGTTCAAATATTAATAATCTATATTATAAAGTAGAATGTGAGGTGTATGTATGTATGTATGTTACTTATAGACATCAAAACCGCTTGACCAATCTTGATAAAACTAGGCAGGAATGTTCCTTGGGTACTAACTTAGACCGTAGTGTATGTATTGTAGCCCTAAAACAAACTTAAGACCCTCAAAAAAAAAAGTTGTGCGACTCTATTAAAGCTAAAGTATTTATGGATCTAGGCCATGGTTAACAATGTTGACATGAGACAATATCGAAAGGATTTAGACCTAGATCTAATTTTAAGAAATACACTTTGAGCAGATAGTTTTTTTACTTTGACACATGAACATACAAAAGAAGATCCATTGATTTCAATATATAATGAAATTGACCTTCAATTTTGTGTTTCAAATGCATTTTTTACATAAATTAGTTCCTGATATCTGTGACTATAGATTTCCTGGCGAACATTCTTTCATTAGACAATACCAATTGGTTACACAATAACACATCTCTCTACTGAGTCCTTCCTAGGTCTAGGTCTAAAACTCTTATTGAACTCTAAGATGATAAAACTTCTTTTCGCAAAGATAGTTTTGTGCTTTAACACAAAAACATACTAATTATTGTCCATTCATTTGATATTTTAATCAATTTAACATTCAAATTTATTTTTCTAAAGCATTTTTAATACATTCGTTCGCTGTTCGCCTAAGCTGCATAGCCATGTTGAGTTAGGCCTAAATTCATTCATGAAAAAAGGTCACGCATGCGCAACACAGAATGAACTCTATAAAAGCCAATTTTTAACTCTAGATTAGTGTAGATTTAGATCTATGTCTACCTCAAGATCTACTTTATACTTTAACACATGAACATACAAAATTAAGTCTATTCATCTCAAATTTTAATCAAATATATGTAGCCCTAAAAGCTAATGTTTAAATTTGAAAAAATGGAGTTAAGCCTATTAGCTATTTTAATTTCATAGCTTCATTCACACTATTTTTACATTGACACATTCGCTTTACTCATTACATTTTTATTTCGTTTAATTGTTTACAAAACACTCTAAGTGACTATATCGACAGTAATGCGCAAATAAAGACCCGCGGGTCGCGGGTAACATATGTCTAGTAGTTTATATTTTATAGATATTCAACTAATTTTGTTCACAAACTATGATTTCTCGACACAAATTTGACCTCCTCCTCACTCAAATTGTTTAGCTAGAAATCAGCCAACGGATTAATGACATAATATAGAAGATGGGTTTAAATATTAGTGACAAATTTTAATTTTATCTGTTAATCTGTTAACAGACTATAATTTCTAGAAATAAATTTGACCGCCCACCCCCAATCGAAAGCTTATGTGGGGGATTGATGTCATCACCCCCTCCCAACTCCACTAAATCGTCCAACATACTAGAGAGGAGGGGCAAACAATCTAAAAATAGGTTGAAATATAATAAATTAGTATATAATTAGTAAATTCGTATACAAATTGTTCGATATCTTTACTAAAATTTGTCCGACACCCTCTCTAGATCTGCCAGTGAATTTTTATTGTCGAAACAATTTTGCCCACACAGCATTTTCTCTTCTCCAAGCAACAGATGTGACCATGGAACGGAATATCCGATAAAGTTTAGGATCAGTAGCGTGGCAGGTTCTCTCTGGCTGTAGAACAGTGTTCCACTATCTGCCTAAGGGTCACCATCTCATGATTTCTCTTCAGAGTTGCCTCACAAAGCCTTTCCTGTGTTTAGATATAGCGCAACGCAGCGGAGGTTTGGATACCGAGTTTTCCGTCTCCTAGATGGGTAGCCTACTAAAGGAAACGATTCGCTCCTGCCCAAAGCTTACAATGCTCTAATGACACTAGGGAAAAAGGAGCACTAGTACATATGTTTCCTAGCATTCTAGTAACACTGACGCGTTGGGGAAACTATATATGATTATATGTACACAAATTAACAATTGTTTTTTTTTAACAATAAGTGCGTCTAAAATTACACGGTTGTTCTCATCTATTGCAAGGAAAAAAAGTGAAAGACCGCAAAATATTTTTTTTTAACTTTAAAGTTTCCAAATAAAAAATATATTACTTACGTCAAGGATATCGTCTCTCTCTAAATAGTCTTTTATTTTCACTCCATGTTGTATAAGATATTTGATAAAGTCAAAGCGTTCAAGATTTTTGGAAAACAAAACGATCTGTATTCTTATGAGCTTATTCTCATCCTTAGCCTAAAATGAGTTGACACACAAAGACATAGTGGTTAAACAAAGTAAAACAAGCAGCACAGAAATAGTGTTGATTATTTAAGACCATTTTTCCTTTATGAAGCTGATGAGCGAGTACTTTGCTCTTTTTATCGTAATATGTAATGAATAATGGAACAAAAACAACCTAAAAGTAATTTAAAAAAAAAACACTTATTCAAAGTGTAATTGCATTCAATTAGTTTAAAAAAAAAACACAACCAGATATGTTTTCTTTTGTAAAATTTATTAATAACAAGGTTACAAAGTTTATTAATTCTGTAATACATTTGTAAAAAAAAATAATTTTTGCCAAAAAATCTTAAACTGATTGCATTAATTTGTTAAAAATATGATAAATAGTCACAACCCTTACTAAATAGCCACCTGTGTTTGTTACTATATATAGTTTATTGTTGAAAACTGATATATTTTCAATAAAAAAATGCTTGCATAGTTGATTTTAAAAAAATTGTTTTTACGTTTTTAGGAAAAAAAAATATCCGTTGCATCACAACTTTAAATGGTCTAAAATATCATGATGTTGGATTTTCAATATCTTTTCTAGTTTACTAGATCTCAACGGAACGGACGGATAGACAGACGGACCATACAAAGCTAATAGCGTGTATTCCCTATTCGGTGACCGTTAAAAATAAAATAAAAAAAAAACAAATACGCAAATAAATATATGTCTATATCTATTATCTAGATGATCTCTTTAAGAAATAATTAAATGAATAATATTTTCATACAGTGGGTTTTGTTACCTAATTATGGTGATATTCTTGTTTATACAGATCGTGTCCCTAAATGCTTTTATATATTAGCGAAGTGAAGTAAGATAATTTTTATTGATTCAATCAAATGGAAATTCAGTTTTACTACAATTGACAACCTTAGCGTAACTACTGTAACAATAACAATATAGATGCAACTACGAACAACATTCACAAACGAAACACAAACACACTCACAACCAGCGCTTTATGCATGGAATTCTATTTACTTCTTGATAACGACAGATGATCTTGTAACACTCTGACCGAATGTTTTTAGATATTTCTGTTTTAGTTCTAATGGAAAAGAGAAAACCACTTCGTTCAGATCTTATGTAACAGTGGTTTAATGGATGCAGGTTGTCTTTAAGAATCGTGAGCGTTTTGAAAAGGCATCTTTCATGAAAAAGCGTGTCAAGAGATGGTAGCTGTGTTCGAGTGATATGCGATGCTTTTTGAATTTAGTCTATTTAGTCTAAGTCTTTGTGCCAGTGAAGTATTACCATACTAGCAGGTGATGGCAAATTAATTAGACTGCTGATGGTTGTTGTATACACAAGTTTAATTATTTTTTGTCGATGTCAAAGTTCCTTAACTTTCTAAGATAGAAGAGTCGTTGGTGATTTTTGGTGTAAAGGTTTGGACAGTATTTACTCCATTTCAGTATGTTGTTAATGGTTGTACCTAGGTATTTTTATTTTTACACTTGCTCTACCGTCCGTTGTTTATCTGAGTTTCTGCAAGATGGAGTTTATGTTTCCTAAAATATATTATCATTTCTTTAATTTTCTGAACATTTAAAATTAAGAAGCTATCTTTACATAATTGGTAAAAAGTGTTAATTGTTGAATGGTACAGATTTTCGTCAATTGCAATGAGGCTGTGTCGTCAGTAAATTTTACAATGGAAGTGTCAGCTGATAGGCTCTGAATGTCATTTGTGTATGTTGTATGCAATACTGGTAGCAAGACGCACCCCTGCGGCTCACGAGTGCTAATCTCTCTCGTGTCTGACACATGTCTGTTCACTTTTACATACTGTGGGCGTTTTTTATGAAAGTTGAGAATCCAAGCTTGTATTTTTTTTTTGCTAACGTTCAATTCAGATATTTTTTTGAGATTGTGTACTATCTACTGTGTCTTGCCCTTTACTATAAGTGTAGTTATTTTTGTCATTCTGTGTAATAACGTTTTAGCTGTTAAAATTATTATTTGTTCTGTTAAAGTACTGCAATAATAGTTTCAAAATTAGATAAAAAGTTAATACCTTAGACTCCAGTGAGTTGAACTTCCACAGTCCACCATGCTGAACTGCAAGATCTAACTGATTCAGCCGAATGCACAGTAAAAGAAAATCTTCTGCAGTGCCTTTACCTAAATTGCGCAAAGAAATAAAATAGCTACATGAATTACTTTCTTATAATTTTTTTCATGCATATGCGAATAACAAAATGGTATATTAGTTATCATTTTTTAGTCTTTCTCAATTTTATTTACCCTAAATCTCTTAACCTATAAAAATCTGGTTAAGGTCATTTTATCCCCGGTCATTTCATCCCCGGTCACTTTATCCCTGGTCATTTCCCCCCCAGTCATTTCATTCCAATTCATCCCCGGTCATTTCATCCCCTGGTCATTTCATTATTTGATCATTTTATCCAACAAAGAGTAATCGTAGAACTAATAAAACAATTAATATTTAATATATTCATTTTTATTTACATGTCAAATAGTGTAATATATTTGTTAAGAATACAATTAAATGTCATTAGAAACTACAGAAATATAACATTTATATATATAGAGGTCATGTAAAATAGTTTTTATGTGTTCATCTATATAAAGAAGATAGGCTATTGTAATAACAGAATACGATCCATCGATTCATTTTGCGGAACAATGTTTGTAATTCTCTTTGCCTATAACACAATGTATAACTTTATTGTTTAAAACTTTTATAGGCAACATGATATCCTAAGATGGGGGAAGTCAGCTTTTATTAGAAAAAAAATACAACCATATTTCAAGAAAGAGCGATTGAAAAATAAAATAATGTGAAAGATGTACGTCAGGAATTATCAGAGTCATGATCATTAGTATTCTAATCGTTCTCATATCTCAGAAGATGTCCACTACTTCCACCACATCTTGGCCTTTGATTATTACGTCATTCTCATGATATTATAATAATACACTCACCACATTCAATATAAGCGCTATAGCTAAGTACACACCCAAATTTACAATATATTATAAGATTTGTAACCAAAGGGGAAACACTATAAACGCATTAATAAGATGTAAAAAAAAGCATTCTATATCAGCCTATTTATTTTTTACATGAAATGAGGTATTAAAATCAAAGCCTTAACAGCACAACTAAACAGTGTAGAAGAAAAAATATTTAATTGGGGATGAAGTGACCGGGGATAAAATAAAATGTCATCCAAATCTTTTAATCTTTTTATCTTTTTATATGACACCAATCAATTTTCGATATTTTTATCTATCTCTGCTCTCTCTCTCTCTCTCTCTCTCTATGTATGTATATATATATATATATATATATATATATATATATATATATATATATATATATATATATATATGGCTTTCTTAATTTAGTTATTTTGCTGAAGGTGTTACTCAACTGGGAATATTTGTTTGTTATGAATCTGACTGCTCTATTTAGTGTATGTTCCAGTTTCTTATTGTTTTCTTTAGTTGAGGGGTCAAATTCTATTATTGGCCTGTTAAAAAGGAAATGGTAGGTAATGTCATTGGATTTAAACCTGTAAGTGATAGACTCTGCTCACTATGTTTGAAATGATAATTCTTCAACATATCATTTATCAATGTTCATGCCCCTATTAAAGATGCAGATGATAACACAAAAGAAGCCTTCTATGATGGACTGGAAAGGATTTATAATGAAGCACCAAAGCATGATATAAAATTAGTCCTAGGAGACTTCAATAAAAAAATTGGAAAAGAACCAGCATTCAGACCAATAATTGGCAAAAAAAGCTTACATGAACAGACCAACAATAATGGCATAAGATTAGTGGATTTAGCATCAGGGAAAAGAATGTTTTTTTGCAACACAAGAACACAACATAAGAATATTCACAAGATAATCTGGATCTCACCTGATGGCAACACCCAAAATAAAATAGATCACATACTTATATATAAGAGACACGGATCAGATATATTAGACGTAAAAAGTTTCAGAGGAGCAAATGCTGACTCAGACCACCTACTAGTAAAAGCTAAACATAGACAAAGAATAATTACTATACATAATTACAAAAGAAAGATAGCACAGCTGTATGATAGTCAAAAAATTAAAAAAGCATCCACTGGTGGCAGAATTTTATAGAATTGCACTCCAAATGTAACTAGCAACATTAGAAAAGGACAGCGAAAATAACATAAATGAACATTGGGAAATAATAAAGCATGCTATAAAAAGAACAACAGAAGAGGTAGTTGGACTTAAACAAAAGAACGAGAAAATAGGGTGGTATGATGATGAATGCAGACAAACTATAGAAGAGAAGAACAATGCCCGAATGATAATGCTACAGAGAGAAACCAGAAACACTAGGAGGCAATACAATAAAGCAAGAAAAAGGGCCACAAAAGTTGTGAGAAAGAAAAAACGGGAATGGGAAAAGTCCAAGATTACTCAAATTTAGGAATTAACAAACGCGGGAGACATGAGAGGAATGTATATGAAAATTAAAGTTGAACAAAAAACGATTTCAAGCTAGATTACACATGTGTGAGAATAAAGATGGTCAGCTTATTACAGAAAACAGCAGGGTCATTGAGAGATGGGCTGAATACTTTGAGGAGATCCTAAATACCACTGAAGATGGAGACAATGGAGAATATGAACTGCCACATGGAGTACCAGATCTCTTAGTGAACCCACCAACACTCATTGAAACATCAGAAATAATTAGGACCATGAAGAATCACAAAGCACCAGGAGAGGACCAAATTACAGCACAAGTAATTAAATATGAAGGGAAAGACTTACAAATACTCAGAATAATATCAAGAATTTGGGAGGAAGGGAAACAGTTCTTATAACCCCAATACACACAAAAAAGGATCCAAGCTAAAGTGCTGTAATTACAAGGGATCTCTCTATATGACATATAAGATCCTGTCTAGGCTTAAAAGAAATCTTAAGTGACTACCAATGTGGTTTAAGACCCAATAAATTTACATCCGATTATATCTTAACACTAAGATGTATACTAGAAAAATACCATGAAAAGAACATACCAATCCCCCAACTCTTTATAGACTATAAAATGGCTTATGACAGTATCAGAAAGAAATACCTATATGACACTCTACATGATTTTGGAATAACTAACAAGCTGACAAGACTTATGACATTAAACAACTCAAAAAGTATAGTCATAATTTGAAGAGAACACTCAAGAGAATTTATGATTAAACGAGGATTAAGACAGGTGACTCGCTTTCTTGCGTGCTATTTAATTTGACACTGGAGAGAGTTATAAGAAATATACACATTAACGCAAGGGGAATTATTACTATTATTTCAGAAGAGAAAACATGGGTCCAAAACCAACAGGGACGATATACAGCCAACCTCTACAATACCTTGCTTATGCCGATGACATTTCCTTATTGGGTAAAGGAACCTCTGACATTGCTAGAGCCTTCACACAACTAGAAGAAGCATCTTGACCAGCAGGACTGGAGGTCAATGACAGTAAAACCAAGTACATCGTAATGACAATTTATAGCACTCAACGTTTACTTAAGAGGACAACAATTTCAAGGAAAACCAAGAAAATAATATACAAAACCATAATAAGACAAGCAGCAATGTATGCAAGTGAGACCTGGACACTGACTAAGACATCAGAAAATTTACTTAATACTTGAGAACAAAAAATTCTTAGGAAAATCTATGGTGCCATACAGGATGAAACTGGGTGGAGGACACGCACTAACCATGATATAGATCAATTACATGAAGACCCAAAAAAAGTGACCAAAATTAAAAAAAACCAAACAGACTACGTTGGGCAGGTCACCTTGAAAGAATGTCAGATAACAGAAATCATATATAGGCAAAGAAAACAACAAAAGGTAGGCGACACAAAGGCAGACCCCGAATGCGATGGTTAAATAACATTTGAGTTTTACGTTCTTATTTGATTTATAGAAATTTCTTCTAATTAACCTAATGACTTGTTTTATTTTTTAATAGTTTCATCAATATGGGGATTGTATGACAATTTTTCATTTATTACAACACCTAGGTATTTTGCGTTTTTAGTCTGCGTTACTGGTTTACCATAAATAAGATAAGTGAAATTTATTTGTGTTAGATATTTTAGTTACTCTTAACAACTGACTTTTTTCTGGGTGGAAAGACATGCTTCAATAAGATCCCCATTTCTGTAATTCATCTAATTTCTGTATCTTTTGTTGTTTACATGTTAAACATATTATGCAATCGTCTGCAAACAATTTGACTTTTGTTTCTAAACTAATGCAATTTGGTAAATCATTTAAGTAAATTAAAAATAGTAGTGGACCTAAGACTTTTCCTTATGTTAACCCCGAGTTTACTGTTATATGTGTATAATTTAGAGCCATGTATTATTACATTTTGTTCTCTCCCTATCATAAAATCTTTTATTAACTTTGGCAATGGACCATCAATGCTAACATTTTTACTTTTTTAAGCAAACTATGGTGGTAAACTTTGTCAAAAGCTTTATTTATGTAAACGTTTACTATTATCTAAACGTTTTGAAAAATCATCAATTAATCCTATGAGTTGTGTTTTACATAATCTATATTTCCCAATGCCATGTTGGTATGGAATAAGGACACTATGTTTGTCTAAGTGGTTTATGATGTTGCTACATATTATGTGATTTAGAAATTTACATTGTATTTTTAGCCTGACTTTTTATTAACAGCATGACTCTGAAACCATAACAGACGTCAACCAGACTGCCTGCCTCAGCATGACCACGACGAGTCTTTCCAGGACCTACATCATTTCTTGCTGATTTACGCCGAGGAAATTGGATTGAAAAGGAAGCGGGAACATCCAGCAGTTATGCTGGCAAACGACTGGACAATAAGAAAATTTACTATTCAGATCGGATAAAAAAGGACCACAAAAAAACGTTAATTTAGTGTCATTCGTTTAAGAGACAATAAAGTGACGACGGCTTTTGCCGGTGAGGAAATTGGAAGCTGAGAAAAAAAATGTGATTGGTTAAGGAAAACAAAACACTATTACAATGTGACAATAAGATAAGAAAGATACGAAGAAAGAACGCTACTTCCATTTATTGGCGGCTGGGTAGCCCTGCCCAGATAAGGGTGAAGCGCTTTCATGGCCTAGGTACAAGAGGATACTTTTTGCCGAATTCTATGACATGGCAAAGAGCTCTTGGTCTAAACTGCTCATAGATTGTGACGTTGCAGGTCAGTGGTGAGGCCTTCTATAACGTCTGGTCTAGACAGAATGGACTGGCCTTCTATAACGAATGGTCTAGACAGAATGGACTGGCCTTCTATAACGTCTGGTCTAGACAGGATGGACTGGCCTTCTAAAACGTCTGGTCTAGAAAGGATGGACTGGCCTTCTATAACGTCTGGTCTAGACAGAATGGACTGGCCTTCTATAAAGTCTGGTCTAGACAGAATGGACTGGCCTTCTATAACGTCTGGTCTAGACAGGATAGACTGGCCTTCTATAACGTCTGGTCTAGACAGAATGGACTGGCCTTCTATAACGTCTGGTCTAGACAGGATGGACTGGCCTTCTATAACGAATGGTCTAGACAGGATGGACTGGCCTTCTAGAACGAATGGTCTAGACAGAATGGACTGGCCTTCTATAACGTCTGGTCTAGACAGGATGGACTGGCCTTCTATAACGTCTGGTCTAGACAGAATGGACTGGCCTTCTATAACGTCTGGTCTAGTTAGAATGGACTGGCCTTCTATAACGTCTGGTCTAGACATGATGGACTGGCCTTTTATAACGAATGGTCTAGACAGGATGGAATGGCCTTCTATAACGTCTGGTCTAGACAGAATGGACTGGCCTTCTATAACGTCTGGTCTAGACAGGATGGACTGGCCTTCTAGAACGAATGGTCTAGACATGATGGACTGGCCTTCTATAACGTCTGGTCTAGACAGGATGAACTGGCCTTCTAGAACGAATGGTCTAGACAGAATGGACTGGCCTTCTAGAACGTCTGGTCTAGACAGGATGGACTGGCCTTCTAGAACGAATGGTCTAGACAGGATGGACTGGCCTTCTAGAACGAATGGTCTAGACAGGATGGACTGGCCTTCTAGAACGAATGGTCTAGACAGGATGGACTGGCCTTCTATAACGTCTGGTCTAGACAGGATGGACTGGCCTTCTAGAACGAATGGTCTAAACAGGATGGACTGGCCTTCTATAACGTCTGGTCTAGACAGGATGGACTGGCCTTCTAGATTGAATGGTCTAGACAGGATGGACTGGCCTTCTAGAACGAATGGTCCCGACAGGATGGACTGGCCTTCTATCGTCTGCTTCTATCTGGTTCAATATTTAGCTTGATTAGCATGGAACAAAATGGTGATAAACTCTCTCTTTGATATTGACACTGTTAAGGTTTGTCAATTAAAAGCCTGATGGAGTGGGAAGATAACATTGAAAAATCCTTCAATAGCCTCAAAAATAGGATTATTTCTTTATTTTGTGATATACCTATTTAGCTGCTTGTATTTTTGCAGATTGGTACAGGCTAGTACGGGGTAAAACAAGGCTGTGTCCTAGCACCTACACTGTTCAGTATCATGTTCTCCGCTATGCTGACAGATGCATTCACAAATAGAGAAAACAACGATATAAATATATCATACAGATTTGATGGTGGCCTATTCAACCCAAGGCAGCTTTAAGCAAAATAAAAAAACAAATGCAGCAGTAATCAGAGACTTGCTATTTGCTGCCGACTGTGCCCTAAATGCTTGCTCTAAAAACGATCTGCAGAGCATCGTCAAGAGCATGCTCAGACTTTGGTCTTAACATCAATACGATCAAGACTGAAGTCTTATATCTACCTGCTCCTGGGAAAGCCTACTCGGATCCAAGCATCACTATAAATGGACAGGATATAAACGCAGTGGACAAATTCACATATCTTGGCAGCACACTCTCCAGAAATGGAAAAATCGATAGTGAAATCGCTCTTCGTATTGCCAAGGCCAGTCCATCCTATGGCAGACGTTCTACAAATGTCTGGAACAGACGTGGTATCACCACAAACACAAAGCTAAGGGTCTATAGAGCCGTCATCCTCCCCACATGACTCTATGCCTCAGAAACATGGACAGTGTACAGTAAACATGCAAAGAAACTAAACCACTTCCACATGACATGTCTTAGAAAAATACTAAAAGTCAAATGGCAGGACAAAATACCAGATACTGAAGTCCTTCGAAGAGCATGTCTGCAAAGCATCCACACAATCCTGATGCAGTCCCAGCTGCGATGGGCAGGTCACGTCTACAGAATGGAAGACCACCGCATCCTAAACGACTCTTGTATGGCCAACTAAGCGAAGGAAAGCGCTCGCAAGGTGGTTAAAGAAAGCGCTTCAGGGACACCCTCAAAGCTTTTCTGAAGGCGTTCAGCATAGACCCAGGCACATGGGAGACAGAGGCACATGACAGAGCATCATGGCGTCGCGCTGTGAAAACTGGCACACAGGTTGCTGAGGAAAAAAGAACAACGCTTGCAGAAAAAAAACGCCAGAAAAGAAAAGCAAGACAAACGACACTAGCTCCAGCTGGAATAACCTGCCCAGTGTGCGGCCGAACATTCCGGGCTCACATAGGTCTCACCAGCCACATGAGGAGGCATAAAACCCCAGTGCAAAGCCCTCATCCCCCTAGATGACAATGTGGTCATCATCGAACCACGATGGACGAACTATATATACAGGCAAGAAAGTGATAAGGTGCACCTCTTACCCTGCTAAATGAAGAGTTGCAATATCGTTCGAAAGCGCTTATGTCAGCATAAGAAATGCTAAGAGATATCAACTTGCAGTTTGGTATTGAACATAATATAGCCAAATCCCACAACCTTTAGAAATAGTTCTGTTGAAATACTAACTTTTGATTGCTCTGAGTAAATATTTCAAATAAAAAAAAATGATTTGCTACCTCATTATATGGTCAGGATTCAAAACCTTGCCACAGAAGTTTAGTTGGTAAATAAAAAAATGAAACCGCAGAAAATCGGTTCCATTAGACTTTACACATTTTCTTAAAGCTCTTGCTTTCAGACCAAAATGGCATCTAACCCTACTTCTGACGCCATCTTTACCTTCAATCAAGTCCAATAGGGAATAGGCGCCGATAGGCACCGTTCTTTCCGTTGGTAGTTAGAAAGGCTTTTATCCAACAACCAGGCTTTGACATTGGGATTCTTCATCCCATGTCCTGTTTGAGGGCTCTAAGTGGTAGACGACCATATTGATTGACTGGGCCAGACCGGGCCGTGCCGCGTACACAGCGCTCCGTCCCCGAGCTTCCTCACCAGCTATAAGTGATCAAGGACAGTGCTAACTGCGGGGAGCTTGTCTCATATTTCTATAATGTAACTGCCACTGTTCTGTGCGAGGGTCGCCAATCCAGCAATCTGGTTCTGATGACGACCCCCCACAAAGTGGGTCAGACGTCATCACTAGTCACTCCCATACATTCTCCTAACAAAAATATCCTTTATAATGGTAAAAAACTTTTTTTAACAGATCAATATCATTTCAAAATTGCTGTTTATACCATTAATTTTAAGAGTCGAGCGGTACCAGATGTGCCCGTTTAAAATTATGTTTTTATTTTAAAACAGCCACAGTATTTTATAAAACAAATATGTTGGCTTGTTATCATGTTTCTCAAAAAAAAAAAAAAAAGGAAAGATTCGTTCGCTTTTCCTGGCAGATTTCAAATGTAAGTGTTAAAGGCCATGGTACCAATCCATCTTTGCAAGCGTGACTGCCCTAACAGAGAAAAATGCATTTTCAACTATAAATTTTAATTATTTATTGTATTTATTGTTTAAATTATTATGTATTTGAATTGTTTTTTATTTAAAGTATAATTTTGTCGGGTACTACGTAACAAGATCTTACCCAAATAGGAATGTAATATCTTCTGTGCAATGGAAGTTTCTGTCCATGTTTGGTTGATGTTCATTGTGACGTAATTCTTTGAAAGAACTTTCCCTTTTAGTACGTCACTAGATCTGGTAAACGGATGCAAAATCTCTATTCATATGGCATATAATTTAAATGTAACTGATAAACCAAATGTATATATATATATAAATCTGATCGTAACATTAGATGTTTTTAATTTAAATGCAAAGTTGGTAGGAAGAAACATAATTTACTTATCATTTAAGGCTTCCTCAAATCTGGTTAAATTTTTAGATTCCTGAAATTAAAAGAATTGTTACTTTTAAAATAATTTTATCATATCATTTGATTTTTTCACACCATTTTTTATTCATTTTATATTTCAGATGTATTAGAGCTACTTAACAATCAAATTAGTAATTGTATAATTTTCTGTTCTGTGTTTTCAAATACATAATTAAAGATATTTTCTGTTTATGGAAACAAATATCTTTTACGCAATTTTATCTAAGAATTAAAACAAAATGAGGAAAAAATATTAACAAAAGCATTAGTTTAAAAGTGATTTTTGACGTGGGAAAAGCATTCATACACAAGAGAGATAGAGAGAGTGATACATAGTAATACATAGATACATAGATACATACATACATATTAAACAGACAAATACTGTTCAACATAAAAAAAATGAAAAAAAAAAGTTTCTGTAGAATGAGTTATCTATGAGGAAACCTATGTATAAACATTTCAATTCAGTGTTTCTCAAACTGTGTTCCGCGGAATAGTAGTGTTCCGCGAGGCCTAATTAGGTGTTCCACGAATTACTTTAATAATTAACGAGTAGGGTACCGTGACAATTAATCGATTTTATAGAGATATTTAATCAATATGTTCCATTAGATATTTAGAAAGATCAAAGTGTTCTCTTAAGGAAAAACTTATGGAAACACTTTTTTAATTGAACACATGTTTTTGTTTAACAAGTATTAATTAGAAACATTTTAGTAAACAATTACCTTCAAAATTATGATATTTCTATTATTTTTGATATACTCTTCCTGTTCTTTCTCATCCATATGATCTCCATTGTAAACAAGGAGACATTCTAGACAAATAGATTTTGTAAATATAGTTAAATAAACTAAAAAGCTGTTAGTTAAAATCCATATATTAGTTGATCAATTTAAAATAAATAATTCAATGCATACCATTCATAACTTTTTTTATACGAAATCTCATCTTGGATAGTCAAAATATAGTTTGTGCATTTGAGTTTTAGCGGCCCCCGAAAGGGGAAAAGCCGCTATTAGGTTTGAGCAAATTGACCAACTTGTTCGTCTGCCACACTCAGATCTCAAAAACACGAAGAGAAAAAAAAACTAATGTTATTTTTTGTTTTCTTCAAGCAAACCGTTTAAATTATCAAAATAATTAGGCAAACGATTTGTTTATAAAAATACACCAAATCTAAAAAAATACATAAATGCAAGGTGGAAAGTCTTTGCAGTGTAATTTCTCAAATGGTAACGTTCCGACATTTCTTTTGCATTAAATATAGTTATTATGGCTTTAGTACGAAACACCAGATAATACAAAATCTCTAGGTTATAGGGTAAAACATGGACTAAGTAAAAATGGCGGACTTTTCCTCTAAGACTTCAAAACATAGCCCTAGTATTTTAAAGGTTTCATGAAATCCATTTTTTGAAAAAAAAAGTCTAAACTGTAGTGTAAATACATTTTTTTTAAAATGTTGTTTTATATATGTATATATAAATTATATATATATATTGTAATTAATAAAAACAAAAAATAAATATTACGCTGCTTACTCTAAGATATGTAAAATGGGAATATACGGTGGTAAGACCGCATTGCAAACAGCGATGTTTTTGCAAAAATCGGTATGGACAGACTTTTTGAGGTCCGATAGTTACGCTGGGCAGAGCACTTATATTGTATTACTAAACGAACGCATGCCATTCTTTTTGGGAGAGCTAAACGGTTGTCGGCGTAGTAAACGATAAAGTAACAGAGGTGTAATGACACAAGATGCGTAGAAGTTGATGTGAATCGGGTTTTTCCTAAGTAATGTGACGAGTAAGAACAGAGTAGGATTATGAACAAGAAGAATAACGGACAAGACGCCTAAGAGGACGACGCTAGGCTAGCGACGACAGAGGACTGTGCCCTTTTTATTGTTTATTAAATTGTTGAAGTTATCAGCCTGCGTTATTAAGTATATTCTTGATTCATTCTGTTGTTGTGTCATATGGACTCGCATGCACCAGTAACATATATATACTCATCAACAAAATAGACCATCAACAGATGTGGCGACCCCCGACGGCCAGGGCGTCATTTTGATCTACAATCTAGTTAACTTCATGTTCTGGATATATCTATCTACAATTCTACACTTGGCGAAGTACACTGGAGAAGTACTGGATTAACATTCGTTTATTTCTACTAGATCTACCCTACGTCTGTGCTAATTATCTGGACTGCAGCTGGATTTTGGCATCTTTGTTCCAGTGGATCTAGACTTTCTATTAGAGAAAATTCGAAACCGTTACCAGCGTCTAGCTTTGTCAGCCAGGTTAGATATTTTTAGATTGAACCTGGATCTATATATAGATCTATATTGACTATATCTATTGTGTCTGAATCCAGAACTATTTTGTCCGTGTAAGTGATCTAGGGCAGTCCGTCGTCAGTATACCTCTATCTAAATATATATACCTCAAGACTACTCAAGAGTGAAGATACCTCATTTTGTCAGGTTTATCTGTTTATTGTGAGTACGGAAAGTCATCTGAGTCTACATATCTAGTATCTACAAGCTGACCGTTGGATCGAGTCACCTTGTCAGGTTTGTTTTTCAAGCTATTAATTGACTGTTGCAGTGTTGCTGAGCTTACAATCTAATCTACACACGAGTGATGGTATACCCTACTACCACACTGCGTGACCATCTAATCAACTTGTAAAGTTGACTCATTTATATTCATCAAAAGAGAGAGTTGGACTTTGTCATTTTTTTTTACCTCTCTTGAGACAGCACCACCAGCTTGTCTCAGTATTGACTTATGTTCCTGACCTGAAGACAGAAGCCAGCACCAACAGATCATCAAGTGGAACCGGAACCTTGGAACCCTACCAGAGGACTTTATCTGAGAACCGTACCATACTGTGGCAGCAACAGGAGAGATTGGCCTAACTCAGTACTGCCTGTCGAGTAGCCATTGTGGGAGCACACCTTGCCTTGCCTAAGACTAAGACAGTGGGGAACTTGTGTGGAACTGACCATTGTAGCTCCGTGGACTGAACAAAGGGGATCTAACTAAAGATAAGTTTATTTTTTCTCTCCATTATTATTAAATTAAGTCTATTTTAGGGACAGTAGATCTTTGTTAAGAGCAGGTTGCCTGATAAGGGCGTCATTATAGGACACATTAGAAAGTGGACCTGCTCCATTTAATAAAGTCTCGATGATTGTTTAGATTGTCTTGTTTTGTTCGTATCCACGTACATTTTATTTTTTTTTAGAAGTCAAGTGAAGTTATCTTTATTTGTCTCTTTCAGTGTATACTTCCTCTAAAAAGTCTCATCTCATTAGAATAGATTTATTTTTTTTGTGTCTTATTACGTTTATTTTACACTATTCTTATTATATATTAGTAATTTTATCTTAAGTAGATAAGGTAAGCCACGTTTAATCTAGATTATAAATTCTAGATTGTTTCCAGGTATTAACTAAATTGTTATACCTATGAGAGCCTTAGATCTATTTTATCCTGAGGACAACTGAGTCTAAGGAGTAATTATTTATATATAGATCTTTTGTCCCGATTAATCGGTTGACATTATTTTATAGATGTGTTTAAACACAGTCTAATTGGTCAGAATAAAATTTTTTGTCAGTATCACTGGATTGTGATTTACTGTTGGAGGTATAATATTGATTTATCTATTTGAAGTTGTATTGAAGTTGTATTGAATCTAGACTAGTGACTAGAATAGTCCTAGGGGTATTTATTGGCAAGAAGTAAGTCCATTGAATTAAGTATTGAGGTATTGATATTTGTTTATGTGGTCTAAAGTAAGTTCACTGAATTAAGGTGATATAAAATTTTGAGTTGTATTCAAGTATTGTGGCTGTGAGTAAGTCCACTGAGGTAATATTTCTTGATATAACATTGAGCAAAGGTATTTAAATATATAAATATATATATATATATTACAAGAAGTATTTGAAAGTGAGTTTTTGTGAAAACTAAATTGTGATATTTAGGCCAATAGGGAGGCCATATCAAAACTATATTGAGACATTGTTTAAAATAAAATAAGCATAATGGCAACAGCTCCAAACTTTGATTATATGGAGACTTTTCGCCAGCAAATTATTGCTGAGGCTAAACAGCTAAAACTTAAAGGAAAGGACCTAACTAGCTATGTACAGCAAATGGTGACAATAGAGAGAGATAGAATAGATAAGATAGAAATGGAAAAGAATAAACTAGATGCACAATTAATAAAAGAAGAAGCAGATAGGAAATTACAATATGATTTAGAGAAATTGAGGTTAGATGCTGAATTGAAAAAACAAAACACAAATGATAGGCCTACTGTTCAGAGTGAAAACATAAACAATAGTAATAATACAAGTAATGGTAATAACATGAATGAAAATAGGGATAATCAAAGTACTAATCATTGGCTTAGAAAGAAAATGCAGCCCTTTCAAGAAGATAAAGACAGTATTTCAGACTATTTAAAGCGTTTTGAGATCAAAATGAGCAGTTGTAACCTAAGAGAAAATGAATGGTCTCAAATCTTACTTGATTTTGTTCAAGGTCAAGCATTAACTATTTGTCAGAACCATGATCATACCATTCAGAATAGTTATGATATATTAAAGAAAGAGCTTCTTAATGCCTATGGTCATAATGCCAGTACATTTAGGAAAAAATATTTTGAAAATTTTCCTAGTAGTCAGATAGATCCTCAAACAACAGTAAATCTTGAAAAAGATTATTTCAGTAAATGGATGTCATTTGAGCAAATAGATCAAAGCTATGAGGGACTTAAAAACTTTATTTTGATAGATAACTTTACAAACAAATGTGAATCTCAGTTACAGTCATTTATAAAAGAGAGAAAACCAAAAAATTTAGAGGACATAGTTATTATTATGAGAACCTACAGCAGTGCTTATCCTAATAATTCATTTTCAAATAAAGACAAGAAACACATTGATTTTGTAGGATATAGTAAAGAAACTAAGAGTAAAGATAGACATGAAAGCAGAAATGATAGAAATAGAGATAGTACTGACTATAGAGAGATTATCTGTTTTAATTGTCAAGGTAGAGGACATATTGCAGCACACTGTAAACAAGTGAATTACAATAGATCAGAAAATAGGGACAGTTACAGGAAGCAGAGTAGGAAAGTTGAGTTTAAAGAGAACAGAAACAGAAATAACAAAAGTAGAGTGTATTTCACCAATGATAGGGATAGTAGAGAAAGTAGTGATAATGAAGAAGTAGAAGAGATGAACTATTGTTGGGGTGTAGAAGAAATAAATTTTGCAGAAGATGAAACCAGCAGAGTGAGAGTACACTCTGGTTTTATCAATGGGAAACCTATGAGGTTTGTCAAAGATTCAGGATGCAGTACAGTTGGAATTAGGAGTAACTTAGTTAAACCAGATTGTTTATTAGGCTATGAGAAAAAAGTAAGGTTGATAGATGGCAGTATCAAGCGCTATCAAGCCTGTAAAGTTTTTTTAGAAACACCATTTTATACTGGTTATTGTAAAGGTTTAGCAATACCAGGATTGTCTCATGATTTGCTTTTAGGCAATATACATGGACTAAAGGAACTGACTCAAAGAGAGATAGATAGCTGGAATAGAAGACATGAATACAAAATGAGACAAAGAAATTCTTATGGTAAAATGAGAAGAAATATTATTTGTTTTAAATGTCAAAGAAAGGGACATATTGCCAGGCAATGCAGAAGTTGTGACTATTCAGATAGAAGATCTGACCATTATGAGTATGGCAGAAATTTTGATAGCAATGTCTATGATAGACAGTATCATAGAGGGAACCCTCAGAGAAGATGTAACCCTGATGAGTACCAGGGTACAAGGGACAATTGTAGGTCATATGGACCTTACCAAAGAAGAAATGGAGAAGCAGAATATAGTTGGAGAAAGTAAATTCTTGATGGTTTACTTATAAGTATATATAGATATATATACTAGCAATGGTTTAATTGTATAGTGCATGAACATGTTGAGTTCTTTTAGATTGTAAATAAGTTGTATATGTTATGATATTTATTTGTATGCTATAGTATGGCACTCATAAGACCATGTTGATGAGAAAGGGAAATACTTTGAAGAGTTACAGTGAGATAAACTGTTGTAAATAATGATTATTCATTTTGATTTGTTTATGCATGTATATTTATGTATATGTTCTAGTCAATGGGTATGAATAAGTTGTTTATATATGGACTATATATTTTATTTCCTTTAAAGGAAGATAACTCAGTAAAATATAAATTGGGAATTTTATTAAATCAAGGGAGATAACTATAAAATTTCAATAATTAAAGTCAAAGGTGTAAATTAAAGTAAGTATGATCATCTACAGTCATTATTTTTTTTATATAATCATTATCATCCATTAGTAAAAGGCTAGGTCAGTTTGGAAATGGTAAGTGGAGAGAAAATATACTTATTGGTACCCAACAAAAAAAGTTAAGTAGAATAATTTGGAAAGCTGTTTTGACACAAATATTACATTTTGTCTGACAGGAAAGGTTTGGTGTGATGTGAGGCGACCAGCCATGAACATATAGCCAATGACAGTATTTACTCTGAAAAACTCTGTTTTATGCCTATGGAGTCAGCAAAGGCATCTTCGTATGTGGACTATATACATGTGTATTTACTCTGAAAAACTCTGTTTTATGTCTGTGGAATCGACAAAGGCATCGTCGTATGGGGACTGTATACATGTCTTGATGGACTTAGTACTATTGGTTGGTGAAACTATTACACTGTACTATACTATTTTATCGTCAATGAGTGATGATTAGAACACCAGATATTTTCTTACTAATAACTGTATTGTTTTCTTGGTGTCAACATTCAACTACAGTGTGAACTTTGTGACATAGGAACATGGACAATTTTACCAGGAACTGATGAAGATGGGAAACATGATGATGTCCATCAAGATCAAGATATATGTTTGTTTTGTCTTTCCCCAAAATTTTGGCCATGTATATTGTACAGACATGACAGTAGGGATAGTGTTTTAGACTGAAAAAAAAAATTGACAAAATTTTTTTTTTTTGATAAAGGGGGGAGGAAATATGTAATGACACAAGATGCGTAGAAGTTGATGTGAATCGGGTTTTTCCTAAGTAATGTGACGAGTAAGAACAGAGTAGGTTGATGAACAAGAAGAATAACGGACAAGACGCCTAAGAGGACGACGCTAGGCTAGCGACGACAGAGGACTGTGCCCTTTTTATTGTTTATTAAATTGTTGAAGTTATCAGCCTGCGTTATTAAGTATATTCTTGATTCATTCTGTTGTTGTGTCATATGGACTCGCATGCACCAGTAACATATATATACTCATCAACAAAATAGACCATCAACAGAGGAATCCCAAAGTAACGCTTTAAGGACCAGCGAGACGACAATCACTTACAAAGGTACATAGGCCAAATACAAATTTGAGACCACTAAGTGGCTTGCGAGTGGATTTTTTTTTTCGTAGAAATGTAACATTTCCTATTACGCGTGGCGGTAAGATAGTCATAATTAATTTTTATTTTACTACCTTTAAATATTGTATTTTTCCTAGTTCGCAATATATGCATTACTCGTTTTATTTAATTAAAATGTTTCAGAAGTAAAAGAATTATGTATAAAAAAAGTTAGACACACTTAATGTAGATTCAAATTTTTATAACATGGCATTTTTAAAACCTAGCAGTAAAATCGCAGATATCACAGGATTTACTTTAGAGCAGAACTCTCTATAGATATTAAATTCATCTATCGATATTATATAACTATTCAAAATAGGATAAGTGATTAGTAACACATTTCTGAATATAGGGATATACACATGCATATAATATTTTAAAAACTCAAATGTATTTTAAAAACTTACCAAGAGTTCTGAAGCCACTTATTAATTTCAGAAAGTCTTCTTGTTAATACAAAATAAAGGACCAATTTGAAAGTTTAATCTATATTATTTGAATAACTAAAGGTTACACTTTTAACAAGAAAATGTATGTGTAATTTAGTTATTGCCTTGTTTTACCTCTGTTAAAAACACAATTTGTTCATATTCTTTAGTTACAGTTTGTCTAATTCTTTCAACTAATTCATACAAAGTGTTGTTATTTCCCTTAGGCAAAACAAGACAACAATCTGAAGAAACAGAAACAAATATTTCGTTTGGATCAGTCATGTAATCAAATTTGTAATAAATCTAGACATGCATTAATAAATCTGTGAGATTCAAAATATTTTACCAATGTTTTAGTTTAGCGCAATGTCATGGTTATAGCTTTCTGAATGCTCTATATACCCGGGCATGCTACCCCACCTCATAGTGGCGCCCGGGTGGAAACGATCGTAGGAGGAAACGATTAGGCTAAAGGGTTGCAAAACAAGACTCCCGTGTGGGTGCCTAAGGGGGTGCGAGAGCATCCTCATTGCACTGTGCTGAATTGTAAAAAAAGCTCCCACAACCTTGTCACAATCCATGCTCTGTTCCTCAAGAGGCCGTTACATAAATGGCGTGTCCCGCACGTTTACCCTGGTATAGAAAAGGAAAATGGCGGGGGTCCACCCGTAAGGCAGAACAGTGTACACTGTTCTCTTTCAGGCCAGTGAGAGGGAGCTCTTGTTCACTTTTGATGGCTTAGAGTTCCAAGAGCTGAAGGCTTAACTCTACCTGACAGTTTCAAGAAGAAGAAGAATGATCTATGATCCTATCACTTATCTGGAAGGAGGGGGAATAGGAAGGTGTATCTGGGTGAAGATTTAGTAATCGTTTTTAGGTGAATTTTCAAAATAATAATTTTTTTTTTTTGGTCATTTTACAGTTTAACAGCTTTTGATGTATAAAACCTTTTTCATAATTATTTTAAATTCATTATTCACTATAGGGCTTAAAATGACTTATTCATAAAAAAAAATATAACATTTATTAACATAGTACTTCAGTCTCTTAGTCCAATACAAATGATACCAACTAGTTCAAATGACTTTTAAAAAGCACTTAGAAGAAAGTTACCTAATTTTATAATTTAATCTCTTAGGCCTATACATGTGTAATCACCTCGCGTATCCTCTCAAAATAATATGAAAATGCGGATGTAAATACAACAGCAATTAGCCTGTGTCAAATGATCACCTTAACGACCACTAAGAAGCACCAGACGTTTTCGACATTTCTACCGAAATACATTACAATAAAATATAGAAACATTTCGTTGTCTGTATTGAAGGATGTTGAGTTGGGTATCTAGCTACACTCACTCAGTTTTTTTTAGTAATCTATGTACGATGTATTTTCTACTTGGTTGTCAACCAATGATGAATGCAACCCTGCTCGGACCGCACCCACTCGCATCTCTTAATGACACCATTGCATATAGATTAATATAAACATATACATTTCAAGTCAAGAACGTTTGGATATTACTTTAAGTTTAAAAGGAAAGGAATTAGTCTAAAGTCTACTAAACAAAAAAAAATATTCAAATAAAATAACATACATTTTAAGATCAATTTGTCATTTTAATAATCTTGTTTCTTATGTTATCACAGAGCCTTGAGCTAACATACTTTTGTCAACGCGTTTTATAATTTAAATTATTTTTATTACTTTCGCGGGTCCCACTTTTACTTACCAGAGCGTTGTGAAAGAATTTGGTGTGCGTGTGTTTGTCGTAGTGTTTGTTATAGCACGATTAAGAATTAATTATTTGTTTCGGAATTAGGGGACTTTTGATACGTAACTAGGAAAAAAAAAGACTAGGTTTTAGCCAGAGCGAAATATCAGCCGATGTAAACAGACTACTTCCAGGACGCACTAGAGATCGTGAGATTGTTACGAACATAGAGATTTAGCTTACATTCGCCGGTTCCCTCCATTTCTATTAAAATTCTTGTTCAGTATCTGTGATAGTAAATGTTATTGTCTTGTCAGCCCCGTCCTGTTATTGTAACCCAGTAACCCACAATGCTGGCATGTTGAAAGAATGTGCTCATTAACAGATAGGGGTGGGATAATTGAATTCCTTTTAGGCTATATATATGGACGATCTAACTTGAATATGGGGCATTTAAAAAGACAAAAAAGTGTTTGTTAGTTTCTACTAGCCTACTACCTATTATTACAGTATCAGCCTCGACTAACTTATACTGCTTGTTCGCCTTTCACAGGTATTGTTACCTCCGTTTGGTTTATCTATTTTAGACGCCGCCTAAGCGCCTAAAATATATGAGTGTCACCCGTAAGTTACGCCCATGTACCTGGCCAGTAAATGGTTTATCCTAATGGGGATAACGTGAGGTCAGGCGTGCAGAACAACAGTTTAACAGGCTGGATCTGTTGGTGTAGGTTGTGAAATAGAATTTAGGGTAGTGAATAAAGCACAGCAGATTGATGAAACATATATTAGCGAACTCCCAAAGGAAAAAGGTTGCAATCACACCTATATGTATAACTGTATGAGACAGAGGTATACGGTTTTCTTTCTTTAATTATGTGGTTGTTTAATTACATATAGAACGTATCACAAAGAGGTTTTTAAAAATATTATTAAAAAAAAAACAAAAAAAAAATCATTTTTTTAACACCATGGTTTTTTTGACTGATTGTTTGGCGGCCGCACAATGTATTAAAACACTATTGGGGGAAAAACTGAATATGTCTTTAAAGCGCTAATAAAGTCAAAAACTATAAAGTGCACTGTGACGTCTCTAGCTTTGTTTCCAATCTTATTGCTATAGAAGTCTTTTATTCCCAATTTCTCATGTCTTGCATCTTGACAAACAAAGAGAAAAACTCCATCGTAACTGGAAATGGTCACAATAAGATATACATAAACTCAACAATCATTTGTGATATCTTAATACTTACCTTCTTTTTTTAATAAATTAATAAGCTTGAAAAGAAAATTCCGAAGGTTATGTTCAGATTCGACACTGTAGCCTTCATCAGATTCTTCTAGAACCGAGCCAACAAGTTTGACAATCAACTGTTAACATATGTGAAAATAAAATATGTTCGCTTTCTTGATTAGGACATAACGTTTATGTTTAAAGAAACAAAACAACATATTTTAGCGGCCCCCGAAAAGGAAGACGTAGCAGTCCAATCACATCAGTATGTCCGTCAGTATATATATATATATATATATATATATATATATATATATATATATATATATATATATATATATATATATATATATATATATATATATATATATACACCTTTTAATTAGATTTATGACCAATTTGATTAAATTAAAATAATAATTGAATTTTTTTTAAAGATGTGTCAACTAGCTAACAAAATATATAAATTGTCAATGTTTAATTGCAAATCTAATTCACATTTACCATAAATTTATTCTCTTTCTTCTCTTGCTTTTCAGACTTTGGTTTCACTTTATTTCTTCTTGGACAACAATGGAATGTTGACTTATTATCCTTAAAGTAAAATAAATGTTATGATTATTATAACAAATTGTGTTACAATAATTGACTCTCACGTTTCTTTCAATAGATATATAAAGCACTCTCTAAGTTTTTTAATACATGTAACAAAATTTAATTATATGGTTTTCAATAGGGTTTGTTGCTGAACATAAAAATTATATATGTGTCAGACGCGATTAGCCCAATTTTCAGTAAAAGAAATTACAAAAGTCATTTCTCTATAGAAGAAGTTACGAAGACTATATAAAATACAACCACAGACCTATGTATACTACAATAAATATAGGTTTTTGATTGCTAGTTGCGATTTATTTAGGTAGGTGCTGTTTTACTATTACATATTAAGTATTAGAGTTTAGAAAAACCCAGGTTTGTTTCTTGTGCAACGCTATTAGCTAACACCTCATATCATCTCTCCATTAGTATATTTAGATCTATAATCTAATTCTAGTCTAGATCTATATATAAAAATCGAATAGATCTAGTAATAGTATAAATTCTATCTTGAGACTAGATTGCCGAGTCTAGACTATGCTATGCCTATAGTCAGTTTTTATTTTTAAAAAGTCTAGATATTAATAAAGACTAAAGTTTTTAAATTATTAGATTATTAGATATAGACATAAGACATAGATCTAATAATACTGTAATACGTTTACTATACTCTATACTTAATCTACTAAACTAGAGATCTATCTATAGATCTATCTATAATCTAGTCAATCTAGATCTAACTTCTACTTATAATGAATTATTTAATAAGTTAGTACTTAGACTTAGATCTATTATAATTTATTAATAGATTTACTTTTCAATGCCTAGACCTAATAATACAATTGCGAATGATGTCTATAATGACTGATTATTATTTTTTTATAATAATAGGCCTACTAAATCTAGGTCTAGACTCTACTTAAATCTAGTAAAAAATAATGACTGTTTAAGACTCTAGATGATTGAGAAGTTCACATATAGGTGTTGTTAATAATACGGCATGTCGGCTGAAAGTATATAAAGTGCTTTTTTTTGTAAAAATAAAAAAGAGGCTCCGGTACTCAGTGATAGATTGCCTAACTTTCAACTAATAATAAATTAACAATTAACGTTGAATTACAAGAAAAGTAATCATTTTTCCCGACATTGAATAAAGGGGCCCTTACCCCGTACCGGTGCGTACCGTCACAAAAATATATGTATATCTCAATCTTCTTTCATTTAATTTTTTTTGCGGGATTATTGCTACTTAATACATTGATACCGGATCGATTTAAATAGGGCCCAATATACAAGCAGGATTTCGAGCATTGGATAAATTTATTTTTTAAGTACAAAGTTTTATGGAAGAGGCAATATATTAGTTGTTTGAAGTTTGTAACTTCTTAAATTCAGGCTAAAAATATCGAAGCCTACATTTCTACACTCATTTCTAAACAATTACAAGAGACGGACTGACTCATAGTGTAGCTTGTGTACATCTGCAAAAACACAAACTCAGACTTTCAGAACTATTAAAAGAAAAACGTAGTGATTATTTTTACTGTATAATTCTATTATTATTCCTTTTTAGAATTAGGATATAAACAAAAATTTGCCATATGACTTTATCTAACAGAAAAAAAAATTAAACTTACGTCTATTTATGCGGTTATTTATAGTTACCTAGTAATATAAAATATATTGTACTAAAACGTACATTCATCATAATGCAGCCATGCGATTTTTCGTTTATAAACATAGCATTATTTAGGACAAATATTTTACAAAGGCTGCTTGGAGAAATCAGGTATACCCATTAAACGACCCCTTTACTAAAGAAAAATTTAAGAAACTAGAACAGACACACAATAAACAGTGACATTCATAAGAAACTAATATTCAATATTGATTAGAGTAACACCTTTTTAAGTAATCATTTAAAGTTTAAAATCACTACAATTTTTTTCAATAATTATTTTGTGTATGAAATTGTGTATCGGAAAATGCCGGGTACATGAAATAAGCTAGTCCTAACAAAACAACACAGATCTTGGGTAAAATATCAAATAAAGTCTGTAAATGTGTAGTTTCACGCGCTTCTTTCGGGTTACATTCCAACTACCCGTATTTTTGTGCAAAATTTTTTTCTCTTTCAGGTACACTTAACATTATAGCATAATAATGTCAGTTTAATTTAAAAAGAGAATTCAAAAATACAAAGATATATAGGGAAAAAAGCGACTTCCTGCCCAATACTTTTTAACCAAGAAACGAAACGGACTAGTCCAACAAACCCTATTGCTAAGACAATTGCAAAAACCCAACACCACAAAAAAAAATTACTCTAATGTACACATTTACTTAGAGCATACAAGGTGCAAATGTGTATAGTTATAACTTTTATGGATATACTGATTGGGGTAGAGTGTGTAGTCAGACAACGCAAATCTGCACAGGCCAGCGCTAGACGAGCGATCAACCGCGCTTACTGCCAACAACAATTTCACAATTGTTTAATTTGTTCGCTACAAAGAAACGCTACTTCAAGAAATATCTAAAGTCAACACTACTTAGACCAATCAAGTAAGCTACGGTCATGTAATCAACTAGAAGTCACATTCTTCTAGGACAAATGTGTACACGTGCTCCTTCTTCCCTAGTGCTATTAGAGCATAAAATGGGTAGCTTGAACCAGCTCCGAAAAACAGTGACTTTGCAGAATTTAAGTCATTGGTTAACATACTTGACTAGATTCATGACGCATAGGACGTAATCATCTTCATTTTGAAGTAAGTCTGTATAATATAAGATAAGATAAGAAGTGTTGTGCGACGTTACGCCAGCTTATACAATGCCTTTGAGGGCTCAATATAAAGATCGAATATGTCACTGATAGGACGGCTCACTACAGCTAGGCTATGTTCAGTTCAGTGGTGTTCAGCATTTTGGTTGGTTATTTACGATTCATAAGGACGGTTCAGTGCGAAGTAAAGTCAAGACAGCTCGCAAGTACGAGACGACGTCTTGACAACGAGACCATTGTGTGAAGTCAGCCTTAACAGCTGAACCAGGTGAAAGTCTGGAACGAAGTAGAGAGTCCAGTGGAGTTTGATACAAACGGTTGTCAACTGTGAAATATTTGCACAGTCTGTTTTACGTGTTGCCAATAGTTCAGTACTAATTGTGATTTATTGTAAATTAAAGTGTTGCGTTACTACAGAGCCCTAAGTTTTCAAGTTTTGAGTTTGTAGTGTTAAGTGAGGCAGTTTGCAGAGAGATTGAGTGATGGCGCAACGATTCAACAGACTAAAGGATATATATTTCAATTAGTTCTGATTAGCCATGTTAAAAAATGTATAATAGATCGAATCCAAAAACAATAAATCTGTGCGATTGGTAATATATTTACCGATTTGTTTAGTACTATTTCATGTTTTTATCGCTTATCTGGATCAAAGGAAAAAACATGATACCACTAACGTCAAATTTTATTTCATTTATTCTTCCATAAAAATAAATGTATATACATTTTTGTAAAAGTGGTACTTCTTTTAGAGAACCAAAATGTATTTCCTAGAGGGAAAAAAAAAAGCAAAAAAAAAAAAAAAGCAGAGGCAAGATTTGTGTATTGTAAGTGTTAATGTTGATGTCGATTGTACAGTATTGGCTTTGATGTATTTGACATTAAACTGTTACGTTACTTTGGAGCCCTGAGTTGTCAAGTTCTTTAAGTTAGTTGTGGCATGTGGCGCAGTTGGCAGAGAGCCTGGATAGTGAGTAATAGTATTAAGTTAGCAGTTAGTGAAATAGATTAGAAATATTTTAAGTCTATATGATATTACATAGTTGTTTACCTGTCTGTTAATATTTATGGACGCATCATTCTGCAAAAAAAGTATCATTCAAGTGAATTAAAACTAGTATTTTGTTTAAAACTAAATACTACTACTATTGCATTGACTTTAACAATTTAAAAAAAATACTATTTCTGTAGTACCTTTTATAAAAAAATAAAAAAATATAACTATATACTTACTTTCTTAACTATAAGATACTTGTCTGATTCCAATTTATGCTTTTCATCCATAATGCTTGTAGTGTTGTTTTCATCATTACCTTCCATTTCTTTTTTTTTTAATAAAACAAACGAACGAAATTGTAGGCCTACTTAGTTACTGCATAGTATGTATAATATAAGCGAAATTCAACTCACTGGCTGATCACTAAGAGATCTCTGAAACAGGGAAAATTACATATTCTAATACTTTATGAGACAATTATTATATTATTGAGTAAGTTATAAAATGAGATTTAATGTAATTTATTCGCGTAATAAGACATTGGTTTATTTATTATATAAACTATTGTATATTTTGAAATATAAATCATACTCTACTCAAACTCTAAGGTTGTCTTCTAATTTTCATTAAATTAACTAATTTAAAATTATTGGCCAAAAAAACCCCAGACCAAACTACTGCGTAGAGTTAACAAATTTCACACCATAGCTAAGCCCAAACCATCATCTATTTTAAAAGTTTAAACCTAAAACTGGATAAGACAAACAGCTACAATACGAGTGACAATAACCAAATACAATCTTCATTTCTCAATAAGCATATCGAAGGGCAAATGGTTATTTCCGCAAACATCACACTGGATTTTATGTATGCCTTATTTCATTGGTGTCAGGAACCTCGAAACTAATAAAGATAGTGTTTCGAAGATTCATTTGTCGTTTTTCAGTTTACAGGTTTTGGATGTTCCTTCAAAGCTAAAAATAATTAACTTCCTTGTCCAAACCTCCCCCTTGACGACGGGGCATTAACCCGGGATCGTCGGGATAATCAGTCCAGCGCGCTAACCGCACGACCAGGCATTGATGTTAACTTAATAACAAACTGGTAGCAAACTAATATCCTATTATTGATAAAGAAATACAATACATATTACACCGGATATGTACAATATGTCAGTTGAGCGATTTCAAATAAACGTTCAGCACTGATTGGTAATCACAGAAAAAAGAAGAAGAAAAGAACAGATATATCGTGCTTGTACTTCGATGTCTCAGCACAGTTACCAACAGAGCTATTGGCATTTTCATTTATATGGAACTAGAATGATGATGTAGATCTACGTAATTTAAACTTCTGATTTAGCACTCTTGAAATTTATATCTACTAGATCTAAATTTGGAATAATTGAAATATAATTTAGATTAGATTTATGAAAAAAAAAGCGTTGATAATATACCAATAGACTAAAAGCAACATTGAATTTAAAAATAGTAGATGGTTTTAGTATATTATAACATTGCAATATTGATCTAAACTAGGAGTGGGCAAATTACGACCCGCGAGCCACATGCGGCCTGGCGAAGTGTTTTATATGGCCCGCGGACACCAAAAGAAATCAGGTGTGCCTACACATTACACATATAAAATGCAAATATAATAAAAATAAATAATTGTAAATATCTATAGAACATATTAATACTTTTGATTCTTATTACTTATAATGAAGAGGCTAAAGAAACAATCTATCTAAACGTCATTCTAAAAAAAATCAAAGTAAACGAAGGTTAATTTTAAATTTCAACATTTCAAAAAATTCAGTGAAAGACACAAGCCCAGGCCACTATTTATTCAGTGCTATGAAGAACTATGTTGAAAGTGTTGGGTTGGCTTGTGCAAGGGTAAGAACTGATGGAGACCGCGTTTGATTTGAAAAACAAGGCTTTGTAATAAAACAAAAAGTAATATCCCAACCATAAACTCATTAAGAAAAAATTTACACAAATCTGCATTGAATACCGTTCTAGTTATACTACGATAATGATAAAGTTACTTATAGAAGGCATAGGGCCAGCCTTAAGCATAAGTAAACTATGCAGTGGTTTAGGTCCCACGATTGTTGAGAGCCACTCACAGGATATATATATATACATAACTATAATCTCATCTGTATCATACAAGATAAGATAAGATAGAGAAGACATAGCGAAACATTTCCTCATTGTTATTGTACTGTTGTTGTCCTCACTGTTATTGTTAAAATACACTAGGCTTTTAATAAGCTGCATAATTCTTTATTTTTGCTGTTATTATATTGTAATAACTTAAGTGAGGCAACTCAACGAGGACATTGACGTTTATTTACACTAAGACATGACAAACACAAAGGACATCTGCCTTGAGCACAGCATCTCCATATTGGCTCTAGCCTTGGGCGGAAATCGTCTGTCTCTCATGTCAACATCCGACTTGTTTAGTCACAGATAGTGCGCACCTTCTTTCTGCACTATCTTGGATGGCGGTGCGCATGGCAAAGTCATAACATTGCCCCCGTCTTAGCACTTTTCGTCCCGAAAAGAAACACTGCAGCTGAGGTTTGACAGTTCAGGTGGAGGTCGCTCAGTGGGAGCCACAGGCGGCAGGGAGCGTGTTCCCCACGAGGCCATCCGCATTGTTTTCCTCCAGTGCCGCTTTCTCTTTCTCCAGTTGACCAGGCTGTTGTTGCGATAATGACGTGACCGTTTGCCACACAAAGAGATAGGGTCGAGCACTGTTTTCTTCAGCACAGCCGTTGATCGGACACGCTGTCTCAGCAGACCTTCCCGACAGACGCCTCTCAAGGGAGCTGCAGGTTTGCTTGCAGCCACGTTGCAAGCAAAGTCCAATACACCGCAGTCATCCTCAGACAACAGTCTTACGTCCAGAAGATAGGTCTCTTCAGGTTCAAGTGGAAAATGTCTTCCTCTTGACAGCTCTGATTTAGAGTGGTTTGATTGACATTCATCTATGCCAATGTCGATGATGATGGTAGAAGTACATATGCCCTGTTGGTGGTTTTCTTGGCATCTAAATTCTATGTGTGATGCGCCGCACGTACAGTTCATGCTAAACCTCTGAATGCAGTTGTCAAGCTTCGAATTTCCCTCGTGAGCACCGAGAGATAGGCAGAGGTCTTTAAAGTCCACAGCAACAGGCTTAGACGCAGACCCAACGTTGTCTTCATCTGTCCGGCTCATTGAGGTACTGGTAACAGGTACAACAGGAACAAACGCTTCAGGCACATAACAAACTTCAGTTAAGGTACTGGTAACAGGTACAACAGGAACAAACGCTTCAGGCACATAACAGACTTCAGTTAAGGTACTGGTAACAGGTACAACGGGATCAAACGCCTCAGGCACGTAACAGTCCTCAGTTTCTTCATTTGTCTCCTTCCGTTCGACTCCGTACATCCCGTTGAGATCATCACAGCAATCGTTGTCACGTTTCTCGTCTTGAAAGTCACAACCACAAGACTTGCCCACAACGCAGACACAGACGGCGCTCAAATCCCCAGCGTCTCCGTCACCACTGTTTGTGCAACCACAGTCTTGACCACTCAACTTCTTGACCAACGAGTCTACAGGCAAATGCTCCTTTACCAACGAGTCTACTCCTTCTTTCAGCTGAGACACCATTTTATCTACCTTGTTCCCCATACTGTTAATTTGTTCACACATTGCTTCATTTATCTTGCCAATAAGCTCATAAATCTCCGGTTCAATTTCAAATAAGTAGGTATCTGGATCTTCGTCTTCATCTATCAAGGCTTGCCGGAGACGAGATGTAAGCACCTCCTTGGTACCACCAATTATCTCATATCGGTTACAAAGTTCCTTCCTAAGCTCTCTAACTGAGAGTTGGTCTAATCGTTTCAAAGCTGCCATTGTAAATCCTACCTCCTCTCGTTGAGTTGCCTATAATCCCACTTCTGACACCAATTGTAATAACTTAAGTGAGGCGACTCAACGAGGACATTGACGTTTATTTACACTAAGACATGACAAACACAAAGGACATCTGCCTTGAGCACAGCATCTTCATATTGGCTCTAGCCTTGGGCGGAAATCGTCTGTCTCTCATGTCAACATCCGACTTGTTTAGTCACAGATAGTGCGCACCTTCTTTCTGCACTATCTTGGATGGCGGTGCGCATGGCAAAGTCATAACAATATTTTTTTCTATTTTATTCGGGGCCAACGAATTCACTTCAATTACGGCCTCCAATTATCCAAGGCCGGTCTTGACTGTTAGGTTCATTGAAGGACATTGTCTGCGACTTTATTACTAATAATTCTAATGAATTGTTTAATACAGACCTTATGTTTATCGTCGGAAGCATTGCAATTTGTTGTTAGCACATGAAAAGCATGTGCATCTAAAATCTTTTCAACCAAATCTATAGCATTTCTTGAGGTCTGCAAGTGAAATCAGGCCTTATCATTATCATTAGTTGAAAAGGTGAAACTATTTTCAATGAAATGGTTGGAAAGTACAAGACTTATTTAGAATCTTTGATTGTAAAATTTGAAAGCAAAATAATAAGACGTCAGAAACTTGGAACCAGTTTTAGATACCCTCAGCTCACCATTTAATTTAAAAGATGATTCAGCTCCAGATGATATACCTCTTGGCTAATTATGTTCTGAAAGATAAGTTCCAGTTAGTTCTTTCATGGGAGTTCTTGGGTGACAGAAGCTGTATATCCACATTTAAAAAAAAATTGCTTATAAACTTTAACATTATTAAGAACCACATTCATCTGTGAGCATACTTTTTTTTTTTAAAAATTATAAACTATTTGAACAGGTCGATGCTGATTGATTGTAATTTGAGACTTGTCACAATGATAACAACCAGTAGGCCTAAGCTAGTTCCACGGTTCCGGAACATTATGCACGAGAGTTGACTGTTATATACTTCACATTAAGTACAACTATATATTTGTGTGGAAATATTGTGATGTAAATAGTAATATGCAACATTAAAAAAAAAACATTCGTAAAAATAGTTCAAGTAATTTCTAACTCTTGTTATAATTCCTCAATTGGGAGTGCGTAAAATGCTCCCCACCCCCCATCCCAATTTTTAAAAAATTTGGCCCTCAACAGAAAAAAAAAAGTAGCCCACCTCTGATCTAGACGTTTGGAAATAAGGAAATAAAAATCTATACTTGAAATCTAGAAATTGAAATTCTATATCTTGATCTAGTCTATATCATTCCAAACAAGACCTAGAAATTCTAGATAAAAAATCCAGAAATGTTTTAATTAAAATATAAATATCGATTTAATTTAAAAAATCTAGATATACTTTAAAAAATGTAGTTCTAGTTTTAAAAAAATAGATAAGATCTACATCTAACTATTATGTCTTTTTTAAATACGAGTCAGATAACAAGGTTTAATAAACATTACTATACCGTGACTTTTAGAATTGTATTTAAGAATTAATTCCATATGACGTCATAAAGAAAATTCACTACGTCACACGGCCTAGTTTGACAAAAAATGTTTTCATCAATACGAGCACGTTGTTGAGAGCTCATAGACATTGGTGCACTGAGTTAAAAGAATTTATTAATATGACGTCAAAGGAAAAAATTACATACGTTTCAATGGGCTAGTACAAAAATATCTTTATTAACACAAGAGAGATTTAACGATGGTTCATAGACGTTGGTGCACTGGGTTCTAATACAATTCATTGACATAGAATTAAAGCCGCATTATTTGTGCGTTTCGTCTGTCAGTCTGTCTTGTTACTATTAAAAAAAAAACTTAATTAAAGCTATGTAAAATTTGATTGACCTTTAATTTTTCTTTTAAAATATCGCAATAGTTTTAAGCATGTATGATAGATTATTCCGGATGTTTGTATATATAGTGAGAGAAAAAGATAATTCCAGATACATATATTACCGTTAATTAAATTTTTGGGATGGTCTCGTATAAAATTTAGATGTCCATAGCCTTGTAGACATATTTTCGTAAATGAGAAGATTATTTGTTTTATTTATTAGAAGAGAAGAGGGATTTCAAACAGTTATTTTGCGTTAGTAGATTTTTCATATAAAATTCCGAAATTTTTGGCGACGATTCGTTAGAAAATTAAAGTAATGTAGGTCTATTTCTTATTTCAAAATCCTGTACAATCTGTTGTCCATATTTTTGAAAAAATAAAGTTAATTACAATAATTTGTTTTAAGATGAAAATATGGAAAATGGTGATATCGATAATTAAAACTATCGTTAGTATTGTCAAAGAATACAAGTGTAATTTTAGTCAATTAAGCAATTTCAAACAATCATTGGACATAATTAATTTTTTTATATAACAATATCCGGAACAACTTTATAGTTTATGAAATTTAAGTCAGAAAGCGTGATCTAGAGGCTAAGTGCGCTTAAACTTGGCTTGTCTTGGCTACCTAGAAGGGGGCTCGAGGTTCGACACCCGACTAGGGGAGAGTTGCGTTTACCGAGCGCCTAAAGGCAGCATGGAAAACCAACTCCTAGATACCCCCTCTCCCCACTGGTCCACAAATGATATTGGACCAAAGCGCTCTGAGCATGCTATAATCATGAAAGTAGCACTATATAAAAGCTATAATAATAATATTCATTTAGCATTTATATGCTATTTACATTAAAAAAAAACGGAACAACATAATATTGATCATGTGTTTTTGCAAGGTTTAAACATGGAAATTATATGTAATATAAGTTAAAAGAGCAAAAAAAATATTTGTTGGCATTGATTTGTTTTTCACATAAACATCCCAAACAATATATTATAGACACTTTAAATTATTATGATTGTCGCGAACATCAATGATGCTAGATGTCACGATGAAGATTAGCTTGATCTAAACAGCACAATCAATGATCGTGGTTGCCGAGGATCTATAAATCGTCAGTTGATAGGATGATCATTTAGAAGTTGCCAGTTCATAAGAGGATCATCTAGAAGTTGCCAGTTGATAAGAGGATCATCTAGAAGTTGCTAGTCGATAAGACGATCTAAGTATATTATATTATATTCAATGAAGAAAATACAAATACTTTAATTCAGAACTAGAAAAAGCTATTCACAATATTGATTGAATAAAACATAAAATATATATTTCTACTAGATTAAATGATCTACACAATAATATGATCATGTCATCTTTCTTTGAGTTCCAACACGAGACTGGCGGTAATATCTAGAATCTTTTTAGACCTTTGGGCGTTACCATGTGACTAATCTCTTCCTGTCGCTTGGTTAATAAATTGACCAATAAAATACAGAATATCGTACAATAACCCGTCAAAAAAGCTCGGACAGAATAGTGCCGACAAATTAGCGCGGACAAAATAGCGCCGACAAAATAGCGCGAAATTTCCCGACAAAATAGCGCAAGACAATATAGCGCGGACTCTTACATGATGTGTATAAAAGTACCGAATTTTTAGTAATTTAATGTCCTGGGCATCATTTTTGTGGATGTCTCTCTATCTTTTCAATATTAATATAACTAAAATAATGCCATATTTGCAGACAACGAGAATACTCTAAATTTAAAATCATTTCCCTCTTTCACCTTTGATTAAAATGCTTAACTATATTGCCAATGTACGGAAACAAGCCAGTGATGGAATTTCTACATGACATTTCCTACAATTTAACTTAGTGAAAGAAATTGTCCGTGTGTATGTGTGTAAATTTGACAAATATCTTTGTGTGTTTTCGAAGTACACTTTTATAATGTAAATAAATGCTATATTTTGAAATTATTCATTTGACCTTATTATGATTTTTGCTTATTTATGTTTTAACTCTTTCAGTGCTGAGTTACTCTCAGGGAGTAACTTCGCTAGCGCTTTAATTACATAATAATTTTTTTTTAAAAGCTACGTTAGTTTTAGTAACTCTAACCACCCTGCAGATTTTTGTTTGTTCAAGTAAACTCGATTATTTCGATCAAAAATAATTCGCAGTGAAAGAGTTAAGATATCTAAAGTGTTTCCTGCAAAATGACTGTAAAATTATGACAACATTAAAACAAAACAAAATTTATTGGCTCTATTCATATTTTACGATATATAAAGTATTTCTTTCAAAATGACTGAAATTTTTTTATTCTACGCTATTTTGTCCGCGCTATTTTGACGGGGTACCGGCTGTAAATGTATCAACTCATCCAATGGTTCTCTCGCTACAATCTCTAGTTCCTTACATCTTGAGACCTACAAACTCTCTTTAACTTTTGACGATACAGTCATTGTTAATATACAGGGTTTTAAGCCACACTGAGACTGGCCTTAAAACAAAACTAAAACTGCATTGATGGCAAGGTATGTATAACATACATGTTAGAATATCTACACCTATAAAAGACTGACTAAAATGAATGTAGACATAACTGCCGTTTTCAAAACTTGCTTAGCTGACTCTGGGTCAGTCAAAGAGAACAAATCTCACCTTCTTCAGGTAGGACATTTCGGAAATGGTAATAAAGCGTGGCAATGTCTAAGCAATGAAAAAAAAACACTTCTGAATGCATTAATACTAAACAACAACGCAGGAAAACATTTATAACTCTGCATAAACACATCAGTCAAAAATGTGGCTTTGATAATTGCATATGCTCATACCTTAGGTTCTACTCCAGAGACAAAAGACATGTTTTGTGACACTCTTTCATTGTTGTACAATAAATGAATGATTCAGAACAGATTATTGCAGGGCTATCACAATTTAGGAATTCAATCTGAATATTTTAATGGTCGTTGAGGTGTTGAGAAATTAAATGAAATTGGACAGATTTGTAAGATATCTGCTCTCTACATTTCCTCGGCGGCTGCAACACCTACTTTAAAATTAACCGGCAGCACAGAGTGTAATGTTAAGTCAGTACCCTTGTTTTGTTACTGTCATTCATTGCATGTATTTATAGACGCAATTCTAAGAACAGCGTCAAAATACCCGGATCTTCAATAAGGCATACAGAAAAACTTTTGTGAATGCCTGTATTCCAGGGGATCTAAGCCTGTGGGTCGCGACCTCTTGGGGTCGAATGACGAATTGCCGCGGGTCGTCTAAGACCCAAAAAAATATGGAATTTTTGTCTATTCCATTGAAAATTAAGTTTTTCTTTAGTTATTCAGAGACAGACAACCGAATAATTTCCCTCTAACGTTGTTGCACTAGAAATGTTTTTGAAAGTTTAAATTCATTTAAAATAGTGAATAACACTACATTTCGTCATGCGTAATCATAGATATTATTTTCGTCGAGACGCAATAAAAAAGATATTTGGTAAATAATTAATAATCCGCCATCGTTTTATAGCCAATGTTATTGAACGTAATATATTTCCGTTATTAAACAACACCAGAAAAAGCATCTCAACAAAAACGTAACGAAAAGAGAATAAAATGACGATGTTTACGTTATATGTTTACTTAAAGCAGCAATTGCTAAACACCAGTTGGTCAGTTCTTACAAATCTATAAAATAAATGTAACGTCAATTTTTTAACAAACAAACTATTTTAGAGGCAAGAAATCTCTTTCGCAAACTTCTTGAGACGACTAATAGAATGTTGGTTCATTTTTGGAAAAATATAAGGTTTCTGGAAAAAAAATATTAGTTATGTCTGCAAAGATGGAGTTCCAAGTTTCTATTAGGTTAAATTTCGGTACTAAATAATTCGCCAAAAGTTATTGGAACTGAACCTTCGATTCATCGATTTGACTGAAAAGATCCGACCCTCGTGGACGAATCTTAAGATTGGGAAAGAAAATTGGGTAAAATTAATATTTACATCTTGCAAACCTTATCAATTTTTATGAACAAAATTAAATTGAACATGACAAAGAAATACTATAATAAATTTTGTAAAAAAACAAAACAAAAACAATTGTGCTTGCTTGCAGACACAATTTTATCATACTTTCTACCTTGCCAGAACTCCATTCACAGTTAAAGTAGAATTTATTAAACATATTGTTATAACTGTGCCATGCGCACCGCTGTTCAAGATAGCGCAGAAAGTGCGCACTGCTAGAACCTTGACTGAGAAGCATGTCAACATGAGAAAGAAGAAATATTTCCGCCCAACTAGAGAGCCGATGTGAAAAGACTGTGTTCAGTGCAGTTGTTGTTATAATGTACTTGTGATTTCCCCGTGAATAAACATCTTTGCCTAATAGAGTTGCCTCCCTTAATTTATTACATTATTAATAGATACGTGTTGATAAATGATTGTTTTCAATGACAATTAAACTCGTTTGGATAAAGGGTTTGAAGTCTTATACCGATTTGTCTGTCTTGTGTCTTCTTCTTACGTTTCCAATAATATAGTTTCACAGCCTGCTGTCTTGTGTAGTGCATAAATGTCGCCATACATGTCGAGAATTTTTGGTTTCACATACCTTTCGAGACGGAGATCAGCAAGTCTGGGACAGTCAAACAGAATATTAGGCACTGTTTCTTCTGATAGAAATAGGTTGCCTATTCCTGACCTAGACTAATAATACTAAATCTGTGCTAACATAATTTTTTATGTTTTAAGCGATATTTCATGCTTTTGGCTTTTTCAATACGCTATGATTCTATCACAGCGGTTCTCAAACTTTTAAACCTAGCGACCCTTTTTACAATCCCCGACTCTTCCGCGACCCCCACTCACACCCACACAGCAATAGAAGAATAGACAAAAACAATCCATAATTTCGATGGACTTAGTCGACCCCTGACAAATCGTCAATCGACCCCTAAGGGGGTCGCGATCCACAGGTTGAGAACCCTTGCACTAAAAGTACACTATATATGTACATACAATCTGCATGTCTTAACTTCTGGACATCAAAACAATCTCTAATATGTGCACTACGCCCTAATTGATTAATGATCTGAATCTCTCACGCAAAACTAATTTAATTATATTTGAAATAATGGTAGTAGAACTAGTGGATCCAGAACTTTGGAGTGGGGGGGGGGGATTTTTTTTTTCAAACCCAAACCCTAAAGCCCAATAATCCCTCGCCCTATGCATAAAAGTGCGTACAGCGTACACACACACACACACACACACATATATATATATATGTATATATATAAGAATAAAAAAACAGCATTTCTCAACCTTCGGCGAAAAACAAAACAACTGGGGCAGCTCTATAAGGCTCTCTTGTAGGGTTCGGGGCGAAGCGTTTTCTTGCTTTTTTCACTGGAGAAACGCAATATTCTGACAAGTACAGCTCATTATTCATAAATGGAGTTCGGGGCGAAGCCCCGACGCCAAAAGCGTTTTCTTGCATTCTTTACTGCAGAAACGCATTCTCCTAGCCTAAAGCTCATTATTCATACTATTAAAAAAGGACCTTTCGAATAATGTTGTACTTGAAAAATATTCTAATATGAATTTTAGGCCCATAATTAAATGCAAATAAAACCGATTTGTTCCTTGAAAAGATAGGATACCCCACATGTTTAGATTTTGGCTTTGATGATCGCCGACGAAAAAAAAATTCGATAAATTGTATTCAAGAAAATTTAAGTATAAATTGTGAGTTATAGTCCCAAATATATAAAACTAGAAAAATATCAGATTGTGTAAAGTTTGGGAAAAGGCGACTATGAAGACATTTATTGAATTTAGAACTCATCTCAATCATGACTCTTATACTGAAAAATTTCGTTTGAATTCTAGATTTTCCAATGCAAAGTCTTTCTTAAAATAATTATGATATATTCATGTGAAATTACATAAACTCTGTCTGGAAAGGGGATGGGCGATAGAGTGAAAACGATTAATCCTCGCTCATTTAATAATTTCTGCTAAAGATTGCATTTGGCATTAAAGAATAGGGGTTGGGCGACTCGATATATGAATTTAATTTATAATAAATATACATTATATTAGTGACAGATTTCTTTAATTTTGTAATTTGTTAACTATAATACAAAAAGAAAAAGTATTGAATTGTCTGATGGGGGAAATGCGATTGCATGTATCGCCCCTCCCACCTGGTACAACCCTTTTTCATTTAAATTTACTAATGATACAATTTGAGATTAGAGTGTGGTACGACACAATATACAATGGGTCACATATCAATACGTAGTTTATATTATATAGATATTCAACTAATTTTGTTCACAAACTATGATTCTCCACAAAAATAGGACCGCCCCCCCAGCACTCAAAGGGCTAGAGTTTGGAGGGCAGTACATGCAATCGCCCCCCCTCCCTCACCCCACCGAATCGGCCAAAATACCAGAATGGAAGCGACATAATATACAATTTATATATTAATTCAACTAATTTTGTTCACAAACAATTATTTCTCTATAAAAACGCACCGCCCCCCACTCAAACGGTTTAGGTGGGAAGGGCAGTAGAGGTATTCGCCCCCCCCCCACCAATACGCAAACAGGGAACGACATAATATAAAGGTCGGTTAAAATATCAATAACAAGTTTTAATGATATAGATATTTAATTGATTTTGTTAGCAAGCAGTGATTTCTACAAATAAATTGGACCGCCCCCAATCTCGAAATTGTAGGGGAGGGGGCGAGATTGATACCATCGCCCCCTACTTACCACACCAAATCGGCCAACATACTAGTGGTGGTGGGGGGGCGAAATAATCTAAAAATAGGTTGAAATATAATTAATTAGTATATATTTTTAACATAAGTAATAAATTCGTACACAAATTGTGTGAATCCTATACTAAAGTTCGTCAGCCCCAGGGGGGGGGGATCGGCCGAGTGGGGGGTGGCGATCGCCCCTACAGCCCCCCCCTGGATCCGCCAGTGGGTAATAGTACAATTTCTTTGGTTATTTTAAGCATATTTTCTGCTATACTATTTACAAGGTTAAATACGTTTTAATTAAAAGTAACATCTCTATAGATAAATTTTATTCTATTTCATTGATTTAAATCACAGATTTATTTTAAAAAAAAAAGAAATGTATTAATAAACAGAAAGAAAGAAAACATGAAATATTTACCCAGAATGGAAAATAGCAACGTTTGAATGAATGATTTTCTTTTATAACAAATTGTTTTATACTTATGCATTCCTTATCTAAACATTTTTCTAACTAATTTTTTAAGCACCTAAACAACCATTCAAATACATTTATTGCCATTGAAAACAAAACAAATACAAAAAGAAATTATTCTAGTAACTAATGACAACGAACCTATAATGAAGTTCCAAGAACAGATTAACAGAAAGCGTTTGAACTCGATCTGCCAGGAGAACTAGAGCGTAAAAGTATTATTATTATTATTATAGCTTTTATATAGCGCTACTTTCATTTATATAGCATGCTCAGGGCTCTTTTGGTCCAATCTCATTTGTGAACCAGTGGAGGGAGGGGGTATCTAGGAGTTGGTTTTCCATGCTGCCTATAGGGCCTATAGGCGCTCAGAAAACACAACTCTGCAAGTCGGGTGTCGAACCTAGAGCCCCCTTTTAGATAGCCAAGCCAAGCCAAGCCAAATTCAAGCATACTTGGCCTCTCGACAATGCTTCCCACCGGCGTCAATATGTTGTATTCCATGTTAATATGACACTGACGCAACAAAAAACAAACTAAAATATATCTGAAGTTGTTTTTTTTTTAAATTCAAAACCACATTTAGCTACGGTCATAGAATTTGATGACTGTAGTTTGCTTTAGAAATAATATTGAAGAGAGAGGCTTTCAACCTTAAAACGATCAATAGGGGGATTTTAAACTCAAAACTATCGTGAGGGGTTTTAAAATTTAAAAAAAGCCATCTGGAGGAGAGGGGTTGAAACTAAAAACCCCCATTGGCTTCTCAAAGAATTTTAGTGCGTAATTTACTTTTTTTAGCGGCCCACAAAAGGGGAAAAGACGCCATTAGTTTTGTGTGAAATGTCTATCTATCTGTCCGTCCGTCCCGCTTAGATCTCGTAAACTAGAAAAGATAGTGAAAATCCGACTTCACAATATTTTAGACTATTCAAAGTTCTGAATAACGGCTACTTTTTGTTTTCTGAAAGCGAAAAATCTAATTTTTTAAATCACTTATGCAAGCAGTTTTTTTTAAGAAAAAAGGCTAATTAGTATGCATTACAAGTTAGAGCTAATTAAAACGAATAGTAATCTTGTAAATTGCATTTTCTTGAACATTTTATTTTAGCGTAAATGTTTTTTTGTTTTTTTTTGAGGATTCGAATAAGAGATTGAATCTTTTCAAAACAATTACATCATTTATAAGACTTCAGTTAGGCCAGGAGAGGCACGGTAGCTGAACGTTAATACGCTTTGCTTCCGAACCGGGGGTCTCGGGTTCAAATCCTGGTGAAGACAGGGATTTTCAACCTCGGAATCCTTGGGCGCCTCTGAGTCCACCCAGCTCTAATGGGTACCTGACATTGGTTAAGGAAAAGTAAATGCGGTTGGTCGTTGTGCTGGCTACATGACACCCTCGTAAACCATAGTCCACAAAAAACAGGTGAACTTTGCATCATCTGCCCTTTAGACTACAAGGTCTGAAAGGGGAACTAGTTAAGCCAGGTTCACGTCTCGTCTAATTTTGCATTCACTTGCACTTATCTTTTGATCTGCTGGACCGTTGGGGCACTACACAAGATCTGTCAACCTTCTTTCCCCATTTTTATCTCTCATTTGTCTTTGATATAATTTCATTCGGATGTTCTTTCTGAAAATATTGAAGCCTGCCTGGGTGGACCACACAAACTGTCTTTGTAACTTTGTTTTTTAATGTTATTTAACGTGAATGAAAATAGAATTGTACCTTACATAAATTGTCAGCTTATGTCAACCTTTTTAAGTGATCCGGACGGATTCTAGAACTATTTAATTCTATAGGTTAATGTTGGTTCCTTGATGGCTAATTTCCAAGCAATTACGCCTACATTTTTTTTAACCTGAAAATGTGAATTAAGAATTTTGTTAAATATTTTTATAATTATTTTTTTTTATTTACAAATTATTGAAGTCGCATCACATCTGATTTTAATGTCACCACAACCTTCACATTTCCTTTAGTCTTTTGAACCGCTGGGGCACTACACATGATCTGTCGACCGTCTTTATCCAATTCCCCTTGTCTTTGTCCATGCATTACTAGCGGATACAGAGATTTTGAGTTGGGGGGGGCAATTTTTTTTCAAGCCCTATCTATTTAAGCCCTATTTAAACCATATTTGTGTACACGCACTCACACAAACACATTGAATTTATAGCGGCAAAGTTTCTCAACGTTCTATTGAAGAAAAAAACTAAATTGGTGTCCCTCCTTGTCGACAGACAGACTTGCGGAGCACTGTAAGTTTGGAGCGCCGACTCCGATCGTTTTATTGCAGTCTGAGATGCACAAACGCATTCTCCTGGCTTTTGCTTCTCACTATCTGTCCTATTAAAAATGCAGGTCAAAATAAATAAAATGAAATAAAATAGGATCAAGAGCGTCTTCAATAGCTAGTCGCTCTAAGCGAGCTCAGTTAGCTAACCCAGCCGAATTTTGTTTCTTCATTCTTAGACGCTTAAAGGCATTCCAAAAAGACTACAGCTTGCTATTCATCCTATTAAAAAGGCAGGTCATATTTTGAGAAATATAATAAAGGTGTGGGCACGGGCACACTGTGTGGGTGACAATAGCCCCTAGCGCCCCCTCCCATGGATCCGCCATTGCCTTTGATAGTTTCTTTCAATGACAGCACAACCATTCTTTTAAGTTTTCTGCCCATTGATTACTCTGTCTGCCTCTTCGTCGTTTCCAGGTTCTGTTCCTTTAAGTAAGGTCTTTGGGAGCCCTGAGGACCGACTTGGTGATTTGATCATTAGGTTTCAGTCAGGGGTTTTAATAATGATTAGTAGGTCATTGTGGGGCTAAATAGCCGTTGTTATCCAGTATCTAATTTCTTCGTTTGTAATTGGGTCTTTGAAGGTGATACCTTCTTTAACATCTCAATTCCTTTGCAATTCTCCTCTATAGTTATGCAGTCAGCGTTCAAGATTCTAAAGCATACAATAATGTGACCATGACCAAGAAGCGCATTAGTGTCGAAGGTAATGTTTTATCTTAACATACTGTTTTTAAGTTTTGCAAGTGGTGCTGTGGCCAAAAGTTGAGGCCTGGTTCCTTCATCTGAAACAAGGGATTTAAAACTACTAACACTGGCCAACTTGTTACCCACAACAATGACTTTGAAACATTACTAAATATTTCTAGACATTAATTTGCATATTGTTATAAACCTAGTGGTGGCACAGAGAGGGGTAGTGGTGTGTGTGTAGTCAGCCGACGCAAATTGACCCAGGACAACGCTAGACGAGCGGTCAACCGTGACGAGTTACGACGGTCAGCCGAAACGAGTGTCAACATGACAGTTCTAGAGGGATCGGCGTCGTGAACAGAACTCAGGAGCGTCACGAGGGATGTAGTCATGTGACGAAGCTAGAAACGTCGAGCAATGTTCCGTCCGGTACAGTTGAGACGACTGGCGTCTTGATCTTGGTCTGCGATCGAGTCCGACACAACGAACCTAGTGTGTGAAGTCAGTCCTGAACTGTTGAACCCAGTGCAAGCCAGGAACGAGATGGAGAGGCCAGTGCAAGAGTTGATACGACGGTACGGTGTTATCGGAGAGATATTTGTACTGTCTTGTGTTACGTGTTGCCTATTGTACAGTATTGGCTGTTATTTATTCAACTATTTAAGTGTTACGTTACTTTGGAGCCCTGAGTTGTCAAGTTCTTTCAGTTGGTGGTGTATGGTGCAGTTTGCAGAGCGCCTGAATAGTGAGATTCGTAACAATATCATTTGCTACGGAAGTGTTGCCTATTCATATTACCAAATCAACTAGCTCTTCTTTTTTTTTTGCTTGACAATCTTTGTTGTCTGCAAAGCGCAAGCTGGTCATTCCTCTACCTTCATAGCTCTTTCGTAACCTTGAAAAGCATCCTCCATTAATGTATTTCAAGAAAGATATTACAAGTATTTGTTAGTGGAGGCAGCCTTGTGTCACTACAACTTTGGTTTTTAAACCAGTTCGCAGTGTTATTGGTAAAGTGTTTGTGGACTGATTGTCCTACAGATTGCGGTGCCCTTTTCGAAACGGATTGCGTGGGGCGAAATCTGGTTAGGGATAAGAATAATAAATGAAAATTAAGATTTTACGAGCCATCTACAGTAGATAGTATTTTTGCGACAAAAAGCCGATAAACATATTACACTTTTATAAAATGAAAGCTGATAATGCATTTTTTTTTATCTAGGGTAGGATTTGCGTTTTCCATATTGAATGACATCCGAAATTACTAATTCGTCTGTTTAAAGTAGATTTTCAGAAAACTTTATAAATTTCAGGTGATTTTCATGACTTTTTTGTATATTATGCAATTTCAGGAGAATTACATGAAACCCTTTAATAATCAGTTAAAATGGTTTAATTTAATAATTTACACATAGAATCCTATGAAAGTGCGTGTCCCAGTGCAGCCGAAAAGGTTGCATTACCTTATTACCGGCCCTGCTTCTAGAGGTAGATTGACAAAAGAGTAAAGTTTATTATGAACTGAGTTAGTCTCGAAACTGTCTCACCCTTGCTAGATAGTGTGACAGGTGGGGAGATGTGACATGTTTGGCACGTTTTATGTCTAGGGGATGATTATTTTTGATAGCAATCACACCCCCACTTATCAGCATATGAATCGGGAGCAGGCACGTAACGAGACAAAGCAATGAAAGATAGATACAAAAGTTAAAATAAAGGATATTTATTTACATAAATATACATATAATAATAAAAAGGGGGAGGGTTTGCATCTATCTCTAGTATATTCTATGTTTAATCATCACTCTTGCACATAATAAGAGAGTATGTCACTTTGTCCTCTGACTTAGCTGGTTGTCCTGTTGATGTCGCAGCTGGCTGTGTCCTGGCTTGAGGTTCTGCAGCTGGAGGTGGCGCTCTAGCGGATAGAGGGACGCCGGCGATATAGTTCTTGTGGAGTCTCAGTCCCAAGTTCTAGTATCTGTAGTGGGCACAGTAGGGCGGGTGGCCGGCTACCGTGGGCACAAGGTTACTGCGGGCAGAGCTGATCTGCCGTGGGCAGCGTAGTTGACAGGATATGTCCAGTGAGTTGCAGAGGGTTGGCGTAGCTATGACGTCTCGCACAGACCTGAGTCCATAGGGACGTCGCACCTAATAAGACGACAGGTGGGCTGTCAAATAGGCGGGCAATGCCGATAGCGCCAAGTAGTAGAGTTGAGTAGATCTCAGTAGGCAAGTGCAGTGCTAAATGGCACTAAGCACAGATGCAGGTAAATAGATCGTTGATCCAATGAATAAATAGGCAAGTGCAGCGCTGAATAGCACTAAGCACAACTGCAGGTAAATAGATCGTGGATCCAATAACTAGGCAATAGGTGATTCTGGATATCAACCAAATAGGCAATAGTTGAGTGGCGTCGAGTAGACACTGAACAGCAAATAGCAAATAAATAGGCAGACACCTGAGGGAGGCTGCGGATAAATAAAGACAAGTTAGGACATGTCTCTCATACATCTTATCGATGCCCTCGACTGAGGTGCATTCGTCAGATTGGTGAAATTGCTTTAGAGCACAATGAGGAGAAGATGACAAAAGGGATTTGGGAAAATAGATGGCAGATAGTAGCAATATAGAAATGTACATAAAAGGGGAAATAATAATATAAAAATGTACATAGAAGGGGAAATAATAATCTCAAATCAACAACACAGGTGGATAGAGAAAGAAGGGGGGGGGGTTGAATTGGGCGGTGGTCAGCGATCCTGACGGTATGTTTACATGTGACCGTCGATCGAGAACAATGGAACGCACTTGAATGGAGAGGGCGCAACTCTCGTGAGAGTGAAATGACTACAGGGGAGACAAATCCTTACACACAAAGGGGGGGGGGGACAATTCATATCTCTTCACTAGACGCAGTATCAGTGCGCTAGTAAAATTATCAAGGCGACCAGCCGAGATAAAGGAAATAAAATAAGATGTACAAATATATACATGGTTGCATCAACGATCAATTGAGCAACGTAGCATTAATAGATTAATGCAATACATAAATAATATACATAGCACATGTTTATGTTTTCTACTTACGCCAGTGAGAAATACACAATGCACTAATTAAATATAAATGAACTAAGCAAAATACACATGATAAAATCCAATGGAAATATACACAGAGTAATTAAGATGGAACTTGTGATTAAGTTCGGCTTACCACCAGGTATTCCTCTAGGAGGGAGAATAAATGATATAGTCCAGACTCGATCGACAGCGATAGAGGAGTGAAAGGGTCTGGCTTGATTTGAATCTACTTATATATGCCTGGGAAATGTGGGCGGACACAGGAAACGTCCTAGGCTAAGATTTATATTACACGTGGGTGGATTTGACTCGAGGTGGGAGCCGCACCTTGGAATATCACGCGGTGTGTTGACCAGGGTAATCTCTTAGATCAAAGAGAGACGTGAGAGAATGGGGGGGGGGAGAGAAGGATTAGCTTGCATTCAAACCAAGGTGGTGTCAACCGCGACCGTCCTTCAGACATCCGGCGGGCAAGACAAAAGAGATTGTGTGTTTACCTTTCCCCGATCAAGGGCAGATAAATGAAAGGACGCGCTTCAGCTATCTCCAATGTGGTCAACTAAGTCTAGCCTGGAGCTGAAAAGGTGGTGCGGGTGGAGAATTTAGGGGTAGGATGGGGAAATAATTAAAATAAAATAAATAAATAATGAAAAATAATAATTAATGCTGTGATAATTTAGAGTGACTCTGACAGCGAGTTTTTGACTTGTCACATACGCCGCCGCCAAGATGGATCTATCGCAGAAAGATCCATAAAGTGCGAGCAGACTGATGTCACTCTAACTTTAAGATCAGTTGTTATCACAGCATTAGAAAAAAAAATCTGGGAAAATAAAGAGGAAGCCATGCCAGGAGGAGGGTCTGTCCAAGTCTTTCCGTGGTCTACTTCCCGTCCCTGTGTATGTAGTCACCTGAGTGAAACATATGGGGTTGCTTGGGAGAGTAGATTGGGCGATTGGGTGAGTAATCATTACTTCCTTGGGCGGATTGGGGAGTGTGATTGGGGCTTAGGCGGGGTGCCCAAGGCACGTGTGCTCGTTGGGGCTTACCTCCGAAGCCGCTGTAAGGCGCTTCTTCACGAGAGTAAGTGGTCAGCTTACCTCGGTTTCGTCTGACACGATCAATGTCAGGGAAGAGTGGCCTGATAAGGAATGTGGAGTTCTGCCGAAGAACATCCCCAGGAGTGCGATAGTCTGGCTTACATCGTGGCTTCCTGACACGGTCAATGCCAGGGGAAGGTTTATATTGAATGGTGGCTGAGGAGCCAGGGTAAGAAGAGTCTTCACGAGCGCGATGGTTCGGCTTACCTCGTGACTTCCTGACACTATCAATGCCAGGGGGAAGTTGAGTTAGAATGGTGGCTGAGGAGCCATGAAGAGGAGTGTTTTCACGAGCGCGAGGGTTCGGCTTACCTCGTGACTTCCTGACACTATCAATGCCAAGGGGAGGTTGATTCGGACTGGTGGCTGAGAAGCCACAAAGAGGAGTGAGTCCACGAGAGCAAGGGTTCATCTTAGCTCGGGGCATTCTGACACTGTCAATGTCAGAGGAATGTTGCTTAATTTTGGCTGAGTAGCCTGGGTCAAGTAGACCCTCACGAGTGCGCGGGCACACTTTAACTCGTGACTTTCTAGCAGTGTCAATGCCAGGGCAAAGTGGTTTGAGCTTCGCTGATGAGTCGGGACTAGGCGTATTAGTGTGGCGACCAGGGCTTCCAACCTGCTGGTTGCGGCCACTTCTCTGCTTTGTCGATCTACCGACGGGCAGAGAGAAGTATGGTTTATGGACTACTCCAAGAGGGACATATTTGGAGCCTAGAATGAAGTCATACACTGGCGTGTCCATGACGGCTGCGTCAATGGTGCCATGTACGTACTTGCATTCCACGTGGACCCTAGCAATAGGAAGAACCTTTGGAGGAATCTCACGGTCAAGGGACTGAATCGTCACAGTTCTATCTGTGAGATCAGCTGGATCAACCAGTGTTTTGCAGATAACTGAGCTTACCGCACAGCCTGTGTCAAATAGGGACCGGACGTACCGCCCGTTAACCAGAATGGTCTCTATCCCGGGGGAAGAAGAGACAGGGTGAGGAAGTGCAGGTAGGACTTCCGTTTTCGTAGGGCCAAGGGCAGTGTGTTCAGGGGCCACAGTCAGTGTTGATATGACGTATGGGTCTCCCGCTGTTCTATCAGTCTGTGTTTGCTGATTAGACTCAGAGGGTTTGGGGACCGCGGTCATGACTGAAATGGTCTGTGAGGCCTGCTGCTTTTGGCGGTTGGGTTGGTTGCTGCGCATGCTGTTGTTGCAGTCACGGTAGGCTCGGTTAGGTTTGTTGCCACGCGTGCTGTTGTTACAGTCACGGTGGGCTTGGTTGTTCTGGTCATGACGAGGCTTACTTGCTGGAAAGTTGCCGTTTTTGTGCAAGGCTGGTTGTTGGACTGGTGCCTTTTTAGGTTGGGGTTGGCTTGGGGGCATGGGCTGGATGGGGGCATCGCAGTTTGTAGGACTATTGGACTGAGCAGGAGGGTTTGGCTGGGTAGACAATGTGGAATCGTCGAGAGGAGGGATATCAGGTATGAAAGTTTCATCCTTAGCAGCAACTTCTAAGTCCGTTTGGGCAGTGTACTCAATTTGGACATGAGTTGTGGTTTCGCTCTCCTCTGTTTCCTGATCTAGTCTGGCGGGTGTGCCGTTCAGCTCCAAACTCTGCTGTCTATAGCGATGTCTGATTTCTAGTATTTCCTGCGCATGCGCTTTGTCCATTTCTTCCATCTCTTGCTTGAACTTCGCTTCCCTTTCTTCCATTCTTTGTGCCCTTTCAATCCGTCTTCGTACGTAGTCTTCTAACTCGAGACCTTCAAATCCACCTAATATTCCTTCAGCCTCGAAATTGGAAGCTAATTCCGCTAAGTCCATGGTTATAGAGGCCGGATTAGGAAGAGGATGAGGTGGTAGATAGTGAGAGGTAAAATGTAGAAAGGAGCCGCTGAATGTAAAAAGGAGTAAAAGGGGAATGTGGTGTCTGCCTACGTCAATCACAAAATTTCTGCAATGAAATATTACAAATAAGATGCAATAATAATAATAAATAAAATATGACAGAAGTGACACTCTTGATAATGCGAAGTGATGATACTTATAAATATTTTAAGAAAAAATATTGATAGGAAATTTAGTTATTGCTGCTTGTTCGTGCCTGCTGTACTAATGGGTTAAATCCACGGACGGGCTCGCCAAAATGTGACAGGTGGGGAGATGTGACGTGTGTTTGGCACGTTTTATGTCTAGGGGATGATTATTTTTGATAGCAATCACACCCCCACTTATCAGCATATGAATCGGGAGCAGGCACGTAACGAGACAAAGCAATGAAAGATAGATACAAAAGTTAAAATAAAGGATATTTATTTACATAAATATACATATAATAATAAAAAGGGGGAGGGTTTGCATCTATCTCTAGTATATTCTATGTTTAATCATCACTCTTGCACATAATAAGAGAGTATGTCACTTTGTCCTCTGACTTAGCTGGTTGTCCTGTTGATGTCGCAGCTGGCTGTGTCCTGGCTTGAGGTTCTGCAGCTGGAGGTGGCGCTCTAGCGGATAGAGGGACGCCGGCGATATAGTTCTTGTGGAGTCTCAGTCCCAAGTTCTAGTATCTGTAGTGGGCACAGTAGGGCGGGTGGCCGGCTACCGTGGGCACAAGGTTACTGCGGGCAGAGCTGATCTGCCGTGGGCAGCGTAGTTGACAGGATATGTCCAGTGAGTTGCAGAGGGTTGGCGTAGCTATGACGTCTCGCACAGACCTGAGTCCATAGGGACGTCGCACCTAATAAGACGACAGGTGGGCTGTCAAATAGGCGGGCAATGCCGATAGCGCCAAGTAGTAGAGTTGAGTAGATCTCAGTAGGCAAGTGCAGTGCTAAATGGCACTAAGCACAGATGCAGGTAAATAGATCGTTGATCCAATGAATAAATAGGCAAGTGCAGCGCTGAATAGCACTAAGCACAACTGCAGGTAAATAGATCGTGGATCCAATAACTAGGCAATAGGTGATTCTGGATATCAACCAAATAGGCAATAGTTGAGTGGCGTCGAGTAGACACTGAACAGCAAATAGCAAATAAATAGGCAGACACCTGAGGGAGGCTGCGGATAAATAAAGACAAGTTAGGACATGTCTCTCATACATCTTATCGATGCCCTCGACTGAGGTGCATTCGTCAGATTGGTGAAATTGCTTTAGAGCACAATGAGGAGAAGATGACAAAAGGGATTTGGGAAAATAGATGGCAGATAGTAGCAATATAGAAATGTACATAAAAGGGGAAATAATAATATAAAAATGTACATAGAAGGGGAAATAATAATCTCAAATCAACAACACAGGTGGATAGAGAAAGAAGGGGGGGGGTTGAATTGGGCGGTGGTCAGCGATCCTGACGGTATGTTTACATGTGACCGTCGATCGAGAACAATGGAACGCACTTGAATGGAGAGGGCGCAACTCTCGTGAGAGTGAAATGACTACAGGGGAGACAAATCCTTACACACAAAGGGGGGGGGGACAATTCATATCTCTTCACTAGACGCAGTATCAGTGCGCTAGTAAAATTATCAAGGCGACCAGCCGAGATAAAGGAAATAAAATAAGATGTACAAATATATACATGGTTGCATCAACGATCAATTGAGCAACGTAGCATTAATAGATTAATGCAATACATAAATAATATACATAGCACATGTTTATGTTTTCTACTTACGCCAGTGAGAAATACACAATGCACTAATTAAATATAAATGAACTAAGCAAAATACACATGATAAAATCCAATGGAAATATACACAGAGTAATTAAGATGGAACTTGTGATTAAGTTCGGCTTACCACCAGGTATTCCTCTAGGAGGGAGAATAAATGATATAGTCCAGACTCGATCGACAGCGATAGAGGAGTGAAAGGGTCTGGCTTGATTTGAATCTACTTATATATGCCTGGGAAATGTGGGCGGACACAGGAAACGTCCTAGGCTAAGATTTATATTACACGTGGGTGGATCTGACTCAAGGTGGGAGCCGCACCTTGGAATATCACGCGGTGTGTTGACCAGGGTAATCTCTTAGATCAAAGAGAGACGTGAGAGAATGGGGGGGGGGGGAGAGAAGAATTAGCTTGCATTCAAACCAAGGTGGTGTCAACCGCGACCGTCCTTCAGACATCCGGCGGGCAAGACAAAAGAGATTGTGTGTTTACCTTTCCCCGATCAAGGGCAGATAAATGAAAGGACGCGCTTCAGCTATCTCCAATGTGGTCAACTAAGTCTAGCCTGGAGCGGAAAAGGTGGTGCGGGTGGAGAATTTAGGGGTAGGATGGGGAAATAATTAAAATAAAATAAATAAATAATGAAAAATAATAATTAATGCTGTGATAATTTAGAGTGACTCTGACAGTTTTTGACTTGTCACAGATAGGTTGGAGATTAAGTCGGCAAACAAAAAGTAAATGTAAAAAGCCATCAAAAACGTTTAAGATAGTTTTACGAAAACACCGTCAATAATAAAAAAAATGCATGGTAGGGGTGGGCAAATTACGTCATGCGGGCCACATGCGGCCCGCCGAAATGTTTTATGCGGCCCGCGGTCACCTACAGAAATCAGGTGTGCCCGCAGATTATGCATATAAAAAATACAAATATTTTTAAAATAGCTAATTTTAAATATCTATATAAATTATTGTAATTTCTGATTATCACTTAGGATATAGAGGTGAAAGAAACATTGTCTTTACATGTCATTCTAAAAAGCTTAAAGTAAACGAAGATTATTATTATTTGCAATGTTTTAGAAAATTCAGTTTAAGATTTTAACTAATGCCATTATTTTTTAAATACTTTGTGTTAAAAGTCATGGATTAGCTTGGAACAAGATGACAAGTGTAACAATTGATGAAGCCCATGTTTTGACAGAAAAAAAAGTTTTTTTTTTTATAAATTAAAGAAAATAGCTTTACCATTGACTTTAAACACAGCTGCATTGAATATTTTAACTGTATCATGAAAATCTGAAAATCACTATCACGGCTAATACAATTATCACTGCTAGGAATCCTTACACAGACAGTTCCAATAAGTACATGAAGGTTAGGAAACAAAACATTACGATGTTCGGTACCGCTGGTGTCAAGCATGAGAAATGTAGTGAGAAAAAAAGGAATCTCAAGACAAAAATTGTTATGTTCCTTGAGGATCAATGCACTATTTGTTTGGATCACAGCCACTCGTAACCTACTCAATCGCCTATTCGGCTCTCCTATTTACCTGCCTATTAGCCTACCTGCCTATTTGGCTCTACTACTTGGCGCTATCGGCTCTACTCGCCTGCCTATTCGACAGCCCACCTGTCAAATTATTAGGTACGACGTCCCTATAGACCACGCGTCTGTGCGAGACGTCAGATCTTCGCAAGTCACTTGACTTATCCTGCTAACTACGCTGCCCATGGCAGATCAGCTCTGCCCGCAGTACCCTTGTGCCCACGGTAGCCGGCCACCCGCCCCACTGTGCCCACTACATATATCAGAATTTCGGATTGAGACTACACAAGAACTGTATCACCGGCGTCCCTCTACCCGCTATAGCACCACCTCCAGCTGCAGAACCTCAAGCTAGGACACAGCCAGCTGCGACCCAAGCAGGACAACCAGCCAAGTTCAGAAAACAAAGTGGCATACTCTCTTATTTAGTGCAAGAGTGATGATTAAATATAGTATTGATTAGAGATAGAGGCAAACCGTCTATGTAAATATTTATGTAAGTAAATATTCTTCTATTTTAACTTTTGTATCTCTCTTTTATTGCTTGTCTCATTGCGTGCCTGCTTCCGATTTATATTCTGATTGGTCGGTGTGTGATAGCTTCAAAAATAATCATCCCCTAGACATTAAACAAGTCAAACACACGTCACACGCGAAAACCTTTCAAATAAATAAATAAGTGGTGGGTTGGGCACAGAACAAACTAAATGACATGACGAAGGCAACTCGTAGGCCAATTTCAATCAGTTTATTATACAATATAAAGACCTGACAAAGGCTAACATAAAACATAATTACATATGAGCATAAACTAAACATAATTAATATGCCTAAATGGTTAGACTAACTTGTACACACAAGATCAAAGTCTAAACACTAGATCTAACAAAAAACAAAAAGAAAATCTTATAGTGTGAACCAGTCATCTCTTTTACAAACACAAGAGAGATGTGATCACCTAGAACATATAAAAATAAAAGACAATAACAATTAAATAGAACAACTGGTTTATAAAAAGCCAGTATCTACACACTGGTTGTAGAATAAGATTAACAAGATTAACAAGATAAACATTTAACATTACATATAGGAACTAATTCGTATAGTATACTAAAGCTACACAATTCAACAAATGGAATCATTTACATGCTGGTTTTCTAAAAATAACGATAGTACATCAATATGGACGAAATCTAGGGTTAGCGATATTCTACGTAGACTACTAAATAAAATTACAACATTGTTACGTATTTCTTATCTTTTGGCTAAAAGTACTAGTAGGCACACAAATAAAAACTTTGCAGAGAAATTGACGACTCAACTTTTAACTTTATATAACTTTATTAAATATTAACTATAACAATTCGTCACTGTAACATGTAGCATATACGTCTTACATCGACTGTATCGACTATAACGGCTCAAGTTCACTCTCTTCTACTGTCTCGCACAGTAGACAACAGTAACGATAACTGTACTGACTCTTTTCACATCAACTCTCTGGTTTATATAGAGTCCCTAATCGCTTGTCCATTGTTGCAAAAACACTGCTAGTATCCACTGGAACAACACGGGAGGAAACATAACATCCTGTCGTTGTTTATACATGTAAATTCCAGAGAACACCTGCTGCAGTGTCATTTCGCCGAGGTCACACGTAGTGACCTCTAACTGTCACAGTTCATTTGTAACACTGCCCCGTCTTAGATCTGTTCGTCCTCTGGAACAACACGTGAGGGCACGTCACATCCTGTCTTTGTTTACACGCATAGCTTCTAGAGAACACTCGGTGCTGTGTCATCTCGCCGGGTCACACATAGTAACCTCTACTTGTCACTGTTCATTCGTAACAATATAATATAAGAAAGTAAAATGTAACTACCTGCAGCCATACATAAACACGTGGTGTAGAACCAGGCACAAACAGGGAGTGGAGACGACGTAGGCCCAGTAACGAACAGACACTACAGCGACAAGAGATGCCGGTAGAATGGACAGTGCCCACGTTGTTCTGCCTTTTTACGCTGACACAAGGGGGAAGGGTCACGTGTATATTTTGGTGGCAATGATTCCTATATATCATGGCAAGCAATGATCCCTATAAATCATGACAAGCAATGATCCCTTATTTTTAAGGCAAGCAATGATCCCTATATATCATGGCAAGAAATAATCCCTATATATCATGGCAAGCAATGATCCCTATATATCAGGGCAAGCAAAGATCTCTATATATCATGGCAAGCAATGATCCCTATATATCATGGCAAGCAATAATCCCTTACATTTTAGGGCAAGCAATGATCCCTATATATCATGGCAAGCAATGATCCCTATATATCATGGCAAGCAATAATCCCTTACATTTTAGGGCAAGCAATGATCCCTATATATCAGGGCAAGCAATGATCCCTATATATCATGGCAAGCCATGATCCCTATATATCATGGCAAGCAATAATCCCTTACATTTTAGGGCAAGCAATGATCCCTATATATCAGGGCAAGCAATGATCCCTATATATCATGGCAAGCAATGATCCCTATATATCAGGGCAACCAAAGATCCCTTTATATCATGGCAAGCAATGATCCCTATATATCATGGCAAGCAATAAACCCTTACATTTTAGGGCAAGCAATGATCGCTATATATCAGGGCAACCAAAGATCCCTTTATATCATGGCAAGCAATGATCCCTTACATTTAAGGGCAAGCAATGATCCCTATATATCAGGGCAACCAAAGATCCCTTTATATCATGGCAAGCAATGATCCCTATATATCATGGCAAGCAATAATTCCTTACATTTTAGGGCAAGCAATGATCGCTATATATCAGGGCAACCAAAGATCCCTTTATATCATGGCAAGCAATGATCCCTATATATCATGGCAAGCAATAATCCCTTACATTTTAGGGCAAGCAATGATCCCTATATATCAGGGCAACCAAAGATCCCTTTATATCATGGCAAGCAATGATCCCTATATATCATGGCAAGCAATAATCCCTTACATTTTAGGGCAAGCAATGATCCCTATATATCATGGCAAGCAATGATCCCTATATATCAGGGCAACCAAAGATCCCTTTATATCATGGCAAGCAATGATCCCTATATATCATGGCAAGCAATAATCCCTTACATTTTAGGGCAAGCAATGATCGCTATATATCAGGGTAAGCAATGATCCCTATATATCAGGGCAAGCAATGATCCCTATATATCATGGCAAGCAATGATCCCTATATATCAGGGCAACCAAAGATCCCTTTATATCATGGCAAGCAATGATCCCTATATATCATGGCAAGCAATAATCCCTTACATTTTAGGGCAAGCAATGATCCCTATATATCAGGGCAACCAAAGATCCCTTTATATCATGGCAAGCAATGATCCCTATATATCATGGCAAGCAATAATCCCTTACATTTTAGGGCAAGCAATGATCCCTATATATCATGGCAAGCAATGATCCCTATATATCAGGGCAACCAAAGATCCCTTTATATCATGGCAAGCAATGATCCCTATATATCATGGCAAGCAATAATCCCTTACATTTTAGGGCAAGCAATGATCGCTATATATCAGGGTAAGCAATGATCCCTAAATATCAGGGCAAGCAATGATCCCTATATATCAGGGTAAGCAAAGATCCTTACATTTTAGATGTTAGTTATGAATGCAATGATCCTTATATCGAAGACCAAAGAATGTGCCCTGATGTCTGCGTGAATTCATAACAAAAATTGTCTGTCAAGCTATAAATGTATAAACCTAACTCTAAACCAGTTCCTATGCAACTGTTTTATGTGAACCCGTTCAAATATGTTTATAGGATTCATAAACAAAATCGTCAGGGGATTTCCCTTCTGTTGGGGATCGAGTGAGTCTTGTTAGTTCCACACCCATATATATATTCTCGCATAGGACATCATCCAAAGGTTCGTGTAACTCAAGATACTTTGTTTACTCAAAGAGTGTATACATGTTGTTGTTTTTTTTTTAATGTAGCCGATCTTTGAACTTGGCATTGACCTTGATAATGACATTAGTCTTTGAATATAGATATATCCTTGTTGGGGATCCCGAAATTAATGAATATGTCATGGAGACCAGAACAAAAAGAAAGTGAGACCTTAATGAATAGATCAGAAATTGATTTGAATAAATTATAAGCTTAAGATTAATTGAAAGCTTAGCACTTCACGTATCTTTAGAAATAGATTCTATTTTTTTATATCAACATATCAATTGTAACTGGGAGTGTACAACTAGAAAAATAAAAATTAAAAAAAAAAAAAACACTTATGTTTATATCTACTAATAATGTACAATTTATTTTCCTTATTCTGTATTGAACAAAATAATTAATTAATCATAATTAATTTGTTCATTGATTCATGTTTTGTTAGGTACAATAAATAATTGTTTAAATTATCAACTTGATTGGAGAATGCGTAAATAAGAAATAGTGTTAACAATTATTTAAGAGGACTAAACCCAACAAATTGAAGTATTAGTCCCCCTTAATGGTATGAAACAAAATAATTAAGTAATTAATTGTCTAATAGGTTACTTTAAAAAAAATGTTTTATGTCTTTTCATTGTTAATAAATAATTGTGCGAAGTTTCAGCTAGATCCGAGAATGGGTGTGGGAGAAATAACGTGTGTACACTTTTTACCAAACAGACAGTCAGGTGATATAAGCTTTGTAAAAAAGAATCAAGTGGGATGTGAACCAAATGTGTACCAGAACGACATAGTGAGCTGATATAAATATTGCAAACATCTAAACAAGAAACGAAAGAACTTTTAACGTTCTTTAGAAAAAATAATTAAACGTCAAACTTTAACTTGTTGTTTTTTTCAAAGAAAGCCTTTTTTTGATCGATCCCCTTCAAAGGGGAAAGCCCCTATTTGCTTTGTCTGGTCCATTCGTCCTTATCTTACACCCAGATCTCAAAAACTGGAAGTTATGTCACGATGTTTTTTCCATTTCGAAGATTGGGCATGGCTAAGCAAACTCAGATATACCATTTTCTCACAAATGGCGATGGCAAAACTGTTGTCTCCTAAAGGTATAATTCAGCGTTTCTAAAACTTTGTGCTTCGCCCCCCCCCCCCTTCCCAACAGGGGAGCTAGTTCTTATTAGGCCCGGTAAAATAAAAAAGTTGTATTTTCATTATAGTTATCAATCTTTGTTTGAATATTGACCAAACAAAAGTGCATTATTACCAATATTTTTAAAACCTTTAATTAAAAGACGTTGTTTCCAATTCCAATAAGGAACTTTAAAAATGTATACCGATTTTGCGAGAGGAGTATGCAACAAAAAGACTCAAATTATAGAAGTCGTTGCAAAACGTCTTCTCTAAATAATATAGGCCAGTGCTGTGTCATTATTAAACTGATTTGACATGTGTCTCATATTTTAGTCTTAATTCTTATTGAAAAAAAAACATTTGCCAGTTCCACCAGTTTTAATTATACCTTTATTGACATACGCTCTTCTTACAAGACAGCTGGAGTTTGAAGTCATAATATTGAATAAAACATTAAAATTTAACCAAGAAACACATTTACGAAAAAAAAAAAGGAATAGCGTTAATGAACATTATTACTTAAGTAAAAGCATTGAATTGTGTTATAATTATGTCATTAAGTTTCTTTTCTTTATCATTACATTCTCAACCCCCTCTCCTCCGAACACGAATATGGGATCATTCAGCGACCCTCAGGCCTCTAGTTAGCAACGGGGAGCACAAAAGAATTATTTTTTTTCGTTTAGGGTGTCGCTACCGGTCAATGTTTGAGAAACACTGGTAAATGTTCTCTTTTCATGGTCAGTGTAAGCTTATCTTTATGTCTATTCTTTGTCATATAATCATAGAATAGAGACAATAACACAAATCTCCCTTAGAATGATGTCCTCATTTTCAATAAGTTGCCAAATAGAAATCTGGGGGGGGGAGGAGGAGGGAGGTTAAGATGAATTTTAACTCTCGATTACAAATTTGTCTATTTTTGTAAAAACTCAGCAGTTATTCGGTTATAGACTCTGAAAGCGGGACAGCAATAGGAAAAAAAAGGCACAAACACTATAAAGATAAAAATATTTTCTTTTGGCCTACTTCAACGGGCAGATAACGTGAATCGTCATATCTCTTCACATTGCAGGAGTTGTCGGTCATTGAGACCAGACCCCTTTTGAAAAGCAATATTGACTTTTGTTTGCTTTCTTAGAATTTCTAGTGAGAACGATCTTGAAGTAGGAGCACCCTTGAACCTGTTCCTGAAATTGGTCGATACGAAATCTATTGGTGTAGCCTACTAGAACAATGTTGAGGTACTGGTAGTCAAAGTTGCACCAATAAACGGTTATACAAATTGGTGATCAATAAATATTTGAGGTATTCATATATCGAAGAAAATTTTAATGACAATGTTATATTTAATACTTCTTATTTACGTGTGGCGTAGCTAGCCATTAAATGTAATTTTATGAAGAAAGTTCTTTTAGCAATTTAAATGTCTTGAATAAGGCGGGTACAAAACGTTTGAATCTCTCAAAACTAGGTCTGGACTAATTTAGTACGATCTAGCACACTTTGCGCACACCCCCCCATCCTAAACTTGGACTTAGTTGGAGTATACATACATTTTTTTTTATTTTTTGACAATACCTATTTTCAAGTCACTCTTTCATGGAACCAGGGTGGACGCAATTCTCGAATACTGCTCTAACGATTTTCCTATAAATTTAACAGTTGATATATATCGCTGAAAAGAATTACTAGATCGTTGGCCACACTGGGAACTTTATAAAATGTTCTAAGTTTAGATCTAAATATCTTCTGGTGATGAAATTAGTACAGAAGGAACAACGTAAAAGATAAAAGACATTGATAGGTGAGAAATAAGGCACCATACAATTACCACCTAGCATGGCTTGAAGTACCAGCAGTGATACGCGTATCACAATTTAACATAATGTCTAATCAGTAGATTCTAGTAGCATGTCTTTGCAGCTAATCAGTAGATTTTAATTCTAAGATCATAGCGTCTTGAGAAAGCTAAAAGCATGATATGACGCTTAAAAACAACAACATTTGTTTATAAGAAAAAAAAAGATTTAAAGTACAAATATTATTACTCGCATAGATTTATTGTTGTTGATCTAGATCTATTAAAAATGTGATTGCAAGACTGAGCCAAATTAATTGATATAATTACACTTAATATAAGCTTTTAAAAAAGAATTTTTTCTTTTTTTAGTTTTCCCTTGTTAATTTTTTTTTTCTAATTCAAAGAGAATAGAGCCGAAAACAATTAACCAAAAATTTTGACAATATTTATGAAACCATTTCTCCTAAAACAAGCCTCACCGTGGGTCTGTAAATAACAACATTACAGCCTGGTAAATATGTAAAGACACCGGGTGTGTGAATAACTCATAGCACTGGTGTGAAAGCTAATAGCTAAATCATGATGGTTCTGTTGCGCTCCTGATTTTACTTACTCGGCATAGATCTTGATGCCTTTGTTAACAGAATGTTTTGTGGACTAAACTAAAAATGCAGCCACTGGGGAAATATAAGAAAAAGGAAATAACTTATTTACTCAATCAATACACTATAAACGGCACCGCGTAGGTCTTACATAGAAGTCAAATATTTAGACGTATATGAAACTCTCTTTTTTTTTGTCCTAAATAAGTACAAGAAATTGTGTAGTATTTCTGTAATGCAAAATCCGTTTGTTTGTACTTGCTATAATTTGTAACTCTACCATAGTCTGAAGTTTGGAAAAGTTTTAACAAGAGATTCATATTCAATGTTTGTTATGATATGGCGCATAAAATATTACATTGAATTTTTTTTTTATTTTTATAAAAACATTTTTTTTATCAATCTTCCTTTTTTATGTGTGCAACAAAATTTTTTATAGAGTTGAAGTGCTGCTCCTTTTTTTTCTGAGCATGATTGTGTCCTCTTTCAATTCAATAATTCTACAACAGGCATGTCAAACACAGCGTTCGGGGGCCGCATGCGGCCTGCGACCACTTTGCGTGCGGCCCGCTTAGCCACATAAAAATTATCAAAATATTTCGCTACCTAACGCTTACATTAAGTTTCCAAAGCGTCTCGGCAAAGCATGTAAACCTTTTCCCACAGAATCCCTTAAAGGTTCAGAAAAAGAATTGGAATAAGACCATAAAGATCTGAAAATGACGCTATGAAAAAGCTGTATTGCAGCTCTACTCAAACATGGGAAAGGCCTCGGGAAAGAACCCCGAGTAAATAAATCAGGGACAGGTGACCTTTAAACAGCTTGCGGAACCCAGAACCTGCCACGCTACTGATCCCAAACAATGTCGTATACATGCCGTTCCTTTGAACACATCACTTGCGTGAAGATTGGAGAACTGCTGCATGGGCGACATTGTTCCGACCAAAAACAATGTCCCTGCTTTCATCTCGTTTATCTCGAGATGAACAATTGTAGTTCAACGACTAAAGGAGACCAACAACAACAACAACAGCAATCCACAAACAATACTTCACAAATATGAAGCCAGTCTAGCTTTGACATTTTAATGTGCTTGTAGTGACAGGACTATCGCATACAAAAGTACCCTTCATTTGACAAATCATAACCATAAAAAGGCTTGCAATTAAAAAGACACATCAATAAGTAAGATCAGTGGCGTCTCTAGGGTGGGTGTCAATTGGTGCGGCCAACTCAGGGTGTCACTCCCACTCCCCACTAGTGACGCCACTGGGTAAGATTAACCTCGGTAGATACTAAATGTAACCAAATTGTAGCAAGAGCTCTGATAATAAAAAAAGGTTTCTTTAGAACTATCAACATTATCTCGAAACTTAAAGAAATGTTTTGTCAAAACATTAAAAGTAACTTAAATATGAGTACTGTATAAAACAACGACATTGTTCTAGAGTGTGGGTGTGCGTTTCTATGGTGACGGTGGTAAGAGATTAGCGATTGGTTGTGAATGATGCATGAAAGGCGGCATTGTCGTCAAGGATCCTACGACTCGAGATTGCCACTGTGAAAATTGTCAGGGTTGGATAACAGATTAGCTAGGGTATGATATTACTGTCCCGTATCCCCAGCCTGAACAGAGTAACGCAAGAACCTAAAAGTAATAGCATGTAAAATACCAATATTGAGTAAAAGTTATTCAACTGAACATTTAGTGAATAACAACAGTTGCCAACAGGTACAATGTTTAATAATACTTAATTGTAAGTCAACAACATATTTGCATATACATCAATATCATTGATATTAGCATTGGATTAATAATTAGTCCAATATCACACCAATAAGTTTGAATAACACATCTCGGCGCCCTACAGAACATCAACTCCCTACACCTCAACAACGATAGTTACTATACGACTCCATGGGCTGAAATGCGACACATTTTCCCATAGCCCACATCCTAACAACCCTTACAACGAGGAAAAAGAGAACCAGCTACCCAGCTAACAAAAGAAGCTCTCTCTCTCTCTCTCTTGTAGAAACTAAAGATGACGGGGAAAAAAAGCTATTAGTTTTGTGTGGCCTGTTTGTCCGTCCATCTGACCGTCCCGATTAGATCTCAGAAACTAGAAGAGAAAATGAAAATCGGACATCATGATACATTAGACCATTCAAAGTTCTAAAACAACGGCTACTTTTTTCTTTTCCGAAAGTGAACCATCTAATTTTTAAAATTATTTATGAAGGCCTTTTTTTTATACAATTACACCACTTTTACAACTAATAACTATTAATAGTAACAAACACGGAAGGCTATTTGGAATGGGAGGCAAAAAATGAACATAATATTAACACATTTATGCAAAAGATGATAGATTTTTTCTCAAAACTTTTTTTTACATTTGTATTACAAATTTAAGTTAGTTAAGTCATATTATTTACTACATTTATACAAAAAATGTTAACTATTTTTTTAGGGAGAAAAAATCTATTCCGCAAGTTTGAAAACGCCCATCATTACCTATAAAATGCTTCCAATGGCATGCGTCTCAAACAGCCACTGACAACCAGTCCAACTTCTGGCCTTCACGTGTAGTTCAGTTACTGAGCCTGGCGCAACCGTTACCACCACTGGCGGATCCAGGGGGGGGGGGGAATTTTAGATTAGAATTCACACAATTTGTATACGAATTTATTACTTATGTTAATAATATATACTAATTATTTATATTTTCAATATAATTTTAGATTATTTCGCCCCCCCCCCCAGTATGTTGGCCGATTTAATGGGGTCAGGAGGGGGCGATGGCATCAATCCGCCCCCCCCCACACACAATACACTTTTGAGTGTGGGGGGTCCAATTTATTTGTAGAAATCACAGCATTCTAACAGAATCAATTAAATATCTAAATGGTTAAAACGTGTTATTGATATTTTAACCGATCTTTATAATATGTCGTTCCCCTGTTGACCGATGGGGGGAAGGCGAATACCTCTACTGCCCTTCCCACCTAAACCCTTTGAGTGGGGCGGGGGTGGTCCTACTTTTATGGACAAATCATAGTTTGTGAACAAAATTAGTTGAATTAATATATAAATTTTTTATTATGTCGCTCCCCTTCTGGTATTTTGGCCGATTCAGTGTGGTGGGGGGGGGGCGATTGCCTGTACTGCCCTCCCCACTCTAGCCCTCTGAGTACTGGGGGGGGTGGCCCTATTTTTGTGGAGAATCATAGTTTGTGATTAAAATTAGTTGAATATTTATATAATATAAACTACGTATTGATATGTGACCCATTGTATATTGTGTCGTACCACACTCTAATCTCAAATTGTATCATTAGTAAATTTAAATGAAAAAGGGTTGTACCAGGTGGGAGGGGCGATACATGCAATCGCCTTCTACCCACCGGACAAACAAATCCTTTTTTTTATCGTAGTTAAGAAATTAAAAGATAAAAACAAATATCGCATTTCCCCCATCGGACAATTCAATACTTTTTGTTTTTGTATTATAGTTAAGAAATTACAAAATTAAAAAAAATCTGTCACTAATATAATTTATATATATTGTTACGAATCTCACTATCCATGCTGTTTGTACCACATGACACCACCAACTGAAAGAACTTGACAACTCAGGGCTCCAAATAACGTAATAGTTTAATGTCAATAAAATAACGACCAATATTGTACAATTGTCAGCACGTAACACAAGACTGTACAAATATCTCTCAAGTTAATAGCCGTGCCGCCTTATCAACTCTTGCACTGGTCTCTCTGTCTCGTCTCGGACTTGTACTGAGCCGTAGTAACGAACTGTAGATCGGGAAGTTGTAACTGACTCGTCTCTGATACCTTCGCTCTTTATATAGGGTCCCTGCTGGCTTTCTAGAATCTTTCTAGAACCGGGCAGAACGTCGCTCGACCATTCTGGGTGGTCATATGACTACATCCTTCGTGACGCTCCTAAGCTCTGTTCACGACGCCGATCCTACTCGAACCTTCATGTTGACACTCGTCTCGGTTTACCGTCGTAGCTCGTCACGGTTGACCGCTCGTCAACCGTTGGCCTGGGACAATTTGCGTCGGCTGACTACACACACACCACTACCCCCATCTGTGCCACCACCAGGTTTATAACAATATTATAAATTAAATTCTTATATCGAGTCGCCCAACCCATATTCTTTAATGCCAAATGCAATCTTTAGCAGAAATTATTAAAGGAGTGAGGATTAATCGTTTTCACTCTATCGCCCCTCCCCTTTCCAGACAGAGTTTATGTAATTTCACATGAATATATCATAATTATTTTAAGAAAGACTTTGCATAGGAAAAGCTAGAATTCAAACGAAATTTTTCGGTATAAGAGTCATGATTGAGACGAGTTCTAAACTCAAATAATGTCTTCATAGTCGCTTTTTCCCAACCCGTGGGGAGCGGTCCTATTTTTATATAGAAATCATAGTTTGTGAACACAATGAGTTGAATATTTATATAATATAAGCTACGTATTGATATGTGAACCCATTGTATATGATGTCACACCACACTCTAATCTCAAATTTTATGATTATTAAATATAAAATGAAAAAGGGTTGTACCAGGTGGAAGGGGCGATACATACAATCGCCTTCCCCTCACCGGACAAACAAATCCTTTTTTTTGTATTATAGTTAATAAATTAAAAGATAAAACAAATAACCAGGGCAGAGTAAAATATCTGTGTCTTGTGTTGTTTTTATTGTTCTATATATTATGCAATCGTCTGCAAATAATCTGACTTTTGTTCCTGAAATAAGACAAACCTGAGGGAAAATCAGGAGCTGGTTTAGTATGCATATAAGTTGGACATAATTTAAAACAACAATTAATAAGTAGTTTTTCATATTATCGAGTGAACTGCAGTGCGATATTGTAACCTTACAATATTCAACCTAAGGGATTTTATTATATTTGTTTTATGCAAATGTTTTTTTCTTGAGGAATTTAGTGATAGATTGACCCTTTACAAAACAATTAGATCAATTAGATATTCATTTCTAACAGTGGCGGGGCTCCATTATTAAAGTACAGTGACTAGTCATCTGCCGAAATTGAAAAACACTAAATTTGGCTCAATAAAGATGGCTAAGACAGATTTTAGGAGTCAGTTATAGAGATTGGGTCTAAATCAAGAGAATCCTATGCCGAACTTTGAGTCAACCCCAGAACGTGACATGAGGTTTGCGGGACATATTCTCCGACTTAAGAATTACGCATAATAAGAGTTGCGATGACATCTTTGTACCACTTGGCGCCACACATTCATGGAGGTCCTCAAAGCAGGAGGCTTCAGTCATTACCAGTGACAGATTTTTGTGGAGACAGCTTGCCGCCAAATGCGCCGAACTGCGCGGGAGGATCTAAGTCAGTAAGAATAGCACATTAGTTTTTTTGAAATAAAACTTTTTAATAGCAGGAAAATGCACTAAAGATACCTCAGAATATGCATTTTGTTGGCTTTCAATTCCAGAAATAATTTGGCGGCGGGGCTCCACCCCGTGCTGAGTGAGCTTCTAGCGTTCCTTCAGACCCCCTTACTGCCAATGGCGGGGAATCTACAATTTTCCCACACATCAATACATTCCAATTTTTGATTCGCGCGGGAAGGGGGGGGGGGGATTCGGGGGGGGGGAGAAAAAAATCCCTTACAAAAACCCCTGAAAAAAATCCTGGCTATGCCCATGATACATATATACTTTCCCCAACTAATGTCAGGTATTAGAGCTGGGTGGACTCAGAAGCCGCCAAAAATCTAAAAATTAAAAATCCCAGTCTCTATCAGGATTTAAACTTGGAACCCCTGTTCGGAACCCAAGGGTTTTACCTCTCAGCCAACGATCCTCCGAATAGACATTATAAAACTACAAATAAAAAAAAGATTATAAAGAGAGTTTGTGTTACACAAACTCAGAGGCGGGCCCCGTCAAAGTCGGATCCCTGTCGGATCTGCATATTAGCAAATAATATTCAAGAGGTGATTTAATTTGGATGGTCAAAAGTAATTATGTTTCAAAGATTCATTTGCCGTAAATTTAAATTGAAATTAAATAAAATTAGTAGATTATTTTTAGTATATTAAGACATTACAATATTGATCAAAACGTTTGGAAATGAAAATCTACACTTTTTTTTTTACACTTTAAGTTTAGACATTGAAAGTCTACATCTTAATATAGTCTATTTTAGTCTAAACTAGATCTAGAAATTCTAGATCTAGACTCTAAAATAATTTTAATTAGAATATAAATCCAGATCTAGATATACTGTAATAAAAATCTAGATCTAGTTTAAAAAATCTAGATTAGATCTAAATCAAGATATCATTTCTTTTTTAAACGCGAGTCACATAACAAGGCTTAATAAACATTACTATACCGAGTTCTTTTTTCATTTCATTTGAAGAATTAATTCCATATAACGTTAGAGGGAAAAAAACACTACGTCACACGGCCTAGCTAGAATAAAAATCGCCTTCATCAATACGAGCCACTTATCTAGTGTTCACAGACTTGTGATGCACCGAGTGCGTTCTTTAAGCATTTCATTTAAAGAATTCATTCCATATGACGTCAAATGAAAAAAAAAACTACGTCACACGGCCTAGCTAGACTAAAAATCACCTTCATCAATACGAGCCATTTATCGAGTTATCATAGACATTGGTGCACCGAGTGCGTTCTTTTAGCATTTCATTTAAAGAATTCATTCCATATGACGTCAAAGGAAAAAAAAACACTACGTCACACGGCTTAGTTAGACTAAAATATGTTTTCATTAATACGAGCCATTTTTCGAGGGTAAATAGACATTGCGAGTGCGTTCTTTTAACATTACATTTAAAGAGTCCATTCATATGACGTCAAAGAAAAAAAAATTCCATTACCTCACAATAGGCTAGTACTGGTACCATAAATAAATGTCTTTATTTACACGAGATATTTAACGAGGGTTCATAGACATTGGTGCACTGAGTTCTAATAGAATTTATTTAAAAAAGAATCAAAGCCCCATTGTTTTTGCGTTTTGTCTGTCAGTCTGTCTGTCCGTCATCTTGATATAAAAAAAAACAACAACTAAAAGTTATTAAAAATTGATTAACCTTTATTTTACGTTTCAAAACTTCGCAATAAATTTGAGGTATGAACACAATTGAAAAGTTTATATAATAGATTGTTCCGGATGTTTGTATAAATAGTAAAAGAAAAAGAGAATTTCAGATAAATGTAATTCCGTTAATTAAATTTTTTGGATGGTCTCGTATAAAAATTAGATGTACAACAGCCATGTGGAGAGATTTGTATACCTTACTTTGGTGTTTGGATTCTGTTTTCCTTTAAAATCGGAAGATAATATTAACGATAATTAGATTTTTAATGTTTTAGGTAGAAAGTTAAATGTACTGTAATAGAGTAGTGAGTTAAAATATTTTTCATAAAAATCCATAAAAACATTATTACGTAAATGAGAAGATTATTTGTTTATTAATTAGAAGAGGGAGTTCAAACAATTATTTGTCGTTAGTAGATTTTTAAATAAATTCGGAAATTTCTGGCGACGATTTGTAAGAAACAAAATCCGGAACTTTCTTTATCGATTACAAAACTTCTATGTTATGTTTTACAAGAAAATTAAATGGTTAAAAAGTAATTTTCAGTAATCAATTCTAGTAAATTACTTTTTTTTAAAAAGCCGTGAACAACCTATTGTCGATATTTTTAAAATTTGTTTAAAGATGAAAATACGGAACAATTTGATATTGATAACCGAATTATAGTGACGCATTGTCAAATAATATAAGTGTAATATTAGTAAATTATGCGATTTCAAACAACCATTAGGCATAATTCATGTTTTATAAAACAATATCCGGAACATTTTTACACTTAATGAAATATAAGTCAGTATAAAGATTTTGATTTAGCATTAATATGCAATTTACATAAAAAACGGAACAACATATTATTGATAATGTGTTTTTGCAACGTTTAAGCATGGAAATTGAATGTAATATAAATTAGAAGCGCAAACAAACATTTGTTGGGGTTGATTAGTTTTGCACAAAAAAATCCGGAACAATCAATTTTTAGATACTTAAAACTATTGAGATGTTACGGGAGGAACATTAAGGGACTGGTGGTCTGTAAATGCTGCCTATTATTAGGGATGTTGAGGTGGTATTAATTTTACATAAATGTTGATTCTACATTTTTTGAGTTAGGTAAGGTAATTTCTTCTGCTATAAGAGTGTTTTTTATTGCTAAAAGAACTCTTCCATGATTATCAGCCCTATCTTTTCTAAAAATTTCATAATTACTATTGAAAATTTCTGCATTATAAATTTAAGGATGTAGCCAAGTTTCTGTGCCTGCAATTATGTCTGGTTTCTCACATTCTAATAAAATTTCTAAGTCTGCTGTTTTGTTCCTAATGCTTTGAAAATTTATTACTAAGGTTTTAAGGTATTTGGTGTTACTTCTTTAGTAGGTTTGTTTAGTGAGGCTATTGTATTAATTTTAGTAGATTTAGGTTTAACAGGAGTGGATCTGGCTAGTGGTTGGTGAGTTTGGTTTGGGATGGTGTTTAGGATGTTGTATGGGTTAGAAGTGTCTACATCAAAGGAATCAAACAGTCCTGATGTAAACTGAGGTAACCCACACGGTACACAGTGCCATGATGCATCTTTGTTGCCTAAGGCATAATACACAGGTGTATTCATATAGAGACATGATGCATGGTACCATTCATCGCAGGTGTCACATTGAATGGCTTTCTGTTTCATGGTGCATACTTTTTTGCAGATGTTGCATCTATCTTTAGATCTAGGCCCTGGATTTGACTCTACATCTCCTGCTATTAATATTAACAGTGATATGTATTAATTTCTGCTGTGTCTGATTGAGAACTTCCATTTGTGATGGGTAATCTTCTTTAGTGTTATGGATGTGTATGTTAGGTTATTTTTTAAGTTGCTTTGATCTAAAGTGTGATGATTGATTATGACTGTTGTTTCCTTTTTAAGTTTAGTGTTGACTAAGGTAGATCTGGTTCTGTGTTCAGCTAGTGTGTATTTAGTAATTATTAGGATAAATAGCCAGAGCAATTTCATGATGACTGTTGTTGATTTTAGTTTTTAAAGGGGTCTAGTCTAAATCTAGTTTAAGGTTTGCAATGCCTAATTTATGTCTAAATCTAAATTGAAAGCTAATTTACAATGACAATTAAATCAAATGAAATGGTTTATTAAATTCAAAATATGGACCTAGACGACCTAGACTAGATCTAGATCTAATATATCAATATATTTACGTGTATAATTAACTATATAGAATATTACTATTAGTTATTATTAGTAGTATTAGTAGATGATTAGTAGATCTAAAGCCTTATTAAAGTCTAAGTCTAACACTAACACTAGATTGACTAGATCTAAAATAATAATTATAATAATGATAAATATAGACTAGATCTAGTCCTAAGCTAAGAGTTGTTAATTTGAATTAATTAGTGGAAAAAATGCTGAATTAAGTTAAATATATAATTTAAAGATATTAGTTTATTAGTTAAATAGCTTTTTTAATGAATTTGGTTTGATTTTAATACAACAAAACGAAAAATTTAACTCATCTCTTATAACAGTAAACAGGGAGCAGCCATCTTGCCAAGAGCGCGTATTATTTATATTTGTTGTAAACATTTCCTGTACTTTTTTAAAATATATTTGACTTAATGATACTGAAAATACACAAAAATTGTCCTTCTTTGTAAGCATATTGTAACATTGCCTCCCTTACATTTACGTAATTGTTTTAGAATTGGTGTATTTTAATGAAAAAATCGCTTGCATAATTAATTTTATAAATTAAACGGTTTGCTTTTAGAAAACCAAAAGTAGCCGTTGCACCTAAACTTTTCAAGCCGCATTTAATGATGAAATAATATTTTTCATATCTCTTCTAGTTTTGGAGATCTGAGTGTGACAGACGCACAGACGGACAGACGGACATTTTGCACAAACCTAATAGCGGCTTTTTCCCCTTACGGGGGCCGCTAAAAAGACGAATAATAATTTTTACATTGCACTGTAATATTTAATCGCGAATACCCTTTGGTATAGTGTAACTTTTAAACTTATAGAATTCACAGAGACTTATGGTCCAACTTTTTGATAGGTCAGAGGTGATGGTGGTATCTGGAAGCAGGTTTTAGTTTTTCCATTATATGCCTAACAAACATATTTCTGCTAGAATCAGGATTGAAATTTAAGACCTCTTGTAAAGCAGCCAAACGACTTTTGTCATTCAGGCTGTCACAGTCTTAGTTGACATTGCATGATCTTAAGTTCACGTCATGTTAATAGTTTAAAAGACACGTGGAATTCCTGATGTAGAAAACAGGAAGTAGAATAAAAAGTTGACTTTGAGTTCAGTCAAAATCAAGTAAGAAAGGTCTTGCTCCCGGTACAGGAAGGTTGGACGTTTCCTCCTGGACTGGTGGATATGTATGCATATAGCATGAGAGTCGAAGGACTAGTCATTGTTGATTAATAATATTTGAGAGTTGATTTCATTATGTGCTTATTGAATATTAAGGTATTATTCGTATTTCAATGGATATCTATAGTTGAAGCTCCTGTGTCACTAGTAGTAATTGTTCTTATTGTTACCCGCTGAGATGCGGACGTGATTTGTTGTTAACGTATTGGATACTTTTGATACCGCTGTTATGCGGATAGGATTATTATTTCTTGACTTGTAACACTAACAAGGAGTGCAGTATATTATTATTATGTTGTAAATAAAATCTTCATGTTGTCTGCTGAACGGACTTGAGTCAGTCGTATAGTGTTTGTCTCGTCACGTGTCTAGAGCACATCAGGAAGTAAGAACCCAGTATTACACCATTCAACGTTCATTGACATTTTTGGTGGACAGTATGTTGTGTGCTAGACACGCACGGACTCAACTCAAACACCACTCAAGCGAAACCAGTCACAAGTATTCAAGTAGATCATCATTGAACTAACCTGAGCCTGCACTTTTTCACCAGTTGACCTGACCCGTATTTACCAGAGTCCACTTTATCATTGACCAATTCGAACTTAACATCAATAGCTTGTATATTTCAAACCTGGTCAATGCCTATTTCTCCACTATTGTCGACATCTTGAGATTTAGCACGGCGTGACATCACCATCGGCAGAAACCGAAGACAGTTGATACATTTGTGTGGATGAAAAACTGAAGGCGTCGCTCGAAGACAGCTGATACATTTGTGTGGGTGAAAAACTGAAGGCGTCGCTCGAAGACAGCTGATACATTTGTGTGGGTGAAAAACTCAAGGCGTCGCTCGATGACAGCTGATACATTTGTGTGGGTGAAAAATTCAAGGCGTCGCCTGAAGACAGATGATACATCGTTTCCACGTGAGCGCTCGTCACCAACTTTTGACACGCTCTTGCATTGTCGAGGTCTCACCTTACATTGCTATACAGAAGGTCCTCCATTTAGACCTCTGATCACTTATGGTCATTCTGTTTTTTCAGAGACTTTACATATTTGGATTATCTAAGCTGAAGTTTTCCACTTAAGTACTGTTGGATTATTTGAATTATTTATACGAATGTTCAAGTACTTTTGGATTATTGATCTTTGACGTTGAAGTTGGACTAACTTGTACCTATTGGCGCTCTCCTAGTCATCGTTGTACGCAGAAGAAATAACACGTGCCTGCATTACTACACTTAACTTTTGGATTATCTTATTGGATTATTTGGATTACCTGTTGGACTTGTGTTAATTGTAAAGGTCAAGAGGAAATATTTTTTGACATTACTTGAGCATTTGAGCCATCTTATGGCATATGACTGGATTATTTTACTACTACTTTGATGCTCACATTGATGTGTATTCTCAATCGGATTACTTAGTTACCTTACCCATGGATTATTATGGAACTACTCAAGCTGTATTTGTATTTGACAAGCTACAAGAGAGAAGGGGATGAATCTACACTAGTCTACAAAAGAAAAATTCTGTAAGTAGTAATTAAGATTTGGATTTATGATTAATAAAGTACATTGATTTTGCTGTGGTATAGCAGTAATTGAAGTTGATTATATATAGAGTTAGTGATTGATAACTCTTGGAACCATATTAAATTGTTTTTCATTTTGATATTTGTTACCTTAAAGGGCGGTCGGCGTGGGTCTGTCTTATGTTTTGAGACTGAAACGGCACAATTTATTTGTTCCGTTCCATTTCACTTCATCTGATAGGGATCTTTAGGGATTTTCTTTTTGTTCTCCTAGTCCTAATAAGGTCCGAGTAGACCAGCCTTGTTCGGTAGGGACTTCTAGATCACTCAGAAATTTTTTGTTTAGTCGTATATAGTTATGTTTGTACGATCGTAGTGTAATTTCTCTTCGTATTCATATTGTTTGTTTGTGTAAGTCTTGTATTTACATATCTGTGATTCTCTTGTCAAACTCTTCTATTTATTAATTTCTTTTAAAGCAGACTGTATTGTTATCTATATTGTTTTTGTGTTCGTCATTTATCCTTTAATTTATCTCTTTATTCTCTTACTAATTTTTTTTTTCCATTTTTTCACTGCACATATAACATGTTACAAAGATATATTTGAAGTAATAATATTGTGTACATATATACTATCACTTGAATTAGAGCTTTATTTTTTTGAGCTCTTGTACTTATTTTGTATTGACACATTTACTCTGATTATTTTGTTGGTACATTTTGACGCAACACTTGTTACTATTGACTAATTTGTACATTACATCTAGCACAAATTAACAACAAGGTCTACTTTGTTTTGTTGCATTTTTTGAACTTGATTATTTTGTGAATATAATTTTGGCACAGCATTTGTCACTATTAATTATTTAGTACATTGTATTTGGCACACATTGATTACAATTTCAACACATTTATTGGCCATCTATTATTTAAATATCAAAGATACATGCAAAGTGAGACATTATTATTTGTATTTTGATAACTAAGCACTCACTACACAGTTAATACTACATACAGATTGGAATCCTATATATTTGTTGACTTTATACACGTTGAAGATTATTTAATATTTACTGACATTATACACACTTGAAGCCTAAACCCAGACCTATCAACAATGTCTACCTATGATAAAATCTTGGAGTTGGCCAGAGAAATGGAATTGAAGGGTGAAAAGAAAAGAGAGTTTATCGAAAGAGAATTGGAAGAATTAAAGAAGAAAGAACGTGAAGTAGCGGAACGAGATGAACGAGCGGCAGAAAGAGCGCATCAGAAAGAAATGAAAGAAATAGAGGGAAAAGTTGAGTTAGCTAAACTGGAAGCTGCAAAAGTGAATCCGAACATATTACAACCACTGACACAGCAAGCCAAACCATACGTTTCAAATTTCCATAAGTTCAATGAGAAAAATGAAACTCTTGAAAACTACATCGTGCTGATAACGCGAATGTCGTGGGTTTGGTCCCCATACTGTCCACCAAAAATGTCAATGAACGTTGAATGGTGTAATACTGGGTTCTTACTTCCTGATGTGCTCTAGACACGTGACGAGACAAACACTATACGACTGACTCAAGTCCGTTCAGCAGACAACATGAAGATTTTATTTACAACATAATAATAATATACTGCACTCCTTGTTAGTGTTACAAGTCAAGAAATAATAATCCTATCCGCATAACAGCGGTATCAAAAGTATCCAATACGTTAACAACAAATCACGTCCGCATCTCAGCGGGTAACAATAAGAACAATTACTACTAGTGACACAGGAGCTTCAACTATAGATATTCATTGAAATACGAATAATACCTTAATATTCAATAAGCACATAATGAAATCAACTCTCAAATATTATTAATCAACAATGACTAGTCCTTCGACTCTCATGCTATATGCATACATATCCACCAGTCCAGGAGGAAACGTCCAACCTTCCTGTACCGGGAGCAAGACCTTTCTTACTTGATTTTGACTGAACTCAAAGTCAACTTTTCATTCTACTTCCTGTTTTCTACATCAGGAATTCCACGTGTCTTTTAAACTATTAACATGACGTGAACTTAAGATCATGCAATGTCAACTAAGACTGTGACACAGGCACAGATCACACACCTTATTTCTTATAGCAAGAATAACGCAGACAATTTACATAAAATTATTATTTTTTGATTCGCTTAATGTTGAATCAAGAAACACACAGAAAAAAAAAGAAATGACTAGTCCTTATTTATATAACTTAAAGAGCACAAATGACTGTTCACTAAAAAAGAAATGTGTGTATCCCCCCCCCCATTCCCCCCGTCCACGAAAATTCTGGTAAAGCAAATGTTTGAATATACAACACGTTATTCTAAAGATCTGCATTTACATCTAGACCAAAAAGAAAATGCGCAAAATATTTCTAATTAATGTTTTTATTTTATTTATTTTATTTTATTAAACTCTTAAAACAAAAATCAGAAAAATGTTTAATTTTACAAAGACAAGATAAACAATCAGATGAGCAAGCTTCCTCGGTTAATGATTTGTGGAAGATATTTACTCGGGCCTAATATGTATAATACACTCAACATAGATATTTTCTGGTTCTCTATCAAGTATAGATAACTTTCTTTTTTTTTTTATTAATCATATTTATCAGCTGTTAAATTTCAAGGAAAATCAATACAGCCGTTTTCCCCACTTTTGCCCATTCAGACGTTTCAAGGAGTTTAAATGAGGTATTGTAATGCCTTAGAACGCTAAATTGTTTTATATAGACAGATGTGCCGACCTTAGTGTATTGCATGCACGTGTAGCTTATTTTGGATGATTGTATGAGTGCACAATGTGCTCGGTCATCACAAATAAATGGGAAACAGGTAAGCAAGAAACAGACAATAAAGTAATTTACGCATCAAAATTTACAATGGTGTTTATTTGCACAAGTTATAAATAAAATAAAGCTTGGAATTCTATCTGTAATAGTAAGACATGGTTCAAAGAAGTTGGTGATGAGTTTAAAAATATTGAGCTATTTCCACCAGGCTTTATTTTAAAAGAGTCTACTTCGAAAACAGGCAAATGATAAGGCCTAGCTATACCGTACAAAGATAGTCTAGCCAAGTCAGTAACAATACGACCTGACAGCTCAACGTATACAAACTATGAGATGTGAGAGTTTCGCTTCTCCCACCGAAGTAGGACACTGATTTAATGATAATAATAATAATAATAATAAACTAGGTTCTGTGCACATAAGAAGAGGTATATACCAGGGTGACTCACTATCTCCACTCTGGTTCTGCCTAGCGATTAATCCTCTATCTACATTACTCCAAGACTCTACAAACGGTTTTAGGGTTGACACTAAATGTACAAAATGTGTGTCCCACTTATTATACATGGATGATCTAAAGCTATATGCAGAAACCGAGCAAAAATTACACACCTTAATCAAAACGGTAAAATGCTTTAGTGACGATATCTGTATGTCTTTTGGCCTGGATAAGTGTGGCATCATAAGCATTAAAAAGGGCAAGGCAACGAACACCAACATTGAATTTGAAGGCATCGAGGAATTGAACTCCGCCTCTATTTATAAATATCTTGGAATAAACCAGAATGCCAAGATAAACCATAAGAAATTAAAAGAGGACTTTCTTGGCAAATATAGGCAAAGAGTTAATAAAATCCTCAACACCAAACTGTCTGGCAGTAATCTCATCACTGCAATTAACAGCTGGGCCGTCCCTGTGCTCCTTTACACGTTCGGTGTGATCAAATGGACTGACACCGACCTACATGACATTGACAGACTCACTAGAAAATTACTAACCAAGTTTCGATGTCTACACCCCAAGTCCTCCACCATAAGGTTATACCTGCCCAGGAAGGATGGGGGTCGTGGATTGCAGAACATCTTCAAATTGTGTAAGATGCAAGTTTTAAAAATACGATCAAAACTGCTCGCCTCCAGCAATAAATTAGTTTCCTTCCTACGGAAATACGACTCCGATGCAACCCCTCTGAACCTACACAATGCTGATGTCAATATCGGTTTGGACGACGTAGGGCATGAGATTCGCCAATGGGAAGAAAAAACACTCCACGGAAAATTTCCGGCTTCATTACATGGGGACAACATCGACAAGGCTGCTTCCTTAACATGGCTCAAAGCAGGTCATCTCTACCCTGAAACAGAAGGCTTTGTTACAGCAATACAGGACAGAGTAATCAGGACAAAAAATTACGAGAAGCATATCCTGAAACTCAATGTTGTCGACAAATGCCGAAAATGTGGAAATGTGGGCGAGTCGATTGAACACATTATGGCAGGATGTCCAGCCCTATCAGAATCAGCCTACCTAGGTCGCCATAACCAAGTTGCAAAGTTAATACACCAACACCTGGCTTTGACGTACAAATTGATCGGTAAGGACACTCCCCCTTATTATAAATACTCTCCGCAAGAGGTTCTCGAGTCTACTGAACATCTGCTGTACTGGGATAGGCCTATTCTGACCGACAAAACGGCAGATTTCAATCGCCCGGATCTGCTGTTCATCGATAAAAAAGAAAAAACCGCTACCATTATCGATATCGCCGTACCACTGTCTCATAATTTAAGAAAAACTGAGATAGAAAAACAAAGAAAATATGGGAACCTAGGCTTGGAGATTAAGCGTCTATGGAAATTGTCCAAAATAACAATATACCCCATTGTTATATCAACCGAGGGGATAATAACAACTGACCTCACAGACACCTTCAAGGCCCTTAACATTCCTAGGAACATCTTCGTTGCCTGTCAGAAGGCGGTACTGCTGCAGACCTGCCACATCACCAGAAAATTCCTCAGTGGAAACTGTTAAAGGGACTACGATGAATTTTGTTTCTCTTTAGCGAAACTCGACCCTGGCAGCGCCAGAGAATGACTACTCGTTCATTTCTAACATAATAATAATCTTTATTATCCGTATGGAAATTTGTCTTACAATTTGTGTATTACACCAAACAAAAATCATTATAACTATAAGAAACATTCACACCAGACTCACTCATAATTTACATGTGACAAAGTTTATATCAGATTGTTCTTATTTAATGATTTGATTGCCAGGGGAACAAAAGAGTGTTAGCTTTCTTTATAGATGTTTGTCTCAAACAACTGCCCAAATGGGGTTTATTTTTTGCCAATGATTTTACCAGCAGCATTTAGGATTCTATAAAGTTTATTTTTATTTTTAATGCTCAGATTGCCATACCAGGCAGTGATATTGAAACTAAATTAATGTATAATCTTCATTCAAATTCGATTTTCTTTTAAAGGTATCAAACTTCCAAGTAACGAACTATTAGGAATAACTGTTCTTGACGAGAAACATCTGTGGTGGAATCAAGCACCAGAGAAAAGTAATAAACTTGCTTGGCTTTTCCACCAGTTGATTCCCTAACTCTATTGCCCATCAAATTTATTAACTCATTTTGAATTTTCGGTGACAAATAATGTGTCTTCCCATATTCGTTTCTATGTAAACGGTGTTTCGTAACTTCATCAAATTCCGCAATAAAATTCAAAGATTCAAGGAAGTTCCCAGGATTGGAGGAATTCTTTTATTTTTCGTTGTGACCACCTAAGCTTGATTTTTTTTTGCTAAATACATAATAGCTGCTGCTATACGCTTTAGAATATTTCTCTAATACTGCTGATTTATCCAAATTTGTGCATGAAACATATGTGCCAGTTCATCTAAGTCTGAAAAAGCTTTTTTCTTCTAGCTTCCACTTTAAAAAAATCGTGTCGGTGGTGGACTCAGTTCTTTCAGTCTCTAAGGTTTCTTCAATTTGGTGAAACGAACTCCTGGTTTGCTCAATGCACAAGATGTGTTTTTTGATGCCTCAGAAAACAGTTCACATGCGAAACAAAACAGACATACCAAGTGTGGAGAGAAGAGGAGCCAAGATCGGTTGCATATTTCTCCTGTTAAAAGCTTTCTAGTGAACCATGATGTTAAACTTCGTGATTTATTTTGAGAAAACTCTTCTGGAAATAATTACGTTAAGCTACCTTTTAACAGAATTTTGCTCGCAGTTCCTCAGATAAAATTCCAGGCTGGATATATCCGAAGTCTTTGTACTTAATTACAACTTCTTCCACTTCTGGAGAAAGAGATTTTGGAAGATCAACACTTGACTCATCATCACTTCCTTCAGATATTTCCTCTGACTGTGGTAAAACAGTATTCCCATAGTCTCTTCAGCACTACTTCTCTCCTCTAGAGACACTGGCACTTCTTCGACTGCTGTATCTTTGTATGAATCATCTGAATAGTGATACTTTTCATGTACACGTTTAAGGACCCCTATATTTTCAGTGCTCTTATCAGGTTTCTTCTCAAATGATAAGGATGGTGAAATAAACTACCCTATATACCATGCTACTTCCTGAGAGTAACACGGCACTAGTCAGCGCTATGAAAGTTATTCCTTGAAATTGAGAGAAAAGAGTCAATACTCTATGTGAAATACACACAACAGGGGCACAAACTTATATAAAACGTGAAAAGCAAGATTACATGGCAGTGACGTAATATTTAATTTCTCTAAAAACAAATTTCGGAAACTCATTTGAAGGCCTCTTCAAGTGGGGACGCGGAAGGATCTTCGATTTCTTTCCTTTCCTCTCCCCACCCTAGCTACGCCACTGTTTTTGATTTATAGAAAATTTATTTAATAAACCATAATGCTTTGTTTAAGTTATAGACCTTTTGGTTCTTGTAAGACTAAATAATTTATTGTTTTTGGAAAAGTCGCGAAAAGTCGCTAAATCAAATAAATTTTGGTGTAATAAGTACGCTTCATGTAAAAAAAGTGTATTAATGTACCAAATATTTAGCTTTTCAATACTTTTTAATAAATGCAAATCTTAAAGAGAAAAACAAATGGGCTTTATTGCTGCACATAAAAATTATATATGTGTCAGACGCGAATAGCCCAACTTTTCAGTAAAAAAAAATTATAAAAGTTATTTCTCTATAGAAGTTACGAAGGTTATATAAAACCACAGACCTATATATATTACAATGAATATAGGTATTTGCTCTCTATTTACAATTTATTTAGTTAGCTCTTGTTATCTTCTTATCTTATATTATACAAACGTAAATTCAAAAAAGATGATTACGTCCTACGCGTCATGCATTTAGTCATGCATGTTAACCAATGACCTAAACTCCGCCAAGTCTTTGGTTTTCCTGGCACGTTTAGTACACCCATTCCATGCTCTAAAAGCGCTAGGGAAGAAGGAGCTTTTGTACAAATTTGTCCTAGAATATGGAACGATGAATGTGTTTTTATCTTGGTCTTTCTTATATAATACAGACGTTACTTCAAAAAAGAAGATGATTACGTCCTACGCTACATGCATTTTCTGAGCATTTTATTAAGTTTTGTTTTTATATTTTAAGATTATGGTTTTATGTTTTATATTTAATTACTACCTTATTTTTTTAGGCTTCTCTTCTAATAGCTTTTTTTATTTAGTTATTTATTTAAGATGTTACTAGAATAAAATGTGAATAGTCATTAGTTATGATTCGTACTATTTTATATTATGTCTGTTCTAGTTTTTTTAAATATTTCCTTGAGTTAAGTGGTTCTAAACGTAGCATGCATATTCTATTAGTGGCCCAACCAAGGTTAAATAACATTTTCTTTTTATGTTATTATTTGATTTTTTTTGTTTTTAAATAAACCATAATACTTTGTTTGATTTTTTTGTTTCATCAATATTAGGATTCCATGACAGTTTTTCAATTATTATGAAAACTAAATATTTTGCATTTTTATTCTGCGTTGCTGGTTTACCATGTATAAGATATGTGGAATTAATTTGTTTTAGTTTTTAGTTTTTCATAAAGACATTTTTCTAGGTGCAAAGACATGCTCTAATTTGATTCCAGATTCTGTAATTAAACTAATTCTATTTGTAAAATTTCTATAACTTGTGTTGTTTTTTTTAATCATGCAATCATCTGCAAATAAAATAATTTCTTTTTCTGAAACAATAAAATTTGGCATATAATTTATGCAAATTAATTTTAAAAAAAGTAATATACCTAAAACTTTTCCTGTTGTGTTGATTTAGAGCCATTTATAATTATAGTTTGTTTTCTCCCTATCAGAAAATTTTTAATCCACTGATGCAATGGACCATCCATGCCAAAATACAATTTTTTAGGCAAACTATGGTGGTGAACTTTGTCAAAAGCTTAAGAAAAATCTAGGAAAAATCTAGTAAGATAGCATCTATTTGCTCACTATTATCTAAACATTTCTGAAAAATAGACAATTAGTCCTATTAGTTGTGTTTCACATGATATATATATATATATATATATATATATTGTTACGAATCTCACTATCCAGGCTCTCTGCAAACTGCACCTTACACCACCAACTTAAAGAACTTGACAACTCAGGGCTCCAAAGTAACGTAACACTTTAATAGTTTAATAAATAACAGCCAATACGGTACACTTGGCAACACTTACACTGTACAAATATCTTTCCGATAACACCATTCCGCCGTATCAACTCTTGCACTTGCCTCTCCGTCTCGTTCCGGGCTTGCACTGGGTTCAACAGTTCAGGACTGACTTCACACACTAGGCTCGTTGTGTCGGACTCGATCGCAGACCAAGATCAAGACGCCAGTCGTCTCAACTGTACTTGACATTACTCCGCACTTAACCGTCGTAATGCTCCGTACAGAACCACACCGCTAAACTTTGCTGTAGTCGACCGGACTGAAGTGAACCGGGCTCTGAACCGTCTTGACTGCGTCACCTCCGCTCTTACATAGGGTCCCTACTGGCCTTCTCGAACCGGACAGAACGCCGCTCGACGTTTCTAGGTGGTCAGATGACTAAAACTCTAGTTACGCTCCTGAGCTCTGTTCACGACGGTGATCCTTCCCGAACTGTCCTGTTGACACTTGACTCGGCTGACAGTCGTAACTCGTCTCGGTTGACCGATCGTCTAGCGCTGGCCTGGGGCGATTTGCGACGGCTGACTACACACACACCACTACCCCTCTCTGTGCCACCACCAAGTTTATAACAATATATATATATATATATATATATATATATATGTATATATATCTTAAGCTATGTTGGTATGGAGTAAAGACATTATGTTTGTTTAAGTGGTTTTTAATGTTGCTACATATTATGTGTTCTAGGATTTACATGTGATGCTGGTTAGTGATACTGGTCTGTAGTTTCCTGGGTCAGATTTTTTTCTTTCAAGTTGAAAATCTACCCTGGTTAAGAGATACCTACCTAAAAAGTATTTTGAAAACTGGTGCTAGCTCATTGCTAGTTTTTTTGAGTAATCTAGCCGGAATACCATCAGGTCCAGATGTTAAATTCGGTTTATTATTTGCTAATAGTTTTTCGATCACATTTTCTTGTACTTCTGTGTCTCCTATGTCGTCTACTTTGTTCAAATTAAGTAATATGTCTTTGCCTCCTGGGGCTGAGAATGCTTATAGAAAGTATTTATTTAGGATGTTGGCTTTAGTTTCATTATCTTTTTATGTTAAGTTATCTTCTCATTTCAATGGCGCTATGTCTGTTGTTTCCATTTTTTACACTTAATGTATGACCATATTTTATCTTGTTGTTATCTTTAGATATTACATTTATACGTATTCAATTTGCAATTGTCTGCTTACTTTTTAGGATGGGTGTTAAATTTTAATATTTTTTTTATAAACTCTTTCAGCTTTAGTTACTTTAAATTTTATATATCGGTTTTTTAGACCTTTTACAAAGCTTTTTTAATCTATTATTCAACCAGCATTTATTTATTTTGTTTGATATGTATTTAGTTGGTATATGATTTTCTATAATGTTTTTAAAATAGTTTTTAATGAAGTTCCAGAGGTCATCGACTGGTTGGTTAATCTCTTTTTCTAATAAAAATAATTGTTTAAAAGTTTAATGCAACTTGGTTCCGCAAGGTTGTCATTGCCAGAAAAGGTAATGGATGTAAGCACTACACTTCCTATACAATGCTTCCAAATGACATGCGCCTCAAATAGCCTCTTACAACCAGTCAAACTCCTGGCTTTCACGTGTGGCTTATATATTGAGTCCTGCGGAACTGTTCTCTTTAACAGGAGAAGAGACATAGGTGAGTAACTGGCACCTTAACCAGTAAGCTTCGGGCAGAAAGGGTTCGTTAGCCATGGCTGGCTACCCACCTAGGAGAAGGAAAACGCTTAATTAAAACATCTGTTGCCTTGCAGCTATAACCAATCATGGGAAAGGCTTTTTGAGTTTAACCCTAAAAAAAACAGGAGCTGGCAACCCACAGGAAGTTTGCAGTACCAGTGCTACACTCTGGCTGAACCTACGACGCCGCTAAACCCCAAACTGTATCGGCACTGCCGTTCCTTAAGATACACCAGCTGCGTGTTCCAACCACAGCTAATTTCAATGAGATGATCCATAATCGCTTCTTGGCTGAAAAAGGCAATAGAATGCAGGTTGGTGTTGTTGTGTTATGTTGCAATTGTTTTAGGGAATGATTTCTCTTTTGGGTTTTACAGTGATTACTGCAGATGACATTGACGGCCTAGCAGGGACAGAAGAAGAACTAGCTGACCTGGTGATGCGCATTGACAAGACTTCCGCAGCATATGGCATGCAAATAAATGCCGAAAAAACTCAAATTATGACCAATAGCCATTAGGGCTTTAAAAGAGGCATCAGTATTGGAGGTGAAAAGCTAACTAGTGTTAACAGCTTCAAATATCTCGGAGCTATTGTCTCAGATGAGGGAACAAAACCCGAATTATTGGCCCGAATAGCACAGTCCACAGCAGCCCTTTCAAAACTTAAAATAATATGGAAAGATAAGGGCTTAGCCCTCGGCACCAAAATGAGACTGATGCGCTCTCTGGTCATGGCCAAGCATTTTATATGCTTGTGAGTCGTGGACGTTGAATGCAGAGCTTAAGAGGAGGATCCTAGCAATGGAATTGAGATGCTACAGAAGGATCCTAGGCATCACATTCAAAGACCGCATCACAAACCAAGAAATCAGAGACAGGGTTACTGTAGCGATCGGAGCTCATGACGACCTGCTTACTATTGTGAAAAAACGAAAGCTTAAAACCTTTGGCCACATTACGAGATCTACGGGGCTCGCAAAGACCTTTCTTCAGAAAACAGTGCCAGGATAAAGAAGAAGAGGCAGACAGAAAAAGCGATGGGAGGACAACATTAAAGAATGGACAGGCCTGCCATTGAGAGAGGTTCTGAACAAGGCAAAAAAAGGGAGGAATGGAGAAAGACGGTCGACAAATCTTGCCTGGTGCCCCAACGGTCCAACAGACTAAGGGATAGGTGAGGTGGTGAGGTGAGGAACTGCTTTTATCTGACTGTGTATTTTAATGATATCATGGTCTGATAGACACGGGATGGTTTTATATAATAAAGACGTTACTTCAAAAAAGAAGATGATTACGTCCTATGTGTTATGCATTTGGTCATGCATATTAACCAATGACTTCTGCCAAGTCACTGGTTTTCCTGGCTAGCTCAGACAACCCATTCCATGCTCTAATAGCACTAGGGAAGAAGGAGTATTATAATAATCTACTACTAATCCAGTTCTGTTGGTTAATAAGATATCTAATGTGTTGTTTAGTCTAGTTGGTTTGTTAATTATTTGATCTAAACTTATGTTGTGTAAAGATTCAATGAAACGCTCATTTATGTCCATAATGTTTTAGTATTTTTATATGGTTAGTCTTTTCCAATTTATTTCAGAAAGGTTAAAGTCAGCCATAATCCAAAAAAAAAACTGCATTCTTTTTTCTGTAAGTGTAGTTAACTGAGTGCATATTTGTTGCATGTACTCTAAACTAGAATTTGGTGGTCTGTAGGTACTGCCATATGCTAGGACAAATTTAAACAAATGATAATTTTTTCCTAGTGCTATTTGAGCATGGATTGAGTTGCGTGTAGGAAATTATTATCTTCTTTTTTTTTTTTGAAATAATGTCTGTGTTATATAAGCTAAGAAAAGATCTAGATCTAAAATATAAATTTGGAATAAATCTTATTTATGTAAAAAAATCCGAGAAAATATATAAAAAGACTAAATGCATTATTAAACTTAATAATTCTAGATTACTTTTTGTCTTTTTAACATTGCAATATATACCTAGGCATTTGTAAATTTAAATCTATAATTTAAGACTAGAAATTCAAATTCTAAATCTTGAACTAGTCTATATATGTTAAGGCATGATTAGAAAATAGTTATTTGTTTCGGGAATAGGGGGAATTATTTACTTTGTGACGATGAAGTGATATAACTTAAATAAGTAAGAACACTCTGGGAGACGCTATAAACAATACGCTTTTCCTATCACAGTAGAAAAAAAAGCATTATATAGACGGTATTAATAGATGACATTCGACGGTTTCCTTTTTGAGTTTTAAGTGTTTGTTGTTCAAAACTAAGGTCGATTCCCTTTATCGATTGTTGGTCCTTCGTTGGTGTTCTTGTTCTAGCATTGAGTTCGGTTTTAATTTCATTTGAGTTTGGTTGTATTTCAAGTAACAGACACCGCAAAATCGCTTAACATTATCTTATCTTATCTTATATAATACAGACGTTACTTCAAAAAAGAAGATGATTACGTCCTAAGATATCTTTCTAAACTAGACATGAACATTCTAGATCTAGAATCTACATCAATTTTAATTAGAAAAGAACTCTAGATCTATTGTTAAAAATCTCAATCAAGTGTAATAAAAAGTCTAGATCTAGTGCAACAAATCTAGATCTAGTGTAAAAAATGTCTTGATCTAGTGTAAAAAAATATAGATTAGATCTAAATCTGCTAGTATGTCTTTTTTAATACGAGAAATATGACGAGGTTAAATAAACATTAATGCACTGAGTTCTTTTAGCATGGCATTTAAAGATTTCATAATGAATGACTTCGAAGGAAAAAATCAACTACCTCACACGGCCTAGTAAGCCTAAAATAATTTCTATATCTATAGGAACAAGTTGTCCAGAGTTCATAAGCATTAGTGCACCGAGTTCTAATAGCATTAAATTTTTTGCTTTTAGTCTCTCAGTCTGTCTGTCCGACTTGTTAATATCGATAAAAATAATAAAAAGACTATATAGTTCGTCCATCGTGGTTCGATGATGACCACTTTGTCATCCAGGAGGCTGAGAGCTTTGCACTGGGGTTCTATGCCTCCTTATGTGGCTGGTGAGTCCTATGTGAGCCCGGAATGTTCGGCTGCACACTGGGCAGGTAATGCCAGCTGGAGCTAGTGTCGTGGACTTTGCTTTTCTTCTCTGGCGTTTTTCTTCTGCCATCGTGGTTCTCTTTTCCTCAGCAACATATGATCCAGTTTTCACAGTGCGACGCCATGATGTTCTGTCATGTGCCTCAGTCTCCCAGGTGCCTGGGTCTATGCTGAACGCCTTCAGAGAAGCTTTGATGGTGTCCCTAAAGCGTTTTCTTTGACCACCTTGCGAGCGCTTTCCTTTGCTTAGTTGGCCATACAAGAGTTGTTTAGGGATGCGGTGGTCTTCCATTCTGCAGACGTGTCCTGCCCATAGCATCTGGGACTGCAACAGGATTGTACGGATGCTTTGCAGACCCGCTCCTCGAAGGACTTTTGTATCTGGTATTTCGTCTTGCCATTTGACACTCAGTATTTTTCTTAGACATGTCATATTGAAGTGATTCAGTTTCTTTGCATGTTTTCTGTACACTGTTTACGTTTACGAGGCATACAGCTATGTAGGGAGAATGACGGCTCCATATATCCTTAGCTTTGTATTTCTAGTAATACCACGTCTGTTTAAGACATTTTTAGACAGTCTGCCATAAGATGCACTGGCCTTGGCGATACGCAGGTCGAATTCATTGTCAATTTTTCCGTTTCTGAAGAGTGTGCTGTCAAGATAAGTAAATCTGCCCACTTCGTTTATATCATGTGCATTTATCTTGATGTCTGGATCCGAGTAGGCTTTCCCAATAGCACCTAAAAATAAGACTTCAGTCTTATTTGTGTTAATGGTAAGGCAAATGTCTGAGCATGCTCTTGAGAAGTCACTGACTATGCTCTGCAGATTATTTTCAGAGCAGGCATTAAGTCGTCAGCAAATAGTAAGTCCCAGATTACTGCTGAATTTGTTTCTGATTTTGCTTTCAGCCGCCTCGGGTTAATTAATACACCATCAAATATGTATGTTGTATTTATTCCAATGTTCTCTCTATCTGTGAAATCATCTGTCAGCATAGCAGAGAACATGATTTTGGACAGTGTAGGTGCTAGTACACAGCCTCGTTTTACCCCGTTTGATAGTTCGATGGGCTCTGATGGTTCTCCACGTTCCTGGACACGAGCCTTCATGCCATCATGAAATAGTCTTACCATGGTTCTGAATTTTCGTGGACAGCCATACTTTGACATAATCTTTCAGAGTTCTTCTTTATTAACAATGTCGAATGTCTTTGTTAGATCGACATATATTGAGAAGAGGTCAGCATTTTGTTCTTGGCATTTTTCCTGGAGCTGCCAAGCCGCAAAGATCATGTCAATGGTACCACGCTCTTTTCTGAACCCGCACTTGCTTTCTGGTAGTATACCATGTTTTATGTGTTGCATGAGTCGATTTACTAGGATGAGTGCCGATGCACCCAAACTTTGCAAGCCGCATCGCATAATGAATTTTTATTTTCATTTTTCTTCTGTTTTTAGAGACCTGAGAGACCCTTTACTGGGGCCTCTAAAAACGAATGGCACAAATAAAATAACAATATTGTCGTTGAATCTATATTATCTGAAGTGTTGAGAAAGAGAAGTGAATATAAGTGTAAGTGTATAGCTGCATAATATATCTTAATGTACAGGTTTTGAGAGGACATCGATCGGTGTAAGCACATTAGTAAGACATTTTAAAGTACACATTGTTGCGTTTGCTTGTTTCTTGTTGTTTCTAAATTTAAAAAAAAAATCACGATTAATGTAGTTTAAAAAAATAAAGTAAATGAACACTTACCAAATAAAGTTGTTCAACTAGTTAGTGAACTTCTAAATATTATATACATTTACTGTCTAGTTTGCAATAAAATTCAGCTCGATTTTTCTGGTATTATATATTAGTTTCAATCAATAGCTCCTGAACTCTCTCCCATTTTTTGGTCATTACTTTTTAAAAAGTTTCCTTTGAATAAGTCTAATAGATTACTATCGGTGCTTTCATTCATTGACGTATGTTTTGTGCGAGTGTAATAGTAAGGAGGGTGTAAAAATAATCAATATTGAAATAACTTTAAACTATTTTGCAGATTAAAAATATGTTGTATAATCTTTGGTAATGAGAAGGAGATTATGTCTTTCTTAAGTCTTTCTTATAATAACTATAATAAATTTATGTGAAATTACATAAACTCTGTCTGAAAAGGGGAGGGGCGATAGAGTGAAAACGATTAATCCTCGCTCCTTTTTATAATTTCTGCTAATGATTGCATTTTGCATTAAAGAATAGGGGTGGGGCGACTCGATAAAAGAATTTCATTTATAGCATATATAAATTATATCAGTGATAGATTTTTTTTATTTTGTAATTTCTTAACTATAATACAAAAAGAAAAAGTATTTGTTTGTCGATGGGAGGGAAGGCGATTGCATGTATCGCCCCTCCCACCTGGTACAACCCTTTTTCATTTTATATTTAATAATCATAAAATTTGAGATTAGAGTGTGGTGCGACATAATATACAATGGATTCACATATTAATACGTAGTTTATATTATATAGATATTCAACTAATTGTGTTCACTAACTATGACTTCTCCATAAAAATAGGACCGCCCACCCCTAACAAGAGGGCTAGAGTGGGAAGGGCAGTACAGGCAATCGCATACCCCCTACCCCACCAAATCGGCCAAAATACTAGACGGGAAGCGACATAATATTAAATTTATATATTAATTCAACTAATTTTGTTCACAAACTATGATTTGTCCATAAAAGTAGGACCGCCCCCCCACTCAAAGGGTTTAGGTGGGAAGGGCAGTAGAGATATTCGCAACCCCCCCCCCCAATCGGTCAACAGGGGAACGACATAATAAAAAGATCGGTTAAAATATCAATAACAAGTTTTAATTATATAGATATTTAATTGATTCTGTTAGCAAGCTGTGATTTCTACAAATAAATTGGACCGCCCCCCCCCAACTCAAAAGTTTATTGGGGGGGGCGGATTGATGTCATCGCCCCCACCCGACCCCACCAAATCAGTCAACATACTAGAGGGGGGCGAAATATTCTAAAAATATGTTAAAAATATAAATAATTAGTATATATTATTAACATAAGTAATAAATTCGTATACAAATTGTGTGAATTCTAATCTAAAGTTCGTCCGCCCCCCCCCGATCGCCCCTACCGCCTCCCCCTGGATCCGCCAGTGCATGAGATAATGTACGCAAAAATATATAAGCCCCAAATCAAATTGGTTCAGTATATCAATAAACTTAACAAAAAGTAATCATCAAGACTCTTCGAATGAATAATACCGTTGTTTATTAGTTAAATAAAATACAAGTGACAAATTTAAATTGATATCGCTTCACGTCGTGCATTCTGTGCAGCAAAGACATCTATAACATCAACTACATCGATACTTTCTAGTATTTGTGACTTCACTGACATTAAAACCATGATAAGCCTTTCTTGCGTCATTGTGCTCCTGAGATACTTTTTGATGAGCTTGAGCTTTGAGAATGATCTCTCACATGACGTAATGGAAGTGGCCTGAGTTAGCGGTATTCGGAGGAGGTTGCAAAGTCTGAGCACACGTAATTCCCATATGAAGCCTGTTTTTTTCAATATGTCTATTGGTGATTGTAATACTGTTTGTTGATGAAAAGTGCTCGTGCATCAATGACATACCCGGTAATTGAAAAAGCGATTTTCCATTTATTTCATCATACAAACAGGAAAAGTAGCACAGTTTGTCACAAGCGTGTCTTCTAACAGGTGTCTTGGTTCAAGAAGAAACCCAAAGGTATCCATTTTCTTTCCAGCCTTTGGAATCTGCCCTTCATCTCCATATGAAATCTGTCCAACACTTCTGTCGCAACCCGTTTGAATTGCAGTTGTATTGACAGTCCTACATTAAAACTCAACTTCCCATCAAGTCTTTTCTTTCATATGGTTGTTTTGATTACAGAGAATCCATAATATTCACTACCTTCTTTTGCTTTTTCGATGGATTTGGTTTTTGTCAGTTTCTCATCATTTTGCAGAAAGCATTAAAGGGTACTAATTTCTTTAGCAGATTCCCGTATATGCAGTCCAGACTTTTGTAGTTTCTTCCGAACTATATTAATTGGGCACAGGAGCTTTGACCAGAATTCCAGATAATAAATTGTTCTAAAATTATATGATATTACGTCATTGTTGGTTGTTTATGTTTTGTGCGAAAGCAAAAGGATTATGAGCATACAAAAGTGGGAAAGATCCATATTTCGTTATGCTCGAGTATAGAAATACTCCGATAAGTGGACTGCCGTATTCACCATCACAACTGCTGACGAGTAGAAGACTCAGGGAATCATTCCAACTGATCACAAACTATTGAAACCATCGGTAGCTGAAAATGCAGAGACATTACTCAACGAACGACAGATGAAAAGCTAAGTGAAATACGATGCAAAAGCAAGACTACCTAAAGATTATTCTGTCGGAGAGTTCGTCTAGGTCAAACATGGCAGAAAGCAGTTGTCATAAAAAAAATTCAGCACCCAGATCTTACATCATAAAGACAAACAATGGAAAAAACATACAGAAGAAATCAACGCTTTTTAAATAAGAGTTTCGATGAAGACATCTCTGGGTACTATGATACCGATGAAGACAATGAACTGCAAACTGTTGGAACAAACGAAACAGACAGTTATAGACCAACGTCTAAAGAACTTGAACTTGACAACTCAGGGCTCCAAAGTAACGTAACACTTTAATAGTTGAATAAAATAACAGCCAATACTGTACAATTGGCAGCACGTAACACAAGACTGTACAAATATCTCTCCGATAACACCGTACCGCCGTATCAACTCTTGCACTGGGTTCAACAGTTCAGGACTGACTTCACACACTAGGCTCGTTGTGTCGGACTCGATCGCAGACAAAGATCAAGACGCCGTTCGTCTCAACTGTACTTGATAGTACTCCGCACTGAACCGTCGTAATGCTCCGTACAGAACCACACCGTTGAACTGTGCTGTAGTCGACCGTGTTCTGAGCCCTGTCGTAGACCTTCTGTCGTGAACCGTCTTGACTGCGACACCTCCGCTCTTTATATAGGGTCCCTACTGGCCATCTCGAACCGGACAGAAAGCCGCTCTACGTTTCTACGTGGTCAGGTGACTACAACTCTCGTGACGCTGCGATCCTTCCCGAACTGTCCTGTTGACACGACTCGGCTGACAGTCGTACCTCGTCACGGTTGACCGCTCGTCTAGCGCTGGCCTGGGGCGATTTGCGTCGGCTGACTACACACACACCACTACCTCCATTTGTGCCACCACCAGGTTTATAACACTGCCCCCTCCTTAGATCTGTCCGTCCCGGACAGAATCAACATCATGACATTGGCTGTAAAGTTTCATCGCTGCAGGCGGGGGTCAATCAGTGGCAGTTGGCTTGCCTCTTGAGCTTGATGGAGCCATCCATGTTGCAGTCAGCTTCCTTCTTCTCCTCCAGTTGGCCTTCGCCTGTTTGCCTCGCCGTCGTGCTTTCATCGCCATCCACGTTGAATTCAGAAAACGTTTTCTTCTTCTCCTCCAGTTAGCCTTCATCTGGTTGCATCGACGTCGTTGTCGCATCGTCATCCATGTTGCACTCAACAAAAGTAGCCTTCTTCTTCTTCTTTGCCAGTTGGTCTTCATGTGGCTGCAGTGATGTTGTGGTCGCGTCGCTCTCTTGTCGTTCGGTAATGAGGGCAGCCATTTGGCACATGGAGAGGTATAGGATGTAAGGGCTGTGGATACCAAGAACGTTGGCAAAAGAGGTGGCTTAATAGGGCTTTGCGAAGAAGGACTGGGATGGGCTTCAAATCCACAGGGCGGGAAATTGTGGGACAGGTCATCATCTTCAGCTTTGTCTGGAGGGCATGCTCGTGGGGCAGGTTGGTAACACTCCTCGTGCAAAGGTCCATCGTCTTCGGCTTCAGGCTCCATTCGGCTTTCTTCACCACCATCAGGACCTCTCTCTCTCGTCTCAGTATCGGGCCAATCGCTTGTTGGTTTCAGACCCTGTCGATGACTTTCGTCTTTCAAATGTCCATCAACGTCAACGTCCGACTGCCTTGGATTCTCTTTACCACCATCAGGACTTTCCTCTCCAGTCTTGGCAGCTGGACCAACGTCTGTTAGGTTCGGACCTTGCTGGTATCTCTCGACTTGCATATGTCTCTCAACGGCTTCATCAGGTTTCAATAGGTCCTCATTATCACCACCAGGGCTTCTCTCGATGGGCTTAGCATCTGGACGAACGTCTGTAGGGTCCAAGCCTCGCTGGTAGCTTCCATCATGTAAACGTCCCTCAGCAACAGGCTTGTAGGCAGAATCAGCGTTCTCTTGATTTGTTTTGCTGTTTGAGGTGCTCATACCAGGTAAAGCTTCAGCACAAGATTCGTTCGAACTATGGGCAGCTTCCATTGTCTCTTCATCTGTCTCTTTCGGCTCCACAGGTCTGTACTCCCTGTTTTCAGATTGACAGGCAGCACCACATTCATCAGCATTGCCGTTGTCACTGCATATTTCTTTAAAGCTTTGGATGGGTAGTAGTTCATTGTTTAACGATGGCGCAGCTCCTTTATCTTTTAAGTCTCTTTGGTCGTACAGGGTTTCTTCCACCACGTCCATCGTTTTCACCATGGGGTTCGTCGCTTCATTCACTGAGGTATACATCTTTTCAAGCTTGGTACAGGTCTCTTCGTTGGACTTCTTCCATGTCGTATTCATAGCCCGCAACTCTTCCTTCCAGTCAACTAGCTGTTGATCCAAGAACTCTCTTAAAGTTGGTTTAATTTCAAAAAAATATGTGTCCGGATCTTCACCTTCTTCCACAATGTCTTCTCGGAGGCGTGCTTGTAAAGTTTCCTTCTTTCCGCCATTCTTCAGCCCTCGTTCACGCAATTCTCGCCTCAGTTCTATAAATTCAAATTCGTACAGCAGCTTCAGACGAGCCATAGTAGATCCGATCCAATCCGTTCCGATTCGATCCCACTTCTGACACCAGTTGTTACGACTTCACACACTAGGCTCGTTGTGTCGGACTCGATCGCCGTTCGTCTCAACTGTACTTGATAGTACTCTGCACTGAACCGTCGTAATGCTCCGTACAGAAACACACCGTTGAACTGTGCTGTAGTCGACCGTGTTTTGAGCCCTGTCGTAGACCTTCTGTCGTGAACCGTCTTGACTGCGACACCTCCGCTCTTTATATAGGGTCCCTACTGGCCTTCTCGAACCGGACAGAAAGCCGCTCGACGTTTCTAGGTGGTCAGGTGACTACAATTCTCGTGACGCTGCGATCCTTCCCGAACTGTCCTGTTGACACGACTCGGCTGACAGTCGTACCTCGTCACGGTTGACCTCTCGTCTCGCGCTGGCCTGGGGCGATTTGCGTCGGCTGACTACACACACACCACTACCCCCATTTGTGCCACCACCAGGTTTATAACAATAACTTCAATAGGAAGAAGGATGTATTAATATTATATGATATTACGCCATTATTTTTTGTGTATGTTTTTTGCGAAAGCAAAAGGATTAGATCATTAGATGTAAATAAAAATAGAGTTTCCATTGGATTGAGGAATGATGAATAGAGGGGTAATAACTCGAGTGTGAAGTTTAATTCTGAAATTATAGACGCCAAACCCGAATAACGGACAATTTTAGCATTGTTAAGAATAACTTTTAGATCTGTTATACTCGATTCTGTATATTTTGCTTCAAGGTTAATTAGTGTAGCCATATAATACTCGCCATTTAGATCTATTATTAGTAAAGGTAACAAGATACCTGGAATTCGCTGTATATCATGCAATTTTATTCGTGGCAACAAAGTTTAAAATGTAAGACCAATTTTTTTTTTTTTTTTTTTTTAAATTGATCTCTGCGGCAAAAATATTTTTAAAATGTCAACAAAGTCAACGTACTGATAGACCTAGATCTAGGTTTAGTCTTTGTGATAAATTTAATCCATGACTGTTGATAAAAAAAAGACACCCGTTGACACTATTTGTCAATCAAATATATTAATTTATGTATTTACAAATAAATTTCGGACACCCATTTGGGGGACCTCCCTAGGTGGGGGCCCGGGGGGATTTTAAAATTCTCCCCCCCCTTAGTTACGCCACTGATGCAATATGACCGATGCGACTGTCTTCACAGTATTGAGGAGTTCCTCCTTTTACCAGCCATAATGATGAGTTGCAAAACTAAAAAGTCCTTTTTCTGGTTTTGCTTTTAGATCTAGTAAATATTCATAACTATAACTTATATAATAATTTCTTCTTTTTTTTCATAGACATGGTTTAATCATGGAACTATACTAATGGAACAACAGCTCCTAGTTTTTACTAGGGGGTGCCGTCGCGCATCTTTGTACTCACATGGTGCCTAATGGAGAAATTCAGGAGGATGCAAAAGAAGAATTTTACTCTTCCAGTTACTTGGACTGACCTGCAATGAGAGTAAAACTTTCCTACGCTTTATTTTATTAGATCTCTAAAAACTTCATCCATTTTCTCACAATGTTTTGTGATTTATAAAATTTTCCTGAATAAGGGATCGTTACAAAAGTTATTTTTTTAAGGCCACCCCATTAAAATAGCTGTTTTCAGTACTTCCAGATTTGGGTATTTTAAACAAAATCTGGAATTTTTTTTATGTACATGTCATCATCATCATCTGTCCCGCGTAACCAAATAATCCTCCACTTTTCCCAGTCACCAGTTGTTCTTAACAAGATATCAAGAGACAGAGGCTGGTTCATTATTTGCGTCCAGCCAGCTTTTCTTCTGACAACCCTTTTCTCGTTCTCTCTCTTGAAGGATAATTTTTGAAAGTTAGTCTTACAAAATACAATTCCAAATCAACTTATGCAGTTATCGTCTTTTCACATTATTGAGGAGTCATCCTTTTTGCCAGCCAGAGTGTTAATTGACAAAAGTAAAAAATTCATTAGTTTAATATTTTTTAGTAAATATTCCTAACTATATCTTTTATATAATAATATATTTTAAAATAATAATATCTTTTATATAGACATGCTTTAATAGATCTAATAAATGATTAACGCGGACATACCAATATGGCTATATTAATACTTAAATCTGGGTATTTTAAATTTCGAATGCGCATTTTGAAAAAACCGAAACATATCTATAGATCTCTTTTATGTAGATCTACAACACCTAGACTAAGACTAAGGTCTAGATTTAGATCTATTTCAAGATTTAAAAAAAAAAACACAATAGATGTAATGTATCATGAGATCCACTCTATTTTCTCTAGATCTAGACCATACATGAGATCAATATGAATATTTATTATAGGTCTAGTCTAGATCTATCGATCATCTAGTCAATCTAGTCTATATATTCTATATATAATTATAATATACTATAGTATAGTAGTATTAGTATATAGTCTAGATCTAGTCTAGTCCTAGTAACTAGTAGATTTAGTAATTCTAGACTAGTATATAATCTAGATATATATAATAATACTTTTTAATAGTAGATCTGTTGATATGGTGCGCAAAGGTGCACGCGTTCAATATAATAAAGTATCATTCTCCGCCATGACACTATTGGTTGTTGTTTGTTTATTGCTGACTGTGAACCTAGATCATAATTAACATGGTGGCAGCGGTATATTAATGATCAGAGGTAATCATTAATAAGTATATAAAGGTTTATTGTTTGCAATAATAAATAGGCAACAATTCAAGGCTACGCCGTGCAATGGCAGCTAGAAATTTCCTTCCTGTACCCGAGCCGCTCGAGGTAGAAGGAAACATGGCCGCTAATTGGCAAAAGTTTCACCGGAGCTGGCGAAACTATGAGTTAGCCACTAAATTGTCGGAAGAATCAGAGGAGGTCAGAGTGGCCACCTTTCTAACAATTATAGGGACAAAAGCGATGGACATATATGAAGGTCTTCAAATTGAGAAGGGAAAAGAAAGAAAGATGGAAGAAATAGTGAACAAATTTGAAAGTTTTTGCATTGGAAAATCGAATGAAACTTATGAGCGCTATGTGTTCAATACGCGTGAACAGCAAGAAGCCGAGGACATTGAAAAGTACATAACAAATCTGAGAAGACTAGCAAAAACGTGTAGTTTTGAACGCCTGGAAGATAGCTTGATTAGAGACAGAGTAGTTCTTGGTATTAGACATGAATGCCTCAAAATGAAATTGCTACAAGATAGTAGTCTCACATTGGAAAGGTGCAGAGACATTTGCAGAGCGTACGAGACCGCCAACAAACAGTTGAGACAAATGCAAGCCGACCATCCAATCATTGAGAAAGTATCAACACCTTCAAGAACAAACATTCAGAAAGGTAAATGCAGGTATTGTGGAAAGATTCACGAATACATTAAAGAAAAGTGCCCTGCATGGGGTAAAATGTGCCTAGCATGCAAGGGGAGACATCATTTTGCTGCAATGTGCAAAAAGAAAATTCAGCAGGTGTCAGATGATATGTCTAACGATGAAAGACAGATACAGTCGGACACAAGAGATGATGTCATGATGGTAAAAAATGAATGGGTGATGTCTTTGGAGAACCACAAAACGAAAAGGATGACAGCAGTTATGACAGTAAATGGTCACCGTGTAAGGTTTCAAATAGATAGTGGAGCTGATGTAAATACCATCCAGGAAAAATACGTAAATAAGAATCAGATAGAAAAGGCAACGCAAAGATTACTAATGTGGAATAAGACTGAAATGAGACCCTTAGGGAAAGCCACTCTAACAACGAGAAATGAGAAAACTAACGAAACATTTGAGGTGGAATATATAGTTGTACCAAATAATCTAGCATGCCTTCTAGGTCATGAAATTTTAACAAGAATGAAGTTAATCAAAGTCAATAAAGATAGGTTCATAGCATCAGTAGTGAATAACCAAGAAGAAGACTGTAGTCCAAAGTTTACTGGTGATTTGGGTGACTTAGGAGAAGTGTCTTTAAAGATTGATAGCAGCATTAAGCCCAAGGTTCTGCCGTGTAGAAAGATCCCTATTGCTTTACAAGAAAGAGTTAAGGAGGAGTTAAAGACCCTAGTGCAGAGAGGAATCATAGAACCAGTGATAGAGCCTACAGAGTGGGTGAGTCAGATGGCAATTGTGGAAAAAGCTAATGGAAAAATTAGGATCTGCATAGATCCACAAGCCCTGAATAAAGTTTTACTAAGGGAATTCTATAATCTTGCTACTTTAGATGACATATTGGCAGATTTGAACGATGCCAAAATATTCAGCAAATTGGATGTGCAAGAAGCTTTCTGGCATGTCAGACTAGACACAGCGTCATCTAATTTGACAGCAATGATAACCCCTTTTGGTAGATACAAATGGAAACGATTACCATTTGGACTGAAAGTGAGTTCAGAAATTTTTCAGAGACGATTAAATCTAGCACTAGAAGGACTGAAAGGGTGTTTCAATTACGTTGATGATATTATAGTGGTAGGAAGAGGAAGAACGAAAGAAGAAGCACTCAGAAATCATGATATTAACCTAAGAGAGCTGATGAAGAGATGTCAAGAAAAGAAGATTAAACTGAACCATGAAAAGTCTGTTTTTAGAACAGCTGAAATTATTTTTTTGGGTCATATTATTACAGAAGCAGGAATAAAACCAGACCCGAACAAAGTATCTGCGATTTTGAGTTTGAATGCTCCAAAAGATATTTCATCAGTCCGAAGATTCTGTGGCATGGTTCAATATCTTGCAAGATTTGTTCCAGACTTGTCGACAGATTTACAGCCCATAACAGAGTTGGTCAGAAAGAACACACCATTTGTTTGGTCTGATCAATGCACACGAGCTTTCAACAAGATAAAACAGAAAATATCGACTCATGGCACATTGATATATTTTGACCCTAACAAAGAGCTTACATTACAAGCAGATAGTAGCCAAAATGGGTTAGGAGCAGCGTTATTACAAGATGGCAGTCCAATAGCATATGCTTCTAGATCATTAACTGATACTCAGAAAAGATGGGCACAGATTGAAAAAGAATTGTTAGCAGTGGTTGTTGGTTTGGAACGTTTTGACCAGTATACGTATGGCAGGACAGTTATAGTTCAGAATGACCATAAACCACTGGAAAACATCCTTCAAAAACCACTCAGTTCTGCTCCGAGAAGGCTACAAAGTCTAATGATGCGTCTTTATCGTTACGATATCCAGTTTCAATATGTCAAAGGCAAAAATTTGTTCATAGCTGATACTTTGAGTAGAGACCCATCAGAGGAAAAGAGTGATATCCCTGATGTTTGTGTCAATACAGTGGGACTGGCAATACCAGATGCAGTGCTGGAGAAAGTCAGAATCGAGACAGAGAAAGATAGAACATTGCAAACACTTATTCAGTATATCCTAAATGGATGGCCAGACAAACATAATAGTTTACCTGAACTCAAACAATATTTTTCACTTAGAGACATGTTAACATACGAAGACGGACTCCTGTTGAAAGGAGAACAAATAATCATACCGATATCACTTCGCAAGGAAATAGAAGAAAAACTCCATGCAGCACATCTGGGAGTAGACTCAATGAAAAGAAGAGCAAAAGAAACAGTTTTCTGGCCTGGATTATCAGCTCGAATACAGGAAATAGCCAACTCATGCTACATTTGTCAGAAAAATAAACCAGCAAATCAGAGAGAAGAATTAATACAGCACGAAATAGGTTCTAATCCGTGGGACAAGATTGGAATTGATTTATTTCAAATGTGTGACCAACAATATCTAGCCATAGTGGACTATTATTCAAATTTCATAGAGGTAGAAAACATGCAGTTGACAACAACACACGCAATTATAAAGAAACTGAAAGTTTTATTTGCAAGATATGGGGTGCCCAAAGTTTGTATATCTGATAGCGGACCTCAGTTCACATCGGAATATTTTTCCAAATTTATGATGGAATGGGGAGTGACTCATTTGAAATCTTCTCCAGGACACCATCAATCCAATGGAAAGGCTGAGTCAGCAGTTAAAATTTTGAAGAACATAATGAAGAAATCTAGAGAATCAAAGTCAGATGCTTATGAAGCTCTTCTGGAATTTAGAAATACTCCAAGGCAAGACAGAAATCTAAGCCCAGTTCAGATGTTTTTTGGTCGGATGACTCGAACACTGATACCAAACAAAAGGAGTAACATTAAGATTTCTACATGTCAAGAGAACATTATGAGAAGGAAAGAAAAACGTCAGATGAGTGTAAAAACATCTTATGATAAGAGGTCAAGAAATTTAAGTCAGCTGAAAACTGGACAGATGGTCTATTTCCAATCACCTAATGACCCTACATGGAGACGTGGAAGAATCCAGTCTCAAGTCAATCAGAGAGCTTACATTATTCGAGGTGACAATGGTGCAGTGTACCAAAGAAACAGAGTACATATTAACCCGAACAGAGAAACAGAAGAAGATATATTTCCCGATACTGATAACAACATACAGGACAATAGAACTCAGGATCAACACGTTCGCCACTCATCAACTCATCATTCCCTGCGACCAAGGGATCAGTTGAAGAAACCGACAAGATTCAATGACTATGTGTCTTAATGAACTATTGAATGTTGATTTTTAAATGTGATATGTTTCATATTGATTGAAGCGTATACATGTATGTTATGTTTAGTTGTTTATGTTGTGGTTTTGTTTTATTTTTTTTCTATGATACTCCCCGAAATGTTTTATTTTTTTTATTTTTTTTTTAAAGAAAAGGGGATGTTGATATGGTGCGCAAAGGTGCACGCGTTCAATATAATAAAGTATCATTCTCCGCCATGACACTATTGGTTGTTGTTTGTTTATTGCTGACTGTGAACCTAGATCATAATTAACATTCTAGACTAGTATATAATCTAGATATATATAATAATACTTTTTAATAGTAGATCTATAATCTATCAATTCTATATAGATCTAGATTTCACTTTCACATCACACGATTATTGATACAGACAGTGAATGAAACGAATGCAGTGATTATACTTATAGATCTACCAGTTGATAATCATCTTCATCATAGTGTCATCATACTTCATAGATAATAATCTAGATCTATAATCATAGTGCCCTTTTTAGTCAATATAGTCAAGTCAAGATAGTGGAACTTAAACTCGAAGGTTTAATACAATACAGTATAAGTAGAGTCTATAAGTTAGTATAAGATCTAATTATTTTATTACTTTGTATGTTTGTAACTTGTATGTCAATGTCTCAATTAAAATATTTAATATCATCAGCCATATCATTTTAAATAAAAAGTAGACATAGATTTCTATATTATAAATAGATAGATTAGATCTATATATAAATTATAATTTTACAAACTTTAGAAATGATTGATTTTAATTGATCAGCCTTCTAGACTAGATCTAGCGTCTCTAGCTACATGTATGCTACTAGACTATACCATGTAGATTGTAGATCTTGGAATTGGATCGAAATTCACCTTCCTAAATTGTCTCTAAAGTCTGTAGCTGATTTGAGAGGCCCGACGAGGCAAGAGTCTATTAGTACTCTGTTTCTAATCTACACTTAATATTTGAGATATTATATGACATTTACAAAAATTATTATTAAGATATAACTATAGAATCTAGACTAGTTATATATGTACTTAAAATATATAAATAAAATATAAAATTTATGCAGGCCTAGATCCCATAAATTTATAATTGATCCAGATCTATTATTAAAAGTTACCTTCGATGGGAAGTTTTATCCAATCTAATCTATACAAGACAACTTATAATCCATGCCTCGCCTACACCCCATATACATTTAATAATAGTTTCCATGCCATGCCTAGACCCAATTCATTAGACATATGAGTTCATGAAATAATAAATGATCTGGTGTCAAGTTGGATCTATCCTCTGAAATTCAGTACTTTAATATAAAACTCACATATCTAGTTATCTGCTATGACACTCTGATCAACTTGGACTTGTGTGATACATATATGTTTCTTATCAGATTTAATGAATGAAGTTTTGGTGCATTTTAACCTGTAATAAGGCTACAAAAGTATCATCAGGTGTGTTCTAACCATTGGTATTTTTCCTGACAACATTTCTATTCTAGTCTGTGTTAAATTATAAATAAAAAAAATGTTTGTAATTGTTTCAGTTATTAACAAGTAGAACCATGGCAATCAGTTCTGATGATGTACCAAAATTGATCAAGGATCATACTTATACTATTTCTACTCTCTGGGCAGACATTAATAATATTGGCATCCATTCAATATTTAATGTAAGTATTCTATACAATTTTTATTTTAGTTATCTAATATATGTTTTATGAGTTGTGCGATTTTCATGGTCAAGCAACATCCATATATCTGGGATGGAATTTAACATTTTTCTCTAGTTTTTTTTTTTTATAACACTCTTAAGCAAATTCATCTTTCATGAATGCCTAATATACCTTGGCTGTTGTGCAGGCCATTCCTTTACAATAAACTGTTAGATGAAATTAGGCAAAAATATGTCTGATAATTTGTATGTTTGATACAACAATGTGTTCAATTAAATAAAAGTATTTTAAAATTTTAATGTTTTCAAAAGAAATTAGCCAATATGCCTAATTGTATAATTACAGTTATGTTTGGAAATGCAAAAAAAAGGCATGCATTCCTGAAAAGTCAATGATTGGTTGCACCTTTTAAAGGTAAGGTACTGCAATTTTTCCCAACAAATTAACTGAATATCTGCCTTCACCTATAGTAATAATTCATAACTTTAAGGTCAGGGCCATGTCTACACATTAACGCAGTAGCTCCTTTTAGGTACAGGCTATTTTTAGAATAGTAAAATTATATAATTATGGTATACTTAATAACATATATATGTTTAGCATGGTCAACACATATGTCACATATATTTTTTTATTTTTTTTTTAAATCCTTTTATTTATTTTTGTAACTAGATAACTTTCTGTTATGAGAAAAGATGACATACTTGGACTCCTGCATAGCACCACCAGAAAGTAAAATGGTTGTAGTGCTGGGTACATGACACTCTCGCTAACCGTGGGGCACAGAAACTGATAAACTTTATATCATCTGCTCCATAGATTGCAAGATATGTAAGGGGAATTTTACTTTTTTAAAATTAAAATAAGAATCTAACAAAAGTAAACATATAAAATATGGTGCATTCTCCTTAAAACTAAAAACTAAAACCTGGTGCGAAGGTTGAAAATGTTGGCAAAAAAAAAGCAACATCAATTAAATATTCTTAATTCCCTTTACTGAGAAAAACATGCATGTTGTTCCCTCATAAGTTTCTTGACAGAGGAAATCTTGTTTATACTAGATTTGAATTAAGCAAATAAAAAAAAAATATAATCATTATTTCAAATGCTTGTATCTAAACCATATGAATTATTTTTCAGTTATAACTATATTGAAATGAATGGATAATCATGAAATTGTTAAATAATTGCTGCTATCATTCCATTGACTAAAGAATCATTTAAAATTATTTTTGTTTTAATTAATTTCAAAATGATTTTTTTTATAAGCATAGAGTTCACATAAATCTAAAATGAATTTTTTTTTATTTGACTAATGCTTCAATTTTATTGTATATTAGTTTTTAATTTTTATTACCCAGAATATTTTAAAAATGAGTACACTATTTTCATGTAATAATGTAACTTGGTATTCACACATCAAAATACGCTATAATCTTTAGGCCATACAGATTTGTATATAAATTAACTTGTTTAAATACATTGTAAATGTTTATTGTTTAAATAAGAATAAAGTTTTTCTGTAGACAATTATTGTTTGAGATTTGTTGATGCTCCTGCTTATTCATTTATATATACAGGTCATTAGTTTTAACACGTCTGATAATAAATGACAGTACAAGTTGGTGAATGAAAATTTGTCATTATTTCAGCTGCTTTAGGCCTACATCAATGTGAGGTACCAGTACTTTGATTGTGTCATATAACAATTTAAAGCAACATTTTGAAATGAATAGTCTGTAGAATTGACAGTAAATACATTTAAGTGACGGGCTGTGATCTGCATGAATTGAGAGCTGATCATGTATTGAATTTGTATTTTTGATCTTTACTTCAAGTAAATGTCAATGAACAATTAATTTTTAATGAATAAATAATTTAAAAATAAATACAAAATTTAAAATATATTTTGAAATGGAACCATAAACATCTACTTTAGTTTAATTTTTTTTTTTTCATCAGAACAGAATTTCCAACTTTGCATTCTTAAAATAAAATATAATTTATTTAGAGTAGAGTCAGAACACAGAATCATATTTTTGAAATTAAGTAAATTAAGCTAAGCTGTGATCTCTTATAAACATTTGTATATAGACTACACACAATTTAATTATTATTTTTCATCAAATTGCAGGAACTAGTACATGCACTTATGCCTCTTTGACAATAAAAAAACCTTAGTCAATGAAATAGTAATACTAGTAAATGATATAAAAGTAAACTAAATATCATCAATGCTATTGAAGCCATGCAAACAATTTAGCACTATATTTATGTAATACTTACTGTACATTTAGAATTCTATAGTAATAAAAACACCAATTATTTAAATTGTGCTATGATAAATATTATGCTTTATTATTTTTTAGATTATCTAAATGATCTAATTATAATATTTTTTTTTGTATTTTTCTGTCTCTAGGAAAACAATGAGCCAAGAGCAGATTTAAAGCAATAATGTGCAATAAAAACTAATCCAGCTACATTTAGTAAGGTGAGATTTAATATTTGACACCATTTGTACTATACATTTTGTGTATCAACAAATGAAATTTGTGTACTTCTTGCTCAAGAAATGTATACAGAGCCTATATATATATTATAATGTTTGGGATGGAAGTTATCAATGTAATTCTGTATTTATAAAACTCTAGCTCTCATTTACCTTTCATGGATTCATAATATATTTGCTGTTGTATTCATTTAAAAAATGTTTGATATAAATTTGTTTAGCTTAAAAAAGATATTAACCAATATGCCAAATTTATCATTTCAGTTTTCACTGGATATGCAAAAAAATGCATGTGCAAAAATAATGGAAGACAATTGCTTCCCAGAAAGTAGTTGCTTATTAATTGCAACTCTTCAAGGTAAGAATAATGAGGTAAAATTTTAAATATAATTGTTTGAGTTAGATATTTTTGCACATTGGCACAATTTATGCCATGTCATGCCTGTAATCATTCAAGGATTACTCTCCCTTTATATCACAAGGGCTAAATTCCATTCAGTTAAATTTTTAAAAGCAAGGTCTATTCACGGTTAAAATAGTAAAGTTAGTAAAAATGTAATAATTTAGTAAAAATCTTTTATAAATATTATATGTTCACAATTTCACAAATCAAATCTTCATAGACAACCCCACATCCCGGACAAATACAGTACTTTCCCAGGGTGGAATTTCAAATTTAATTTTATATAAATGAAATGTAAATCTAATTAACTAAATACTTGTCTTCATTTATAGTAATAATTGTAACTAAGAACCAATGCCTGTACATTTTAGGTAGAGATATTTTAAGAATGACAACTTGATAATTACATAATATTTTTTTTTACATAGATAACTTGCTGTAAGATGAAAAACTGAGATTCCTGGAGTCCTGCTTAGTGCCAATAAGTAGATCACTACAAGTTGTGAAAGAAAAGTCATGGACTAATTTAAACTAGTTATATATTCTATAAATGCTATTAATATTTATTCATTTATCCAGCCACAAGGTTTGGCTTTCATTTTTTTGTCTAAACCTGTTTGAAATTATAGTAGACAACTATTATGCTGAGCCCACAAGAATAAAACAGGTTGAAAAAAGTTTGGACATAAAATGCAAAGATAAAGACATTTTAAACTATATTTGGGGGTGCATTCTTTTTAGAATAAAAAGTCAAGTGGGCAGGGACAATGAAAATGATATCAAAAAACATATTAAATTAAGTATACTAAATTCCTTTATTCAAACTAATTTAGAAGAAAGTGAAAGTTAATCCCTCACAAGTGTTCTTAACAGAGGTAGCCTTATTTATATTAGATCTGAGTTAAGTACATTTAAAAATAAAATCAATTTTTCTAACTATTTTCCCCAAACCTGTTGAATCATCTTTCAGTTTTGATAAGTTTCTAAAAATGTGTGTAGATAATATAGAGATTGTAAAATGCTATTTTGATTCATGCAAACAATCACTGGCTGAACATTCAGAAAAAATGTTTATTTTAAAACTAATTTTAAAAGTTTTCTTCAAGATTAGGGTTCACAGAAAGTGCAAATTATTTTTAGATAATTATAGAAATCAAAAACAAATATCATACAAAGAAAAGGGTTTGAGGAAAAGGCTAAAGCAAGTGAACACAAATAAACCAGGATGATCAAATGTGTTTTTCAATATTTTTATCCTGATGCTAGATGTATATTTTTGGACTATTAAATTCATCACACTGAATTATTGTTCATTTTTTAAATTTTTAATATATAGTGTCCCCCATGGTGGACAATGGATTTGTCTGCATCAAATGTGGAAAAACATAAAAGTTGCAATTGGGCTTGCAAAATGATGTGAAACACATCAGTCATCCTTAAACTTTGAATAAAATACATTGCCATTATTATTGATGAATAAGATTATATATATATATATATATATATATATAATAAAAGTTATATTTGGCTAATCCTATTTTTTGGCTTTTTTTGTTGTTGAAAACATGCTTCATATTGATTCATAGTTATGTAAGTCATCTCTCTCTATATTTTCTTTGTTCAATTAATTGTAATCATCTGCAAATTGTACAAATTCAGTTCTTGATCTAATTCTTACAGACCTAATGTTTTCACACTACGTTTTTTTTTTTAGACAAGCAAGTGTTATTCAAATAAGTTATTGTTTCAAGACAATAATTTGTAAATTAAAACTCTAAATTTCATCGTTATTTAAACTGATTGTTTAAAGTATCATGTATGCCATTGGATAAATTTAGTCTGTACTTTATTAATGTGATGTACTTAGTTGTATGTCATGTTGCAATGTAAATTAGAACTGACATTAAATAAATAAATGAATGGGCTATAAATAGTGACACTTTAAAACTGATTTATTGTTGTATTAAAATTGTTTAAAGTTAAATTCACAGTGTGCTATTACATTTTTTTTTATAAAAAGTATGTTGATTAGCAAATCATGAACATATATTGTTTAACAAATTCAAAATTCAAAAAAAAAAAAATTCAAAATAAATTTTGATCAGGAAAAATAGACATTAGTGTTATTTAATAATAATTATTTTTTTGTTATTTTTATTACAAGAGAATTTAAAACTGTGTTATTTAAGTCAATAAATTTAATTTATGGAAATGACACAAAACAAAGCCAAAGTTAATAACAATGATCTGAACTCAACATTTATGTTCTTAATTTTAAGAAGGAGTATAACTATGATAATGTGAAACGCATACAAAAAATATTATGAGATAAAAGTACATTAAAAATCAATCATGCTGTGTGTGTGCATTTCTGACAAATGTGTATGAAAATAAATATATACTGGTATGTGTAACGCTTAATGCAGCTATGTAATTTACTAAATCAACTTATCAAATTACACTTAATTAAAAAGTTATTTAATTTAAATCAGACTTGTCCATTTTTCTTTTCTTTTTTAGTGGACTACAACTTAAATGGCTATTCATTTCATTGTCGTATGATTGGACATTTCCCCGTGGCTGAAAAACAGTGTTAAATTTCTAAGTTTTTTTTCTTGGTAACGAAAACTCCACAAATTCGGATTTTCATTTGTGTGGCCTAAACACCTATGCCTACCAACATGTTCTTTAAGGGGATCTTGGCAAAATCTGTTGCTAAGTACATATTTTACACCATTTTGTAATAGATATCTGGTAGCTTCAGTAAAGGCATTAACAGTCATCACAAGACCCTTGTAACTTTGATAATTATAACGAGCTAAGGCTAGGTGGCAGTAATTTAAAGTGTCATATGTTTATATGTTTAGACATTAATTTCACTTTTACTATTTAAGTGAATTAAGATAAGTCATAATATTAGACTAATATAATGCAACTAATGGATATTGACTAAACATCACTGGTCATCACTTATTTAATCATTAATGACATACTTATTCTAATGGATATTGACTCCACATCTACTACTTACTACTATTATATAATAGATTTATATCTAGCTAGGTCTAGATCTAGATACTTATCATACTAGATTTGAAGATTCTATAACTATTTTGTGGCAAAATAGGCTAAGTACGCCTGTACTTGGCTTGGCTACATATCTCACTGCTCTATTGTTTGTCTGTTCCAGTTTCTAAATGTTTTCTTGAGTTGAGGGGCCCCAAACGGAGGATGCATATTCTATTATTGGAATAACCAAGATTATTAACATTTTAGTTTTATATTCTTATTTGATTTATAGAAATTTCTTTCAATAAATCCTAATGCTTTGTTTGATTTTTTTGTAGTTTCATCAATATGAGGATTCCATGAGAGTTTTACATTTACCTAGGTATTTTGCGTTTTTAGTCTGTGTTACTGGTTTGCCATGAATAAGATAAGTGGAGTTAATTTGTTTTAGTTTTTTTTGTTACTCTTAACAACTGACATTTTTCTGGGTGGAAAGACATGCTCCAATTTGATTCCCATTTCTGTAATTCATCTAATTCTCTTTGTAAAATATCTGTGTCTTGTGTTGTTTTTATTGTTCTATATATTATGCAATCGTCTGCAAATAATCTGACTTTTGTTCCTGAAGTAATGCAATTTGGTAAATCATTTATGTAAATTAAAAATAGTAGTGGATCCAAGACTGTTCCTTGAGGTACACCTGAGTTTACTGTTATCGGTGTTGATTTAGAGCTATTTATTATTACAGTTTGTTCTCTCCCTATCAGAAAATCTTTAATCCACTGATGCAGTGGACCACTAATGCCGAAATATTTTAATTTTTTAAGCAAACTATGGTGGTGAACTTTGTCAAAAGCCTTAGAAAAATCTAGTAAGATATCATCTATTTGTTCACTATTATCTAAACCTTTTGAAAAATCATCAATAGTCCTATTAGTTGTGTTTCACATGATCTATATTTCCTAAAGCCATATTGGTATGGTGTGAGGACATTATGTTTGTTAGTGGTTTATGATGTTGCTACATATTATATGTTCTAGGATTTTACATGTGATGCTGGTAAGTGATACTGGTCTGTAGTTTCCTGGGTCAGATTTTTCTCCTTTTTTAAATAGGGGGGTAACATGTATTATGTTATGTTCATCTTTTAATGGCGCTATGCCTGTTGTTTCCATTTTCTTAGACTTAATGTATGACCATAGATTTTTAGAGGCCCCCGAAAGGGGAAAAGACGCTATTAGTTTTGTGCGAAATGTCTGTCCGTCTATCCGTCTGTCCATCTGTCCGTCCATCCCGTTTAGATCTCGTAAACTAGAAAAGATATTGAAAATCCGACATCACAATATTTTAGACCATTAAAAGTTCTGATGCAACGGCTACTTTTTTTTTCCTGAAAGCGAAACTTCTAATTTTTAAGATCAGTTATGCAAGCAGTTTTTTAAAGAGAAAAAGCTAATTATTATGCATTATAATTTAGACCTAATTTAAAACGAATAGTAATCTTATAAACTTTATTTTCTTGAAATTTTTTTTTAATTTATTGTATCTGAGAATTCGAAAAAGAGATTGAGCATTTTTAAAACAATTACATCAAGTGAAGACCAGGAGAGGCACGGTAAAGCGCTTAGCTTCCGAACCGAGGGTCCTGAATTCGAATCCTAGTGAAGACTGGGATTTTCAACTTCTAAATCCTTGGGCGCCTCCGAGTCTAACCAGCTCTAATGGGTACCTGACATTAGTTGGGGAAAAGTAAAGGCGGTTGGTCGTTGTGCTGGCTACATGACACCCTCATTAACCGTAGGCCACAAAACAGATGAACTTTACACTATAGACCACAGGGTCTGAAATGGGAACTAGTTAAGCCAGGTTCACATCTAACTTTGCATTAACTTGCACCTATCCTTTGATCTGCTGGACCGTTGGAGCACTACACAAGATCTGTCAACCTTTTTTCTCCATTTTTATCTCTCATTTGTCTTTGATATAATTTCATTTGGATGTTCTTTCTGAAAATATTGAATATCTAGATCTATAACGTTTAAAACTTTGGCAATGATTGATTTGATTTTATCGGGCTTTCTTGGATTGAAACTCTTTAAGGTTAAAGTCACTAGAATGTCTCAAAAGTCTGTAACTGATTAGAGAGGGACAACCAAGCAAGAGTTTATTACTCTGTCTACATTTGTTTTCCTTAGTTCGACTTAAAAAAATAATTACTAATAATTAATTTACTAATTAACATTTTTTAAAAATTGATTCACGTTTATTAGCTACAGTGAATAATTTTGCAAGTTTTACTATCACCCAAAAAAATGTTGAAACTTTTTACGAGACTTACAGATAGACAGAGTGAGTTGATATGTACTTTGTAAAAATATGTTTTGATAAATGAATTGAATAGTATTTGTATAAATATTTGTTCTTATTGTTGTGTTTGCCAAAAGTTGATATCTTTTTGCTAATATGATATTTATCTACATTCTAATAGCAGTTTTATCACAGCTACTTATTCTAATAAGTGTGTTCCTGCACCACCGCCACACATGGTGAGCACTAACGCATTGATTTACAGCTACTGAGACGAACAAATTAGACAATGGACCTCATTCAGCAATCGTAAACAAACAACACGTTATATATAAACCTTCTTAGATTTTCCCTCTCTCTCTCTCTCTCTCTCTCTCTCTCTCTTTGCATATACATATACATCATGTGTATACATCACACATATATACGATGATAGAGAGAATAAAATATATATTGTATTGAATCAATATTTCTTCTGGTGCTTAAACAGTATAGTCTCTAGCTCAGACATTGGAGATTCAATCACAAGTACAAAAATAAATGAAACAATGCAAGTGACCATCAAGAGGCAGGAATAAATCATCCACTGAAATAAAAAAGAAGCTTATTTTAAAACTAATTATTGTTTGTGTCTTTTGACAATGATCTTACATTAGAAACTAGAATGTAATTAAAAATACTTTTTTAATTTAAAAAAAAGGCAATATCTTCTTAATACAAATTATAGAGTAATGATTTTGCTATTAAAAAATAATGGATGTTAGATGTATATGATAAATATAAAAAAAAAGCCGCGCTGAAAGTACAATTTTAAAGGAGACTTTGTGTATAGTTAAAAAAAAAATGGCGTTCTAAATAAGTCCAATTGTATTTGAACATCTAATTTATAGGTGGCAAGGTCTGGAAGAAATACTTTACTTTTGTTTTACTTTAAATCTGCTTTACTATACTAGTATATGTGTGCTTGTATACCATTTAGATATGTTCACATCTTATATAATTGTTAATGATTTTATATTCTTCTTGGTCTATTTTCCTTCAGTTTCTACATTGATGGAATCTCCTTTTCTAGTTCTGCAGTTAGCGTCCAAGATTCCAAGCATACCAGAATTTGGCTATGATTAAGGAGCCCATTAGTCTGAAGTTTCCTTTGTGTTTCCCAATTGTTTCGAACTGTGTAAGTGCTGTTGAAGACTGTACGATTCTGGACAGTGTTATTGAAATTATTAAAATAAATTGCATTATTTAAGTACATTTCCCTAGTGGCCTGCTTGCAAAGGGTCTGGATAAATTAGTTTTTTAATTATATTA